>NC_136269.1:75125007-75725007 GCF_964187855.1 Myxine glutinosa | reverse complement strand
CGACCAACGAAGACTGGCAGACCGTCAGTGAAAAGGCACGGTCATGTGAAGTCCAGCAGGGTTCAGAAAGATGTCGTAGGAGGTCAAGCAGGGTTCAGAAAGATGTCGTAGGAGGTTCAGCAGGGTTCAGAAAGAGGTCATAGGAGGTACAGCAGGGTACAGAAAGAGGTCGCAGTAGGTCCAGCAGGGTTCAGATAGAGGTCATGTGAAGTCCAGCAGGGTTCAGAAAGGAGTCATGTGAAGTCCAGCAGGGTTCAGATATATGTCATGTGAAGTCCAGCAGGGTTCAGAAAAGTTGGTGCATTCATTTGTGTTCAGCTGCAATTCCGAGTACTTGTCAGAGGCCTTTGTGCGCGTGGCTCAGGAACGTGCACGTCTGCGACAACCGGAGACCCCAAACGTTGATCACTCATTATTGCAGCACTAAAACATATCAGTAGGAGTGATAGCTAGTAGTCACATGGGCCAGTGGCGCAATGGATAACGCGTCTGATTACGAATCAGAAGATTGTAGGTTCGACTCCTACCTGGCTCAAAACTGATTTTGACTTCACTTTTAGCAATATTTAATGAAGTCGCGTGGTCGCTTTGCTTCTTCAACATATTTTCCTGAAGTCGAATTCATTGGAGTGGTAGTCCACCCCTTGGTGACGATTGAGTAACCTTGGTCACCTCTTTAAAATACAGTCGCGACCCTCGCGTCAAGGATTTGGCAACAGATTACGTCATCTTCCCGTTCCAAACCTGCTTTTTTAGTTCTACTTCCTTGAGGAACAGAGAAACCCAAGGTATCACCGCCATCGGAACGAGGGTCAAGCTGGGCTCAAGTCTTTCACGAACCTGCTGGCCAGGCCCAACGTTCAAATATGGTTGGAGGAGGAATTTGTCATTTGTTCCGGCTGCCTGCGAAAGCTCGCCCATGCTTCCTGAAGTACACTGGGATCTGCAACGTCGACCAACGAAGACTGGCAGACCGTCAGTGAAAAGGCACGGTCATGTGAAGTCCAGGAGGGTTCAGAAAGATGTCGTAGGAGGTCAAGCAGGGTTCAGAAAGAGGTCAGAGGAGGTTCAGCAGGGTTCAGAAAGAGGTCATAGGAGGTCCAGCAGGGTACAGAAAGAGGTCGCAGTAGGTCCAGCAGGGTTCAGAAAGAGGTCATGTGAAGTCCAGCAGGGTTCAGATAGAGGTCATGTGAAGTCCAGCAGGGTTCAGATAGAGGTCATGTGAAGTCCAGCAGGGTTCAGAAAGATGTCGTAGGAGGTCAATCAGGGTTCAGAAAGAGATCAGAGGAGGTTCAGCAGGGTTCAGAAAGAGGTCATAGGAGGTCCAGCAGGGTACAGAAAGAGGTCATAGGAGGTCAAGCAGGGTACAGAAAGAGGTCGCAGTAGGTCCAGCAGGGTTGAGAAAGAGGTCATGTGAAGTCCAGCAGGGTTCAGATAGAGGTCATGTGAAGTCCAGCAGGGTTCAGAAAGATGTCGTAGGAGGTCAATCAGGGTTCAGAAAGAGGTCAGAGGAGGTTCAGCAGGGTTCAGAAAGAGGTCATAGGAGGTCCAGCAGGGTACAGAAAGAGGTCGCAGTAGGTCCAGCAGGGTTCAGATATATGTCATGTGAAGTCCAGCATGGTTCAGATAGAGGTCGTGTGAAGTCCAGCAGGGTTCAGATAGAGGTCATGTGAAGTTCAGCAGGGTTCAGAAAGAGGTCATGTGAAGTCCAGCAGGGTTCAGAAAAGTTGGTGCATTCATTTGTGTTCAGCTGCAATTCCGAGTACTTGTCAGAGGCCTTTGTGCGCGTGGCTCAGGAAAGTGCACGTCTGCGACAACCGGAGACCCCTTACGTTGATCACTCATTATTGCAGCACTAAAACATATCAGTAGGAGTGATAGCTAGTAGTCACATGGGCCAGTGGCGCAATGGATAACGCGTCTGACTACGAATCAGAAGATTGTAGGTTCGACTCCTACCTGGCATCAAAACTGATTTTGACTTCACTTTTAGCAATATTCAATGAAGTCGCGTGGTCGCTTTGCTTCCTCAACATATTTTCCTGAAGTCGAATTCATTGGAGTGGTAGTCCACCCCTTGGTGACGATTGAGTAACCTTGGTCACCTCTTTAAAATACAGTCGCGACCCTCGCGTCAAGGATTTGGCAACAGATTACGTCATCTTCCCGTTCCAAACCTGCTTTTTTAGTTCTACTTCCTTGAGGAACAGAGAAACCCAAGGTATCACCGCCATCGGAACGAGGGTCAAGCTGGGCTCAAGTCTTTCACGAACCTGCTGGCCAGGCCCAACGTTCAAATATGGTTGGAGGAGGAATTTGTCATTTGTTCCGGCTGCCTGCGAAAGCTCGCCCATGCTTCCTGAAGTACACTGGGATCTGCAACGTCGACCAACGAAGACTGGCAGACCGTCAGTGAAAAGGCACGGTCATGTGAAGTCCAGCAGGGTTCAGAAAGATGTCGTAGGAGGTCAAGCAGGGTTCAGAAAGATGTCGTAGGAGGTTCAGCAGGGTTCAGAAAGAGGTCATAGGAGGTCCAGCAGGGTAAAGAAAGAGGTCGCAGTAGGTCCAGCAGGGTTCAGAAAGATGTCATGTGAAGTCCAGCAGGGTTCAGATAGAGGTCATGTGAAGTCCAGCAGGGTTCAGATAGAGGTCATGTGAAGTCCAGCAGGGTTCAGAAAGATGTCGTAGGAGGTCAATCAGGGTTCAGGAAGAGGTCAGAGGAGGTTCAGCAGGGTTCAGAAAGAGGTCAGAGGAGGTTCAGCAGGGTTCAGAAAGAGGTCATAGGAGGTCCAGCAGGGTACAGAAAGAGGTCGCAGTAGGTCCAGCAGGGTTCAGATATATGTCATGTGAAGTCCAGCATGGTTCAGATAGAGGTCGTGTGAAGTCCAGCAGGGTTCAGATAGAGGTCATGTGAAGTTCAGCAGGGTTCAGAAAGAGGTCATGTGAAGTCCAGCAGGGTTCAGAAAAGTTGGTGCATTCATTTGTGTTCAGCTGCAATTCCGAGTACTTGTCAGAGGCCTTTGTGCGCGTGGCTCAGGAACGTGCACGTCTGCGACAACCGGAGACCCCTTACGTTGATCACTCATTATTGCAGCACTAAAACATATCAGTAGGAGTGATAGCTAGTAGTTACATGGGCCAGTGGCGCAATGGATAACGTGTCTGACTACGAATCAGAAGATTGTAGGTTCGACTCCTACCTGGCTCAAAACTGATTTTGACTTCACTTTTAGCAATATTTAATGAAGTCGCGTGGTCGCTTTGCTTCTTCAACATATTTTCCTGAAGTCGAATTCATTGGAGTGGTAGTCCACCCCTTGGTGACGATTGAGTAACCTTGGTCACCTCTTTAAAATACAGTCGCGACCCTCGCGTCAAGGATTTGGCAACAGATTACGTCATCTTCCCGTTCCAAACCTGCTTTTTTAGTTCTACTTCCTTGAGGAACAGAGAAACCCAAGGTATCACCGCCATCGGAACGAGGGTCAAGCTGGGCTCAAGTCTTTCACGAACCTGCTGGCCAGGCCCAACGTTCAAATATGGTTGGAGGAGGAATTTGTCATTTGTTCCGGCTGCCTGCGAAAGCTCGCCCATGCTTCCTGAAGTACACTGGGATCTGCAACGTCGACCAACGAAGACTGGCAGACCGTCAGTGAAAAGGCACGGTCATGTGAAGTCCAGCAGGGTTCAGAAAGATGTCGTAGGAGGTCAAGCAGGGTTCAGAAAGAGGTCAGAGGAGGTTCAGCAGGGTTCAGAAAGAGGTCATAGGAGGTCCAGCAGGGTACAGAAAGAGGTCGCAGTAGGTCCAGCAGGGTTCAGAAAGAGGTCATGTGAAGTCCAGCAGGGTTCAGATAGAGGTCATGTGAAGTCCAGCAGGGTTCAGATAGAGGTCATGTGAAGTCCAGCAGGGTTCAGAAAGATGTCGTAGGAGGTCAATCAGGGTTCAGAAAGAGATCAGAGGAGGGTCAGCAGGGTTCAGAAAGAGGTCATAGGAGGTCCAGCAGGGTACAGAAAGAGGTCATAGGAGGTCAAGCAGGGTACATAAAGAGGTCGCAGTAGGTCCAGCAGGGTTCAGAAAGAGGTCATGTGAAGTCCAGCAGGGTTCAGATAGAGGTCATGTGAAGTCCAGCAGGGTTCAGAAAGATGTCGTAGGAGGTCAATCAGGGTTCAGAAAGAGGTCAGAGGAGGTTCAGCAGGGTTCAGAAAGAGGTCATAGGAGGTCCAGCAGGGTACAGAAAGAGGTCGCAGTAGGTCCAGCAGGGTTCAGATATATGTCATGTGAAGTCCAGCATGGTTCAGATAGAGGTCGTGTGAAGTCCAGCAGGGTTCAGATAGAGGTCATGTGAAGTTCAGCAGGGTTCAGAAAGAGGTCATGTGAAGTCCAGCAGGGTTCAGAAAAGTTGGTGCATTCATTTGTGTTCAGCTGCAATTCCGAGTACTTGTCAGAGGCCTTTGTGCGCGTGGCTCAGGAAAGTGCACGTCTGCGACAACCGGAGACCCCTTACGTTGATCACTCATTATTGCAGCACTAAAACATATCAGTAGGAGTGATAGCTAGTAGTCACATGGGCCAGTGGCGCAATGGATAACGCGTCTGACTACGAATCAGAAGATTGTAGGTTCGACTCCTTCCTGGCTCAAAACTGATTTTGACTTCACTTTTAGCAATATTTAATGAAGTCGCGTGGTCGCTTTGCTTCTTCAACATATTTTCCTGAAGTCGAATTCATTGGAGTGGTAGTCCACCCCTTGGTGACGATTGAGTAACCTTGGTCACCTCTTTAAAATACAGTCGCGACCCTCGCGTCAAGGATTTGGCAACAGATTACGTCATCTTCCCGTTCCAAACCTGCTTTTTTAGTTCTACTTCCTTGAGGAACAGAGAAACCCAAGGTATCACCGCCATCGGAACGAGGGTCAAGCTGGGCTCAAGTCTTTCACGAACCTGCTGGCCAGGCCCAACGTTCAAATATGGTTGGAGGAGGAATTTGTCATTTGTTCCGGCTGCCTGCGAAAGCTCGCCCATGCTTCCTGAAGTACACTGGGATCTGCAACGTCGACCAACGAAGACTGGCAGACCGTCAGTGAAAAGGCACGGTCATGTGAAGTCCAGCAGGGTTCAGAAAGATGTCGTAGGAGGTCAAGCAGGGTTCAGAAAGAGGTCAGAGGAGGTTCAGCAGGGTTCAGAAAGAGGTCATAGGAGGTCAAGCAGGGTACAGAAAGAGGTCGCAGTAGGTCCAGCAGGGTTCAGAAAGGAGTCATGTGAAGTCCAGCAGGGTTCAGATATATGTCATGTGAAGTCCAGCAGGGTTCAGATAGAGGTCATGTGAAGTCCAGCAGGGTTCAGATAGAGGTCATGTGAAATACAGCAGGGTTCAGAAAGATGTCGTAGGAGGTCAATCAGGGTTCAGAAAGAGGTCAGAGGAGGTTCAGCAGGGTTCAGAAAGAGGTCATAGGAGGTCCAGCAGGGTACAGAAAGAGGTCGCAGTAGGTCCAGCAGGGTTCAGAAAGAGGTCATGTGAAGTCCAGCAGGGTTCAGATAGAGGTCATGTGAAGTCCAGCAGGGTTCAGAAAGGAGTCATGTGAAGTCCAGCAGGGTTCAGATATATGTCATGTGAAGTCCAGCAGGGTTCAGAAAAGTTGGTGCATTCATTTGTGTTCAGCTGCAATTCCGAGTACTTGTCAGAGGCCTTTGTGCGCGTGGCTCAGGAACGTGCACGTCTGCAACAACCGGAGACCCCTTACGTTGATCACTCATTATTGCAGCACTAAAACATATCAGTAGGAGTGATAGCTAGTAGTCACATGGGCCAGTGGCGCAATGGATAAAGCGTCTGACTACGAATCAGAAGATTGTAGGTTCGACTCCTACCTGGCTCAAAACTGATTTTGACTTCACTTTTAGCAATATTTAATGAAGTCGCGTGGTCGCTTTGATTCTTCAACATATTTTCCTGAAGTCGAATTCATTGGAGTGGTAGTCCACCCCTTGGTGACGATTGAGTAACCTTGGTCACCTCTTTAAAATACAGTCGCGACCTTCGCGTCAAGGATTTGGCAACAGATTACGTCATCTTCCCGTTCCAAACCTGCTTTTTTAGTTCTACTTCCTTGAGGAACAGAGAAACCCAAGGTATCACCGCCATCGGAACGAGGGTCAAGCTGGGCTCAAGTCTTTCACGAACCTGCTGGCCAGGCCCAACGTTCAAATATGGTTGGAGGAGGAATTTGTCATTTGTTCCGGCTGCCTGCGAAAGCTCGCCCATGCTTCCTGAAGTACACTGGGATCTGCAACGTCGACCAACGAAGACTGCCAGACCGTCAGTGAAAAGGCACGGTCATGTGAAGTCCAGCAGGGTTCAGATTGAGGTCATGTGAAGTCCAGCAGGGTTCAGACAGAGGTCATGTGAAGTCCAGCAGGGTTCAGAAAGATGTCGTAGGAGGTCAATCAGGGTTCAGAAAGAGGTCAGAGGAGGTTCAGCAGGGTTCAGAAAGAGGTCATAGGAGGTCCAGCAGGGTACAGAAAGAGGTCGCAGTAGGTCCAGCAGGGTTCAGATATATGTCATGTGAAGTCCAGCATGGTTCAGATAGATGTCGTGTGAAGTCCAGCAGGGTTCAGATAGAGGTCATGTGAAGTTCAGCAGGGTTCAGAAAGAGGTCATGTGAAGTCCAGCAGGGTTCAGAAAAGTTGGTGCATTCATTTGTGTTCAGCTGCAATTCCGAGTACTTTTCAGAGGCCTTTGTGCGCGTGGCTCAGGAACGTGCACGTCTGCGACAACCGGAGACCCCTTACGTTGATCACTCATTATTGCAGCACTAAAACATATCAGTAGGAGTGATAGCTAGTCGTCACATGGGCCAGTGGCGCAATGGATAACGCATCTGACTACGAATCAGAAGATTGTAGGTTCGACTCCTACCTGGCTCAAAACTGATTTTGACTTCACTTTTAGCAATATTTAATGAAGTCGCGTGGTCGCTTTGCTTCTTCAACATATTTTCCTGAAGTCGAATTCATTGGAGTGGTAGTCCACCCCTTGGTGACGATTGAGTAACCTTGGTCACCTCTTTGAAATACAGTCGCGACCCTCGCGTCAAGGATTTGGCAACAGATTACGTCATCTTCCCGTTCCAAACCTGCTTTTTTAGTTCTACTTCCTTGAGGAACAGAGAAACCCAAGGTATCACCGCCATCGGAACGAGGGTCAAGCTGGGCTCAAGTCTTTCACGAACCTGCTGGCCAGGCCCAACGTTCAAATATGGTTGGAGGAGGAATTTGTCATTTGTTCCGGCTGCCTGCGAAAGCTCGCCCATGCTTCCTGAAGTACACTGGGATCTGCAACGTCGACCAACGAAGACTGGCAGACCGTCAGTGAAAAGGCACGGTCATGTGAAGTCCAGCAGGGTTCAGAAAGATGTCGTAGGAGGTCAAGCAGGGTTCAGAAAGAGGTCAGAGGAGGTTCAGCAGGGTTGAGAAAGAGGTCATAGGAGGTCCAGCAGGGTACAGAAAGAGGTCGCAGTAGGTCCAGCAGGGTTCAGAAAGAGGTCATGTGAAGTCCAGCAGGGTTCTGATAGAGGTCATGTGAAGTCCAGCAGGGTTCAGATAGAGGTCATGTGAAGTCCAGCAGGGTTCAGAAAGATGTCGTAGGAGGTCAATCAGGGTTCAGAAAGAGGTCAGAGGAGGTTCAGCAGGGTTCAGAAAGAGGTCATAGGAAGTCCAGCAGGGTACAGAAAGAGGTCGCAGTAGGTCCAGCAGGGTTCAGAAAAAGGTCATGTGAAGTCCAGCAGGGTTCAGATAGTGGTCATGTGAAGTCCAGCAGGGTTCAGAAAGGAGTCATGTGAAGTCCAGCAGGGTTCAGATATATGTCATGTGAAGTCCAGCAGGGTTCAGAAAAGTTAGTGCATTCATTTGTGTTCAGCTGCAATTCCGAGTACTTGTCAGAGGCCTTTGTGCGCGTGGCTCAGGAACGTGCACGTCTGCGACAACCAAGACCCCTTACGTTGATCACTCATTATTGCAGCACTAAAACATATCAGTAGGAGTGATAATTAGTAGTCACATGGGCCAGTGGCGCAATGGATAACGCGTCTGACTACGAATCAGAAGATTGTAGGTTCGACTCCTACCTGGCTCAAAACTGATTTTGACTTCACTTTTAGCAATATTTAATGAAGTCGCGTGGTCGCTTTGCTTCTTCAACATATTTTCCTGAAGTCGAATTCATTGGAGTGGTAGTCCACCCCTTGGTGACGATTGAGTAACCTTGGTCACCTCTTTAAAATACAGTCGCGACCCTCGCGTCAAGGATTTGGCAACAGATTACGTCATCTTCCCGTTCCAAACCTGCTTTTTTAGTTCTACTTCCTTGAGGAACAGAGAAACCCAAGGTATCACCGCCATCGGAACGAGGGTCAAGCTGGGCTCAAGTCTTTCACGAACCTGCTGGCCAGGCCCAACGTTCAAATATGGTTGGAGGAGGAATTTGTCATTTGTTCCGGCTGCCTGCGAAAGCTCGCCCATGCTTCCTGAAGTACACTGGGATCTGCAACGTCGACCAACGAAGACTGGCAGACCGTCAGTGAAAAGGCACGGTCATGTGAAGTCCAGCAGGGTTCAGAAAGATGTCGTAGGAGGTCAAGCAGAGTTCAGAAAGAGGTCAGAGGAGGTTCAGCAGGGTTCAGAAAGAGGTCATAGGAGGTCCAGCAGGGTACAGAAAGAGGTCGCAGTAGGTCCAGCAGGGTTCAGAATGAGGTCATGTGAAGTCCAGCAGGGTTCAGATAGAGGTCATGTGAAGTCCAGCAGGGTTTAGAAAGGAGTCATGTGAAGTCCAGCAGGGTTCACATATATGTCATGTGAAGTCCAGCATCGTTCAGATAGAGGTCGTGTGAAGTCCAGCAGGGTTCAGATAGAGGTCATGTGAAGTTCAGCAGGGTTCAGAAAGAGGTCATGTGAAGTCCAGCAGGGTTCAGAAAAGTTGGTGCATTCATTTGTGTTCAGCTGCAATTCCGAGTACTTGTCAGAGGCCTTTGTGCGCGTGGCTCAGGAACGTGCACGTCTGCGACAACCGGAGACCCCTTTCGTTGATCACTCATTATTGCAGCACTAAAACATATCAGTAGGAGTGATAGCTAGTAGTCACATGGGCCAGTGGCGCAATGGATCACGCGTCTGACTACGAATCAGAAGATTGTAGGTTCGACTCCTACCTGGCTCAAAACTGATTTTGACTTCACTTTTAGCAATATTTAATGAAGTCGCGTGGTCGCTTTGCTTCTTCAACATATTTTCCTGAAGTCGAATTCATTGGAGTGGTAGTCCACCCCTTGGTGACGATTGAGTCACCTTGGTCACCTCTTTAAAATACAGTCGCGACCCTCGCGTCAAGGATTTGGCAACAGATTACGTCATTTTCCCGTTCCAAACCTGCTTTTTTAGTTCTACTTCCTTGAGGAACAGAGAAACCCAAGGTATCACCGCCATCGGAACGAGGGTCAAGCTGGGCTCAAGTCTTTCACGAACCTGCTGGCCAGGCCTAACGTTCAAATATGGTTGGAGGAGGAATTTGTCATTTGTTCCGGCTGCCTGCGAAAGCTCGCCCATGCTTCCTGAAGTACACTGGGATCTGCAACGTCGACCAACGAAGACTGGCAGACCGTCAGTGAAAAGGCACGGTCATGTGAAGTCCAGCAGGGTTCAGAAAGATGTCGTAGGAGGTCAAGCAGGGTTCAGAAAGAGGTCAGAGGAGGTTCAGCAGGGTTCAGAAAGAGGTCATAGGAGGTCCAGCAGGGTACAGAAAGAGGTCGCAGTAGGTCCAGCAGGGTTCAGAAAGAGGTCATGTGAAGTCCAGCAGGGTTCAGATAGAGGTCATGTGAAGTCCAGCAGGGTTCAGAAAGATGTCGTAGGAGGTCAATCAGGGTTCAGAAAGAGGTCAGAGGAGGTTCAGCAGGGTACAGAAAGAGGTCGCAGTAGGTCCAGCAGGGTTCAGAAAGAGGTCGCAGTAGGTCCAGCAGGGTTCAGAAAGAGGTCATGTGAAGTCCAGCATGGTTCAGATAGAGGTCGTGTGAAGTCCAGCAGGGTTCAGATAGAGGTCATGTGAAGTTCAGCAGGGTTCAGAAAGAGGTCATAGGAGGTCCAGAAGGGTACAGAAAGAGGTCGCAGTAGGTCCAGCAGGGTTCAGATAGAGGTCATGTGAAGTCCAGCAGGGTTCAGATAGAGGTTATGTGAAGTTCAGCAGGGTTCAGAAAGAGGTCATGTGAAGTCCAGCAGGGTTGAGATATATTTCATGTGAAATCCAGCAGGGTTCAGATATATGTCATGTGAAGTCCAGCATGGTTCAGATAGAGGTCGTGTGAAGTTCAGCAGGGTTCAGAAAGAGATCATGTGAAGTCCAGCAGGGTTCAGAAAAGTTGGTGCATTCATTTGTGTTCAGCTGCAATTCCGAGTACTTGTCAGAGGCCTTTGTGCGCGTGGCTCAGGAAAGTGCACGTCTGCGACAACCGGAGACCCCTTACGTTGATCACTCATTATTGCAGCACTAAAACATATCAGTAGGAGTGATAGCTAGTAGTCGCATGGGCCAGTGGCGCAATGGATAACGCGTCTGACTACAAATCAGAAGATTATAGGTTTGACTCCTACCTGGCTCGAAACTGATTTTGACTTCACTTTTAGCAATATTTAATGAAGTCGCGTGGTCTCTTTGCTTCTTGAACATATTTTCCTGAAGTCGAATTCATTGGAGTGGTCGTCCACCCCTTGGTGACGATTCAGTAACCTTGGTCACCTCTTTAAAATACAGTCACGACCCTCGCGTCAAGGATTTGGCAACAGATTACGTCATCTTCCCGTTCCAAACCTGCTTTTTTAGTTCTACTTCCTTGAGGAACAGAGAAACCCAAGGTATCACCGCCATCGGAACGAGGGTCAAGCTGGGCTCAAGTCTTTCACGAACCTGCTGGCCAGGCCCAACGTTCAAATATGGTTGGAGGAGGAATTTGTCATTTGTTCCGGCTGCCTGCGAAAGCTCGCCCATGCTTCCTAAAGTACACTGGGATCTGCAACGTCGACCAACGAAGACTGGCAGACCGTCAGTGAAAAGGCACGGTCATGTGAAGTCCAGCAGGGTTCAGATAGAGGTCATGTGAAGTCCAGCAGGGTTCAGATAGAGGTCATGTGAAGTCCAGCAGGGTTCAGAAAGATGTCGTAGGAGGTCCAGCAGGGTACAGAAAGAGGTCGCAGTAGGTCCAGCAGGGTTCAGAATGAGGTCATGTGAAGTCCAGCAGGGTTCAGATAGAGGTCATGTGAAGTCCAGCAGGGTTCAGAAAGGAGTCATGTGAAGTCCAGCAGGGTTCACATATATGTCATGTGAAGTCCAGCATCGTTCAGATAGAGGTCGTGTGAAGTCCAGCAGGGTTCAGATAGAGGTCATGTGAAGTTCAGCAGGGTTCAGAAAGAGGTCATGTGAAGTCCAGCAGGGTTCAGAAAAGTTGGTGCATTCATTTGTGTTCAGCTGCAATTCCGAGTACTTGTCAGAGGCCTTTGTGCGCGTGGCTCAGGAACGTGCACGTCTGCGACAACCGGAGACCCCTTTCGTTGATCACTCATTATTGCAGCACTAAAACATATCAGTAGGAGTGATAGCTAGTAGTCACATGGGCCAGTGGCGCAATGGATCACGCGTCTGACTACGAATCAGAAGATTGTAGGTTCGACTCCTACCTGGCTCAAAACTGATTTTGACTTCACTTTTAGCAATATTTAATGAAGTCGCGTGGTCGCTTTGCTTCTTCAACATATTTTCCTGAAGTCGAATTCATTGGAGTGGTAGTCCACCCCTTGGTGACGATTGAGTCACCTTGGTCACCTCTTTAAAATACAGTCGCGACCCTCGCGTCAAGGATTTGGCAACAGATTACGTCATTTTCCCGTTCCAAACCTGCTTTTTTAGTTCTACTTCCTTGAGGAACAGAGAAACCCAAGGTATCACCGCCATCGGAACGAGGGTCAAGCTGGGCTCAAGTCTTTCACGAACCTGCTGGCCAGGCCTAACGTTCAAATATGGTTGGAGGAGGAATTTGTCATTTGTTCCGGCTGCCTGCGAAAGCTCGCCCATGCTTCCTGAAGTACACTGGGATCTGCAACGTCGACCAACGAAGACTGGCAGACCGTCAGTGAAAAGGCACGGTCATGTGAAGTCCAGCAGGGTTCAGAAAGATGTCGTAGGAGGTCAAGCAGGGTTCAGAAAGAGGTCAGAGGAGGTTCAGCAGGGTTCAGAAAGAGGTCATAGGAGGTCCAGCAGGGTACAGAAAGAGGTCGCAGTAGGTCCAGCAGGGTTCAGAAAGAGGTCATGTGAAGTCCAGCAGGGTTCAGATAGAGGTCATGTGAAGTCCAGCAGGGTTCAGATAGAGGTCATGTGAAGTCCAGCAGGGTTCAGAAAGATGTCGTAGGAGGTCAATCAGGGTTCAGAAAGAGGTCAGAGGAGGTTCAGCAGGGTACAGAAAGAGGTCGCAGTAGGTCCAGCAGGGTTCAGAAAGAGGTCGCAGTAGGTCCAGCAGGGTTCAGAAAGAGGTCATGTGAAGTCCAGCATGGTTCAGATAGAGGTCGTGTGAAGTCCAGCAGGGTTCAGATAGAGGTCATGTGAAGTTCAGCAGGGTTCAGAAAGAGGTCATAGGAGGTCCAGAAGGGTACAGAAAGAGGTCGCAGTAGGTCCAGCAGGGTTCAGATAGAGGTCATGTGAAGTCCAGCAGGGTTCAGATAGAGGTCATGTGAAGTTCAGCAGGGTTCAGAAAGAGGTCATGTGAAGTCCAGCAGGGTTGAGATATATTTCATGTGAAATCCAGCAGGGTTCAGATATATGTCATGTGAAGTCCAGCATGGTTCAGATAGAGGTCGTGTGAAGTCCAGCAGGGTTCAGATAGAGGTCATGTGAAGTTCAGCAGGGTTCAGAAAGAGATCATGTGAAGTCCAGCAGGGTTCAGAAAAGTTGGTGCATTCATTTGTGTTCAGCTGCAATTCCGAGTACTTGTCAGAGGCCTTTGTGCGCGTGGCTCAGGAAAGTGCACGTCTGCGACAACCGGAGACCCCTTACGTTGATCACTCATTATTGCAGCACTAAAACATATCAGTAGGAGTGATAGCTTGTAGTCGCATGGGCCAGTGGCGCAATGGATAACGCGTCTGACTACAAATCAGAAGATTATAGGTTTGACTCCTACCTGGCTCGAAACTGATTTTGACTTCACTTTTAGCAATATTTAATGAAGTCGCGTGGTCTCTTTGCTTCTTGAACATATTTTCCTGAAGTCGAATTCATTGGAGTGGTCGTCCACCCCTTGGTGACGATTCAGTAACCTTGGTCACCTCTTTAAAATACAGTCACGACCCTCGCGTCAAGGATTTGGCAACAGATTACGTCATCTTCCCGTTCCAAACCTGCTTTTTTAGTTCTACTTCCTTGAGGAACAGAGAAACCCAAGGTATCACCGCCATCGGAACGAGGGTCAAGCTGGGCTCAAGTCTTTCACGAACCTGCTGGCCAGGCCCAACGTTCAAATATGGTTGGAGGAGGAATTTGTCATTTGTTCCGGCTGCCTGCGAAAGCTCGCCCATGCTTCCTAAAGTACACTGGGATCTGCAACGTCGACCAACGAAGACTGGCAGACCGTCAGTGAAAAGGCACGGTCATGTGAAGTCCAGCAGGGTTCAGATAGAGGTCATGTGAAGTCCAGCAGGGTTCAGATAGAGGTCATGTGAAGTCCAGCAGGGTTCAGAAAGATGTCGTAGGAGGTCAATCAGGGTTCAGAAAGAGGTCAGAGGAGGTTCAGCAGGGTTCAGAAAGAGGTCATAGGAGGTCCAGCAGGGTACAGAAAGAGGTCATAGGAGGTCCAGCAGGGTACAGAAAGAGGTCGCAGTAGGTCCAGCAGGGTTCAGATATATGGCATGTGAAGTCCAGCATGGTTCAGATAGAGGCCGTGTGAAGTCCAGCAGGGTTCAGATAGAGGTCATGTGAAGTTCAGCAGGGTTCAGAAAGAGGTCATTTGAAGTCCAGCAGGGTTCAGAAAAGTTGGTGCATTCATTTGTGTTCAGCTGCAATTCCGAGTACTTGTCAGAGGCCTTTGTGCGCGTGGCTCAGGAACGTGCACGTCTGCGACAACCGGAGACCCCTTACGTTGATCACTCATTATTGCAGCACTAAAACATATCAGTAGGAGTGATAGCTAGTAGTCACATGGGCCAGTGGCGCAATGGATAACGTGTCTGACTACGAATCAGAAGATTGTAGGTTCGACTCCTACCTGGCTCAAAACTGATTTTGACTTCACTTTTAGCAATATTTAATGAAGTCGCGTGGTCACTTTGCTTCTTCAACATATTTTCCTGAAGTCGAATTCATTGGAGTGGTAGTCCACCCTTTGGTGACGATTGAGTAACCTTGGTCACCTCTTTAAAATACAGTCGCGACCCTCGCGTCAAGGATTTGGCAACAGATTACGTCATCTTCCCGTTCCAAACCTGCTTTTTTAGTTCTACTTCCTTGAGGAACAGAGAAACCCAAGGTATCACCGCCATCGGAACGAGGGTCAAGCTGGGCTCAAGTCTTTCACGAACCTGCTGGCCAGGCCCAACGTTCAAATATGGTTGGAGGAGGAATTTGTCATTTGTTCCGGCTGCCTGCGAAAGCTCGCCCATGCTTCCTGAAGTACACTGGGATCTGCAACGTCGACCAACGAAGACTGGCAGACCGTCAGTGAAAAGGCACGGTCATGTGAAGTCCAGCAGGGTTCAGAAAGATGTCGTAGGAGGTCAAGCAGGGTTCAGAAAGAGGTCAGAGGAGGTTCAGCAGGGTTCAGAAAGAGGTCATAGGAGGTCCAGCAGGGTACAGAAAGAGGTCGCAGTAGGTCCAGCAGGGTTCAGAAAGAGGTCATGTGAAGTCCAGCAGGGTTCAGATAGAGGTCATGTGAAGTCCAGCAGGGTTCAGATAGAGGTCAAGTGAAGTCCAGCAGGGTTCAGAAAGATGTCGTAGGAGGTCAAGCAGGGTTCAGAAAGAGGTCAGAGGAGTTTCAGCAGGGTTCAGAAGGAGGTCATAGGAGGTCCAGCAGTGTACAGAAAGAGGTCGCAGTAGGTCCAGCAGGGTTCAGAAAGAGGTCATGTGAAGTCCAGCAGGTTCAGATAGAGGTCATGTGAAGTCCAGCAGGGTTCAGAAAGGAGTCATGTGAAGTCCAGCAGGGTTCAGATATATGTCATGTGAAGTCCAGCATGGTTCAGATAGAGGTCGTGTGAAGTCCAGCAGGGTTCAGATAGAGGTCATGTGCAGTTCAGCAGGGTTCAGAAAGAGGTCATGTGAAGTCCAGCAGGGTTCAGAAAAGTTGGTGCATTCATTTGTGTTCAGCTGCAATTCCGAGTACTTGTCAGAGGCCTTTGTGCGCGTGGCTCAGGAACGTGCACGTCTGCGACAACCGGAGACCCCTAACGTTGATCACTCATTATTGCAGCACTAAAACATATCAGTAGGAGTGGTAGCTAGCAGTCACATGGGCCAGTGGCGCAATGGATAACGCGTCTGACTACGAATCAGAAGATTGTAGGTTCGACTCCTACCTGGCTCAAAACTGATTTTGACTTCACTTTTAGCAATATTTAATGAAGTCGCGTGGTCGCTTTGCTTCTTCAACATATTTTCCTGAAGTCGAATTCATTGGAGTGGTAGTCCACCCCTTGGTGACGATTGAGTAACCTTGGTCACCTTTTTAAAATACAGTCGCGACCCTCGCGTCAAGGATTTGGCAACAGATTACGTCATCTTCCCGTTCCAAACCTGCTTTTTTAGTTCTACTTCCTTGTGGAACAGAGAAACCCAAGGTATCACCGCCATCGGAACGAGGGTCAAGCTGGGCTCAAGTCTTTCACGAACCTGCTGGCCAGGACAACGTTCAAATATGGTTGGAGGAGGAATTTGTCATTTGTTCCGGCTGCCTGCGAAAGCTCGCCCATGCTTCGTGAAGTACACTGGTATCTGCAATGTCGACCAACGAAGACTGGCAGACCGTCAGTGAAAAGGCACTGTCATGTGAAGTCCAGCAGGGTTCAGAAAGATGTCGTAGGAGGTCAAGCAGGGTTCAGAAAGAGGTCAGAGGAGGTTCAGCAGGGTTCAGAAAGAGGTCATAGGAGGTCCAGCAGGGTACAGAAAGAGGTCGCAGTAGGTCCAGCAGGGTTCAGAAAGAGGTCATAGGAGGTCCAGCAGGGTACAGAAAGAGATCGCAGTAGGTCCAGCAGGGTTCAGAAAGAGGTCATGTGAAGTCCAGCAGGGTTCAGAAAGATGTCGTAGGAGGTCAAGCAGGGTTCAGAAAGAGGTCAGAGGAGGTTCACCAGGGTTCAGAAAGAGGTCATAGGAGGTCCAGCAGGGTACAGAAAGAGGTCATAGGAGGTCCAGCAGGGTACAGAAAGAGGTCGCAGTAGGTCCAGCAGGGTTCAGAAAGAGGTCATGTGAAGTCCAGCAGGGTTCAGATAGAGGTCATGTGAAGTCCGGCAGGGTTCAGATAGAGGTCATGTGAAGTCCAGCAGGGTTCAGATAGAGGTCATGTGCAGTTCAGCAGGGTTCAGAAAGAGGTCATGTGAAGTCCAGCAGGGTTCAGAAAAGTTGGTGCATTCATTTGTGTTCAGCTGCAATTCCGAGTACTTGTCAGAGGCCTTTGTGCGCGTGGCTCAGGAACGTGCACGTCTGCGACAACCGGAGACCCCTAACGTTGATCACTCATTATTGCAGCACTAAAACATATCAGTAGGAGTGGTAGCTAGCAGTCACATGGGCCAGTGGCGCAATGGATAACGCGTCTGACTACGAATCAGAAGATTGTAGGTTCGACTCCTACCTGGCTCAAAACTGATTTTGACTTCACTTTTAGCAATATTTAATGAAGTCGCGTGGTCGCTTTGCTTCTTCAACATATTTTCCTGAAGTCGAATTCATTGGAGTGGTAGTCCACCCCTTGGTGACGATTGAGTAACCTTGGTCACCTTTTTAAAATACAGTCGCGACCCTCGCGTCAAGGATTTGGCAACAGATTACGTCATCTTCCCGTTCCAAACCTGCTTTTTTAGTTCTACTTCCTTGTGGAACAGAGAAACCCAAGGTATCACCGCCATCGGAACGAGGGTCAAGCTGGGCTCAAGTCTTTCACGAACCTGCTGGCCAGGACAACGTTCAAATATGGTTGGAGGAGGAATTTGTCATTTGTTCCGGCTGCCTGCGAAAGCTCGCCCATGCTTCGTGAAGTACACTGGTATCTGCAATGTCGACCAACGAAGACTGGCAGACCGTCAGTGAAAAGGCACTGTCATGTGAAGTCCAGCAGGGTTCAGAAAGATGTCGTAGGAGGTCAAGCAGGGTTCAGAAAGAGGTCAGAGGAGGTTCAGCAGGGTTCAGAAAGAGGTCATAGGAGGTCCAGCAGGGTACAGAAAGAGGTCGCAGTAGGTCCAGCAGGGTTCAGAAAGAGGTCATAGGAGGTCCAGCAGGGTACAGAAAGAGATCGCAGTAGGTCCAGCAGGGTTCAGAAAGAGGTCATGTGAAGTCCAGCAGGGTTCAGAAAGATGTCGTAGGAGGTCAAGCAGGGTTCAGAAAGAGGTCAGAGGAGGTTCACCAGGGTTCAGAAAGAGGTCATAGGAGGTCCAGCAGGGTACAGAAAGAGGTCATAGGAGGTCCAGCAGGGTACAGAAAGAGGTCGCAGTAGGTCCAGCAGGGTTCAGAAAGAGGTCATGTGAAGTCCAGCAGGGTTCAGATAGAGGTCATGTGAAGTCCGGCAGGGTTCAGATAGAGGTCATGTGAAGTCCAGCAGGGTTCAGAAAGATGTCGTAGGAGGTCAATCAGGGTTCAGAAAGAGGTCAGAGGAGGTTCAGCAGGGTTCAGAAAGAGGTCATAGGAGGTCCAGCAGGGTACAGAAAGAGGTCATAGGAGGTCCAGCAGGGTACAGAAAGAGGTCGCAGTAGGTCCAGCAGGGTTCAGAAAGAGGTCATGTGAAGTCCAGCAGGGTTCAGATAGAGGTCATGTGAAGTCCAGCAGGGTTCAGAAAGAGGTCATAGGAGGTCCAGCAGGGTACAGAAAGAGGTCGCAGTAGGTCCAGCAGGGTTCAGAAAGAGGTCATGTGAAGTCCAGCAGGGTTCAGATAGAGGTCATGTGAAGTCCAGCAGGGTTCAGAAAGATGTCGTAGGAGGTCAAGCAGGGTTCAGAAAGAGGTCAGAGGAGGTTCAGCAGGGTTCAGAAAGAGGTCATAGGAGGTCCAGCAGGGTACAGAAAGAGGTCGCAGTAGGTCCAGCAGGGTTCAGAAAGAGGTCATGTGAAGTCCAGCAGGGTTCAGATAGAGGACATGTGAAGTCCAGCAGGGTTCAGAAAGAGGTCATAGGAGGTCCAGCAGGGTACAGAAAGAGGTCGCAGTAGGTCCAGTAGGGTTCAGAAAGAGGTCATGTGAAGTCCAGCATGGTTCAGATAGAGGTCATGTGAAGTTCAGCAGGGTTCAGAAAGAGGTCATGTGAAGTCCAGCAGGGTTCAGAAAAGTTGGTGCATTCATTTGTGTTCAGCTGCAATTCCGAGTACTTGTCAGAGGCCTTTGTGCGCGTGGCTCAGGAACGTGCACGTCTGCGACAACCGGAGACCCCTTACGTTGATCACTCATTATTGCAGCACTAAAACATATCAGTAGGAGTGATAGCTAGTAGTCACATGGGCCAGTGGCGCAATGGATAACGCGTCTGCCTACGAATTAGAAGATTGTAGGTTCGACTCCTACCTGGCTCAAAACTGATTTTGACATCACTTTTAGCAATATTTAATGAAGTCGCGTGGTCGCTTTGCTTCTTCAACATATTTTCCTGAAGTCGAATTCATTGGAGTGGTAGTCCACCCCTTGGTGACGATTGAGTAACCTTGGTCACCTCTTTAAAATACAGTCGCGACCCTCACGTCAAGGATTTGGCAACAGATTACGTCATCTTCCCGTTCCAAACCTGCTTTTTTAGGTCTACTTCCTTGAGGAACAGAGAAACCCAAGGTATCACCGCCATCGGAACGAGGGTCAAGCTGGGCTCAAGTCTTTCACGAACCTGCTGGCCAGGCCCAACGTTCAAATATGGTTGGAGGAGGAATTTGTCATTTGTTCCGGCTGCCTGCGAAAGCTCGCCCATGCTTCCTGAAGTACACTGGGATCTGCAACGTCGACCAACGAAGACTGGCAGACCGTCAGTGAAAAGGCACGGTCATGTGAAGTCCAGCAGGGTTCAGATAGAGGTCATGTGAAGTCCAGCAGGGTTCAGATAGAGGTCATGTGAAGTCCAGCAGGGTTCAGAAAGATGTCGTAGGAGGTCAATCAGGGTTCAGAAAGAGGTCAGAGGAGGTTCAGCAGGGTTCAGAAAGAGGTCATAAGAGGTCCAGCAGGGTACAGAAAGAGGTCGCAGTAGGTCCAGCAGGGTTCAGAAAGAGGTCATGTGAAGTCCAGCAGGGTTCAGATAGAGGTCATGTGAAGTCCAGCAGGGTTCAGAAAGGAGTCATGTGAAGTCCAGCAGGGTTCAGATATATGTCATGTGAAGTCCAGCAGGGTTCAGAAAAGTTGGTGCATTCATTTGTGTTCAGCTGCAATTCCGAGTACTTGTCAGAGGCCTTTGTGCGCGTGGCTCAGGAAAGTGCACGTCTGCGACAACCGGAGACCCCTTACGTTGATCACTCATTATTGCAGCACTAAAACATCTCAGTAGGAGTGATAGATAGTAGTCACATGGGCCAGTGGCGCAATGGATAACGCGTCTGACTACGAATCAGAAGATTGTAGGTTCGACTCCTACCTGGCTCAAAACTGATTTTGACTTCACTTTTAGCAATATTTAACGAAGTCGCGTGGTCGCTTTGCTTCTTCAACATATTTTCCTGAAGTCGAATTCATTGGAGTGGTAGTCCACCCCTTGGTGACGATTGAGTAACCTTGGTCACCTCTTTAAAATACAGTCGCGACCCTCGCGTCAAGGATTTGGCAACAGATTACGTCATCTTCCCGTTCCAAACCTGCTTTTTTAGTCTACTTCCTTGAGGAACAGAGAAACCCAAGGTATCACCGCCATCGGAACGAGGGTCAAGCTGGGCTCAAGTCTTTCACGAACCTGCTGGCCAGGCCCAACGTTCAAATATGGTTGGAGGAGGAATTTGTCATTTGTTCCGGCTGCCTGCGAAAGCTCGCCCATGCTTCCTGAAGTACACTGGGATCTGCAATGTCGACCAACGAAGACTGGCAGACCGTCAGTGAAAAGGCACTGTCATGTGAAGTCCAGCAGGGTTCAGAAAGATGTCGTAGGAGGTCAAGCAGGGTTCAGAAAGAGGTCAGAGGAGGTTCAGCAGGGTTCAGAAAGAGGTCATAGGAGGTCCAGCAGGGTACAGAAAGAGGTCGCAGTAGGTCCAGCAGGGTTCAGAAAGAGGTCATAGGAGGTCCAGCAGGGTACAGAAAGAGATCGCAGTAGGTCCAGCAGGGTTCAGAAAGAGGTCATGTGAAGTCCAGCAGGGTTCAGAAAGATGTCGTAGGAGGTCAAGCAGGGTTCAGAAAGAGGTCAGAGGAGGTTCACCAGGGTTCAGAAAGAGGTCATAGGAGGTCCAGCAGGGTACAGAAAGAGGTCATAGGAGGTCCAGCAGGGTACAGAAAGAGGTCGCAGTAGGTCCAGCAGGGTTCAGAAAGAGGTCATGTGAAGTCCAGCAGGGTTCAGATAGAGGTCATGTGAAGTCCGGCAGGGTTCAGATAGAGGTCATGTGAAGTCCAGCAGGGTTCAGAAAGATGTCGTAGGAGGTCAATCAGGGTTCAGAAAGAGGTCAGAGGAGGTTCAGCAGGGTTCAGAAAGAGGTCATAGGAGGTCCAGCAGGGTACAGAAAGAGGTCATAGGAGGTCCAGCAGGGTACAGAAAGAGGTCGCAGTAGGTCCAGCAGGGTTCAGAAAGAGGTCATGTGAAGTCCAGCAGGGTTCAGATAGAGGTCATGTGAAGTCCAGCAGGGTTCAGAAAGAGGTCATAGGAGGTCCAGCAGGGTACAGAAAGAGGTCGCAGTAGGTCCAGCAGGGTTCAGAAAGAGGTCATGTGAAGTCCAGCAGGGTTCAGATAGAGGTCATGTGAAGTCCAGCAGGGTTCAGAAAGATGTCGTAGGAGGTCAAGCAGGGTTCAGAAAGAGGTCAGAGGAGGTTCAGCAGGGTTCAGAAAGAGGTCATAGGAGGTCCAGCAGGGTACAGAAAGAGGTCGCAGTAGGTCCAGCAGGGTTCAGAAAGAGGTCATGTGAAGTCCAGCAGGGTTCAGATAGAGGACATGTGAAGTCCAGCAGGGTTCAGAAAGAGGTCATAGGAGGTCCAGCAGGGTACAGAAAGAGGTCGCAGTAGGTCCAGTAGGGTTCAGAAAGAGGTCATGTGAAGTCCAGCATGGTTCAGATAGAGGTCATGTGAAGTTCAGCAGGGTTCAGAAAGAGGTCATGTGAAGTCCAGCAGGGTTCAGAAAAGTTGGTGCATTCATTTGTGTTCAGCTGCAATTCCGAGTACTTGTCAGAGGCCTTTGTGCGCGTGGCTCAGGAACGTGCACGTCTGCGACAACCGGAGACCCCTTACGTTGATCACTCATTATTGCAGCACTAAAACATATCAGTAGGAGTGATAGCTAGTAGTCACATGGGCCAGTGGCGCAATGGATAACGCGTCTGCCTACGAATTAGAAGATTGTAGGTTCGACTCCTACCTGGCTCAAAACTGATTTTGACATCACTTTTAGCAATATTTAATGAAGTCGCGTGGTCGCTTTGCTTCTTCAACATATTTTCCTGAAGTCGAATTCATTGGAGTGGTAGTCCACCCCTTGGTGACGATTGAGTAACCTTGGTCACCTCTTTAAAATACAGTCGCGACCCTCACGTCAAGGATTTGGCAACAGATTACGTCATCTTCCCGTTCCAAACCTGCTTTTTTAGGTCTACTTCCTTGAGGAACAGAGAAACCCAAGGTATCACCGCCATCGGAACGAGGGTCAAGCTGGGCTCAAGTCTTTCACGAACCTGCTGGCCAGGCCCAACGTTCAAATATGGTTGGAGGAGGAATTTGTCATTTGTTCCGGCTGCCTGCGAAAGCTCGCCCATGCTTCCTGAAGTACACTGGGATCTGCAACGTCGACCAACGAAGACTGGCAGACCGTCAGTGAAAAGGCACGGTCATGTGAAGTCCAGCAGGGTTCAGATAGAGGTCATGTGAAGTCCAGCAGGGTTCAGATAGAGGTCATGTGAAGTCCAGCAGGGTTCAGAAAGATGTCGTAGGAGGTCAATCAGGGTTCAGAAAGAGGTCAGAGGAGGTTCAGCAGGGTTCAGAAAGAGGTCATAAGAGGTCCAGCAGGGTACAGAAAGAGGTCGCAGTAGGTCCAGCAGGGTTCAGAAAGAGGTCATGTGAAGTCCAGCAGGGTTCAGATAGAGGTCATGTGAAGTCCAGCAGGGTTCAGAAAGGAGTCATGTGAAGTCCAGCAGGGTTCAGATATATGTCATGTGAAGTCCAGCAGGGTTCAGAAAAGTTGGTGCATTCATTTGTGTTCAGCTGCAATTCCGAGTACTTGTCAGAGGCCTTTGTGCGCGTGGCTCAGGAAAGTGCACGTCTGCGACAACCGGAGACCCCTTACGTTGATCACTCATTATTGCAGCACTAAAACATCTCAGTAGGAGTGATAGATAGTAGTCACATGGGCCAGTGGCGCAATGGATAACGCGTCTGACTACGAATCAGAAGATTGTAGGTTCGACTCCTACCTGGCTCAAAACTGATTTTGACTTCACTTTTAGCAATATTTAACGAAGTCGCGTGGTCGCTTTGCTTCTTCAACATATTTTCCTGAAGTCGAATTCATTGGAGTGGTAGTCCACCCCTTGGTGACGATTGAGTAACCTTGGTCACCTCTTTAAAATACAGTCGCGACCCTCGCGTCAAGGATTTGGCAACAGATTACGTCATCTTCCCGTTCCAAACCTGCTTTTTTAGTCTACTTCCTTGAGGAACAGAGAAACCCAAGGTATCACCGCCATCGGAACGAGGGTCAAGCTGGGCTCAAGTCTTTCACGAACCTGCTGGCCAGGCCCAACGTTCAAATATGGTTGGAGGAGGAATTTGTCATTTGTTCCGGCTGCCTGCGAAAGCTCGCCCATGCTTCCTGAAGTACACTGGGATCTGCAACGTCGACCAACGAAGACTGGCAGACCGTCAGTGAAAAGGCACGGTCATGTGAAGTCCAGCAGGGTTCAGAAAGATGTCGTAGGAGGTCAAGCAGGGTTCAGAAAGAGGTCAGAGGAGGTTCAGCAGGGTTCAGAAAGAGGTCATAGGAGGTCCAGCAGGGTACAGAAAGAGGTCGCAGTAGGTCCAGCAGGGTTCAGAAAGAGGTCATGTGAAGTCCAGCAGGGTTCAGATAGAGGTCATGTGAAGTCCAGCAGGGTTCAGAAAGATGTCGTAGGAGGTCAATCAGGGTTCAGAAAGAGGTCAGAGGAGGTTCAGCAGGGTTCAGAAAGAGGTCATAGGAGGTCCAGCAGGGTACAGAAAGAGGTCGCAGTAGGTCCAGCAGGGTTCAGATATATGTCATGTGAAGTCCAGCATGGTTCAGATAGAGGTCGTGTGAAGTCCAGCAGGGTTCAGATAGAGGTCATGTGAAGTTCAGCAGGGTTCAGAAAGAGGTCATGTGAAGTCCAGCAGGGTTCAGAAAAGTTGGTGCATTCATTTGTGTTCAGCTGCAATTCCGAGTACTTGTCAGAGGCCTTTGTGCGCGTGGCTCAGGAAAGTGCACGTCTGCGACAACCGGAGACCCCTTACGTTGATCACTCATTATTGCAGCACTAAAACATCTCAGTAGGAGTGATAGATAGTAGTCACATGGGCCAGTGGCGCAATGGATAACGCGTCTGACTACGAATCAGAAGATTGTAGGTTCGACTCCTACCTGGCTCAAAACTGATTTTGACATCACTTTTAGCAATATTTAATGAAGTCGCGTGGTCGCTTTGCTTCTTCAACATATTTTCCTGAAGTCGAATTCATTGGAGTGGTAGTCCACCCCTTGGTGACGATTGAGTAACCTTGGTCACCTCTTTAAAATACAGTCGCGACCCTCACGTCAAGGATTTGGCAACAGATTACGTCATCTTCCCGTTCCAAACCTGCTTTTTTAGGTCGACTTCCTTGAGGAACAGAGAAACCCAAGGTATCACCGCCATCGGAACGAGGGTCAAGCTGGGCTCAAGTCTTTCACGAACCTGCTGGCCAGGCCCAACGTTCAAATATGGTTGGAGGAGGAATTTGTCATTTGTTCCGGCTGCCTGCGAAAGCTCGCCCATGCTTCCTGAAGTACACTGGGATCTGCAACGTCGACCAACGAAGACTGGCAGACCGTCAGTGAAAAGGCACGGTCATGTGAAGTCCAGCAGGGTTCAGATAGAGGTCATGTGAAGTCCAGCAGGGTTCAGATAGAGGTCATGTGAAGTCCAGCAGGGTTCAGAAAGATGTCGTAGGAGGTCAATCAGGGTTCAGAAAGAGGGCAGAGGAGGTTCAGCAGGGTTCAGAAAGAGGTCATAGGAGGTCCAGCAGGGTACAGAAAGAGGTCATAGGAGGTCCAGCAGGGTACAGAAAGAGGTCGCAGTAGGTCCAGCAGGGTTCAGAAAGAGGTCATGTGAAGTCCAGCAGGGTTCAGATAGAGGTCATGTGAAGTCCAGCAGGGTTCAGAAAGAGGTCATAGGAGGTCCAGCAGGGTACAGAAAGAGGTCGCAGTAGGTCCAGCAGGGTTCAGAAAGAGGTCATGTGAAGTCCAGCAGGGTTCAGATAGAGGTCATGTGAAGTCCAGCAGGGTTCAGAAAGATGTCGTAGGAGGTCAAGCAGGGTTCAGAAAGAGGTCAGAGGAGGTTCAGCAGGGTTCAGAAAGAGGTCATAGGAGGTCCAGCAGGGTACAGAAAGAGGTCGCAGTAGGTCCAGCAGGGTTCAGAAAGAGGTCATGTGAAGTCCAGCAGGGTTCAGATAGAGGTCATGTGAAGTCCAGCAGGGTTCAGAAAGAGGTCATAGGAGGTCCAGCAGGGTACAGAAAGAGGTCGCAGTAGGTCCAGTAGGGTTCAGAAAGAGGTCATGTGAAGTCCAGCATGGTTCAGATAGAGGTCGTGTGAAGTCCAGCAGGGTTCAGAAAGGAGTCATGTGAAGTCCAGCAGGGTTCAGATATATGTCATGTGAAGTCCAGCAGGGTTCAGAAAAGTTGGTGCATTCATTTGTGTTCAGCTGCAATTCCGAGTACTTGTCAGAGGCCTTTGTGCGCGTGGCTCAGGAACGTGCACGTCTGCGACAACCGGAGACCCCTTACGTTGATCACTCATTATTGCAGCACTAAAACATATCAGTAGGAGTGATAGCTAGTAGTCACATGGGCCAGTGGCGCAATGGATAACGCGTCTGACTACGAATCAGAAGATTGTAGGTTCGACTCCTACCTGGCTCAAAACTGATTTTGACATCACTTTTAGCAATATTTAATGAAGTCGCGTGGTCGCTTTGCTTCTTCAACATATTTTCCTGAAGTCGAATTCATTGGAGTGGTAGTCCACCCCTTGGTGACGATTGAGTAACCTTGGTCACCTCTTTAAAATACAGTCGCGACCCTCACGTCAAGGATTTGGCAACAGATTACGTCATCTTCCCGTTCCAAACCTGCTTTTTTAGGTCTACTTCCTTGAGGAACAGAGAAACCCAAGGTATCACCGCCATCGGAACGAGGGTCAAGCTGGGCTCAAGTCTTTCACGAACCTGCTGGCCAGGCCCAACGTTCAAATATGGTTGGAGGAGGAATTTGTCATTTGTTCCGGCTGCCTGCGAAAGCTCGCCCATGCTTCCTGAAGTACACTGGGATCTGCAACGTCGACCAACGAAGACTGGCAGACCGTCAGTGAAAAGGCACGGTCATGTGAAGTCCAGCAGGGTTCAGAAAGATGTCGTAGGAGGTCAAGCAGGGTTCAGAAAGAGGTCAGGGGAGGTTCAGCAGGGTTCAGAAAGAGGTCATAGGAGGTCCAGCAGGGTACAGAAAGAGGTCGCAGTAGGTCCAGCAGGGTTTAGAAAGAGGTCATGTGAAGTCCAGCAGGGTTCAGATAGAGGTCATGTGAAGTCCAGCAGGGTTCAGAAAGATGTCGTAGGAGGTCAATCAGGGTTCAGAAAGAGGTCAGAGGAGGTTCAGCAGGGTTCAGAAAGAGGTCATAGGAGGTCCAGCAGGGTACAGAAAGAGGTCGCAGTAGGTCCAGCAGGGTTCAGATATATGTCATGTGAAGTCCAGCATGGTTCAGATAGAGGTCGTGTGAAGTCCAGCAGGGTTCAGATAGAGGTCATGTGAAGTTCAGCAGGGTTCAGAAAGAGGTCATGTGAAGTCCAGCAGGGTTCAGAAAAGTTGGTGCATTCATTTGTGTTCAGCTGCATTTCCGAGTACTTGTCAGAGGCCTTTGTGCGCGTGGCTCAGGAAAGTGCACGTCTGCGACAACCGGAGACCCCTTACGTTGATCACTCATTATTGCAGCACTAAAACATCTCAGTAGGAGTGATAGATAGTAGTCACATGGGCCAGTGGCGCAATGGATAACGCGTCTGACTACGAATCAGAAGATTGTAGGTTCGACTCCTACCTGGCTCAAAACTGATTTTGACTTCACTTTTAGCAATATTTAATGAAGTCGCGTGGTCGCTTTGCTTCTTCAACATATTTTCCTGAAGTCGAATTCATTGGAGTGGTAGTCCACCCCTTGGTGACGATTGAGTAACCTTGGTCACCTCTTTAAAATACAGTCGCGACCCTCACGTCAAGGATTTGGCAACAGATTACGTCATCTTCCCGTTCCAAACCTGCTTTTTTAGGTCTACTTCCTTGAGGAACAGAGAAACCCAAGGTATCACCGCCATCGGAACGAGGGTCAAGCTGGCCTCAAGTCTTTCACGAACCTGCTGGCCAGGCCCAACGTTCAAATATGGTTGGAGGAGGAATTTGTCATTTGTTCCGGCTGCCTGCGAAAGCTCGCCCATGCTTCCTGAAGTACACTGGGATCTGCAACGTCGACCAACGAAGACTGGCAGACCGTCAGTGAAAAGGCACGGTCATGTGAAGTCCAGCAGGGTTCAGATAGAGGTCATGTGAAGTCCAGCAGGGTTCAGATAGAGGTCATGTGAAGTCCAGCAGGGTTCAGAAAGATGTCGTAGGAGGTCAATCAGGGTTCAGAAAGAGGTCAGAGGAGGTTCAGCAGGGTTCAGAAAGAGGTCATAAGAGGTCCAGCAGGGTACAGAAAGAGGTCGCAGTAGGTCCAGCAGGGTTCAGAAAGAGGTCATGTGAAGTCCAGCAGGGTTCAGATAGAGGTCATGTGAAGTCCAGCAGGGTTCAGAAAGGAGTCATGTGAAGTCCAGCAGGGTTCAGATATATGTCATGTGAAGTCCAGCAGGGTTCAGAAAAGTTGGTGCATTCATTTGTGTTCAGCTGCAATTCCGAGTACTTGTCAGAGGCCTTTGTGCGCGTGGCTCAGGAACGTGCACGTCTGCGACAACCGGAGACCCCTTACGTTGATCACTCATTATTGCAGCACTAAAACATATCAGTAGGAGTGATAGCTAGTAGTCACATGGGCCAGTGGCGCAATGGATAACGCGTCTGACTACGAATCAGAAGATTGTAGGTTCGACTCCTACCTGGCTCAAAACTGATTTTGACATCACTTTTAGCAATATTTAATGAAGTCGCGTGGTCGCTTTGCTTCTTCAACATATTTTCCTGAAGTCGAATTCATTGGAGTGGTAGTCCACCCCTTGGTGACGATTGAGTAACCTTGGTCACCTCTTTAAAATACAGTCGCGACCCTCACGTCAAGGATTTGGCAACAGATTACGTCATCTTCCCGTTCCAAACCTGCTTTTTTAGGTCTACTTCCTTGAGGAACAGAGAAACCCAAGGTATCACCGCCATCGGAACGAGGGTCAAGCTGGGCTCAAGTCTTTCACGAACCTGCTGGCCAGGCCCAACGTTCAAATATGGTTGGAGGAGGAATTTGTCATTTGTTCCGGCTGCCTGCGAAAGCTCGCCCATGCTTCCTGAAGTACACTGGGATCTGCAACGTCGACCAACGAAGACTGGCAGACCGTCAGTGAAAAGGCACGGTCATGTGAAGTCCAGCAGGGTTCAGAAAGATGTCGTAGGAGGTCAAGCAGGGTTCAGAAAGAGGTCAGAGGAGGTTCAGCAGGGTTCAGAAAGAGGTCATAGGAGGTCCAGCAGGGTACAGAAAGAGGTCGCAGTAGGTCCAGCAGGGTTCAGAAAGAGGTCATGTGAAGTCCAGCAGGGTTCAGATAGAGGTCATGTGAAGTCCAGCAGGGTTCAGAAAGATGTCGTAGGAGGTCAATCAGGGTTCAGAAAGAGGTCAGAGGAGGTTCAGCAGGGTTCAGAAAGAGGTCATAGGAGGTCCAGCAGGGTACAGAAAGAGGTCGCAGTAGGTCCAGCAGGGTTCAGATATATGTCATGTGAAGTCCAGCATGGTTCAGATAGAGGTCGTGTGAAGTCCAGCAGGGTTCAGATAGAGGTCATGTGAAGTTCAGCAGGGTTCAGAAAGAGGTCATGTGAAGTCCAGCAGGGTTCAGAAAAGTTGGTGCATTCATTTGTGTTCAGCTGCAATTCCGAGTACTTGTCAGAGGCCTTTGTGCGCGTGGCTCAGGAAAGTGCACGTCTGCGACAACCGGAGACCCCTTACGTTGATCACTCATTATTGCAGCACTAAAACATCTCAGTAGGAGTGATAGATAGTAGTCACATGGGCCAGTGGCGCAATGGATAACGCGTCTGACTACGAATCAGAAGATTGTAGGTTCGACTCCTACCTGGCTCAAAACTGATTTTGACTTCACTTTTAGCAATATTTAACGAAGTCGCGTGGTCGCTTTGCTTCTTCAACATATTTTCCTGAAGTCGAATTCATTGGAGTGGTAGTCCACCCCTTGGTGACGATTGAGTAACCTTGGTCACCTCTTTAAAATACAGTCGCGACCCTCGCGTCAAGGATTTGGCAACAGATTACGTCATCTTCCCGTTCCAAACCTGCTTTTTTAGTCTACTTCCTTGAGGAACAGAGAAACCCAAGGTATCACCGCCATCGGAACGAGGGTCAAGCTGGGCTCAAGTCTTTCACGAACCTGCTGGCCAGGCCCAACGTTCAAATATGGTTGGAGGAGGAATTTGTCATTTGTTCCGGCTGCCTGCGAAAGCTCGCCCATGCTTCCTGAAGTACACTGGGATCTGCAACGTCGACCAACGAAGACTGGCAGACCGTCAGTGAAAAGGCACGGTCATGTGAAGTCCAGCAGGGTTCAGAAAGATGTCGTAGGAGGTCAAGCAGGGTTCAGAAAGAGGTCAGAGGAGGTTCAGCAGGGTTCAGAAAGAGGTCATAGGAGGTCCAGCAGGGTACAGAAAGAGGTCGCAGTAGGTCCAGCAGGGTTCAGAAAGAGGTCATGTGAAGTCCAGCAGGGTTCAGATAGAGGTCATGTGAAGTCCAGCAGGGTTCAGAAAGATGTCGTAGGAGGTCAATCAGGGTTCAGAAAGAGGTCAGAGGAGGTTCAGCAGGGTTCAGAAAGAGGTCATAGGAGGTCCAGCAGGGTACAGAAAGAGGTCGCAGTAGGTCCAGCAGGGTTCAGATATATGTCATGTGAAGTCCAGCATGGTTCAGATAGAGGTCGTGTGAAGTCCAGCAGGGTTCAGATAGAGGTCATGTGAAGTTCAGCAGGGTTCAGAAAGAGGTCATGTGAAGTCCAGCAGGGTTCAGAAAAGTTGGTGCATTCATTTGTGTTCAGCTGCAATTCCGAGTACTTGTCAGAGGCCTTTGTGCGCGTGGCTCAGGAAAGTGCACGTCTGCGACAACCGGAGACCCCTTACGTTGATCACTCATTATTGCAGCACTAAAACATCTCAGTAGGAGTGATAGATAGTAGTCACATGGGCCAGTGGCGCAATGGATAACGCGTCTGACTACGAATCAGAAGATTGTAGGTTCGACTCCTACCTGGCTCAAAACTGATTTTGACATCACTTTTAGCAATATTTAATGAAGTCGCGTGGTCGCTTTGCTTCTTCAACATATTTTCCTGAAGTCGAATTCATTGGAGTGGTAGTCCACCCCTTGGTGACGATTGAGTAACCTTGGTCACCTCTTTAAAATACAGTCGCGACCCTCACGTCAAGGATTTGGCAACAGATTACGTCATCTTCCCGTTCCAAACCTGCTTTTTTAGGTCGACTTCCTTGAGGAACAGAGAAACCCAAGGTATCACCGCCATCGGAACGAGGGTCAAGCTGGGCTCAAGTCTTTCACGAACCTGCTGGCCAGGCCCAACGTTCAAATATGGTTGGAGGAGGAATTTGTCATTTGTTCCGGCTGCCTGCGAAAGCTCGCCCATGCTTCCTGAAGTACACTGGGATCTGCAACGTCGACCAACGAAGACTGGCAGACCGTCAGTGAAAAGGCACGGTCATGTGAAGTCCAGCAGGGTTCAGATAGAGGTCATGTGAAGTCCAGCAGGGTTCAGATAGAGGTCATGTGAAGTCCAGCAGGGTTCAGAAAGATGTCGTAGGAGGTCAATCAGGGTTCAGAAAGAGGGCAGAGGAGGTTCAGCAGGGTTCAGAAAGAGGTCATAGGAGGTCCAGCAGGGTACAGAAAGAGGTCATAGGAGGTCCAGCAGGGTACAGAAAGAGGTCGCAGTAGGTCCAGCAGGGTTCAGAAAGAGGTCATGTGAAGTCCAGCAGGGTTCAGATAGAGGTCATGTGAAGTCCAGCAGGGTTCAGAAAGAGGTCATAGGAGGTCCAGCAGGGTACAGAAAGAGGTCGCAGTAGGTCCAGCAGGGTTCAGAAAGAGGTCATGTGAAGTCCAGCAGGGTTCAGATAGAGGTCATGTGAAGTCCAGCAGGGTTCAGAAAGATGTCGTAGGAGGTCAAGCAGGGTTCAGAAAGAGGTCAGAGGAGGTTCAGCAGGGTTCAGAAAGAGGTCATAGGAGGTCCAGCAGGGTACAGAAAGAGGTCGCAGTAGGTCCAGCAGGGTTCAGAAAGAGGTCATGTGAAGTCCAGCAGGGTTCAGATAGAGGTCATGTGAAGTCCAGCAGGGTTCAGAAAGAGGTCATAGGAGGTCCAGCAGGGTACAGAAAGAGGTCGCAGTAGGTCCAGTAGGGTTCAGAAAGAGGTCATGTGAAGTCCAGCATGGTTCAGATAGAGGTCGTGTGAAGTCCAGCAGGGTTCAGAAAGGAGTCATGTGAAGTCCAGCAGGGTTCAGATATATGTCATGTGAAGTCCAGCAGGGTTCAGAAAAGTTGGTGCATTCATTTGTGTTCAGCTGCAATTCCGAGTACTTGTCAGAGGCCTTTGTGCGCGTGGCTCAGGAACGTGCACGTCTGCGACAACCGGAGACCCCTTACGTTGATCACTCATTATTGCAGCACTAAAACATATCAGTAGGAGTGATAGCTAGTAGTCACATGGGCCAGTGGCGCAATGGATAACGCGTCTGACTACGAATCAGAAGATTGTAGGTTCGACTCCTACCTGGCTCAAAACTGATTTTGACATCACTTTTAGCAATATTTAATGAAGTCGCGTGGTCGCTTTGCTTCTTCAACATATTTTCCTGAAGTCGAATTCATTGGAGTGGTAGTCCACCCCTTGGTGACGATTGAGTAACCTTGGTCACCTCTTTAAAATACAGTCGCGACCCTCACGTCAAGGATTTGGCAACAGATTACGTCATCTTCCCGTTCCAAACCTGCTTTTTTAGGTCTACTTCCTTGAGGAACAGAGAAACCCAAGGTATCACCGCCATCGGAACGAGGGTCAAGCTGGGCTCAAGTCTTTCACGAACCTGCTGGCCAGGCCCAACGTTCAAATATGGTTGGAGGAGGAATTTGTCATTTGTTCCGGCTGCCTGCGAAAGCTCGCCCATGCTTCCTGAAGTACACTGGGATCTGCAACGTCGACCAACGAAGACTGGCAGACCGTCAGTGAAAAGGCACGGTCATGTGAAGTCCAGCAGGGTTCAGAAAGATGTCGTAGGAGGTCAAGCAGGGTTCAGAAAGAGGTCAGGGGAGGTTCAGCAGGGTTCAGAAAGAGGTCATAGGAGGTCCAGCAGGGTACAGAAAGAGGTCGCAGTAGGTCCAGCAGGGTTCAGAAAGAGGTCATGTGAAGTCCAGCAGGGTTCAGATAGAGGTCATGTGAAGTCCAGCAGGGTTCAGAAAGATGTCGTAGGAGGTCAATCAGGGTTCAGAAAGAGGTCAGAGGAGGTTCAGCAGGGTTCAGAAAGAGGTCATAGGAGGTCCAGCAGGGTACAGAAAGAGGTCGCAGTAGGTCCAGCAGGGTTCAGATATATGTCATGTGAAGTCCAGCATGGTTCAGATAGAGGTCGTGTGAAGTCCAGCAGGGTTCAGATAGAGGTCATGTGAAGTTCAGCAGGGTTCAGAAAGAGGTCATGTGAAGTCCAGCAGGGTTCAGAAAAGTTGGTGCATTCATTTGTGTTCAGCTGCATTTCCGAGTACTTGTCAGAGGCCTTTGTGCGCGTGGCTCAGGAAAGTGCACGTCTGCGACAACCGGAGACCCCTTACGTTGATCACTCATTATTGCAGCACTAAAACATCTCAGTAGGAGTGATAGATAGTAGTCACATGGGCCAGTGGCGCAATGGATAACGCGTCTGACTACGAATCAGAAGATTGTAGGTTCGACTCCTACCTGGCTCAAAACTGATTTTGACTTCACTTTTAGCAATATTTAATGAAGTCGCGTGGTCGCTTTGCTTCTTCAACATATTTTCCTGAAGTCGAATTCATTGGAGTGGTAGTCCACCCCTTGGTGACGATTGAGTAACCTTGGTCACCTCTTTAAAATACAGTCGCGACCCTCACGTCAAGGATTTGGCAACAGATTACGTCATCTTCCCGTTCCAAACCTGCTTTTTTAGGTCTACTTCCTTGAGGAACAGAGAAACCCAAGGTATCACCGCCATCGGAACGAGGGTCAAGCTGGCCTCAAGTCTTTCACGAACCTGCTGGCCAGGCCCAACGTTCAAATATGGTTGGAGGAGGAATTTGTCATTTGTTCCGGCTGCCTGCGAAAGCTCGCCCATGCTTCCTGAAGTACACTGGGATCTGCAACGTCGACCAACGAAGACTGGCAGACCGTCAGTGAAAAGGCACGGTCATGTGAAGTCCAGCAGGGTTCAGATAGAGGTCATGTGAAGTCCAGCAGGGTTCAGATAGAGGTCATGTGAAGTCCAGCAGGGTTCAGAAAGATGTCGTAGGAGGTCAATCAGGGTTCAGAAAGAGGTCAGAGGAGGTTCAGCAGGGTTCAGAAAGAGGTCATAAGAGGTCCAGCAGGGTACAGAAAGAGGTCGCAGTAGGTCCAGCAGGGTTCAGAAAGAGGTCATGTGAAGTCCAGCAGGGTTCAGATAGAGGTCATGTGAAGTCCAGCAGGGTTCAGAAAGGAGTCATGTGAAGTCCAGCAGGGTTCAGATATATGTCATGTGAAGTCCAGCAGGGTTCAGAAAAGTTGGTGCATTCATTTGTGTTCAGCTGCAATTCCGAGTACTTGTCAGAGGCCTTTGTGCGCGTGGCTCAGGAACGTGCACGTCTGCGACAACCGGAGACCCCTTACGTTGATCACTCATTATTGCAGCACTAAAACATATCAGTAGGAGTGATAGCTAGTAGTCACATGGGCCAGTGGCGCAATGGATAACGCGTCTGACTACGAATCAGAAGATTGTAGGTTCGACTCCTACCTGGCTCAAAACTGATTTTGACATCACTTTTAGCAATATTTAATGAAGTCGCGTGGTCGCTTTGCTTCTTCAACATATTTTCCTGAAGTCGAATTCATTGGAGTGGTAGTCCACCCCTTGGTGACGATTGAGTAACCTTGGTCACCTCTTTAAAATACAGTCGCGACCCTCACGTCAAGGATTTGGCAACAGATTACGTCATCTTCCCGTTCCAAACCTGCTTTTTTAGGTCTACTTCCTTGAGGAACAGAGAAACCCAAGGTATCACCGCCATCGGAACGAGGGTCAAGCTGGGCTCAAGTCTTTCACGAACCTGCTGGCCAGGCCCAACGTTCAAATATGGTTGGAGGAGGAATTTGTCATTTGTTCCGGCTGCCTGCGAAAGCTCGCCCATGCTTCCTGAAGTACACTGGGATCTGCAACGTCGACCAACGAAGACTGGCAGACCGTCAGTGAAAAGGCACGGTCATGTGAAGTCCAGCAGGGTTCAGAAAGATGTCGTAGGAGGTCAAGCAGGGTTCAGAAAGAGGTCAGAGGAGGTTCAGCAGGGTTCAGAAAGAGGTCATAGGAGGTCCAGCAGGGTACAGAAAGAGGTCGCAGTAGGTCCAGCAGGGTTCAGAAAGAGGTCATGTGAAGTCCAGCAGGGTTCAGATAGAGGTCATGTGAAGTCCAGCAGGGTTCAGAAAGATGTCGTAGGAGGTCAATCAGGGTTCAGAAAGAGGTCAGAGGAGGTTCAGCAGGGTTCAGAAAGAGGTCATAGGAGGTCCAGCAGGGTACAGAAAGAGGTCGCAGTAGGTCCAGCAGGGTTCAGATATATGTCATGTGAAGTCCAGCATGGTTCAGATAGAGGTCGTGTGAAGTCCAGCAGGGTTCAGATAGAGGTCATGTGAAGTTCAGCAGGGTTCAGAAAGAGGTCATGTGAAGTCCAGCAGGGTTCAGAAAAGTTGGTGCATTCATTTGTGTTCAGCTGCAATTCCGAGTACTTGTCAGAGGCCTTTGTGCGCGTGGCTCAGGAAAGTGCACGTCTGCGACAACCGGAGACCCCTTACGTTGATCACTCATTATTGCAGCACTAAAACATCTCAGTAGGAGTGATAGATAGTAGTCACATGGGCCAGTGGCGCAATGGATAACGCGTCTGACTACGAATCAGAAGATTGTAGGTTCGACTCCTACCTGGCTCAAAACTGATTTTGCTTCACTTTTAGCAATATTTAATGAAGTCGCGTGGTCGCTTTGCTTCTTCAACATATTTTCCTGAAGTCGAATTCATTGGAGTGGTAGTCCACCCCTTGGTGACGATTGAGTAACCTTGGTCACCTCTTTAAAATACAGTCGCGACCCTCACGTCAAGGATTTGGCAACAGATTACGTCATCTTCCCGTTCCAAACCTGCTTTTTTAGGTCTACTTCCTTGAGGAACAGAGAAACCCAAGGTATCACCGCCATCGGAACGAGGGTCAAGCTGGCCTCAAGTCTTTCACGAACCTGCTGGCCAGGCCCAACGTTCAAATATGGTTGGAGGAGGAATTTGTCATTTGTTCCGGCTGCCTGCGAAAGCTCGCCCATGCTTCCTGAAGTACACTGGGATCTGCAACGTCGACCAACGAAGACTGGCAGACCGTCAGTGAAAAGGCACGGTCATGTGAAGTCCAGCAGGGTTCAGATAGAGGTCATGTGAAGTCCAGCAGGGTTCAGATAGAGGTCATGTGAAGTCCAGCAGGGTTCAGAAAGATGTCGTAGGAGGTCAATCAGGGTTCAGAAAGAGGTCAGAGGAGGTTCAGCAGGGTTCAGAAAGAGGTCATAAGAGGTCCAGCAGGGTACAGAAAGAGGTCGCAGTAGGTCCAGCAGGGTTCAGAAAGAGGTCATGTGAAGTCCAGCAGGGTTCAGATAGAGGTCATGTGAAGTCCAGCAGGGTTCAGAAAGGAGTCATGTGAAGTCCAGCAGGGTTCAGATATATGTCATGTGAAGTCCAGCAGGGTTCAGAAAAGTTGGTGCATTCATTTGTGTTCAGCTGCAATTCCGAGTACTTGTCAGAGGCCTTTGTGCGCGTGGCTCAGGAAAGTGCACGTCTGCGACAACCGGAGACCCCTTACGTTGATCACTCATTATTGCAGCACTAAAATATCTCAGTAGGAGTGATAGATAGTAGTCACATGGGCCAGTGGCGCAATGGATAACGCGTCTGACTACGAATCAGAAGATTGTAGGTTCGACTCCTACCTGGCTCAAAACTGATTTTGACTTCACTTTTAGCAATATTTAATGAAGTCGCGTGGTCGCTTTGCTTCTTCAACATATTTTCCTGAAGTCGAATTCATTGGAGTGGTAGTCCACCCCTTGGTGACGATTGAGTAACCTTGGTCACCTCTTTAAAATACAGTCGCGACCCTCACGTCAAGGATTTGGCAACAGATTACGTCATCTTCCCGTTCCAAACCTGCTTTTTTAGGTCTACTTCCTTGAGGAACAGAGAAACCCAAGGTATCACCGCCATCGGAACGAGGGTCAAGCTGGGCTCAAGTCTTTCACGAACCTGCTGGCCAGGCCCAACGTTCAAATATGGTTGGAGGAGGAATTTGTCATTTGTTCCGGCTGCCTGCGAAAGCTCGCCCATGCTTCCTGAAGTACACTGGGATCTGCAACGTCGACCAACGAAGACTGGCAGACCGTCAGTGAAAAGGCACGGTCATGTGAAGTCCAGCAGGGTTCAGAAAGATGTCGTAGGAGGTCAAGCAGGGTTCAGAAAGAGGTCAGGGGAGGTTCAGCAGGGTTCAGAAAGAGGTCATAGGAGGTCCAGCAGGGTACAGAAAGAGGTCGCAGTAGGTCCAGCAGGGTTCAGAAAGAGGTCATGTGAAGTCCAGCAGGGTTCAGATAGAGGTCATGTGAAGTCCAGCAGGGTTCAGAAAGATGTCGTAGGAGGTCAATCAGGGTTCAGAAAGAGGTCAGAGGAGGTTCAGCAGGGTTCAGAAAGAGGTCATAGGAGGTCCAGCAGGGTACAGAAAGAGGTCGCAGTAGGTCCAGCAGGGTTCAGATATATGTCATGTGAAGTCCAGCATGGTTCAGATAGAGGTCGTGTGAAGTCCAGCAGGGTTCAGATAGAGGTCATGTGAAGTTCAGCAGGGTTCAGAAAGAGGTCATGTGAAGTCCAGCAGGGTTCAGAAAAGTTGGTGCATTCATTTGTGTTCAGCTGCATTTCCGAGTACTTGTCAGAGGCCTTTGTGCGCGTGGCTCAGGAAAGTGCACGTCTGCGACAACCGGAGACCCCTTACGTTGATCACTCATTATTGCAGCACTAAAACATCTCAGTAGGAGTGATAGATAGTAGTCACATGGGCCAGTGGCGCAATGGATAACGCGTCTGACTACGAATCAGAAGATTGTAGGTTCGACTCCTACCTGGCTCAAAACTGATTTTGACTTCACTTTTAGCAATATTTAATGAAGTCGCGTGGTCGCTTTGCTTCTTCAACATATTTTCCTGAAGTCGAATTCATTGGAGTGGTAGTCCACCCCTTGGTGACGATTGAGTAACCTTGGTCACCTCTTTAAAATACAGTCGCGACCCTCACGTCAAGGATTTGGCAACAGATTACGTCATCTTCCCGTTCCAAACCTGCTTTTTTAGGTCTACTTCCTTGAGGAACAGAGAAACCCAAGGTATCACCGCCATCGGAACGAGGGTCAAGCTGGCCTCAAGTCTTTCACGAACCTGCTGGCCAGGCCCAACGTTCAAATATGGTTGGAGGAGGAATTTGTCATTTGTTCCGGCTGCCTGCGAAAGCTCGCCCATGCTTCCTGAAGTACACTGGGATCTGCAACGTCGACCAACGAAGACTGGCAGACCGTCAGTGAAAAGGCACGGTCATGTGAAGTCCAGCAGGGTTCAGATAGAGGTCATGTGAAGTCCAGCAGGGTTCAGATAGAGGTCATGTGAAGTCCAGCAGGGTTCAGAAAGATGTCGTAGGAGGTCAATCAGGGTTCAGAAAGAGGTCAGAGGAGGTTCAGCAGGGTTCAGAAAGAGGTCATAAGAGGTCCAGCAGGGTACAGAAAGAGGTCGCAGTAGGTCCAGCAGGGTTCAGAAAGAGGTCATGTGAAGTCCAGCAGGGTTCAGATAGAGGTCATGTGAAGTCCAGCAGGGTTCAGAAAGGAGTCATGTGAAGTCCAGCAGGGTTCAGATATATGTCATGTGAAGTCCAGCAGGGTTCAGAAAAGTTGGTGCATTCATTTGTGTTCAGCTGCAATTCCGAGTACTTGTCAGAGGCCTTTGTGCGCGTGGCTCAGGAAAGTGCACGTCTGCGACAACCGGAGACCCCTTACGTTGATCACTCATTATTGCAGCACTAAAACATCTCAGTAGGAGTGATAGATAGTAGTCACATGGGCCAGTGGCGCAATGGATAACGCGTCTGACTACGAATCAGAAGATTGTAGGTTCGACTCCTACCTGGCTCAAAACTGATTTTGACTTCACTTTTAGCAATATTTAATGAAGTCGCGTGGTCGCTTTGCTTCTTCAACATATTTTCCTGAAGTCGAATTCATTGGAGTGGTAGTCCACCCCTTGGTGACGATTGAGTAACCTTGGTCACCTCTTTAAAATACAGTCGCGACCCTCGCGTCAAGGATTTGGCAACAGATTACGTCATCTTCCCGTTCCAAACCTGCTTTTTTAGTCTACTTCCTTGAGGAACAGAGAAACCCAAGGTATCACCGCCATCGGAACGAGGGTCAAGCTGGGCTCAAGTCTTTCACGAACCTGCTGGCCAGGCCCAACGTTCAAATATGGTTGGAGGAGGAATTTGTCATTTGTTCCGGCTGCCTGCGAAAGCTCGCCCATGCTTCCTGAAGTACACTGGGATCTGCAACGTCGACCAACGAAGACTGGCAGACCGTCAGTGAAAAGGCACGGTCATGTGAAGTCCAGCAGGGTTCAGAAAGATGTCGTAGGAGGTCAAGCAGGGTTCAGAAAGAGGTCAGAGGAGGTTCAGCAGGGTTCAGAAAGAGGTCATAGGAGGTCCAGCAGGGTACAGAAAGAGGTCGCAGTAGGTCCAGCAGGGTTCAGAAAGAGGTCATGTGAAGTCCAGCAGGGTTCAGATAGAGGTCATGTGAAGTCCAGCAGGGTTCAGAAAGATGTCGTAGGAGGTCAATCAGGGTTCAGAAAGAGGTCAGAGGAGGTTCAGCAGGGTTCAGAAAGAGGTCATAGGAGGTCCAGCAGGGTACAGAAAGAGGTCGCAGTAGGTCCAGCAGGGTTCAGATATATGTCATGTGAAGTCCAGCATGGTTCAGATAGAGGTCGTGTGAAGTCCAGCAGGGTTCAGATAGAGGTCATGTGAAGTTCAGCAGGGTTCAGAAAGAGGTCATGTGAAGTCCAGCAGGGTTCAGAAAAGTTGGTGCATTCATTTGTGTTCAGCTGCAATTCCGAGTACTTGTCAGAGGCCTTTGTGCGCGTGGCTCAGGAAAGTGCACGTCTGCGACAACCGGAGACCCCTTACGTTGATCACTCATTATTGCAGCACTAAAACATCTCAGTAGGAGTGATAGATAGTAGTCACATGGGCCAGTGGCGCAATGGATAACGCGTCTGACTACGAATCAGAAGATTGTAGGTTCGACTCCTACCTGGCTCAAAACTGATTTTGACTTCACTTTTAGCAATATTTAATGAAGTCGCGTGGTCGCTTTGCTTCTTCAACATATTTTCCTGAAGTCGAATTCATTGGAGTGGTAGTCCACCCCTTGGTGACGATTGAGTAACCTTGGTCACCTCTTTAAAATACAGTCGCGACCCTCACGTCAAGGATTTGGCAACAGATTACGTCATCTTCCCGTTCCAAACCTGCTTTTTTAGGTCTACTTCCTTGAGGAACAGAGAAACCCAAGGTATCACCGCCATCGGAACGAGGGTCAAGCTGGCCTCAAGTCTTTCACGAACCTGCTGGCCAGGCCCAACGTTCAAATATGGTTGGAGGAGGAATTTGTCATTTGTTCCGGCTGCCTGCGAAAGCTCGCCCATGCTTCCTGAAGTACACTGGGATCTGCAACGTCGACCAACGAAGACTGGCAGACCGTCAGTGAAAAGGCACGGTCATGTGAAGTCCAGCAGGGTTCAGATAGAGGTCATGTGAAGTCCAGCAGGGTTCAGATAGAGGTCATGTGAAGTCCAGCAGGGTTCAGAAAGATGTCGTAGGAGGTCAATCAGGGTTCAGAAAGAGGTCAGAGGAGGTTCAGCAGGGTTCAGAAAGAGGTCATAAGAGGTCCAGCAGGGTACAGAAAGAGGTCGCAGTAGGTCCAGCAGGGTTCAGAAAGAGGTCATGTGAAGTCCAGCAGGGTTCAGATAGAGGTCATGTGAAGTCCAGCAGGGTTCAGAAAGGAGTCATGTGAAGTCCAGCAGGGTTCAGATATATGTCATGTGAAGTCCAGCAGGGTTCAGAAAAGTTGGTGCATTCATTTGTGTTCAGCTGCAATTCCGAGTACTTGTCAGAGGCCTTTGTGCGCGTGGCTCAGGAAAGTGCACGTCTGCGACAACCGGAGACCCCTTACGTTGATCACTCATTATTGCAGCACTAAAACATCTCAGTAGGAGTGATAGATAGTAGTCACATGGGCCAGTGGCGCAATGGATAACGCGTCTGACTACGAATCAGAAGATTGTAGGTTCGACTCCTACCTGGCTCAAAACTGATTTTGACTTCACTTTTAGCAATATTTAATGAAGTCGCGTGGTCGCTTTGCTTCTTCAACATATTTTCCTGAAGTCGAATTCATTGGAGTGGTAGTCCACCCCTTGGTGACGATTGAGTAACCTTGGTCACCTCTTTAAAATACAGTCGCGACCCTCGCGTCAAGGATTTGGCAACAGATTACGTCATCTTCCCGTTCCAAACCTGCTTTTTTAGTCTACTTCCTTGAGGAACAGAGAAACCCAAGGTATCACCGCCATCGGAACGAGGGTCAAGCTGGGCTCAAGTCTTTCACGAACCTGCTGGCCAGGCCCAACGTTCAAATATGGTTGGAGGAGGAATTTGTCATTTGTTCCGGCTGCCTGCGAAAGCTCGCCCATGCTTCCTGAAGTACACTGGGATCTGCAACGTCGACCAACGAAGACTGGCAGACCGTCAGTGAAAAGGCACGGTCATGTGAAGTCCAGCAGGGTTCAGAAAGATGTCGTAGGAGGTCAAGCAGGGTTCAGAAAGAGGTCAGAGGAGGTTCAGCAGGGTTCAGAAAGAGGTCATAGGAGGTCCAGCAGGGTACAGAAAGAGGTCGCAGTAGGTCCAGCAGGGTTCAGAAAGAGGTCATGTGAAGTCCAGCAGGGTTCAGATAGAGGTCATGTGAAGTCCAGCAGGGTTCAGAAAGATGTCGTAGGAGGTCAATCAGGGTTCAGAAAGAGGTCAGAGGAGGTTCAGCAGGGTTCAGAAAGAGGTCATAGGAGGTCCAGCAGGGTACAGAAAGAGGTCGCAGTAGGTCCAGCAGGGTTCAGATATATGTCATGTGAAGTCCAGCATGGTTCAGATAGAGGTCGTGTGAAGTCCAGCAGGGTTCAGATAGAGGTCATGTGAAGTTCAGCAGGGTTCAGAAAGAGGTCATGTGAAGTCCAGCAGGGTTCAGAAAAGTTGGTGCATTCATTTGTGTTCAGCTGCAATTCCGAGTACTTGTCAGAGGCCTTTGTGCGCGTGGCTCAGGAAAGTGCACGTCTGCGACAACCGGAGACCCCTTACGTTGATCACTCATTATTGCAGCACTAAAACATCTCAGTAGGAGTGATAGATAGTAGTCACATGGGCCAGTGGCGCAATGGATAACGCGTCTGACTACGAATCAGAAGATTGTAGGTTCGACTCCTACCTGGCTCAAAACTGATTTTGACTTCACTTTTAGCAATATTTAATGAAGTCGCGTGGTCGCTTTGCTTCTTCAACATATTTTCCTGAAGTCGAATTCATTGGAGTGGTAGTCCACCCCTTGGTGACGATTGAGTAACCTTGGTCACCTCTTTAAAATACAGTCGCGACCCTCACGTCAAGGATTTGGCAACAGATTACGTCATCTTCCCGTTCCAAACCTGCTTTTTTAGGTCGACTTCCTTGAGGAACAGAGAAACCCAAGGTATCACCGCCATCGGAACGAGGGTCAAGCTGGGCTCAAGTCTTTCACGAACCTGCTGGCCAGGCCCAACGTTCAAATATGGTTGGAGGAGGAATTTGTCATTTGTTCCGGCTGCCTGCGAAAGCTCGCCCATGCTTCCTGAAGTACACTGGGATCTGCAACGTCGACCAACGAAGACTGGCAGACCGTCAGTGAAAAGGCACGGTCATGTGAAGTCCAGCAGGGTTCAGAAAGATGTCGTAGGAGGTCAAGCAGGGTTCAGAAAGAGGTCAGAGGAGGTTCAGCAGGGTTCAGAAAGAGGTCATAGGAGGTCCAGCAGGGTACAGAAAGAGGTCGCAGTAGGTCCAGCAGGGTTCAGAAAGAGGTCATGTGAAGTCCAGCAGGGTTCAGATAGAGGTCATGTGAAGTCCAGCAGGGTTCAGAAAGAGGTCATAGGAGGTCCAGCAGGGTACAGAAAGAGGTCGCAGTAGGTCCAGCAGGGTTCAGAAAGAGGTCATGTGAAGTCCAGCAGGGTTCAGATAGAGGTCATGTGAAGTCCAGCAGGGTACAGAAAGAGGTCGCAGTAGGTCCAGCAGGGTTCAGAAAGAGGTCATTTGAAGTCCAGCAGGGTTCAGAAAAGTTGGTGCATTCATTTGTGTTCAGCTGCAATTCCGAGTACTTGTCAGAGGCCTTTGTGCGCGTGGCTCAGGAACGTGAACGTCTGCGACAACCGGAGACCCCTTACGTTGATCACTCATTATTGCAGCACTAAAACATATCAGTAGGAGTGATAGCTAGTAGTCACATGGGCCAGTGGCGCAATGGATAACGCGTCTGACTACGAATTAGAAGATTGTAGGTTCGACTCCTACCTGGCACAAAACTGATTTTGACATCACTTTTAGCAATATTTAATGAAGTCGCGTGGTCGCTTTGCTTCTTCAACATATTTTCCTGAAGTCGAATTCATTGGAGTGGTAGTCCACCCCTTGGTGACGATTGAGTAACCTTGGTCACCTCTTTAAAATACAGTCGCGACCCTCACGTCAAGGATTTGGCAACAGATTACGTCATCTTCCCGTTCCAAACCTGCTTTTTTAGGTCTACTTCCTTGAGGAACAGAGAAACCCAAGGTATCACCGCCATCGGAACGAGGGTCAAGCTGGGCTCAAGTCTTTCACGAACCTGCTGGCCAGGCCCAACGTTCAAATATGGTTGGAGGAGGAATTTGTCATTTGTTCCGGCTGCCTGCGAAAGCTCGCCCATGCTTCCTGAAGTACACTGGGATCTGCAACGTCGACCAACGAAGACTGGCAGACCGTCAGTGAAAAGGCACGGTCATGTGAAGTCCAGCAGGGTTCAGATAGAGGTCATGTGAAGTCCAGCAGGGTTCAGATAGAGGTCATGTGAAGTCCAGCAGGGTTCAGAAAGATGTCGTAGGAGGTCAATCAGGGTTCAGAAAGAGGTCAGAGGAGGTTCAGCAGGGTTCAGAAAGAGGTCATAAGAGGTCCAGCAGGGTACAGAAAGAGGTCGCAGTAGGTCCAGCAGGGTTCAGAAAGAGGTCATGTGAAGTCCAGCAGGGTTCAGATAGAGGTCATGTGAAGTCCAGCAGGGTTCAGAAAGGAGTCATGTGAAGTCCAGCAGGGTTCAGATATATGTCATGTGAAGTCCAGCAGGGTTCAGAAAAGTTGGTGCATTCATTTGTGTTCAGCTGCAATTCCGAGTACTTGTCAGAGGCCTTTGTGCGCGTGGCTCAGGAAAGTGCACGTCTGCGACAACCGGAGACCCCTTACGTTGATCACTCATTATTGCAGCACTAAAACATCTCAGTAGGAGTGATAGATAGTAGTCACATGGGCCAGTGGCGCAATGGATAACGCGTCTGACTACGAATCAGAAGATTGTAGGTTCGACTCCTACCTGGCTCAAAACTGATTTTGACTTCACTTTTAGCAATATTTAATGAAGTCGCGTGGTCGCTTTGCTTCTTCAACATATTTTCCTGAAGTCGAATTCATTGGAGTGGTAGTCCACCCCTTGGTGACGATTGAGTAACCTTGGTCACCTCTTTAAAATACAGTCGCGACCCTCGCGTCAAGGATTTGGCAACAGATTACGTCATCCTCCCGTTCCAAACCTGCTTTTTTAGTCTACTTCCTTGAGGAACAGAGAAACCCAAGGTATCACCGCCATCGGAACGAGGGTCAAGCTGGGCTCAAGTCTTTCACGAACCTGCTGGCCAGGCCCAACGTTCAAATATGGTTGGAGGAGGAATTTGTCATTTGTTCCGGCTGCCTGCGAAAGCTCGCCCATGCTTCCTGAAGTACACTGGGATCTGCAACGTCGACCAACGAAGACTGGCAGACCGTCAGTGAAAAGGCACGGTCATGTGAAGTCCAGCAGGGTTCAGAAAGATGTCGTAGGAGGTCAAGCAGGGTTCAGAAAGAGGTCAGAGGAGGTTCAGCAGGGTTCAGAAAGAGGTCATAGGAGGTCCAGCAGGGTACAGAAAGAGGTCGCAGTAGGTCCAGCAGGGTTCAGAAAGAGGTCATGTGAAGTCCAGCAGGGTTCAGATAGAGGTCATGTGAAGTCCAGCAGGGTTCAGAAAGATGTCGTAGGAGGTCAATCAGGGTTCAGAAAGAGGTCAGAGGAGGTTCAGCAGGGTTCAGAAAGAGGTCATAGGAGGTCCAGCAGGGTACAGAAAGAGGTCGCAGTAGGTCCAGCAGGGTTCAGATATATGTCATGTGAAGTCCAGCATGGTTCAGATAGAGGTCGTGTGAAGTCCAGCAGGGTTCAGATAGAGGTCATGTGAAGTTCAGCAGGGTTCAGAAAGAGGTCATGTGAAGTCCAGCAGGGTTCAGAAAAGTTGGTGCATTCATTTGTGTTCAGCTGCAATTCCGAGTACTTGTCAGAGGCCTTTGTGCGCGTGGCTCAGGAAAGTGCACGTCTGCGACAACCGGAGACCCCTTACGTTGATCACTCATTATTGCAGCACTAAAACATCTCAGTAGGAGTGATAGATAGTAGTCACATGGGCCAGTGGCGCAATGGATAACGCGTCTGACTACGAATCAGAAGATTGTAGGTTCGACTCCTACCTGGCTCAAAACTGATTTTGACTTCACTTTTAGCAATATTTAATGAAGTCGCGTGGTCGCTTTGCTTCTTCAACATATTTTCCTGAAGTCGAATTCATTGGAGTGGTAGTCCACCCCTTGGTGACGATTGAGTAACCTTGGTCACCTCTTTAAAATACAGTCGCGACCCTCACGTCAAGGATTTGGCAACAGATTACGTCATCTTCCCGTTCCAAACCTGCTTTTTTAGGTCGACTTCCTTGAGGAACAGAGAAACCCAAGGTATCACCGCCATCGGAACGAGGGTCAAGCTGGGCTCAAGTCTTTCACGAACCTGCTGGCCAGGCCCAACGTTCAAATATGGTTGGAGGAGGAATTTGTCATTTGTTCCGGCTGCCTGCGAAAGCTCGCCCATGCTTCCTGAAGTACACTGGGATCTGCAACGTCGACCAACGAAGACTGGCAGACCGTCAGTGAAAAGGCACGGTCATGTGAAGTCCAGCAGGGTTCAGATAGAGGTCATGTGAAGTCCAGCAGGGTTCAGATAGAGGTCATGTGAAGTCCAGCAGGGTTCAGAAAGATGTCGTAGGAGGTCAATCAGGGTTCAGAAAGAGGTCAGAGGAGGTTCAGCAGGGTTCAGAAAGAGGTCATAGGAGGTCCAGCAGGGTACAGAAAGAGGTCATAGGAGGTCCAGCAGGGTACAGAAAGAGGTCGCAGTAGGTCCAGCAGGGTTCAGAAAGAGGTCATGTGAAGTCCAGCAGGGTTCAGATAGAGGTCATGTGAAGTCCAGCAGGGTTCAGAAAGAGGTCATAGGAGGTCCAGCAGGGTACAGAAAGAGGTCGCAGTAGGTCCAGCAGGGTTCAGAAAGAGGTCATGTGAAGTCCAGCAGGGTTCAGATAGAGGTCATGTGAAGTCCAGCAGGGTACAGAAAGAGGTCGCAGTAGGTCCAGCAGGGTTCAGAAAGAGGTCATTTGAAGTCCAGCAGGGTTCAGAAAAGTTGGTGCATTCATTTGTGTTCAGCTGCAATTCCGAGTACTTGTCAGAGGCCTTTGTGCGCGTGGCTCAGGAACGTGAACGTCTGCGACAACCGGAGACCCCTTACGTTGATCACTCATTATTGCAGCACTAAAACATATCAGTAGGAGTGATAACTAGTAGTCACATGGGCCAGTGGCGCAATGGATAACGCGTCTGACTACGAATTAGAAGATTGTAGGTTCGACTCCTACCTGGCACAAAACTGATTTTGACATCACTTTTAGCAATATTTAATGAAGTCGCGTGGTCGCTTTGCTTCTTCAACATATTTTCCTGAAGTCGAATTCATTGGAGTGGTAGTCCACCCCTTGGTGACGATTGAGTAACCTTGGTCACCTCTTTAAAATACAGTCGCGACCCTCACGTCAAGGATTTGGCAACAGATTACGTCATCTTCCCGTTCCAAACCTGCTTTTTTAGGTCTACTTCCTTGAGGAACAGAGAAACCCAAGGTATCACCGCCATCGGAACGAGGGTCAAGCTGGGCTCAAGTCTTTCACGAACCTGCTGGCCAGGCCCAACGTTCAAATATGGTTGGAGGAGGAATTTGTCATTTGTTCCGGCTGCCTGCGAAAGCTCGCCCATGCTTCCTGAAGTACACTGGGATCTGCAACGTCGACCAACGAAGACTGGCAGACCGTCAGTGAAAAGGCACGGTCATGTGAAGTCCAGCAGGGTTCAGATAGAGGTCATGTGAAGTCCAGCAGGGTTCAGATAGAGGTCATGTGAAGTCCAGCAGCGTTCAGAAAGATGTCGTAGGAGGTCAATCAGGGTTCAGAAAGAGGTCAGAGGAGGTTCAGCAGGGTTCAGAAAGAGGTCATAAGAGGTCCAGCAGGGTACAGAAAGAGGTCGCAGTAGGTCCAGCAGGGTTCAGAAAGAGGTCATGTGAAGTCCAGCAGGGTTCAGATAGAGGTCATGTGAAGTCCAGCAGGGTTCAGAAAGGAGTCATGTGAAGTCCAGCAGGGTTCAGATATATGTCATGTGAAGTCCAGCAGGGTTCAGAAAAGTTGGTGCATTCATTTGTGTTCAGCTGCAATTCCGAGTACTTGTCAGAGGCCTTTGTGCGCGTGGCTCAGGAAAGTGCACGTCTGCGACAACCGGAGACCCCTTACGTTGATCACTCATTATTGCAGCACTAAAACATCTCAGTAGGAGTGATAGATAGTAGTCACATGGGCCAGTGGCGCAATGGATAACGCGTCTGACTACGAATCAGAAGATTGTAGGTTCGACTCCTACCTGGCTCAAAACTGATTTTGACTTCACTTTTAGCAATATTTAATGAAGTCGCGTGGTCGCTTTGCTTCTTCAACATATTTTCCTGAAGTCGAATTCATTGGAGTGGTAGTCCACCCCTTGGTGACGATTGAGTAACCTTGGTCACCTCTTTAAAATACAGTCGCGACCCTCGCGTCAAGGATTTGGCAACAGATTACGTCATCCTCCCGTTCCAAACCTGCTTTTTTAGTCTACTTCCTTGAGGAACAGAGAAACCCAAGGTATCACCGCCATCGGAACGAGGGTCAAGCTGGGCTCAAGTCTTTCACGAACCTGCTGGCCAGGCCCAACGTTCAAATATGGTTGGAGGAGGAATTTGTCATTTGTTCCGGCTGCCTGCGAAAGCTCGCCCATGCTTCCTGAAGTACACTGGGATCTGCAACGTCGACCAACGAAGACTGGCAGACCGTCAGTGAAAAGGCACGGTCATGTGAAGTCCAGCAGGGTTCAGAAAGATGTCGTAGGAGGTCAAGCAGGGTTCAGAAAGAGGTCAGAGGAGGTTCAGCAGGGTTCAGAAAGAGGTCATAGGAGGTCCAGCAGGGTACAGAAAGAGGTCGCAGTAGGTCCAGCAGGGTTCAGAAAGAGGTCATGTGAAGTCCAGCAGGGTTCAGATAGAGGTCATGTGAAGTCCAGCAGGGTTCAGAAAGATGTCGTAGGAGGTCAATCAGGGTTCAGAAAGAGGTCAGAGGAGGTTCAGCAGGGTTCAGAAAGAGGTCATAGGAGGTCCAGCAGGGTACAGAAAGAGGTCGCAGTAGGTCCAGCAGGGTTCAGATATATGTCATGTGAAGTCCAGCATGGTTCAGATAGAGGTCGTGTGAAGTCCAGCAGGGTTCAGATAGAGGTCATGTGAAGTTCAGCAGGGTTCAGAAAGAGGTCATGTGAAGTCCAGCAGGGTTCAGAAAAGTTGGTGCATTCATTTGTGTTCAGCTGCAATTCCGAGTACTTGTCAGAGGCCTTTGTGCGCGTGGCTCAGGAAAGTGCACGTCTGCGACAACCGGAGACCCCTTACGTTGATCACTCATTATTGCAGCACTAAAACATCTCAGTAGGAGTGATAGATAGTAGTCACATGGGCCAGTGGCGCAATGGATAACGCGTCTGACTACGAATCAGAAGATTGTAGGTTCGACTCCTACCTGGCTCAAAACTGATTTTGACTTCACTTTTAGCAATATTTAATGAAGTCGCGTGGTCGCTTTGCTTCTTCAACATATTTTCCTGAAGTCGAATTCATTGGAGTGGTAGTCCACCCCTTGGTGACGATTGAGTAACCTTGGTCACCTCTTTAAAATACAGTCGCGACCCTCACGTCAAGGATTTGGCAACAGATTACGTCATCTTCCCGTTCCAAACCTGCTTTTTTAGGTCTACTTCCTTGAGGAACAGAGAAACCCAAGGTATCACCGCCATCGGAACGAGGGTCAAGCTGGGCTCAAGTCTTTCACGAACCTGCTGGCCAGGCCCAACGTTCAAATATGGTTGGAGGAGGAATTTGTCATTTGTTCCGGCTGCCTGCGAAAGCTCGCCCATGCTTCCTGAAGTACACTGGGATCTGCAACGTCGACCAACGAAGACTGGCAGACCGTCAGTGAAAAGGCACGGTCATGTGAAGTCCAGCAGGGTTCAGATAGAGGTCATGTGAAGTCCAGCAGGGTTCAGATAGAGGTCATGTGAAGTCCAGCAGGGTTCAGAAAGATGTCGTAGGAGGTCAATCAGGGTTCAGAAAGAGGTCAGAGGAGGTTCAGCAGGGTTCAGAAAGAGGTCATAAGAGGTCCAGCAGGGTACAGAAAGAGGTCGCAGTAGGTCCAGCAGGGTTCAGAAAGAGGTCATGTGAAGTCCAGCAGGGTTCAGATAGAGGTCATGTGAAGTCCAGCAGGGTTCAGAAAGGAGTCATGTGAAGTCCAGCAGGGTTCAGATATATGTCATGTGAAGTCCAGCAGGGTTCAGAAAAGTTGGTGCATTCATTTGTGTTCAGCTGCAATTCCGAGTACTTGTCAGAGGCCTTTGTGCGCGTGGCTCAGGAAAGTGCACGTCTGCGACAACCGGAGACCCCTTACGTTGATCACTCATTATTGCAGCACTAAAACATCTCAGTAGGAGTGATAGATAGTAGTCACATGGGCCAGTGGCGCAATGGATAACGCGTCTGACTACGAATCAGAAGATTGTAGGTTCGACTCCTACCTGGCTCAAAACTGATTTTGACTTCACTTTTAGCAATATTTAATGAAGTCGCGTGGTCGCTTTGCTTCTTCAACATATTTTCCTGAAGTCGAATTCATTGGAGTGGTAGTCCACCCCTTGGTGACGATTGAGTAACCTTGGTCACCTCTTTAAAATACAGTCGCGACCCTCGCGTCAAGGATTTGGCAACAGATTACGTCATCTTCCCGTTCCAAACCTGCTTTTTTAGTCTACTTCCTTGAGGAACAGAGAAACCCAAGGTATCACCGCCATCGGAACGAGGGTCAAGCTGGGCTCAAGTCTTTCACGAACCTGCTGGCCAGGCCCAACGTTCAAATATGGTTGGAGGAGGAATTTGTCATTTGTTCCGGCTGCCTGCGAAAGCTCGCCCATGCTTCCTGAAGTACACTGGGATCTGCAACGTCGACCAACGAAGACTGGCAGACCGTCAGTGAAAAGGCACGGTCATGTGAAGTCCAGCAGGGTTCAGAAAGATGTCGTAGGAGGTCAAGCAGGGTTCAGAAAGAGGTCAGAGGAGGTTCAGCAGGGTTCAGAAAGAGGTCATAGGAGGTCCAGCAGGGTACAGAAAGAGGTCGCAGTAGGTCCAGCAGGGTTCAGAAAGAGGTCATGTGAAGTCCAGCAGGGTTCAGATAGAGGTCATGTGAAGTCCAGCAGGGTTCAGAAAGATGTCGTAGGAGGTCAATCAGGGTTCAGAAAGAGGTCAGAGGAGGTTCAGCAGGGTTCAGAAAGAGGTCATAGGAGGTCCAGCAGGGTACAGAAAGAGGTCGCAGTAGGTCCAGCAGGGTTCAGATATATGTCATGTGAAGTCCAGCATGGTTCAGATAGAGGTCGTGTGAAGTCCAGCAGGGTTCAGATAGAGGTCATGTGAAGTTCAGCAGGGTTCAGAAAGAGGTCATGTGAAGTCCAGCAGGGTTCAGAAAAGTTGGTGCATTCATTTGTGTTCAGCTGCAATTCCGAGTACTTGTCAGAGGCCTTTGTGCGCGTGGCTCAGGAAAGTGCACGTCTGCGACAACCGGAGACCCCTTACGTTGATCACTCATTATTGCAGCACTAAAACATCTCAGTAGGAGTGATAGATAGTAGTCACATGGGCCAGTGGCGCAATGGATAACGCGTCTGACTACGAATCAGAAGATTGCAGGTTCGACTCCTACCTGGCTCAAAACTGATTTTGACTTCACTTTTAGCAATATTTAATGAAGTCGCGTGGTCGCTTTGCTTCTTCAACATATTTTCCTGAAGTCGAATTCATTGGAGTGGTAGTCCACCCCTTGGTGACGATTGAGTAACCTTGGTCACCTCTTTAAAATACAGTCGCGACCCTCACGTCAAGGATTTGGCAACAGATTACGTCATCTTCCCGTTCCAAACCTGCTTTTTTAGGTCTACTTCCTTGAGGAACAGAGAAACCCAAGGTATCACCGCCATCGGAACGAGGGTCAAGCTGGGCTCAAGTCTTTCACGAACCTGCTGGCCAGGCCCAACGTTCAAATATGGTTGGAGGAGGAATTTGTCATTTGTTCCGGCTGCCTGCGAAAGCTCGCCCATGCTTCCTGAAGTACACTGGGATCTGCAACGTCGACCAACGAAGACTGGCAGACCGTCAGTGAAAAGGCACGGTCATGTGAAGTCCAGCAGGGTTCAGATAGAGGTCATGTGAAGTCCAGCAGGGTTCAGATAGAGGTCATGTGAAGTCCAGCAGGGTTCAGAAAGATGTCGTAGGAGGTCAATCAGGGTTCAGAAAGAGGTCAGAGGAGGTTCAGCAGGGTTCAGAAAGAGGTCATAAGAGGTCCAGCAGGGTACAGAAAGAGGTCGCAGTAGGTCCAGCAGGGTTCAGAAAGAGGTCATGTGAAGTCCAGCAGGGTTCAGATAGAGGTCATGTGAAGTCCAGCAGGGTTCAGAAAGGAGTCATGTGAAGTCCAGCAGGGTTCAGATATATGTCATGTGAAGTCCAGCAGGGTTCAGAAAAGTTGGTGCATTCATTTGTGTTCAGCTGCAATTCCGAGTACTTGTCAGAGGCCTTTGTGCGCGTGGCTCAGGAAAGTGCACGTCTGCGACAACCGGAGACCCCTTACGTTGATCACTCATTATTGCAGCACTAAAACATCTCAGTAGGAGTGATAGATAGTAGTCACATGGGCCAGTGGCGCAATGGATAACGCGTCTGACTACGAATCAGAAGATTGTAGGTTCGACTCCTACCTGGCTCAAAACTGATTTTGACTTCACTTTTAGCAATATTTAATGAAGTCGCGTGGTCGCTTTGCTTCTTCAACTTTTTTTCCTGAAGTCGAATTCATTGGAGTGGTAGTCCACCCCTTGGTGACGATTGAGTAACCTTGGTCACCTCTTTAAAATACAGTCGCGACCCTCGCGTCAAGGATTTGGCAACAGATTACGTCATCTTCCCGTTCCAAACCTGCTTTTTTAGTCTACTTCCTTGAGGAACAGAGAAACCCAAGGTATCACCGCCATCGGAACGAGGGTCAAGCTGGGCTCAAGTCTTTCACGAACCTGCTGGCCAGGCCCAACGTTCAAATATGGTTGGAGGAGGAATTTGTCATTTGTTCCGGCTGCCTGCGAAAGCTCGCCCATGCTTCCTGAAGTACACTGGGATCTGCAACGTCGACCAACGAAGACTGGCAGACCGTCAGTGAAAAGGCACGGTCATGTGAAGTCCAGCAGGGTTCAGAAAGATGTCGTAGGAGGTCAAGCAGGGTTCAGAAAGAGGTCAGAGGAGGTTCAGCAGGGTTCAGAAAGAGGTCATGTGAAGTCCAGCAGGGTTCAGAAAAGTTGGTGCATTCATTTGTGTTCAGCTGCAATTCCGAGTACTTGTCAGAGGCCTTTGTGCGCGTGGCTCAGGAACGTGCACGTCTGCGACAACCGGAGACCCCTTACGTTGATCACTCATTATTGCAGCACTAAAACATATCAGTAGGAGTGATAGCTAGTAGTCACATGGGCCAGTGGCGCAATGGATAACGCGTCTGACTACGAATTAGAAGATTGTAGGTTCGACTCCTACCTGGCTCAAAACTGATTTTGACATCACTTTTAGCAATATTTAATGAAGTCGCGTGGTCGCTTTGCTTCTTCAACATATTTTCCTGAAGTCGAATTCATTGGAGTGGTAGTCCACCCCTTGGTGACGATTGAGTAACCTTGGTCACCTATTTAAAATACAGTCGCGACCCTCACGTCAAGGATTTGGCAACAGATTACGTCATCTTCCCGTTCCAAACCTGCTTTTTTAGGTCTACTTCCTTGAGGAACAGAGAAACCCAAGGTATCACCGCCATCGGAACGAGGGTCAAGCTGGGCTCAAGTCTTTCACGAACCTGCTGGCCAGGCCCAACGTTCAAATATGGTTGGAGGAGGAATTTGTCATTTGTTCCGGCTGCCTGCGAAAGCTCGCCCATGCTTCCTGAAGTACACTGGGATCTGCAACGTCGACCAACGAAGACTGGCAGACCGTCAGTGAAAAGGCACGGTCATGTGAAGTCCAGCAGGGTTCAGATAGAGGTCATGTGAAGTCCAGCAGGGTTCAGATAGAGGTCATGTGAAGTCCAGCAGGGTTCAGAAAGATGTCGTAGGAGGTCAATCAGGGTTCAGAAAGAGGTCAGAGGAGGTTCAGCAGGGTTCAGAAAGAGGTCATAAGAGGTCCAGCAGGGTACAGAAAGAGGTCGCAGTAGGTCCAGCAGGGTTCAGAAAGAGGTCATGTGAAGTCCAGCAGGGTTCAGATAGAGGTCATGTGAAGTCCAGCAGGGTTCAGAAAGGAGTCATGTGAAGTCCAGCAGGGTTCAGATATATGTCATGTGAAGTCCAGCAGGGTTCAGAAAAGTTGGTGCATTCATTTGTGTTCAGCTGCAATTCCGAGTACTTGTCAGAGGCCTTTGTGCGCGTGGCTCAGGAAAGTGCACGTCTGCGACAACCGGAGACCCCTTACGTTGATCACTCATTATTGCAGCACTAAAACATCTCAGTAGGAGTGATAGATAGTAGTCACATGGGCCAGTGGCGCAATGGATAACGCGTCTGACTACGAATCAGAAGATTGTAGGTTCGACTCCTACCTGGCTCAAAACTGATTTTGACTTCACTTTTAGCAATATTTAATGAAGTCGCGTGGTCGCTTTGCTTCTTCAACATATTTTCCTGAAGTCGAATTCATTGGAGTGGTAGTCCACCCCTTGGTGACGATTGAGTAACCTTGGTCACCTCTTTAAAATACAGTCGCGACCCTCGCGTCAAGGATTTGGCAACAGATTACGTCATCCTCCCGTTCCAAACCTGCTTTTTTAGTCTACTTCCTTGAGGAACAGAGAAACCCAAGGTATCACCGCCATCGGAACGAGGGTCAAGCTGGGCTCAAGTCTTTCACGAACCTGCTGGCCAGGCCCAACGTTCAAATATGGTTGGAGGAGGAATTTGTCATTTGTTCCGGCTGCCTGCGAAAGCTCGCCCATGCTTCCTGAAGTACACTGGGATCTGCAACGTCGACCAACGAAGACTGGCAGACCGTCAGTGAAAAGGCACGGTCATGTGAAGTCCAGCAGGGTTCAGAAAGATGTCGTAGGAGGTCAAGCAGGGTTCAGAAAGAGGTCAGAGGAGGTTCAGCAGTGTTCAGAAAGAGGTCATAGGAGGTCCAGCAGGGTACAGAAAGAGGTCGCAGTAGGTCCAGCAGGGTTCAGAAAGAGGTCATGTGAAGTCCAGCAGGGTTCAGATAGAGGTCATGTGAAGTCCAGCAGGGTTCAGAAAGATGTCGTAGGAGGTCAATCAGGGTTCAGAAAGAGGTCATAGGAGGTTCAGCAGGGTTCAGAAAGAGGTCATAGGAGGTCCAGCAGGGTACAGAAAGAGGTCGCAGTAGGTCCAGCAGGGTTCAGATATATGTCATGTGAAGTCCAGCATGGTTCAGATAGAGGTCGTGTGAAGTCCAGCAGGGTTCAGATAGAGGTCATGTGAAGTTCAGCAGGGTTCAGAAAGAGGTCATGTGAAGTCCAGCAGGGTTCAGAAAAGTTGGTGCATTCATTTGTGTTCAGCTGCAATTCCGAGTACTTGTCAGAGGCCTTTGTGCGCGTGGCTCAGGAAAGTGCACGTCTGCGACAACCGGAGACCCCTTACGTTGATCACTCATTATTGCAGCACTAAAACATCTCAGTAGGAGTGATAGATAGTAGTCACATGGGCCAGTGGCGCAATGGATAACGCGTCTGACTACGAATCAGAAGATTGTAGGTTCGACTCCTACCTGGCTCAAAACTGATTTTGACTTCACTTTTAGCAATATTTAATGAAGTCGCGTGGTCGCTTTGCTTCTTCAACATATTTTCCTGAAGTCGAATTCATTGGAGTGGTAGTCCACCCCTTGGTGACGATTGAGTAACCTTGGTCACCTCTTTAAAATACAGTCGCGACCCTCACGTCAAGGATTTGGCAACAGATTACGTCATCTTCCCGTTCCAAACCTGCTTTTTTAGGTCTACTTCCTTGAGGAACAGAGAAACCCAAGGTATCACCGCCATCGGAACGAGGGTCAAGCTGGGCTCAAGTCTTTCACGAACCTGCTGGCCAGGCCCAACGTTCAAATATGGTTGGAGGAGGAATTTGTCATTTGTTCCGGCTGCCTGCGAAAGCTCGCCCATGCTTCCTGAAGTACACTGGGATCTGCAACGTCGACCAACGAAGACTGGCAGACCGTCAGTGAAAAGGCACGGTCATGTGAAGTCCAGCAGGGTTCAGATAGAGGTCATGTGAAGTCCAGCAGGGTTCAGATAGAGGTCATGTGAAGTCCAGCAGGGTTCAGAAAGATGTCGTAGGAGGTCAATCAGGGTTCAGAAAGAGGTCAGAGGAGGTTCAGCAGGGTTCAGAAAGAGGTCATAAGAGGTCCAGCAGGGTACAGAAAGAGGTCGCAGTAGGTCCAGCAGGGTTCAGAAAGAGGTCATGTGAAGTCCAGCAGGGTTCAGATAGAGGTCATGTGAAGTCCAGCAGGGTTCAGAAAGGAGTCATGTGAAGTCCAGCAGGGTTCAGATATATGTCATGTGAAGTCCAGCAGGGTTCAGAAAAGTTGGTGCATTCATTTGTGTTCAGCTGCAATTCCGAGTACTTGTCAGAGGCCTTTGTGCGCGTGGCTCAGGAAAGTGCACGTCTGCGACAACCTGAGACCCCTTACGTTGATCACTCATTATTGCAGCACTAAAACATCTCAGTAGGAGTGATAGATAGTAGTCACATGGGCCAGTGGCGCAATGGATAACGCGTCTGACTACGAATCAGAAGATTGTAGGTTCGACTCCTACCTGGCTCAAAACTGATTTTGACTTCACTTTTAGCAATATTTAATGAAGTCGCGTGGTCGCTTTGCTTCTTCAACTTTTTTTCCTGAAGTCGAATTCATTGGAGTGGTAGTCCACCCCTTGGTGACGATTGAGTAACCTTGGTCACCTCTTTAAAATACAGTCGCGACCCTCGCGTCAAGGATTTGGCAACAGATTACGTCATCTTCCCGTTCCAAACCTGCTTTTTTAGTCTACTTCCTTGAGGAACAGAGAAACCCAAGGTATCACCGCCATCGGAACGAGGGTCAAGCTGGGCTCAAGTCTTTCACGAACCTGCTGGCCATGCCCAACGTTCAAATATGGTTGGAGGAGGAATTTGTCATTTGTTCCGGCTGCCTGCGAAAGCTCGCCCATGCTTCCTGAAGTACACTGGGATCTGCAACGTCGACCAACGAAGACTGGCAGACCGTCAGTGAAAAGGCACGGTCATGTGAAGTCCAGCAGGGTTCAGAAAGATGTCGTAGGAGGTCAAGCAGGGTTCAGAAAGAGGTCAGAGGAGGTTCAGCAGGGTTCAGAAAGAGGTCATGTGAAGTCCAGCAGGGTTCAGAAAAGTTGGTGCATTCATTTGTGTTCAGCTGCAATTCCGAGTACTTGTCAGAGGCCTTTGTGCGCGTGGCTCAGGAACGTGCACGTCTGCGACAACCGGAGACCCCTTACGTTGATCACTCATTATTGCAGCACTAAAACATATCAGTAGGAGTGATAGCTAGTAGTCACATGGGCCAGTGGCGCAATGGATAACGCGTCTGACTACGAATTAGAAGATTGTAGGTTCGACTCCTACCTGGCTCAAAACTGATTTTGACATCACTTTTAGCAATATTTAATGAAGTCGCGTGGTCGCTTTGCTTCTTCAACATATTTTCCTGAAGTCGAATTCATTGGAGTGGTAGTCCACCCCTTGGTGACGATTGAGTAACCTTGGTCACCTATTTAAAATACAGTCGCGACCCTCACGTCAAGGATTTGGCAACAGATTACGTCATCTTCCCGTTCCAAACCTGCTTTTTTAGGTCTACTTCCTTGAGGAACAGAGAAACCCAAGGTATCACCGCCATCGGAACGAGGGTCAAGCTGGGCTCAAGTCTTTCACGAACCTGCTGGCCAGGCCCAACGTTCAAATATGGTTGGAGGAGGAATTTGTCATTTGTTCCGGCTGCCTGCGAAAGCTCGCCCATGCTTCCTGAAGTACACTGGGATCTGCAACGTCGACCAACGAAGACTGGCAGACCGTCAGTGAAAAGGCACGGTCATGTGAAGTCCAGCAGGGTTCAGATAGAGGTCATGTGAAGTCCAGCAGGGTTCAGATAGAGGTCATGTGAAGTCCAGCAGGGTTCAGAAAGATGTCGTAGGAGGTCAATCAGGGTTCAGAAAGAGGTCAGAGGAGGTTCAGCAGGGTTCAGAAAGAGGTCATAAGAGGTCCAGCAGGGTACAGAAAGAGGTCGCAGTTGATTGTCAGGGAATTTGTACTGGGGGACTCACAGGACTCCAATGACCGCACACAGGTTTACAAAAGGTCTGGTTTATTAACTGGTTATACACTTCATTCCCTTTACCAAATAATACCGCATAATTCAATAGACCAGGTTAACTCTTTTCGCTAATGCCTTCTCGTTCGGCTGATGTTCCTCCGCCATGGTCCCGTTCGTCAGAGCTCCTCGTAGCAAGTCCTCGTTCATTCCATCGTTCCGTCGGGCAGGGCTTCTGAGGACAAGTGTACTTTACTCAACGTTTGCTCTTGTTATATCGCCAAACTGGACTTAATCTCCTCTCCGCTAATGTCCCGAGGTCATGCATCGCACCGAGTCCTGGCATCAGCTCGCTCCCCTCCTGCTGTGTAAATGGAAATCACAGCAGGGGGGGGGGGTGCTCTAGCCTGGGGCCTTGACCAGGTGTTTCAAGAGATTACATTGTTCATACACATAAAATGTATCTGCTTTGTTACCAGGTTAATTAATAAGTTACCAGGGCCAATCAATATGTTACACTGAGTTACACTTCCACAATTCCCTCATCTTTTTGTTTTTGTTTATATTAACCATTAATCTAAACATCAATATAAGTAAACAATCAATCACTACTAGTAAACATCATTACAAGTATAAGTAAATAATCAATCACTTTAGTAATCAAATTCCCTTAGGCATACACCGTCATCCTGCAAGAATCACAAAACATTTCGTTGGTCATTGACTCCTTCCATATTGTTCAATCTATTGCATTTGCATCACAAATATATTTTCAAAACAACACTTCACCATCACCAAGATACAACAATTTCACTTCATTTTCAAGTTTTGTAAAGCATCTGCACCATCTGGCAAAAACGTTTGCCTCCACACAAATGTTAACTTTGTTTGAAAGGAAGGGCTGATCACTTGTGTTTGAATCCAGGTATGAAACATTTTCTCCTAATGTCTTCATAGCTCCTGCACTACTTCGTGTAGGATTTCGCTGTTGTGGTAACACTGCGGAGTCATAGACTGACCCTTCTCTCCATGTAGCATTCTTGCCACTTTTTTTGCTGTGAACCATAATGATTCCTTGAACAAGGCCTTCACCCAGTTGTAGTCGACTTGCCTCTTCCCTCATTGTGAGTGGGCAGCAAGTATTGGTGTGACGTTGATTGGCCAGCAAGATGTGGAACAGGGATGCCGGATGCATCCACACTGATGTTGGGACCATGGTGTTCAGGTCATTCATGGTCCTTACCAGGAGCAACCAGCAGAATCGTGCACAGCTGTTGTGACAAGGGCACAGCCGTTTTTTTGCAGCTCCATGCTGGTTCCCCGGACGTTGGTGAAGTAATAACATATGTCCCCGCATTTCACAGAGGTTGCAGGTAAAATGTCGTTGTCCTGCAACTTCTGATGTGGTGAATGTTCGAAGTCTTCGAACAAGAGTAAGTGATCGCCTTTCTTTCATATGTTGCAGTGTGATCCAGGCAAATGGTCACATAAATTTCCTTGGTGAAGGTAAGCATTCATCTCCAAGTTACACGGGAGAATGTCTTCATCATTCTTTGAGAAAGAGGGTGTATGCCACGATTAACTTCATTTTTTTTAGCCACAAATTTTCTTTCTTTCTTCTTCCCAATTCCGTTAGCAATCCCTCCAAAATGTGATCTCGTCTTATCCTTATGCTCAGTCATATCTGAATCTGCTTTCCGCACACACTGAATCAGATAGGGTACTTCTTACCATGAAATCAGCATAATCATGTATATCTTCCGACAGTTTCACATTCAACAATTTGTTGTTTTTCCTTAACACAAAAGTTATATTCATTTATATGCGTCACACAAATAATATTCAATCAGGTATGTATTTTATTACTAAACTAAGAATAGCATTGTATATGATTACAATCACAAACGGGAATACCTAATTCCCAACAACAATTTTCCCAAACCAACAAATTAAGCATAATGTATTATTACCATAATTCCTCTCCACTTTTTCTTTTCCCTCTTCTTTTTTTTTTTTTTTTTTTTTTTTTTTTTTTTTTCCTAACAGTGTGTCACTCGTGGTGATATGAGTTCATTGATATTGTAATTGACACAACTCATAACATTGTCGTTATGCCATTATCTTAATTCTACTGTTTATGTCGCCATAAAAGTCTTCCTTTTTTGGTTCCACATTTCTTTCCTCATTTGTCACTTCATGTGTTATCATCGTGTTGTTGGTTACCTTATTCAAACACACCGTCACTAAGGCTTTCAAGCAAGCCACCACTAAAACAATTGCCAATATAACTACTAAACCAACAAACAAGTCTGCTACTCCTTGTATATATTCATATCTATGACATAGTTATATGTCGATGACATTTAACATTATATACCAAACTAACAAGCTTCCTAAAAGGTAAATAAAGAAAATCCCTTAATATGTAACATAATCAGATTATTTGTCTTACCCTGATCCCCCTATCTCCCGGGGTTGAACTCAATCCCCTGATCATGAGTGTAGTTGTGATACATTTTTTCACTCATGCTGTATTAATATCAGCAGGTAATTGTATGTCATGTAGGCAAATAAATGTCACTATTCCAAGTAGGAATATCACATGTTGAAAATGTAATGTTTATCAATGCAAGGGGTGTTAAAATGTAATTCAAATGACTGTAAATCATGACTATCATTTTTCTACCACTGAATGTTCTGCTGGGCTGCTAGGTGCAGCCTCATTTTCTGTGGGATCGTCCACCTTAGCCCCATGTGCTTGCTTGCAATGAGAGGCATGAATCCAACTTTCTATTTTGGGTCCATATTTGTTTCTATTCTTATCAATCTCCTATGGTTTATCAATTCGTTCCAAGATACCGCAACCAAAGGTTTTAACCAAAGCTCTACCAAACTATTTCCAATGTGAACAAAAATGCCAGTGAAACAATGATTCGAAGGATTAACTTCAAGGGGTCAATAAATTTATTCTATAGCCAGATCTAATTTTCCTATCCAATAGTTTGCCTTGCCACATGTCATATTATAACACCTTAATAAACCTTCGAAAAAATGTTTCCCATCTCAACAAATTTCCTTTTTTACAAATAGCCATGTGTAACTTACGTATTTAACTACAATTTCCTCTCAATTTGTTTGGCCTAACTGGCCGCAAAAGTGGCTGCCAGCATGCAGTACCGTTTTTATCTACCAAGGAAGTGTTCCACACAAGACCTCTACCAAAATGTTGTTTGTAAAAACAAATCTGGGATTTCTGATTACATGGATGCACACTCTCAGGACATTTTCAGGCTGCTGTTAACAATCCACTACGATGACTTAATTCCTTTACCCACAATCAAATAATTAGTACAAATTGAGGATATTATCCCTATCACATTCTTTTATAGATTCATTATGTTGGATCTAATTTTTTCCAATAATTTTCCACTGCTGTAAGGCGGAACAATACCTCTCATAAGTCTTAGTAATATCGTACTTAATTTGCCCAGCAGAGAATAATTTATTTACTATCCTTTCTCATCTGTTAACCAGTGACTTTGTTTAAACTCCAGAACTGAAAACCCACAATAGTTCAAACCAGCAAAATTTTCTTTACTCTTTTCCCATATCATCTATGCCTAAAACACATCCATACATACAGCACAATTTATATGCTGATAAAATTCAAGTTTATATATATAAAATCCATGAGCAGAGTATTCTGGGAAGTCAGTGTAAGACCTCTCCCAAATTTGGATGATTTTGTACTTCCTCATTTCCTTTTATGAAGCTCATATCCATAAATAGATGTTATTCTCATATACATTCTATCAAAAATGGAATCCCAAAATTACTCACAATTTTACTATTAATTAATGGCTGCTCATAACCCAGCACATCAAATTTTTATATTCCATTTCCCTTGACAAAAGAGATAATGCTCATAATCAAATTATATTTCTATTTTATTTTACGGATTCTCTGGATATTCAATCCCATCCACATATCCCAATCCCATCCACATATAACTATCCATTTCCAGACAGGCACACTGTCGGTGTCAACAATCTTGTAAGATTGATACACAAAAACACACACACACATGCATTATGCATATTTGTTTGCGTTGGAACCATTATTTACAGATCAGATGGGTGTCAATTTTATTTCAATTTCATAAAATTTGTCAATCAAATTCAAAATGCTTATAGACAAATAAACCAAAAGTCCATTCTTAGAAAACCCTTATGATGTCACATTGAAATTACCCTTTCTGCCTTCACAATAATCTATCCAAATTTTGACTACACACCCATTTGCATGTCAGTCGACCATTGACCTATCAATCGTGCGGAACAATAGTCCGAAATTCCCACCTGATCATCATGTGACTCTTGTTACTTGGTTTGCCAAAAATTGCAACGCAATTGTTCCAAACTTTGTAAATTTAAAATTGCTGTGCCCAAAATAGAAGATCCAATTTTGGCATTTGATCAATTAATTATTAATTTGTTAACAAGCAAAAAGAAAAAATGAATCATTCTTGCTCTGAAAACTTTTCAGACACAAGAATCATCGACAGTTATTCATGTTTGTCCAGTAATCGAATCTGTTGAGGCCAATCATCATTTGGGATTTGCAGCAATGAAGGCCTAATCATTGTCTGAGGTATCGGTCAGCACTGGTACCCTTGATCTTGGTTTACCCTATTAACTTGTCTTCCTTTTGGTATACGGACATCCTCTTTTCCAATGTCCCATCCGTCCACATTTGAAACACCGGTTTCTGTCGTTGTCTGATCTGTGCACCTGTGCACTTGTATTGCTGGGCTGCATCTCTACATCCCTGAGTTGCCACTGCAATCTCTCGTTATCTCCTGAAACACGAAAAAATTCTCTGTACCGTCCTTTTTGGGGAGACAACTGGAAATCTGATGGGACAACTGTCACTTTCGTTCCTAATTTCGAGGGCAGTTGTGCATTTGTCTCCTCCACTGTATCCTGTATCCTTTTTATTTTAAGTTCTAGATCCGTTATCCGTTCTTGCTGTTCCCGTTGTCTGGATTCACCATCCCAAAGATGGAATGCAAGCCAGTCTATCGTTAGATTCTGTCTCTTCCTGGCTTTCAATCTTTGTTCCAATCTTTCCAATCGACTTCGCTCAAATTTACCATCTCTTGGAAACTCCTCATCATGTCCCTTTGTCCACAAATACCAATTCTCGACCTGTCTTATAGCTTCGGCACCATAACGGTCGTACATATGATGTGTACAAGTACCTTTTTGTGGAATTTCTGGTTGTCCTTGTGTATTCTTGCAGGCTCCATTTCCCATTCTGCCTTTTATCAAAGTAGCGTTGGATGTGTTGTAGCTTGTTCCAGGTTCCTCTAAAGCTTCACTCGTACCTCCAGGAAGGATCTCTCCACCTGTTCACACGGTGATTTCCAGAGAATCTCCCTCAGCTGTGGCTTTTGCACAATCCAATCTCACAGATCAGTATTTGCAGATGAGCCGGAGGGTCAGTATGAAATGGGTGAATCCTCAGGTGTCCGCTCTGCTTGACGGGGAAATCACACAATGGTAACCGCACATATATATCTGTATATAAACTCACCACCTTGCTCAATTTTCCCAGGTTGTCTCCACATTGATAATATCTCGCAAATATATCAAAGCTTCTTTCTTGAGACCGCATTTTCATCAATCAAACAATCAATATATTCAATTCAATTTATTCAGTTCAATTTATGCAATTAAATTCAATATTCATCAATAAATCAAATTAATCATTTTGAATGACTCCTTGCATAAGCCCTTTCCCCAATGATGTCAGGACAGGTCCATCCATTGACTGAGATCGACTCATCGGTCGTCACCTCTGGTTCGTACCTCATGTCAATTGATGAATCACCGTCCTGTCCTAGGGTCATATCTGACATATTTCCCCATTTTGCCTGGTCTCCACAAATTTTCTTTGCAACCACTAAAGGCAACTCATCCTTCATTCGTGAGACAGCCAAAATGGATGGCAGATATTAAAGTTCATTGGAAAAAATATCTCATCATTTTTTTTTTTTCTTTAATAGTACCCAAAATCTCTTGGCAATTTAAATTTCGTAAAACTACTGAAATAAGACTGTAAAATTCCTTCAATCATGCTAAATTTTGAAGCTCCATTGCTTGTAACACCCAATTTATCCCATAGGGCTTGAAAGTTCTTTCCCAAGTTCATGCAATCATTCTGCATTTGAACCCTATGATATCATTCATAATAATCATCATGATTTTATAGTCATGGTCATATCATAATCATCTATTTAAAACGAACATTTCCTTTATCACCACAATTATGTGGTATAATCAACAATATAATAAAACTGTACATAGCAACAGGCTACCTCATGGCCACTCAGTATACCTATTGACAATAAGTCATAACAATATCGAATAATCATTGAACAATTCAAAAATCGCTTCCACTGCTCCAGCCGCAGCATTCGTCATTTTGTTTGCTCATCCGCATGACCAAAACGAAATAAAGGGAGCTCAACCATTACACAGCGCTTTTAATGGCGCATGCCATAGAAACTCAACGCAATTTCGACTCAGCCAGAAAACGAGCAAATTTTGCAGGATGTTAACTGGAATTAGTCGTGAAAATATATCCAAAATACACAAAAAATACACATCCACAAAATAAACAACAAACCCAAACAAACCCAAGGTCGACCCTCTTACACAGTAAATTACATCATTTCAGCATCGTATTGATTGCTGAAATATTCCAGGGTTTATACACACCTTAAAAGAGGTATGCGTGGTGTTGCCCCCTCCCACGTTTATTCCAGGGTTTATACACACCTTAAAAGAGGTATGCGTGGTGTTGCCCCCTCCCACTTTTAATTCCTCATTAAATTCCTCATTAAATTACTCATTAAATTACTCATTAAATTACTCATTAAATTACTCATTAAATTACTCATTAAATTACTCATTAAATTACTCATTAAATTACTCATTGAATTACTCATTAAATTACTCATTAAATTACTCATTAAATTACTCATTGAATTACTCATTGAATTACTCATTAAATTACTCATTAAATTACTCATTAAATTACTCATTGAATTACTCATTGAATTACTCATTAAATTACTCATTAAATTACTCATTAAATTACTCATTAAATTACTCATTAAATTACTCATTAAATTACTCATTAAATTACTCATTGAATTACTCATTAAATTACTCATTAAATTACTCATTAAATTAACTTACATAGTTTCAGCATTGTATTGATTGCTGAAATATTCCAGGGTTTATACACACCTTAAAAGAGGTATGCGTGGTGTTGCCCCCTCCCACTTTTAATTCCTCATTACATCGTTTCCATTAAAAAACATCGCTTCTACTGCTCCAGCCGCAGCATTTGTCACTTTGTTTGCTCATCCGCATGACCAAAACGAAATAAAGGGAGCTCAACTATTACACAGCGCTTTTAATGGCGCCTGCCATAGGAACTCAACGCAATTTCGACTTGGCCAGAAAACGAGCAAATTTTGCAGGATGTTAACTGGAATTAGCCGTGAAAATATATCCAAAATACACAAAAAAATACACACCCACACAAATAAACAACATTTATTCCGATCAACAGAACAAACATTTCCTAATATCATGACATGCATGTCTTCAAAATTATATGACCAAGAAAAAGTAAAACTAATTAAAACTGCGGGCAGTGATGATCCGGGGACCATACCGCTCCATCCTGGTTGGACGAGTGCGTGCTAGAGTCGTTAACAACGACAGTCCAGATCCGATTGTTCAAAATTTCAACTCAATCGATCGAAAAATGAACGCAGGGATGCATTTTAAAGGTGCAGTGGCACTAACTGAGTTGCCACGAATATGGCCATCACAAAATATTTTCCTTAATCAATTGGCTCATAGCATAACCAATCATATCATTCAACTTCTTCCTGAGTGTGAAGAATATCCAATCATATCATTCAACTTCTTCCTGAGTGGAGAATATCCAATCATATCATTCAACTTCTTCCTGAGTGTGAAGAATATCCAATCATATCATTCAACTTCTTCCTGAGTGTGAAGAATATCCAATCATATCATTCAACCTCTTCCTGAGTGTGAAGAATATCCAATCATATCATTCAAATTCTTCCTGAGTGTGAAGAATATTCAATCATATCATTCAACTTCTTTCATAAGTGTGAAGAATATCCAATCATATCATTCAACTTCTTCCATAAGTGTGAAGAATATCCAATCATATCATTCAACTTCTTCCTGAGTGTGAAGAATATCCAATCATATCATTCAACTTCTTTCATAAGTGTGAAGAATATCCAATCATATCATTCAACTTCTTCCTGAGTGTGAAGAATATCCAATCATATCATTCAACCTCTTCCTAAGTGTGAAGAATATCCAATCATATCATTCAACTTCTTCCTGAGTGTGAAGAATATCCAATCATATCATTCAACCTCTTCCTGAGTGTGAAGAATATCCAATCATATCATTCAACTTCTTCCTGAGTGTGAAGAATATCCAATCATATCATTCAACCTCTTCCTAAGTGTGAAGAATATCCAATCATATCATTCAACTTCTTCCTGAGTGTGAAGAATATCCAATCATATCATTCAACTTCTTCCATAAGTGTGAAGAATATCCAATCATATCATTCAACCTCTTCCTGAGTGTGAAGAATATCCAATCATATCATTCAACTTCTTCCATAAGTGTGAAGAATATCCAATCATATCATTCAACTTCTTCCATAAGTGTGAAGAATATCCAATCATATCATTCAACTTCTTCCTGAGTGTGAAGAATATCCAATCATATCATTCAACTTCTTCCTGAGTGTGAAGAATATCCAATCATATCATTCAACCTCTTCCTGAGTGTGAAGAATATCCAATCATATCATTCAACTTCTTCCTGAGTGTGAAGAATATCCAATCATATCATTCAACTTCTTCCTGAGTGTGAAGAATATCCAATCATATCATTCAACTTCTTCCTGAGTGTGAAGAATATCCAATCATATCATTCAACCTCTTCCTGAGTGTGAAGAATATCCAATCATATCATTCAACTTCTTCCATAAGTGTGAAGAATATCCAATCATATCATTCAACTTCTTCCTGAGTGTGAAGAATATCCAATCATATCATTCAACTTCTTCCATAAGTGTGAAGAATATCCAATCATATCATTCAACCTCTTCCTGAGTGTGAAGAATATCCAATCATATCATTCAACTTCTTCCTGAGTGTGAAGAATATCCAATCATATCATTCAACCTCTTCCTGAGTGTGAAGAATATCCAATCATATCATTCAACTTCTTCCATAAGTGTGAAGAATATCCAATCATATCATTCAACCTCTTCCTGAGTGTGAAGAATATCCAATCATATCATTCAACTTCTTCCATAAGTGTGAAGAATATCCAATCATATCATTCAACTTCTTCCATAAGTGTGAAGAATATCCAATCATATCATTCAACTTCTTCCTGAGTGTGAAGAATATCCAATCATATCATTCAACTTCTTCCTGAGTGTGAAGAATATCCAATCATATCATTCAACCTCTTCCTGAGTGTGAAGAATATCCAATCATATCATTCAACTTCTTCCTGAGTGTGAAGAATATCCAATCATATCATTCAACTTCTTCCTGAGTGTGAAGAATATCCAATCATATCATTCAACTTCTTCCTGAGTGTGAAGAATATCCAATCATATCATTCAACCTCTTCCTGAGTGTGAAGAATATCCAATCATATCATTCAACTTCTTCCATAAGTGTGAAGAATATCCAATCATATCATTCAACTTCTTCCTGAGTGTGAAGAATATCCAATCATATCATTCAACTTCTTCCATAAGTGTGAAGAATATCCAATCATATCATTCAACCTCTTCCTGAGTGTGAAGAATATCCAATCATATCATTCAACTTCTTCCTGAGTGTGAAGAATATCCAATCATATCATTCAACCTCTTCCTGAGTGTGAAGAATATCCAATCATATCATTCAACTTCTTCCTGAGTGTGAAGAATATCCAATCATATCATTCAACTTCTTCCTGAGTGTGAAGAATATCCAATCATATCATTCAACTTCTTCCTGAGTGTGAAGAATATCCAATCATATCATTCAACCTCTTCCTGAGTGTGAAGAATATCCAATCATATCATTCAACTTCTTCCATAAGTGTGAAGAATATCCAATCATATCATTCAACTTCTTCCTGAGTGTGAAGAATATCCAATCATATCATTCAACTTCTTCCATAAGTGTGAAGAATATCCAATCATATCATTCAACCTCTTCCTGAGTGTGAAGAATATCCAATCATATCATTCAACCTCTTCCTGAGTGTGAAGAATATCCAATCATATCATTCAACTTCTTCCTGAGTGTGAAGAATATTCAATCATATCATTCAACTTCTTCCATAAGTGTGAAGAATATCCAATCATATCATTCAACCTCTTCCTGAGTGTGAAGAATATCCAATCATATCATTCAACTTCTTCCTGAGTGTGAAGAATATCCAATCATATCATTCAACCTCTTCCTGAGTGTGAAGAATATCCAATCATATCATTCAACTTCTTCCTGAGTGTGAAGAATATCCAATCATATCATTCAACTTCTTCCATAAGTGTGAAGAATATCCAATCATATCATTCAACCTCTTCCTGAGTGTGAAGAATATCCAATCATATCATTCAACTTCTTCCTGAGTGTGAAGAATATCCAATCATATCATTCAACCTCTTCCTAAGTGTGAAGAATATCCAATCATATCATTCAACTTCTTCCTGAGTGTGAAGAATATCCAATCATATCATTCAACTTCTTCCATAAGTGTGAAGAATATCCAATCATATCATTCAACCTCTTCCTGAGTGTGAAGAATATCCAATCATATCATTCAACTTCTTCCATAAGTGTGAAGAATATCCAATCATATCATTCAACTTCTTCCATAAGTGTGAAGAATATCCAATCATATCATTCAACTTCTTCCTGAGTGTGAAGAATATCCAATCATATCATTCAACTTCTTCCTGAGTGTGAAGAATATCCAATCATATCATTCAACCTCTTCCTGAGTGTGAAGAATATCCAATCATATCATTCAACTTCTTCCTGAGTGTGAAGAATATCCAATCATATCATTCAACTTCTTCCTGAGTGTGAAGAATATCCAATCATATCATTCAACTTCTTCCTGAGTGTGAAGAATATCCAATCATATCATTCAACCTCTTCCTGAGTGTGAAGAATATCCAATCATATCATTCAACTTCTTCCATAAGTGTGAAGAATATCCAATCATATCATTCAACTTCTTCCTGAGTGTGAAGAATATCCAATCATATCATTCAACTTCTTCCATAAGTGTGAAGAATATCCAATCATATCATTCAACCTCTTCCTGAGTGTGAAGAATATCCAATCATATCATTCAACTTCTTCCTGAGTGTGAAGAATATCCAATCATATCATTCAACCTCTTCCTGAGTGTGAAGAATATCCAATCATATCATTCAACTTCTTCCTGAGTGTGAAGAATATCCAATCATATCATTCAACTTCTTCCTGAGTGTGAAGAATATCCAATCATATCATTCAACTTCTTCCTGAGTGTGAAGAATATCCAATCATATCATTCAACCTCTTCCTGAGTGTGAAGAATATCCAATCATATCATTCAACTTCTTCCATAAGTGTGAAGAATATCCAATCATATCATTCAACTTCTTCCTGAGTGTGAAGAATATCCAATCATATCATTCAACTTCTTCCATAAGTGTGAAGAATATCCAATCATATCATTCAACCTCTTCCTGAGTGTGAAGAATATCCAATCATATCATTCAACCTCTTCCTGAGTGTGAAGAATATCCAATCATATCATTCAACTTCTTCCTGAGTGTGAAGAATATTCAATCATATCATTCAACTTCTTCCATAAGTGTGAAGAATATCCAATCATATCATTCAAATTCTTCCTGAGTGTGAAGAATATCCAATCATATCATTCAACCTCTTCCTGAGTGTGAAGAATATCCAATCATATCATTCAACTTCTTCCTGAGTGTGAAGAATATCCAATCATATCATTCAACCTCTTCCTGAGTGTGAAGAATATCCAATCATATCATTCAACTTCTTCCTGAGTGTGAAGAATATCCAATCATATCATTCAACTTCTTCCATAAGTGTGAAGAATATCCAATCATATCATTCAACCTCTTCCTGAGTGTGAAGAATATCCAATCATATCATTCAACTTCTTCCATAAGTGTGAAGAATATCCAATCATATCATTCAACTTCTTGGTTGTCCTTGTGTATTCTTGAAAGTAATTAATTCCGTAACTCAATATTACCTCTATTTATATATACTAGGGCGTGCCCGCACGTACGTGCTTGCAAAAAAACACACGTGCAAGCAACAACAAAAACTTTGAAACCACGTGGCAGTTACGACCACAAAACCACCCTCCTATTTGCATGGAATGGTTTGGTCCATTCGCAAAGCCAAAACGAACGACCACAGAACCACCCTCCTATTTGCATGGAATGGTTTGGTCCATTCGCAAAGCCAAAACGAACGGCTTGCGAGTACGGTGACCATACCTTGGGACCCCCTTGTCCGATTAATTTCAAACCTTGAAAAGGCACATCCTCGGGTCCCCAGCAATATACCTTACCAGGACTAACCTTACCTTACCTTACCAGACTAAAATTACCAGGACCATTATCAAACATTTATCCCACCATTTACATTTATCCCACCATTTACACCATCTTTCCATTTCCTGTAATTATCTCTCATAATCAGGATAAATTTGGAACAGCCCTTAAACTAACATCAAGCAGATCAATTTTTATATATCGCTTTTCACCCGATCTCTTGATGGTGAAGAATCACTTTAAATAATTCCATTTCCTGTAATTATCTCTCATAATCAGGATAAATTTTTATATATCGGTTGAGGTTTCACACAAACTGGTTAACTAAATAATACAGAATTATTATTATTATTATATCTCCGCCTTGGTGAACAGTTTATGTTTTGTATCCCACTGATAGGCCGGATCTGGATTCGGACCTGAACCAAAAATGGAATCGGCGTGTTTTTTTTGTCACCTAACCACCTCGTCCATCAAGTTTAGTCATATTCATTCAACCTTTTTAAATATCATGCTATATATCGCTTTTGGCCCGATTTCTCAGTGGTGAAGAATCACTGAGAAATTAAATAATTCTCGTATCCGAAGCCATATTCAGATCTTCACCAAAATCGAATCGATTCGCCCTTGTCACACACACAACCGGTCCACCAAGTTTCGTCCAATTGGTATGCAATTTTCATTCAATCGCCATCTTTCACAATAATTCTGGACCGGCATGAGGTGGGATTGTCTGTCATGAATTTATTAGTCGATCGAACGAGTTTTTAGAAATGGCGGGAAAACTGAAAAAAAATTATTTATTTCTTTATTTAAAACGGGTGTACACAATTGTACACGTATACGGACCTTACCGAACCTTACCGAACCGGCAAACAAATCTACTCATGGTGCACTTCATGAGCCGATTTGCCTGCAGACCAGAGTAAGGCTTTTAATACTCAGCGTATAATGTACATATCCTCGCAAGCTCACGAATAATAGAATCATTTAAAACGTTCCATCCTTGGATTACCTATGGACAATCACAAGTCCCACACACATCCCCTAGTAATTGGTTCTTTTTTTTTCTCTTTCATATTTCATAATGGACCATCCCCAAGATGCTTACCTTGGCGAGGTCCACTCGAAACACTCGAAAATCCCAGCGGTGCCTCCATGATTGTCAGGGAATTTGTACTGGGGGACTCACAGGACTCCAATGACCGCACACAGGTTTACAAAAGGTCTGGTTTATTAACTGGTTATACACTTCATTCCCTTTACCAAATAATACCGCATAATTCAATAGACCAGGTTAACTCTTTTCGCTAATGCCTTCTCGTTCGGCTGATGTTCCTCCGCCATGGTCCCGTTCGTCAGAGCTCCTCGTAGCAAGTCCTCGTTCATTCCATCGTTCCGTCGGGCAGGGCTTCTGAGGACAAGTGTACTTTACTCAACGTTTGCTCTCGTTATATCGCCAAACTGGACTTAATCTCCTCTCCGCTAATGTCCCGAGGTCATGCATCGCACCGAGTCCTGGCATCAGCTCGCTCCCCTCCTGCTGTGTAAATGGAAATCACAGCAGGGGGGGGGGGTGCTCTAGCCTGGGGCCTTGACCAGGTGTTTCAAGAGATTACATTGTTCATACACATAAAATGTATCTGCTTTGTTACCAGGTTAATTAATAAGTTACCAGGGCCAATCAATATGTTACACTGAGTTACACTTCCACAAGGTCCAGCAGGGTTCAGAAAGAGGTCATGTGAAGTCCAGCAGGGTTCAGATAGAGGTCATGTGAAGTCCAGCAGGGTTCAGAAAGGAGTCATGTGAAGTCCAGCAGGGTTCAGATATATGTCATGTGAAGTCCAGCAGGGTTCAGAAAAGTTGGTGCATTCATTTGTGTTCAGCTGCAATTCCGAGTACTTGTCAGAGGCCTTTGTGCGCGTGGCTCAGGAAAGTGCACGTCTGCGACAACCGGAGACCCCTTACGTTGATCACTCATTATTGCAGCACTAAAACATCTCAGTAGGAGTGATAGATAGTAGTCACATGGGCCAGTGGCGCAATGGATAACGCGTCTGACTACGAATCAGAAGATTGTAGGTTCGACTCCTACCTGGCTCAAAACTGATTTTGACTTCACTTTTAGCAATATTTAATGAAGTCGCGTGGTCGCTTTGCTTCTTCAACATATTTTCCTGAAGTCGAATTCATTGGAGTGGTAGTCCACCCCTTGGTGACGATTGAGTAACCTTGGTCACCTCTTTAAAATACAGTCGCGACCCTCGCGTCAAGGATTTGGCAACAGATTACGTCATCTTCCCGTTCCAAACCTGCTTTTTTAGTCTACTTCCTTGAGGAACAGAGAAACCCAAGGTATCACCGCCATCGGAACGAGGGTCAAGCTGGGCTCAAGTCTTTCACGAACCTGCTGGCCAGGCCCAACGTTCAAATATGGTTGGAGGAGGAATTTGTCATTTGTTCCGGCTGCCTGCGAAAGCTCGCCCATGCTTCCTGAAGTACACTGGGATCTGCAACGTCGACCAACGAAGACTGGCAGACCGTCAGTGAAAAGGCACGGTCATGTGAAGTCCAGCAGGGTTCAGAAAGATGTCGTAGGAGGTCAAGCAGGGTTCAGAAAGAGGTCAGAGGAGGTTCAGCAGGGTTCAGAAAGAGGTCATAGGAGGTCCAGCAGGGTACAGAAAGAGGTCGCAGTAGGTCCAGCAGGGTTCAGAAAGAGGTCATGTGAAGTCCAGCAGGGTTCAGATAGAGGTCATGTGAAGTCCAGCAGGGTTCAGAAAGATGTCGTAGGAGGTCAATCAGGGTTCAGAAAGAGGTCAGAGGAGGTTCAGCAGGGTTCAGAAAGAGGTCATAGGAGGTCCAGCAGGGTACAGAAAGAGGTCGCAGTAGGTCCAGCAGGGTTCAGATATATGTCATGTGAAGTCCAGCATGGTTCAGATAGAGGTCGTGTGAAGTCCAGCAGGGTTCAGATAGAGGTCATGTGAAGTTCAGCAGGGTTCAGAAAGAGGTCATGTGAAGTCCAGCAGGGTTCAGAAAAGTTGGTGCATTCATTTGTGTTCAGCTGCAATTCCGAGTACTTGTCAGAGGCCTTTGTGCGCGTGGCTCAGGAAAGTGCACGTCTGCGACAACCGGAGACCCCTTACGTTGATCACTCATTATTGCAGCACTAAAACATCTCAGTAGGAGTGATAGATAGTAGTCACATGGGCCAGTGGCGCAATGGATAACGCGTCTGACTACGAATCAGAAGATTGTAGGTTCGACTCCTACCTGGCTCAAAACTGATTTTGACTTCACTTTTAGCAATATTTAATGAAGTCGCGTGGTCGCTTTGCTTCTTCAACATATTTTCCTGAAGTCGAATTCATTGGAGTGGTAGTCCACCCCTTGGTGACGATTGAGTAACCTTGGTCACCGCTTGAAAATACAGTCGCGACCCTCACGTCAAGGATTTGGCAACAGATTACGTCATCTTCCCGTTCCAAACCTGCTTTTTTAGGTCTACTTCCTTGAGGAACAGAGAAACCCAAGGTATCACCGCCATCGGAACGAGGGTCAAGCTGGGCTCAAGTCTTTCACGAACCTGCTGGCCAGGCCCAACGTTCAAATATGGTTGGAGGAGGAATTTGTCATTTGTTCCGGCTGCCTGCGAAAGCTCGCCCATGCTTCCTGAAGTACACTGGGATCTGCAACGTCGACCAACGAAGACTGGCAGACCGTCAGTGAAAAGGCACGGTCATGTGAAGTCCAGCAGGGTTCAGATAGAGGTCATGTGAAGTCCAGCAGGGTTCAGATAGAGGTCATGTGAAGTCCAGCAGGGTTCAGAAAGATGTCGTAGGAGGTCAATCAGGGTTCAGAAAGAGGTCAGAGGAGGTTCAGCAGGGTTCAGAAAGAGGTCATAAGAGGTCCAGCAGGGTACAGAAAGAGGTCGCAGTAGGTCCAGCAGGGTTCAGAAAGAGGTCATGTGAAGTCCAGCAGGGTTCAGATAGAGGTCATGTGAAGTCCAGCAGGGTTCAGAAAGGAGTCATGTGAAGTCCAGCAGGGTTCAGATATATGTCATGTGAAGTCCAGCAGGGTTCAGAAAAGTTGGTGCATTCATTTGTGTTCAGCTGCAATTCCGAGTACTTGTCAGAGGCCTTTGTGCGCGTGGCTCAGGAAAGTGCACGTCTGCGACAACCGGAGACCCCTTACGTTGATCACTCATTATTGCAGCACTAAAACATCTCAGTAGGAGTGATAGATAGTAGTCACATGGGCCAGTGGCGCAATGGATAACGCGTCTGACTACGAATCAGAAGATTGTAGGTTCGACTCCTACCTGGCTCAAAACTGATTTTGACTTCACTTTTAGCAATATTTAATGAAGTCGCGTGGTCGCTTTGCTTCTTCAACATATTTTCCTGAAGTCGAATTCATTGGAGTGGTAGTCCACCCCTTGGTGACGATTGAGTAACCTTGGTCACCTCTTTAAAATACAGTCGCGACCCTCGCGTCAAGGATTTGGCAACAGATTACGTCATCTTCCCGTTCCAAACCTGCTTTTTTAGTCTACTTCCTTGAGGAACAGAGAAACCCAAGGTATCACGGCCATCGGAACGAGGGTCAAGCTGGGCTCAAGTCTTTCACGAACCTGCTGGCCAGGCCCAACGTTCAAATATGGTTGGAGGAGGAATTTGTCATTTGTTCCGGCTGCCTGCGAAAGCTCGCCCATGCTTCCTGAAGTACACTGGGATCTGCAACGTCGACCAACGAAGACTGGCAGACCGTCAGTGAAAAGGCACGGTCATGTGAAGTCCAGCAGGGTTCAGAAAGATGTCGTAGGAGGTCAAGCAGGGTTCAGAAAGAGGTCAGAGGAGGTTCAGCAGGGTTCAGAAAGAGGTCATAGGAGGTCCAGCAGGGTACAGAAAGAGGTCGCAGTAGGTCCAGCAGGGTTCAGAAAGAGGTCATGTGAAGTCCAGCAGGGTTCAGATAGAGGTCATGTGAAGTCCAGCAGGGTTCAGAAAGATGTCGTAGGAGGTCAATCAGGGTTCAGAAAGAGGTCAGAGGAGGTTCAGCAGGGTTCAGAAAGAGGTCATAGGAGGTCCAGCAGGGTACAGAAAGAGGTCGCAGTAGGTCCAGCAGGGTTCAGATATATGTCATGTGAAGTCCAGCATGGTTCAGATAGAGGTCGTGTGAAGTCCAGCAGGGTTCAGATAGAGGTCATGTGAAGTTCAGCAGGGTTCAGAAAGAGGTCATGTGAAGTCCAGCAGGGTTCAGAAAAGTTGGTGCATTCATTTGTGTTCAGCTGCAATTCCGAGTACTTGTCAGAGGCCTTTGTGCGCGTGGCTCAGGAAAGTGCACGTCTGCGACAACCGGAGACCCCTTACGTTGATCACTCATTATTGCAGCACTAAAACATATCAGTAGGAGTGATAGCTAGTAGCCACATGGGCCAGTGGCGCAATGGATAACGCGTCTGACTACGAATCAGAAGATTGTAGGTTCGACTCCTACCTGGCTCAAAACTTATTTTGAGTTCACTTTTAGCAATATTTAATGAAGTCGCGTGGTCGCTTTGCTTCCTCAACATATTTTCCTGAAGTCGAATTCATTGGAGTGGTAGTCCACCCCTTGGTGACGATTGAGTAACCTTGGTCACCTCTTTAAAATACAGTCGCGACCCTCGCGTCAAGGATTTGGCAACAGATTACGTCATCTTCCCGTTCCAAACCTGCTTTTTTAGTTCTACTTCCTTGAGGAACAGAGAAACCCAAGGTATCACCGCCATCGGAACGAGGGTCAAGCTGGCCTCAAGTCTTTCACGAACCTGCTGGCCAGGCCCAACGTTCAAATATGGTTGGAGGAGGAATTTGTCATTTGTTCCGGCTGCCTGCGAAAGCTCGCCCATGCTTCCTGAAGTACACTGGGATCTGCAACGTCGACCAACGAAGACTGGCAGACCGTCAGTGAAAAGGCACGGTCATGTGAAGTCCAGCAGGGTTCAGAAAGATGTCGTAGGAGGTCAAGCAGGGTTCAGAAAGAGGTCAGAGGAGGTTCAGCAGGGTTCAGAAAGAGGTCATAGGAGGTCCAGCAGGGTACAGAAAGAGGTCGCAGTAGGTCCAGCAGGGTTCAGAAAGAGGTCATGTGAGGTCCAGCAGGGTTCAGATAGAGGTCATGTGAAGTCCAGCAGGGTTCAGATAGAGGTCATGTGAAGTCCAGCAGGGTTCAGAAAGATGTCGTAGGAGGTCAATCAGGGTTCAGAAAGAGGTCAGAGGAGGTTCAGCAGGGTTCAGAAAGAGGTCATAGGAGGTCCAGCAGGGTACAGAAAGAGGTCGCAGTAGGTCCAGCAGGGTTCAGAAAGAGGTCATGTGAAGTCCAGCAGGGTTCAGATAGAGGTCATGTGAAGTCTAGCAGGGTTCAGAAAGGAGTCATGTGAAGTCCAGCAGGGTTCAGATATATGTCATGTGAAGTCCAGCAGGGTTCAGAAAAGTTGGTGCATTCATTTGTGTTCAGCTGCAATTCCGAGTACTTGTCAGAGGCCTTTGTGCGCGTGCCTCAGGAAAGTGCACGTCTGCGACAACCGGAGACCCCTTACGTTGATCACTCATTATTGCAGCACTAAAACATATCAGTTGGAGTGATAGCTAGTAGTCACATGGGCCAGTGGCGCAATGGATAACGCGTCTGACTACGAATCAGAAGATTGAAAGTTCGACTCCTACCTGGCTCAGAACTGATTTTGACTTCACTTTTAGCAATATTTAATGAAGTCGCGTGGTCGCTTTGCTTCTTCAACATATTTTCCTGAAGTCGAATTCATTGGAGTGGTAGTCCACCCCTTGGTGACGATTGAGTAACCTTGGTCACCTCTTTAAAATACAGTCGCGACCCTCGCGTCAAGGATTTGGCAACAGATTACGTCATCTTCCCGTTCCAAACCTGCTTTTTTAGTTCTACTTCCTTGAGGAACAGAGAAACCCAAGGTATCACCGCCATCGGAACGAGGGTCAGGCTGGGCTCAAGTCTTTCACGAACCTGCTGGCCAGGCCCAACGTTCAAATATGGTTGGAGGAGGAATTTATCATTTGTTCCGGCTGCCTGCGAAAGCTCGCCCATGCTTCCTGAAGTACACTGGGATCTGCAACGTCGACCAACGAAGACTGGCAGACCGTCAGTGAAAAGGCACGGTCATGTGAAGTCCAGCAGGGTTCAGAAAGATGTCGTAGGAGGTCAAGCAGGGTTCAGAAAGAGGTCAGAGGAGGTTCAGCAGGGTTCAGAAAGAGGTCATAGGAGGTCCAGCAGGGTACAGAAAGAGGTCGCAGTAGGTCCAGCAGGGTTCAGAAAGAGGTCATAGGAGGTCCAGCAGGGTACAGAAAGAGGTCGCAGTAGGTCCAGCAGGGTTCAGAAAGAGGTCATGTGAAGTCCAGCAGGGTTCAGAAAGATGTCGTAGGAGGTCAAGCAGGGTTCAGAAAGAGGTCAGAGGAGGTTCACCAGGGTTCAGAAAGAGGTCATAGGAGGTCCAGCAGGGTACAGAAAGAGGTCATAGGAGGTCCAGCAGGGTACAGAAAGAGGTCGCAGTAGGTCCAGCAGGGTTCAGAAAGAGGTCATGTGAAGTCCAGCAGGGTTCAGATAGAGGTCATGTGAAGTCCAGCAGGGTTCAGATAGAGGTCATGTGAAGTCCAGCAGGGTTCAGAAAGATGTCGTAGGAGGTCAATCAGGGTTCAGAAAGAGGTCAGAGGAGGTTCAGCAGGGTTCAGAAAGAGGTCATAGGAGGTCCAGCAGGGTACAGAAAGAGGTCATAGGAGGTCCAGCAGGGTACAGAAAGAGGTCGCAGTAGGTCCAGCATGGTTCAGAGAGAGGTCATGTGAAGTCCAGCAGGGTTCAGATCGAGGTCATGTGAAGTCCAGCAGGGTTCAGAAAGAGGTCATAGGAGGTCCAGCAGGGTACAGAAAGAGGTCGCAGTAGGTCCAGCAGGGTTCAGAAAGAGGTCATGTGAAGTCCAGCAGGGTTCAGATAGAGGTCATGTGAAGTCCAGCAGGGTTCAGAAAGATGTCGTAGGAGGTCAAGCAGGGTTCAGAAAGAGGTCAGAGGAGGTTCAGCAGGGTTCAGAAAGAGGTCATAGGAGGTCCAGCAGGGTACAGAAAGAGGTCGCAGTAGGTCCAGCAGGGTTCAGAAAGAGGTCATGTGAAGTCCAGCAGGGTTCAGATAGAGGTCATGTGAAGTCCAGCAGGGTTCAGAAAGAGGTCATAGGAGGTCCAGCAGGGTACAGAAAGAGGTCGCAGTAGGTCCAGTAGGGTTCAGAAAGAGGTCATGTGAAGTCCAGCATGGTTCAGATAGAGGTCGTGTGAAGTCCAGCAGGGTTCAGATAGAGGTCATGTGAAGTTCAGCAGGGTTCAGAAAGAGGTCATGTGAAGTCCAGCAGGGTTCAGAAAAGTTGGTGCATTCATTTGTGTTCAGCTGCAATTCCGAGTACTTGTCAGAGGCCTTTGTGCGCGTGGCTCAGGAACGTGTCTCGGTCGAAGACCTCAAGGGAAGGAAGAAGAAGAAGAACCAGAGCAAAAATGTTTAATAGAATCGATTATACACACACGTGTGGAGCGAGGCTCGAGAATGTACCGCCTAACACGCAGCGGACAATTCCTCAAGACACTCGCTGAAAAATAAGTGGAAAGGCATTTCATTTATAGCAAAATATTAGACAAGAATCTGCGCTAAAGACATAGCAATACAAGGCCATAAGGACAACATCTCCCATTGTCCCGTCCTATAGAAGGTCAAATTTAGACAACAAGATGTAAGCATACTGATAGGCTACGCTTTTTTTGGCTATCTATCTAAACATATCAGACCCGAGCGCAGGCCGAAGTAAATATTCTTATACACTAGGCTAAATGGTAGATGAAGATTGGATACGTCCTTGGTTTAGGAGACATACTAAACACTACGAAGATATATAATTAATTATTCCCGTTGTGAAGGAGGCGTTTGGATGACATCTTTTTCCTGTACGTGGGTCGAGAGCATTTTATCTACTGTTTGGCACATTCATTCAAGGACTAATTTACTAGGCTAAGGATCCACCCTGCACGTTGAGCCTCGAAACCACATTTTGTCCACTCACCTCTGTCTGCAGTTGAGTTCAAATCAGTTTTCAGAAGCACGATATATAATTATTTCAGATGTTATGATCAATTGAGTCATGGGGCTAAAACCCTAATGGCTGACAGTTCCTTCCTTTGTCTTTACAAGACACCTCCTTGGAAAGACACCAAATTCATCAATTAGTTACATGCCAGGCACGACATAGCGTCACGTATGCTCAAAGAGAGATACCGGCCCTAACTGGTCGTCTAACATTCAACGCATGAATTGTTAGCCATAATTCGCGACGACGGCGCCTGGTCAAGAGATTGCTGCCGCCCGCCAGATTCCGAATCCACCCTCGCTGCGGCATAGGTGCGACCCGGTTGCCAGCCAGATTAAGGGGCCCTCTTTATGCAAGTGAGGTCCTCGCGAATCAGGGCAAACAATCGACGTTAAATGCCATCAAGCCCTGTGAATGTGATTTGCTGGGTGGTGTAAATAATTTTTAAAAGAACGTACACTTTCTAAATCACAGATATAATCATCCCAACTAAAATCATAATCATTATCAGAATCCCAAGCATCAAATAGGTTCATCGATCACCCCATATACTCCTTCCTTTTCTGCCAACAACATATCCAAAGCCACTTGATTCTGCATCACCATCGTTTGCATATGCATTAATTCGTTTTCCAATTGTAGTTCTGCGATTCAGGTTTCGTTTCCAATTCGTTCCATTACTAATGCGAGACTATCTATTTGCCAATCATTCATAATACATAAGAGGCGTTAGCCAGTACACGCAAGGGATTTTCAACACAAGTATTACAATCATCACAAACATCGATGCAGGCATCAGCCAGTAGCCAGTTCCCACAAGGGATTTTCACAGTCATCACAAAAATCAATACAAAATTCTGAAGCGCTGGTCACATCTGCCTTGTTGAAGGACCCATTCAGATCGACGGCCTCTGTGGTCAAGATCATGGTTTTCCAACGGCGATTTCTTCATCGTCCATCCTGAAAAATACTTTCTTACACACACCATGATCAATTCCTAGCCCCCCGTCCCACTAATTGGCATTTAGTTACCTTATCTCTCAGATGGTTGGCTTATTCATAGCCGCATTTCCTGTGTCGTGTCTGGAAATTCAAATGCCATATTTACTTTCACTAATTTCCGAAAATACCTTCCTTTTAATCATCTTCCCTACATCAAATAATACATGATTTACCAAATTTACCTTGGGAAAAATGGATCCCAGATAACAAGTCCCTCCCCACTGTTCGGGTAGGTATGGATATGCTTTATTTCCGCAAATAAACATTACTCCATGGGGTGGGATAAGGGCCGAGGCCATGCATTTACTGATCTCAACGCGGGTGGCGCTTGGTGTCCCCCAAGATATGGTTAGCTTGGTTACGTTATGCTGGGCTTGGTCATCTATGGTTATTACAAGGGGGCCTCCCTTTTCTCTCCATCTGGTGTCGGATGGCAGGGTATGGGTACATTCCGAGGTTCCCATCTGAACGTGTCCCTTTCCTATAAGACACACCCGTCCCTTTTGCTCTGTCACCCAGACTGGATCAGGTGGTTTGTCTAACAAAGCCTGCTTAATGGGTGGGGTATATCGAAACTCCCGGGAACACACTGCTGGGTAGATTTGGGCCTATCAGTTCCAAGGTTGTGGTCAGACATGGGGTACGCAAGGGTCCTGAGCACATATCTCGTAGGGACAGGGGTAGCACTACCATTTCTATCCCTGTCGTACTGGTGTGGGGAAAATGCATACACACCCAACACCGTGATCGGTTCTGTACTTTCGCCATTGCACGGGTCACAGTCCAATACGTATTTTCCTTTGGCTTTTTCTTGCTTTCGATCCGTGGGTGCGGAATTAATATGTGTGAAATGCATGGTGGCCTATAATCGTAGGGGGAGCTCTGTGACGTCATGAATTCACATTGTAGTAATCGCTTGCTTCAAACGACTGAGGGCAGCAAAACCTGTCTTCCTTCCATGTGAGTCTGTGTACAACACCCTCCACATTATCCGTGTCCATACATCTTCCTTTACATGGCAGCAGGGTATATTTATCCTCTGACCCCAGATAACTCTCTGCCGGTAGACCTTAACAGTTTGGTCGCCATATACATATGTCTCCGTGTTCGCCCATGCCCTCGTGTCCCCAGTGCTGGCAAAGCTGTAAATTAAACTAAGTGTGATTGCCACCCCTAACAGGCGGTGGTGCAGCATCCTCGATCTGTGGTGGTGCGTTTGAGGTGTCTGTGTTTGTGGGTATGGCCAACTTACAATGTGTGGCATGTACCCAGGACGACTTGCCCTCACAAAACACCGCTGTTGGTGTGATCAGAAGAACTTGGTATGGCCCCGTCCATCTTGGTTCGAGCGCAGTCTTACGGGTGAAATGCTTCACCAGCACGTAATCTCCTGCCTCGACGGTGTGGGTAGGCTTGCTTGTTGGCTCCGGTAGGGCCTCCCGAACGCGTTCATGTATGCTGCGTGCCACATGGGATAGACCTATGCAAAACTCTAAAAACATGTCATCCATGATAGGTAATTCAAGGGCTGCCATATCCACTGGCGCTGATACCGATGACATATAGCGCACGAGCGACAGACCATGGTAACCACAGTCGAAAGGCCTGGTGCTGCCCAGGTGGAAGTGACCTGCCTCATCACCTCACCCCCCTATGGCACACATGGCCATTTGGATGCGCCATGCGTGCCAACCATGGCAATAAAGCTCGCGGTGCCACGGGTTTGTCATTAATCGTCCACATTTGTCCTTCTGCGGGGCACTGAGCTCCCAATTTAATCCAATTTTTGATGTTCTACGTTTGAGGCCGCGGCTTGTAATTGTATTACATCGAACTCTGTAGGTGCGGATGTCGGAACGTCTGTCTTGAGGTGCCAAATTAATTATGAACCCTTCATTGTTGTCCAACACATGGACCGTTCGGTGTTCAACATTGTATCGACGCCTTACTGGCGTTTTCCGCAGTCGGTCCATCATCCATGTACGACAGTACCCTGCCATTCCCAAAAATCGCAACGAACACACTAACTCTTCACTGTTATCCTTCACTTCACTTCAAAATTTCACTGTTATCCTATCAATACCTGGACAATTTTTTCCTTTCCTTCCTAGATACGCGAATTTCACATCAGTATAAACCCACTGGAAAAATTATCTGAAAAATAACTAGCCTCCCAAAACCATTTCCCTGCAAGAGCGGGGTTAGCCTTGCGGTCCACATGACAATCTTTTTTATTTTGCTCTATCACCTCCCTTTGAGCAATAATTTAATTGGTGTGATTCCCATATACCCACTCCTGGTGGAGTTCTGTTCACCTGGTCTGCAGAGCCGTGATCCAATCTTCACCAGCCCCCAATCACCTTCTTATCACAAAACAACAGTCCATAACTAACCACTTTTCTTTATTTCCCGTCTTTTCCATCAACTTTTATAATCTTTTCCCCTCCCTTTCTTAGCAAACCTTGCAAAGTCACTTGTCATTGACAAATGATCCATCTAATTCGACTTTCCTTTAACATCTTCGCACTTTCCATGACCTTCTTCACACTTACTTTAAACCTTTTCTTCAGACACAACCCACATGAGTTATGAATACAATTTCCCCTTCCAGGCACGTGTCTAGTCACTCACAAAGTGTCCATAAGACAACGTCATCATATTTCACAGAACTCCACCACTCTATTAAATCCTAAACATGCCCAATGGGCAATCCACGAAAAAATCAAAGCATTTTCAGTCCCCCTTTCAGGGAAGTCAAATCAACCACCATTAAAGCACAAAACAGAAAACGACCATATACTCAGAGTATATGCCATATACTCAGAGTGAGACCCGAAAATCAAGCAGACAGACCGACAATCGAACCTGTCTTTCGACACTGCCGAACGACAAGTTCGCAGACACTGAGGGAGTGACATTCGACCCCCAGTAGATACCGCGGACACCGCTTTGGTCCGCACCAGCAACTCCCTCAAAATCAGTGTTCAGAGACATGACTCCATAGACAGCCAGAAAGCCAGACAAATACGGACACACACACACAGAGATTAATAAATTTTTACAGATTAATATACAGAGATTAATAGATTAATATAAACAATTAATATATTGTCCACATTCATCTTGGTCAACCCAACCCATTCTGGCTCTCCCCAAGAGCTCTGTGTCCGGACAGACAGACAGATAAACGGACCGGGTGAAACCATAACCATCCATCCTTCCGATTGGACTCACGTCAGCATCACATGTCATTTTTGCCTTCATTCAACGCATTCTGCCATCCCAAATCGGCCAAATACAAGCCCCGGCCATGCCGTTGAATAAACACCCTGTCGGTTGACAGCCTATTATTTTTGACTTTCACTCCCATTCTCCCTTGCTACATCTGGAGAGCCGTTAATGTGGGGATGTAATTGAACACTTGTTTTAAAGCCCTGTCTACACATGCTCTCCATAACATTCTCATTATTCCCTGCCAATTTTACTCGTCCGGATTGCCCAACGCCCGTAGGCAATTTGGGGAATCCCTTGTCAGTCAATGACACACATCAATGACACACACACAATAAACACAAATACACGCTGCAATGACAGATCATTCATTCCCTTATACACAAATACCATGTGACTGACCTTTCATTCTCCATACAATACAGTATAAATTCATGCACACTCATGCACACTTCAATCCTACTTACCTGTAAACTCTAACACATCCAGTGCGTAGCTTAACTTAAAATACTCATTATTCTACCTTTCTTGGGCTAGTCCCTCCTGGTAGTCCTAAGATCGGGTCGCCCCCCGATTCCTAACCTTAAACGCAGTTCTCACGCCGGAGTAACTTAATACCTATTATCTATCACCCACATATGGGTCTACCTGCTTCCCACGCAGGAAGCTTACCTCCTTATCCCGGGCGCCCTGTATAATCGATTCATTACCCACTGCTGCTCTGGTTTAAACTAAATTTGGTTCGGAATGCAAGCCAGGTGGTACAGCCGACAGAGGTCCACACATCCAAAGTAAGGCGGGAGGCTTCAATTTCGAGGTGCAAAAATGCGTACCCACCAAATTAGATGCCGGCAGGCCTCCCTCCCGACCTGGAACGTGAGGATCCACCTCGTCTGCACACTTGGATGTATCCCACTCCTGACACCAAATTCTCGGTCGAAGACCTCAAGGGAAGGAAGAAGAAGAAGAATCAGAGCAAAAATGTTTAATAGAATCGATTATACACACACGTGTGGAGCGAGGCTCGAGAATGTACCGCCTAACACGCAGCGGACAATTCCTCAAGACACTCGCTGAAAAATAAGTGGAAAGGCATTTCATTTATAGCAAAATATTAGACAAGAATCTGCGCTAAAGACATAGCAATACAAGGCCATAAGGACAACATCTCCCATTGTCCCGTCCTATAGAAGGTCAAATTTAGACAACAAGATGTAAGCATACTGATAGGCTACGCTTTTTTTGGCTATCTATCTAAACATATCAGACCCGAGCGCAGGCCGAAGTAAATATTCTTATACACTAGGCTAAATGGTAGATGAAGATTGGATACGTCCTTGGTTTAGGAGACATACTAAACACTACGAAGATATATAATTAATTATTCCCGTTGTGAAGGAGGCGTTTGGATGACATCTTTTTCCTGTACGTGGGTCGAGAGCATTTTATCTACTGTTTGGCACATTCATTCAAGGACTAATTTACTAGGCTAAGGATCCACCCTGCACGTTGAGCCTCGAAACCACATTTTGTCCACTCACCTCTGTCTGCAGTTGAGTTCAAATCAGTTTTCAGAAGCACGATATATAATTTCAGATGTTATGATCAATTGAGTCATGGGGCTAAAACCCTAATGGCTGACACGTGCACGTCTGCGACAACCGGAGACCCCTTACGTTGATCACTCATTATTGCAGCACTAAAACATATCAGTAGGAGTGATAGCTAGTAGTCACATGGGCCAGTGGCGCAATGGATAACGCGTCTGACTACGAATTAGAAGATTGTAGGTTCGACTCCTACCTGGCTCAAAACTGATTTTGACATCACTTTTAGCAATATTTAATGAAGTCGCGTGGTCGCTTTGCTTCTTCAACATATTTTCCTGAAGTCGAATTCATTGGAGTGGTAGTCCACCCCTTGGTGACGATTGAGTAACCTTGGTCACCTCTTTAAAATACAGTCGCGACCCTCACGTCAAGGATTTGGCAACAGATTACGTCATCTTCCCGTTCCAAACCTGCTTTTTTAGGTCTACTTCCTTGAGGAACAGAGAAACCCAAGGTATCACCGCCATCGGAACGAGGGTCAAGCTGGGCTCAAGTCTTTCACGAACCTGCTGGCCAGGCCCAACGTTCAAATATGGTTGGAGGAGGAATTTGTCATTTGTTCCGGCTGCCTGCGAAAGCTCGCCCATGCTTCCTGAAGTACACTGGGATCTGCAACGTCGACCAACGAAGACTGGCAGACCGTCAGTGAAAAGGCACGGTCATGTGAAGTCCAGCAGGGTTCAGAAAGATGTCGTAGGAGGTCAAGCAGGGTTCAGAAAGAGGTCGCAGTAGGTCCAGCAGGGTTCAGAAAGAGGTCATGTGAAGTCCAGCAGGGTTCAGATAGAGGTCATGTGAAGTCCAGCAGGGTTCAGAAAGATGTCGTAGGAGGTCAATCAGGGTTCAGAAAGAGGTCAGAGGAGGTTCAGCAGGGTTCAGAAAGAGGTCATAGGAGGTCCAGCAGGGTACAGAAAGAGGTCGCAGTAGGTCCAGCAGGGTTCAGATATATGTCATGTGAAGTCCAGCATGGTTCAGATAGAGGTCGTGTGAAGTCCAGCAGGGTTCAGATAGAGGTCATGTGAAGTTCAGCAGGGTTCAGAAAGAGGTCATGTGAAGTCCAGCAGGGTTCAGAAAAGTTGGTGCATTCATTTGTGTTCAGCTGCAATTCCGAGTACTTGTCAGAGGCCTTTGTGCGCGTGGCTCAGGAAAGTGCACGTCTGCGACAACCGGAGACCCCTTACGTTGATCACTCATTATTGCAGCACTAAAACATCTCAGTAGGAGTGATAGATAGTAGTCACATGGGCCAGTGGCGCAATGGATAACGCGTCTGACTACGAATCAGAAGATTGTAGGTTCGACTCCTACCTGGCTCAAAACTGATTTTGACTTCACTTTTAGCAATATTTAATGAAGTCGCGTGGTCGCTTTGCTTCTTCAACATATTTTCCTGAAGTCGAATTCATTGGAGTGGTAGTCCACCCCTTGGTGACGATTGAGTAACCTTGGTCACCTCTTTAAAATACAGTCGCGACCCTCACGTCAAGGATTTGGCAACAGATTACGTCATCTTCCCGTTCCAAACCTGCTTTTTTAGGTCTACTTCCTTGAGGAACAGAGAAACCCAACGTATCACCGCCATCGGAACGAGGGTCAAGCTGGGCTCAAGTCTTTCACGAACCTGCTGGCCAGGCCCAACGTTCAAATATGGTTGGAGGAGGAATTTGTCATTTGTTCCGGCTGCCTGCGAAAGCTCGCCCATGCTTCCTGAAGTACACTGGGATCTGCAACGTCGACCAACGAAGACTGGCAGACCGTCAGTGAAAAGGCACGGTCATGTGAAGTCCAGCAGGGTTCAGATAGAGGTCATGTGAAGTCCAGCAGGGTTCAGATAGAGGTCATGTGAAGTCCAGCAGGGTTCAGAAAGATGTCGTAGGAGGTCAATCAGGGTTCAGAAAGAGGTCAGAGGAGGTTCAGCAGGGTTCAGAAAGAGGTCATAAGAGGTCCAGCAGGGTACAGAAAGAGGTCGCAGTAGGTCCAGCAGGGTTCAGAAAGAGGTCATGTGAAGTCCAGCAGGGTTCAGATAGAGGTCATGTGAAGTCCAGCAGGGTTCAGAAAGGAGTCATGTGAAGTCCAGCAGGGTTCAGATATATGTCATGTGAAGTCCAGCAGGGTTCAGAAAAGTTGGTGCATTCATTTGTGTTCAGCTGCCATTCCGAGTACTTGTCAGAGGCCTTTGTGCGCGTGGCTCAGGAAAGTGCACGTCTGCGACAACCGGAGACCCCTTACGTTGATCACTCATTATTGCAGCACTAAAACATCTCAGTAGGAGTGATAGATAGTAGTCACATGGGCCAGTGGCGCAATGGATAACGCGTCTGACTACGAATCAGAAGATTGTAGGTTCGACTCCTACCTGGCTCAAAACTGATTTTGACTTCACTTTTAGCAATATTTAATGAAGTCGCGTGGTCGCTTTGCTTCTTCAACATATTTTCCTGAAGTCGAATTCATTGGAGTGGTAGTCCACCCCTTGGTGACGATTGAGTAACCTTGGTCACCTCTTTAAAATACAGTCGCGACCCTCGCGTCAAGGATTTGGCAACAGATTACGTCATCTTCCCGTTCCAAACCTGCTTTTTTAGTCTACTTCCTTGAGGAACAGAGAAACCCAAGGTATCACCGCCATCGGAACGAGGGTCAAGCTGGGCTCAAGTCTTTCACGAACCTGCTGGCCAGGCCCAAGTTCAAATATGGTTGGAGGAGGAATTTGTCATTTGTTCCGGCTGCCTGCGAAAGCTCGCCCATGCTTCCTGAAGTACACTGGGATCTGCAACGTCGACCAACGAAGACTGGCAGACCGTCAGTGAAAAGGCACGGTCATGTGAAGTCCAGCAGGGTTCAGAAAGATGTCGTAGGAGGTCAAGCAGGGTTCAGAAAGAGGTCAGAGGAGGTTCAGCAGGGTTCAGAAAGAGGTCATAGGAGGTCCAGCAGGGTACAGAAAGAGGTCGCAGTAGGTCCAGCAGGGTTCAGAAAGAGGTCATGTGAAGTCCAGCAGGGTTCAGATAGAGGTCATGTGAAGTCCAGCAGGGTTCAGAAAGATGTCGTAGGAGGTCAATCAGGGTTCAGAAAGAGGTCAGAGGAGGTTCAGCAGGGTTCAGAAAGAGGTCATAGGAGGTCCAGCAGGGTACAGAAAGAGGTCGCAGTAGGTCCAGCAGGGTTCAGATATATGTCATGTGAAGTCCAGCATGGTTCAGATAGAGGTCGTGTGAAGTCCAGCAGGGTTCAGATAGAGGTCATGTGAAGTTCAGCAGGGTTCAGGAAGAGGTCATGTGAAGTCCAGCAGGGTTCAGAAAGAGGTCATGTGAGGTCCAGCAGGGTTCAGATAGAGGTCATGTGAAGTCCAGCAGGGTTCAGATAGAGGTCATGTGAAGTCCAGCAGGGTTCAGAAAGATGTCGTAGGAGGTCAATCAGGGTTCAGAAAGAGGTCAGAGGAGGTTCAGCAGGGTTCAGAAAGAGGTCATAGGAGGTCCAGCAGGGTACAGAAAGAGGTCGCAGTAGGTCCAGCAGGGTTCAGAAAGAGGTCATGTGAAGTCCAGCAGGGTTCAGATAGAGGTCATGTGAAGTCTAGCAGGGTTCAGAAAGGAGTCATGTGAAGTCCAGCAGGGTTCAGATATATGTCATGTGAAGTCCAGCAGGGTTCAGAAAAGTTGGTGCATTCATTTGTGTTCAGCTGCAATTCCGAGTACTTGTCAGAGGCCTTTGTGCGCGTGCCTCAGGAAAGTGCACGTCTGCGACAACCGGAGACCCCTTACGTTGATCACTCATTATTGCAGCACTAAAACATATCAGTAGGAGTGATAGCTAGTAGTCACATGGGCCAGTGGCGCAATGGATAACGCGTCTGACTACGAATCAGAAGATTGAAAGTTCGACTCCTACCTGGCTCAAAACTGATTTTGACTTCACTTTTAGCAATATTTAATGAAGTCGCGTGGTCGCTTTGCTTCTTCAACATATTTTCCTGAAGTCGAATTCATTGGAGTGGTAGTCCACCCCTTGGTGACGATTGAGTAACCTTGGTCACCTCTTTAAAATACAGTCGCGACCCTCGCGTCAAGGATTTGGCAACAGATTACGTCATCTTCCCGTTCCAAACCTGCTTTTTTAGTTCTACTTCCTTGAGGAACAGAGAAACCCAAGGTATCACCGCCATCGGAACGAGGGTCAGGCTGGGCTCAAGTCTTTCACGAACCTGCTGGCCAGGCCCAACGTTCAAATATGGTTGGAGGAGGAATTTGTCATTTGTTCCGGATGCCTGCGAAAGCTCGCCCATGCTTCCTGAAGTACACTGGGATCTGCAACGTCGACCAACGAAGACTGGCAGACCGTCAGTGAAAAGGCACGGTCATGTGAAGTCCAGCAGGGTTCAGAAAGATGTCGTAGGAGGTCAAGCAGGGTTCAGAAAGAGGTCAGAGGAGGTTCAGCAGGGTTCAGAAAGAGGTCATAGGAGGTCCAGCAGGGTACAGAAAGAGGTCGCAGTAGGTCCAGCAGGGTTCAGAAAGAGGTCATGTGAAGTCCAGCAGGGTTCAGATAGAGGTCATGTGAAGTCCAGCAGGGTTCAGAAAGATGTCGGAGGAGGTCAATCAGGGTTCAGAAAGAGGTCAGAGGAGGTTCAGCAGGGTTCAGAAAGAGGTCATAGGAAGTCCAGCAGGGTACAGAAAGAGGTCGCAGTAGGTCCAGCAGGGTTCAGATATATGTCATGTGAAGTCCAGCATGGTTCAGATAGAGGTCGTGTGAAGTCCAGCAGGGTTCAGATAGAGGTCATGTGAAGTTCAGCAGGGTTCAGAAAGAGGTCATGTGAAGTCCAGCAGGGTTCAGAAAGGAGTCATGTGAAGTCCAGCAGGGTTCAGATATATGTCATGTGAAGTCCAGCAGGGTTCAGAAAAGTTGGTGCATTCATTTGTGTTCAGCTGCAATTCCGAGTACTTGTCAGAGGCCTTTGTGCGCGTGGCTCAGGAAAGTGCACGTCTGCGACAACCGGAAACCCCTTACGTTGATCACTCATTATTGCAGCACTAAAACATATCAGTAGGAGTGATAGATAGTAGTCACCTGGGCCAGTGGCGCAATGGATAACGCGTCTGACTACGAATCAGAAGATTGTAGGTTCGACTCCTACCTGGCTCAAAACTGATTTTGACTTCACTTTTAGCAATATTTAATGAAGTCGCGTGGTCGCTTTGCTTCCTCAACATATTTTCCTGAAGTCGAATTCATTGGAGTGGTAGTCCACCCCTTGGTGACGATTGAGTAACCTTGGTCACCTCTTTAAAATACAGTCGCGACCCTCGCGTCAAGGATTTGGCAACAGATTACGTCATCTTCCTGTTCCAAACCTGCTTTTTTAGTTCTACTTCCTTGAGGAACAGAGAAACCCAAGGTATCACCGCCATCGGAACGAGGGTCAAGCTGGGCTCAAGTCTTTCACGAACCTGCTGGCCAGGCCCAACGTTCAAATATGGTTGGAGGAGGAATTTGTCATTTGTTCCGGCTGCCTGCGAAAGCTCGCCCATGCTTCCTGAAGTACACTGGGATCTGCAACGTCGACCAACGAAGACTGGCAGACCGTCAGTGAAAAGGCACGGTCATGTGAAGTCCAGCAGGGTTCAGATAGAGGTCATGTGAAGTCCAGCAGGGTTCAGATAGAGGTCATGTGAAGTCCAGCAGGGTTCAGAAAGATGTCGTAGGAGGTCAATCAGGGTTCAGAAAGAGGTCAGAGGAGGTTCAGCAGGGTTCAGAAAGAGGTCATAAGAGGTCCAGCAGGGTACAGAAAGAGGTCGCAGTTGGTCCAGCAGGGTTCAGAAAGAGGTCATGTGAAGTCCAGCAGGGTTCAGATAGAGGTCATGTGAAGTCCAACAGGGTTCAGAAAGGAGTCATGTGAAGTCCAGCAGGGTTCAGATATATGTCATGTGAAGTCCAGCAGGGTTCAGAAAAGTTGGTGCATTCATTTGTGTTCAGCTGCAATTCCGAGTACTTGTCAGAGGCCTTTGTGCGCGTGGCTCAGGAAAGTGCACGTCTGCGACAACCGGAGACCCCTTACGTTGATCACTCATTATTGCAGCACTAAAACATCTCAGTAGGAGTGATAGATAGTAGTCACATGGGCCAGTGGCGCAATGGATAACGCGTCTGACTACGAATCAGAAGATTGTAGGTTCGACTCCTACCTGGCTCAAAACTGATTTTGACTTCACTTTTAGCAATATTTAATGAAGTCGCGTGGTCGCTTTGCTTCTTCAACATATTTTCCTGAAGTCGAATTCATTGGAGTGGTAGTCCACCCCTTGGTGACGATTGAGTAACCTTGGTCACCTCTTTAAAATACAGTCGCGACCCTCGCGTCAAGGATTTGGCAACAGATTACGTCATATTCCCGTTCCAAACCTGCTTTTTTAGTTCTACTTCCTTGAGGAACAGAGAAACCCAAGGTATCACCGCCATCGGAACGAGGGTCAAGCTGGGCTCAAGTCTTTCACGAACCTGCTGGCCAGGCCCAACGTTCAAATATGGTTGGAGGAGGAATTTGTCATTTGTTCCGGCTGCCTGCGAAAGCTCGCCCATGCTTCCTGAAGTACACTGGGATCTGCAACGTCGACCAACGAAGACTGGCAGACCGTCAGTGAAAAGGCACGGTCATGTGAAGTCCAGCAGGGTTCAGAAAGATGTCGTAGGAGGTCAAGCAGGGTTCAGAAAGAGGTCAGAGGAGGTTCAGCAGGGTTCAGAAAGAGGTCATAGGAGGTCCAGCAGGGTACAGAAAGAGGTCGCAGTAGGTCCAGCAGGGTTCAGAAAGAGGTCATGTGAAGTCCAGCAGGGTTCAGATAGAGGTCATGTGAAGTCCAGCAGGGTTCAGAAAGATGTCGTTGGAGGTCAATCAGGGTTCAGAAAGAGGTCAGAGGAGGTTCAGCAGGGTTCAGAAAGAGGTCATAGGAGGTCCAGCAGGGTACAGAAAGAGGTCGCAGTAGGTCCAGCAGGGTTCAGATATATGTCATGTGAAGTCCAGCATGGTTCAGATAGAGGTCGTGTGAAGTCCAGCAGGGTTCAGATAGAGGTCATGTGAAGTTCAGCAGGGTTCAGAAAGAGGTCATGTGAAGTCCAGCAGGGTTCAGAAAAGTTGGTGCATTCATTTGTGTTCAGCTGCAATTCCGAGTACTTGTCAGAGGCCTTTGTGCGCGTGGCTCAGGAAAGTGCACGTCTGCGACAACCGGAGACCCCTTACGTTGATCACTCATTATTGCAGCACTAAAACATATCAGTAGGAGTGATAGCTAGTAGCCACATGGGCCAGTGGCGCAATGGATAACGCGTCTGACTACGAATCAGAAGATTGTATGTTCGACTCCTACCTGGCTCAAAACTTATTTTGAGTTCACTTTTAGCAATATTTAATGAAGTCGCGTGGTCGCTTTGCTTCCTCAACATATTTTCCTGAAGTCGAATTCATTGGAGTGGTAGTCCACCCCTTGGTGACGATTGAGTAACCTTGGTCACCTCTTTAAAATACAGTCGCGACCCTCGCGTCAAGGATTTGGCAACAGATTACGTCATCTTCCCGTTCCAAACCTGCTTTTTACCTTCGCAAAAGCGGAAGGTTATGTTTTGATCGCTGTGTATTTATTTGTATGTCTGTGTGTGTGTGTATGTTATTCGCATAACTCAAAAAGTATTCTACCGAATTGCATGAAATTTGGTGGGATGATTGGTTATTATACGGGACACATTTGATTAGATTTTGGGAGCAATCGGGTCAAAGGTCAAGGTCAAGGTCACGAAAAGGTCAAAATCGTATTTTTACCAAGTACAGAACAGTAGCTGCGGCGAAGGTATGCGCTCTACCGAGTGCCCGTTCTAGTTTAGTTCTACTTCCTTGAGGAACAGAGAAACCCAAGGTATCACCGCCATCGGAACGAGGGTCAAGCTGGGCTCAAGTCTTTCACGAACCTGCTGGCCAGGCCCAACGTTCAAATATGGTTGGAGGAGGAATTTGTCATTTGTTCCGGCTGCCTGCGAAAGCTCGCCCATGCTTCCTGAAGTACACTGGGATCTGCAACGTCGACCAACGAAGACTGGCAGACCGTCAGTGAAAAGGCACGGTCATGTGAAGTCCAGCAGGGTTCAGAAAGATGTCGTAGGAGGTCAAGCAGGGTTCAGAAAGAGGTCAGAGGAGGTTCAGCAGGGTTCAGAAAGAGGTCATAGGAGGTCCAGCAGGGTACAGAAAGAGGTCGCAGTAGGTCCAGCAGGGTTCAGAAAGAGGTCATGTGAAGTCCAGCAGGGTTCAGATAGAGGTCATGTGAAGTCCAGCAGGGTTCAGATAGAGGTCATGTGAAGTCCAGCAGGGTTCAGAAAGATGTCGTAGGAGGTCAATCAGGGTTCAGAAAGAGGTCAGAGGAGGTTCAGCAGGGTTCAGAAAGAGGTCATAGGAGGTCCAGCAGGGTACAGAAAGAGGTCGCAGTAGGTCCAGCAGGGTTCAGAAAGAGGTCATGTGAAGTCCAGCAGGGTTCAGATAGAGGTCATGTGAAGTCTAGCAGGGTTCAGAAAGAGGTCATGTGAAGTCCAGCAGGGTTCAGAAAGGAGTCATGTGAAGTCCAGCAGGGTTCAGAAAGATGTCGTAGGAGGTCAAGCAGGGTTCAGAAAGAGGTCAGAGGAGGTTCAGCAGGGTTCAGAAAGAGGTCATGTGAAGTCCAGCAGGGTTCAGATAGAGGTCATGTGAAGTCCAGCAGGGTTCAGAAAGATGTCGGAGGAGGTCAATCAGGGTTCAGAAAGAGGTCAGAGGAGGTTCAGCAGGGTTCAGAAAGAGGTCATAGGAAGTCCAGCAGGGTACAGAAAGAGGTCGCAGTAGGTCCAGCAGGGTTCAGATATATGTCATGTGAAGTCCAGCATGGTTCAGATAGAGGTCGTGTGAAGTCCAGCAGGGTTCAGATAGAGGTCATGTGAAGTTCAGCAGGGTTCAGAAAGAGGTCATGTGAAGTCCAGCAGGGTTCAGAAAGGAGTCATGTGAAGTCCAGCAGGGTTCAGATATATGTCATGTGAAGTCCAGCAGGGTTCAGAAAAGTTGGTGCATTCATTTATGTTCAGTTGCAATTCCGAGTACTTGTCAGAGGCCTTTGTGCGCGTGGCTCAGGAACGTGCACGTCTGCGACAACCGGAGACCCCTTACGTTGATCACTCATTATTGCAGCACTAAAACATATCAGTAGGAGTGATAGCTAGTAGTCACATGGGCCAGTGGCGCAATGGATAACGCGTCTGACTACGAATCAGAAGATTGTAGGTTCGACTCCTACCTGGCTCAAAACTGATTTTGACTTCACTTTTAGCAATATTTAATGAAGTCGCGTGGTCGCTTTGCTTCTTCAACATATTTTCCTGAAGTCGAATTCATTGGAGTGGTAGTCCACCCCTTGGTGACGATTGAGTAACCTTGGTCACCTCTTTAAAATACAGTCGCGACTCTCGCGTCAAGGATTTGGCAACAGATTACGTCATCTTCCCGTTCCAAACCTGCTTTTTTAGTTCTACTTCCTTGAGGAACAGAGAAACCCAAGGTATCACCGCCATCGGAACGAGGGTCAAGCTGGGCTCAAGTCTTTCACGAACCTGCTGGCCAGGCCCAACGTTCAAATATGGTTGGAGGAGGAATTTGTCACTTGTTCCGGCTGCCTGCGAAAGCTCGCCCATGCTTCCTGAAGTACACTGGGATCTGCAACGTCGACCAACGAAGACTGGCAGACCGTCAGTGAAAAGGCACGGTCATGTGAAGTCCAGCAGGGTTCAGAAAGATGTCGTAAGAGGTCAAGCAGGGTTCAGAAAGAGGTCAGAGGAGGTTCAGCAGGGTTCAGAAAGAGGTCATAGGAGGTCCAGCAGGGTACAGAAAGAGGTCGCAGTAGGTCCAGCAGGGTTCAGAAAGAGGTCATGTGAAGTCCAGCAGGGTTCAGATAGAGGTCATGTGAAGTCCAGCAGGGTTCAGATAGAGGTCATGTGAAGTCCAGCAGGGTTCAGAAAGATGTCGTAGGAGGTCAATCAGGGTTCAGAAAGAGGTCAGAGGAGGTTCAGCAGGGTTCAGAAAGAGGTCATAGGAGGTCCAGCAGGGTACAGAAAGAGGTCTCAGTAGGTCCAGCAGGGTTCAGAAAGAGGTCATGTGAAGTCCAGCAGGGTTCAGATAGAGGTCATGTGAAGTCCAGCAGGGTTCAGAAAGGAGTCATGTGAAGTCCAGCAGGGTTCAGATATATGTCATGTGAAGTCCAGCAGGGTTCAGAAAAGTTGGTGCATTCATTTGTGTTCAGCTGCAATTCCGAGTACTTGTCAGAGGCCTTTGTGCGCGTGGCTCAGGAACGTGCACGTCTGCGACAACCGGAGACCCCTCACGTTGATCACTCATTATTGCAGCACTAAAACATATCAGTAGGAGTGATAGCTAGTAGTTACATGGGCCAGTGGTGCAATGGCTAACGCGTCTGACTACGAATCAGGAGATTGTAGGTTCGACTCCTACCTGGCTCAAAACTGATTTTGACTTCACTTTTAGCAATATTTAATGAAGTCGCGTGGTCGCTTTGCTTCTTCAACATATTTTCCTGAAGTCGAATTCATTGGAGTGGTCGTCCACCCCTTGGTGACGATTGAGTAACCTTGGTCACCTCTTTAAAATACAGTCGCGACCCTCGCGTCAAGGATTTGGCAACAGATTACGTCATCTTCCCGTTCCAAACCTGCTTTTTTAGTTCTACTTCCTTGAGGAACAGAGAAACCCAACGTATCACCGCCATCGGAACGAGGGTCAAGCTGGGCTCAAGTCTTTCACGAACCTGCTGGCCAGGCCCAACGTTCAAATATGGTTGGAGGAGGAATTTGTCATTTGTTCCGGCTGCCTGCGAAAGCTCGCCCATGCTTCCTGAAGTACACTGGGATCTGCAACGTCGACCAACGAAGACTGGCAGACCGTCAGTGAAAAGGCACGGTCATGTGAAGTCCAGCAGGGTTCAGATAGAGGTCATGTGAAGTCCAGCAGGGTTCAGATAGAGGTCATGTGAAGTCCAGCAGGGTTAAGAAAGATGTCGTAGGAGGTCAATCAGGGTTCAGAAAGAGGTCAGAGGAGGTTCAGCAGGGTTCAGAAAGAGGTCATAGGAGGTCCAGCAGGGTACAGAAAGAGGTCATAGGAGGTCCAGCAGGGTACAGAAAGAGGTCGCAGTAGGTCCAGCAGGGTTCAGATATATGGCATGTGAAGTCCAGCATGGTTCAGATAGAGGCCGTGTGAAGTCCAGCAGGGTTCAGATAGAGGTCATGTGAAGTTCAGCAGGGTTCAGAAAGAGGTCATTTGAAGTCCAGCAGGGTTCAGAAAAGTTGGTGCATTCATTTGTGTTCAGCTGCAATTCCGAGTACTTGTCAGAGGCCTTTGTGCGCGTGGCTCAGGAACGTGCACGTCTGCGACAACCGGAGACCCCTTACGTTGATCACTCAATATTGCAGCACTAAAACATATCAGTAGGAGTGATAGCTAGTAGTCACATGGGCCAGTGGCGCAATGGATAACGCGTCTGACTACGAATCAGAAGATTGTAGGTTCGACTCCTACCTGGCTCAAAACTGATTGTGACTTCACTTTTAGCAATATTTAATGAAGTCGCGTGGTCGCTTTGCTTCTTCAACATATTTTCCTGAAGTCGAATTCATTGGAGTGGTAGTCCACCCTTTGGTGACGATTGAGTAACCTTGGTCACCTCTTTAAAATACAGTCGCGACCCTCGCGTCAAGGATTTGGCAACAGATTACGTCATCTTCCCGTTCCAAACCTGCTTTTATAGTTCTACTTCCTTGAGGAACAGAGAAACCCAAGGTATCACCGCCATCGGAACGAGGGTCAAGCTGGGCTCAAGTCTTTCATGAACCTGCTGGCCAGGCCCAAAGTTCAAATATGGTTGGAGGAGGAATTTGTCATTTGTTCCGGCTGCCTGCGAAAGCTCGCCCATGCTTCCTGAAGTACACTGGGATCTGCAACGTCGACCAACGAAGACTGGCAGACCGTCAGTGAAAAGGCACTGTCATGTGAAGTCCAGCAGGGTTCAGATAGAGGTCATGTGAAGTCCAGCAGGGTTCAGATAGAGGTCATGTGAAGTCCAGCAGGGTTCAGAAAGATGTCGTAGGAGGTCAAGCAGGGTTCAGAAAGAGGTCAGAGGAGGTTCAGCAGGGTTCAGAAAGAGGTCATAGGAGGTCCAGCAGGGTACAGAAAGAGGTCGCAGTAGGTCCAGCAGGGTTCAGAAAGAGGTCATGTGAAGTCCAGCAGGGTTCAGATAGAGGTCATGTGAAGTCCAGCAGGGTTCAGAAAGAGGTCATAGGAGGTCCAGCAGGGTACAGAAAGAGGTCGCAGTAGGTCCAGCAGGGTTCAGAAAGAGGTCATGTGAAGTCCAGCATGGTTCAGATAGAGGTCGTGTGAAGTCCAGCAGGGTTCAGATAGAGGTCATGTGAAGTTCAGCAGGGTTCAGAAAGAGGTCATGTGAAGTCCATCAGGGTTCAGAAAAGTTGGTGCATTCATTTGTGTTCAGCTGCAATTCCGAGTACTTGTCAGAGGCCTTTGTGCGCGTGGCTCAGGAACGTGCACGTCTGCGACAACCGGAGACCCCTTACGTTGATCACTCATTATTGCAGCACTAAAACATATCAGTAGGAGTGATAGCTAGTAGTCACATGGGCCAGTGGCGCAATGGATAACGCGTCTGACTACGAATCAGAAGATTGTAGGTTCGACTCCTACCTGGCTCAAAACTGATTTTGACATCACTTTTAGCAATATTTAATGAAGTCGCGTGGTCGCTTTGCTTCTTCAACATATTTTCCTGAAGTCGAATTCATTGCAGTGGTAGTCCACCCCTTGGTGACGATTGAGTAACCTTGGTCACCTCTTTAAAATACAGTCGCGACCCTCGCGTCAAGGATTTGGCAACAGATTACGTCATCTTCCCGTTCCAAACCTGCTTTTTTAGTTCTACTTCCTTGAGGAACAGAGAAACCCAAGGTATCACCGCCATCGGAACGAGGGTCAAGCTGGGCTCAAGTCTTTCACGAACCTGCTGGCCAGGCCCAACGTTCAAATATGGTTGGAGGAGGAATTTGTCATTTGTTCCGGCTGCCTGCGAAAGCTCGCCCATGCTTCCTGAAGTACACTGGGATCTGCAACGTCGACCAACGAAGACTGGCAGACCGTCAGTGAAAAGGCACGGTCATGTGAAGTCCAGCAGGGTTCAGAAAGATGTCGTAGGAGGTCAAGCAGGGTTCAGAAAGAGGTCAGAGGAGGTTCAGCAGGGTTCAGAAAGAGGTCATAGGAGGTCCAGCAGGGTACAGAAAGAGGTCGCAGTAGGTCCAGCAGGGTTCAGAAAGAGGTCATGTGAAGTCCAGCAGGGTTCAGATAGAGGTCATGTGAAGTCCAGCAGGGTTCAGATAGAGGTCATGTGAAGTCCAGCAGGGTTCAGAAAGATGTCGTAGGAGGTCAAGCAGGGTTCAGAAAGAGGTCAGAGGAGGTTCAGCAGGGTTCAGAAAGAGGTCATAGGAGGTCCAGCAGGGTACAGAAAGAGGTCGCAGTAGGTCCAGCAGGGTTCAGAAAGAGGTCATGTGAAGTCCAGCAGGGTTCAGATAGAGGTCATGTGAAGTCCAGCAGGTTCAGATAGAGGTCATGTGAAGTCCAGCAGGGTTCAGAAAGGAGTCATGTGAAGTCCAGCAGGGTTCAGATATATGTCATGTGAAGTCCAGCATGGTTCAGATAGAGGTCGTGTGAAGTCCAGCAGGGTTCAGATAGAGGTCATGTGCAGTTCAGCAGGGTTCAGAAAGAGGTCATGTGAAGTCCAGCAGGGTTCAGAAAAGTTGGTGCATTCATTTGTGTTCAGCTGCAATTCCGAGTACTTGTCAGAGGCCTTTGTGCGCGTGGCTCAGGAACGTGCACGTCTGCGACAACCGGAGACCCCTAACGTTGATCACTCATTATTGCAGCACTAAAACATATCAGTAGGAGTGGTAGCTAGTAGTCACATGGTCTAGTGGCGCAATGGATAACGCGTCTGACTACGAATCAGAAGATTGTAGGTTCGACTCCTACCTGGCTCAAAACTGATTTTGACTTCACTTTTAGCAATATTTAATGAAGTCGCGTGGTCGCTTTGCTTCTTCAACATATTTTCCTGAAGTCGAATTCATTGGAGTGGTAGTCCACCCCTTGGTGACGATTGAGTAACCTTGGTCACCTCTTTAAAATACAGTCGTGACCCTCGCGTCAAGGATTTGGCAACAGATTACGTCATCTTCCCGTTCCAAACCTGCTTTTTTAGTTCTACTTCCTTGTGGAACAGAGAAACCCAAGGTATCACCGCCATCGGAACGAGGGTCAAGCTGGGCTCAAGTCTTTCACGAACCTGCTGGCCAGGCCCAACGTTCAAATATGGTTGGAGGAGGAATTTGTCATTTGTTCCGGCTGCCTGCGAAAGCTCGCCCATGCTTCCTGAAGTACACTGGGATCTGCAACGTCGACCAACGAAGACTGGCAGACCGTCAGTGAAAAGGCACGGTCATGTGAAGTCCAGCTGGGTTCAGATGGAGGTCATGTGAAGTCCAGCAGGGTTCAGATAGAGGTCATGTGAAGTCCAGCAGGGTTCAGAAAGATGTCGTAGGAGGTCAATCAGCGTTCAGAAAGAGGTCAGAGGAGGTTCAGCAGGGTTCAGAAAGAGGTCATAGGAGGTCCAGCAGGGTACAGAAAGAGGTCATAGGAGGTCCAGCAGGGTACAGAAAGAGGTCGCAGTAGGTCCAGCAGGGTTCAGAAAGAGGTCATGTGAAGTCCAGCAGGGTTCAGATAGAGGTCATGTGAAGTCCAGCAGGGTTCAGAAAGATGTCGTAGGAGGTCAATCAGGGTTCAGAAAGAGGTCAGAGGAGGTTCAGCAGGGTTCAGAAAGAGGTCATAACGTCTTCAGTTGTCATACCCTTCCTCCCGTCCATGGTACACGGAATCTTGTGGTGAGGCTGTTGCCCAGAAACAACTTGCCTTCGTCTCCTGGAAAGCAAATCCAACGGAAGGAAATCTCATTTCCTTTCACAAAGCCCGAAACAAGTGTGTGTCCACCCTCAGGAGAGCCAGGAAACAATATCTCTCCGTTCTCAAGACCGAACTCTCTTATCTGTCTCCCTCTTCCAAATCCTGGTGGCGTCTGGTCAAATCCGTTTCTGGTGTTTGTTCCCCCTCCATCCCCTCCCTTACCTCAAACGGCTACACAGCTGACTCCGCACGTGAAAAAGCTGAATGCCTCAACTCTGTGTTTGCCTCTAAATCTTGTGTCCCAAACCCATCCCTCTCTGTACCCACCATACCCAGTCGTACCCTGCTGCTCCTGGACTCCGTGTCCTTTCCTCCTGACAAGGTGGAAAAGTTTCTGTCAACCCTCGACTCTGATTCTGCAACTGGACCCGACGGCATCAGCCCACGGGTCCTAAAATCCTGCTCTGCTGCTCTATCTCACCCTCTCTCTGTTCTCTTCACCCTCTCTTTTGCTCAAGGTCAACTGCCATCTGCTTGGAAATCAGCCAACATCACCGCTTTGCACAAAAAAGGTGCAAAAACAGATCCTAGCAACTACAGACCAATCAGCCTTCTCCCAATTATCAGCAAAGTCATGGAATCCATCATTGCTTCGGATATGAAATCTTTCCTCTTCTCCAATGGCTTGATCTCTGATCATCAATTTGGTTTCAGACCAGGTCACTCTACTCTGGACATGCTGCTTCTGCTGTCTCAACAATGGATGGAGGTCCTCAATGCCAAACAGGAAATTAGAGCTGTCTCCCTCGACATATCACGTGCCTTCGACACGGTCTGGCACCCCGCTCTGCTCACCAAACTCTCCTCCTTTGGTATCCATGGAAATCTCCACGCATGGCTGGCGGACTTCCTCTCTAGTCGTCGTCAACGTGTGGCCCTGAATGGGTTTCTCTCATCTCCTCTTCCTGTTCAGGCTGGAGTTCCCCAAGGCAGTGTTCTGGGCCCCGTGCTTTTTCTGGTCTTCATCAATGATCTCTCTGACTCTCTCGAAAATCCTCTCTATCTCTTTGCTGATGACTCCACTCTCTGCCGCTCCATTCCTCTTCCCTCAGATCGGCAGTCTGCTGCCTCCTCACTCTCTGAAGACCTGGACAAAATCACAGACTGGTCAAACAAGTGGAACATGTCTTTCAATCCTGACAAATCTCACACTCTTACTATGTCTCTCCGAAAAGATCGACTGGACAACCCTCCCATCTACTTTCTCAACAATCCTCTCCAAGAAGTTCTGTCGCTCAAGATTTTGGGTCTCACTATCTGCCATGATCTTTCTTGGGAAAACCACATTTCCAAGCTGGCCTCCAAAGCCAGTCGCCGACTGGGCATCCTCCGTCGTGCGAAGTCCTTCCTCGGCACACCTGAGCTCCTCACCACATACAAGGCTTTCATCCGCAGCTCAATGGAATACTGTTCTCCCCTATGGGCCGGTGCTCCTGCCTCACACCTAGCTCGGCTTCACGCTGTTGAAACCAAAGCTTTCAGAATTATTGGAATCTCCCGCGATGAAGCTATCTCTGAGGGCCTTTCACTCACTCACCGCAGGCAGGTAGGTGGTCTTTCTGTCTTCTACCGACTCCTCTCCGGCCTTGCACCCCCAGCTCTCTCTGTGCTCTGTCCCCCAAATATTCCTACAGGTCGCACAAGATCTGCCAGCAACCCTCTGATGGTTAAACTGCCGAAATCTCGGCTCTCTGCTCACCTTCACTCTTTCATTCCTCTTTTCTCCCGCCTCTGGAACAAACTCCCTCACTCCCTTCAATCCCACTCCTCCCTCCAGGTCTTTAAAACAGCTGTTCACCACCATCTCTTATCTTCCCCCATCCAAAACCTTGATCTTTTCTACCCCCGCTAATTCACCCCAGATCCACCTTGTTTGAAATTCCAACTTCTTTCCTGGAAGTCCTGGCAGTGTCCATATGTTTTATACCTCTCCCACCGGCCCCTTCCCACGCCCCCCCCCCCCCCCCAAAGCCCTCGCCCTCTCTCAGATCTCTCGATGTCTCCATGTCTCTCGGTCCCTGCTCTCAAATGTTGTGTTTGTGTCCTTCCCCCTCTCTCCCCATCTTGTCTACCGCTCCCTATGTTATATGTTTTTTGTGTCGGTTTGTCTTTCTGTGTGACTAATGTTCGCTCTTTCACGAGCCTCGACCTTGTATACAAAAAAAAAAAAAAAAAAAAAAAAAAAAAAAAAAAAAAAAAAAAAAAAAAATAAGAGGTCCAGCAAGGTACAGAAAGAGGTCGCAGTAGGTCCAGCAGGGTTCAGAAAGAGGTCATGTGAAGTCCAGCAGGGTTCAGATAGAGGTCATGTGAAGTCCAGCAGGGTTCAGAAAGGAGTCATGTGAAGTCCAGCAGGGTTCAGATATATGTCATGTGAAGTCCAGCAGGGTTCAGAAAAGTTGGTGCATTCATTTGTGTTCAGCTGCAATTCCGAGTACTTGTCAGAGGCCTTTGTGCGCGTGGCTCAGGAAAGTGCACGTCTGCGACAACCGGAGACCCCTTACGTTGATCACTCATTATTGCAGCACTAAAACATATCAGTAGGAGTGATAGCTAGTAGTCACATGGGCCAGTGGCGCAATGGATAACGCGTCTGACTACGAATCAGAAGATTGTAGGTTCGACTCCTACCTGGCTCAAAACTGGTTTTGACTTCACTTTTAGCAATATTTAATGAAGTCGCGTGGTCGCTTTGCTTCTTCAACATATTTTCCTGAAGTCGAATTCATTGGAGTGGTAGTCCACCCCTTGGTGACGATTGAGTAACCTTGGTCACCTCTTTAAAATACAGTCGCGACCCTCGCGTCAAGGATTTGGCAACAGATTACGTCATCTTCCCGTTCCAAACCTGCTTTTTTAGTTCTACTTCCTTGAGGAACAGAGAAACCCAAGGTATCACCGCCATCGGAACGAGGGTCAAGCTGGGCTCAAGTCTTTCACGAACCTGCTGGCCAGGCCCAACGTTCAAATATGGTTGGAGGAGGAATTTGTCATTTGTTGCGGCTGCCTGCGAAAGCTCGCCCATGCTTCCTGAAGTACACTGGGATCTGCAACGTCGACCAACGAAGACTGGCAGACCGTCAGTGAAAAGGCACGGTCATGTGAAGTCCAGCAGGGTTCAGAAAGATGTCGTAGGAGGTCAAGCAGGGTTCAGAAAGAGGTCAGAGGAGGTTCAGCAGGGTTCAGAAAGAGGTCATAGGAGGTCCAGCAGGGTACAGAAAGAGGTCGCAGTAGGTCCAGCAGGGTTCAGAAAGAGGTCATGTGAAGTCCAGCAGGGTTCAGATAGAGGTCATGTGAAGTCCAGCAGGGTTCAGAAAGATGTCGGAGGAGGTCAATCAGGGTTCAGAAAGAGGTCAGAGGAGGTTCAGCAGGGTTCAGAAAGAGGTCATAGGAAGTCCAGCAGGGTACAGAAAGAGGTCATGTGAAGTCCAGCAGGGTTCAGAAAGAGGTCATAGGAGGTCCAGCAGGGTACAGAAAGAGGTCGCAGTAGGTCCAGCAGGGTTCAGAAAGAGGTCATGTGAAGTCCAGCATGGTTCAGATAGAGGTCGTGTGAAGTCCAGCAGGGTTCAGATAGAGGTCATGTGAAGTTCAGCAGGGTTCAGAAAGAGGTCATAGGAGGTCCAGCAGGGTACAGAAAGAGGTCGCAGTAGGTCCAGCAGGGTTCAGATAGAGGTCGTGTGAAGTCCAGCAGGGTTCAGATAGAGGTCATGTGAAGTTTAGCAGGGTTCAGAAAGAGGTCATGTGAAGTCCAGCAGGGTTCAGAAAAATTGGTGCATTCATTTATGTTCAGCTGCAATTCCGAATACTTGTCAGAGGCCTTTGTGCGCGTGGCTCAGGAACGTGCACGTCTGCGACAACCGGAGACCCCTTACGTTGATCACTCATTATTGCAGCACTAAAACATATCAGTAGGAGTGATAGCTAGTAGTCACATGGGCCAGTGGCGCAATGGATAACGCGTCGAACTACGAATCAGAAGATTGTAGGTTCGACTCCTACCTGGCTCAAAACTGATTTTGACTTCACTTTTAGCAATATTTAATGAAGTCGCGTGGTCGCTTTGCTTCTTCAACATATTTTCCTGAAGTCGAATTCATTGGAGTGGTCGTCCACCCCTTGGTGACGATTGAGTAACCTTGGTCACCTCTTTAAAATACAGTCGCGACTCTCGCGTCAAGGATTTGGCAACAGATTACGTCATCTTCCCGTTCCAAACCTGCTTTTTTAGTTCTACTTCCTTGAGGAACAGAGAAACCCAAGGTATCACCGCCATCGGAACGAGGGTCAAGCTGGGCTCAAGTCTTTCACGAACCTGCTGGCCAGGCCCAACGTTCAAATATGGTTGGAGGAGGAATTTGTCACTTGTTCCGGCTGCCTGCGAAAGCTCGCCCATGCTTCCTGAAGTACACTGGGATCTGCAACGTCGACCAACGAAGACTGGCAGACCGTCAGTGAAAAGGCACGGTCATGTGAAGTCCAGCAGGGTTCAGAAAGATGTCGTAAGAGGTCAAGAAGGGTTCAGAAAGAGGTCAGAGGAGGTTCAGCAGGGTTCAGAAAGAGGTCATAGGAGGTCCAGCAGGGTACAGAAAGAGGTCGCAGTAGGTCCAGCAGGGTTCAGAAAGAGATCATGTGAAGTCCAGCAGCGTTCAGATAGAGGTCATGTGAAGTCCAGCAGGGTTCAGATAGAGGTCATGTGAAGTCCAGCAGGGTTCAGAAAGATGTCGTAGGAGGTCAATCAGGGTTCAGAAAGAGGTCAGAGGAGGTTCTGCAGGGTTCAGAAAGAGGTCATAGGAGGTCCAGCAGGGTACAGAAAGAGGTCGCAGTAGGTCCAGCAGGGTTCAGAAAGAGGTCATGTGAAGTCCAGCAGGGTTCAGATAGAGGTCATGTGAAGTCCAGCAGGGTTCAGAAAGGAGTCATGTGAAGTCCAGCAGGGTTCAGATATATGTCATGTGAAGTCCAGCAGGGTTCAGAAAAGTTGGTGCATTCATTTGTGTTCAGCTGCAATTCCGAGTACTTGTCAAAGGCCTTTGTGCGCGTGGCTCAGGAACGTGCACGTCTGCGACAACCGGAGACCCCTTACGTTGATCACTCATTATTGCAGCACTAAACATATCAGTAGGAATGATAGCTAGTAGTCACATGGGCCAGTGGCGCAATGGACAACGCGTCTGACTACGAATCAGAAGATTGTAGGTTCGACTCCTACCTGGCTTAAAACTGATTTTGACTTCACTGTTAGCAATATTTAATGAAGTCGCGTGGTCGCTTTGCTTCTTCAACATATTTTCCTGAAGTCGAATTCATTGGAGTGGTAGTCCACCCTTTGGTGACGATTGAGTAACCTTGGTCACCTCTTTAAAATACAGTCGCAACCCTCGCGTCAAGGATTTGGCAACAGATTACGTCATCTTCCCGTTCCAAACCTGCTTTTTTAGTTCTACTTCCTTGAGGAACAGAGAAACCCAAGGTATCACCGCCATCGGAACGAGGGTCAAGCTGGGCTCAAGTCTTTCACGAACCTGCTGGCCAGGCCCAACGTTCAAATATGGTTGGAGGAGGAATTTGTCATTTGTTCCGGCTGCCTGCGAAAGCTCGCCCATGCTTCCTGAAGTACACTGGGATCTGCAACGTCGACCAACGAAGACTGGCAGACCGTCAGTGAAAAGGCACTGTCATGTGAAGTCCAGCAGGGTTCAGATAGAGGTCATGTGAAGTCCAGCAGGGTTCAGATAGAGGTCATGTGAAGTCCAGCAGGGTTCAGAAAGATGTCGTAGGAGGTCAAGCAGGGTTCAGAAAGAGGTCAGAGGAGGTTCAGCAGGGTTCAGAAAGAGGTCATAGGAGGTCCAGCAGGGTACAGAAAGAGGTCGCAGTAGGTCCAGCAGGGTTCAGAAAGAGGTCATGTGAAGTCCAGCAGGGTTCAGATAGAGGTCATGTGAAGTCCAGCAGGGTTCAGAAAGAGGTCATAGGAGGTCCAGCAGGGTACAGAAAGAGGTCGCAGTAGGTCCAGCAGGGTTCAGAAAGAGGTCATGTGAAGTCCAGCATGGTTCAGATAGAGGTCGTGTGAAGTCCAGCAGGGTTCAGATAGAGGTCATGTGAAGTTCAGCAGGGTTCAGAAAGAGGTCATGTGAAGTCCATCAGGGTTCAGAAAAGTTGGTGCATTCATTTGTGTTCAGCTGCAATTCCGAGTACTTGTCAGAGGCCTTTGTGCGCGTGGCTCAGGAACGTGCACGTCTGCGACAACCGGAGACCCCTTACGTTGATCACTCATTATTGCAGCACTAAAACATATCAGTAGGAGTGATAGCTAGTAGTCACTTGGGCCAGTGGCGCAATGGATAACGCGTCTGACTACGAATCAGAAGATTGTAGGTTCGACTCCTACCTGGCTCAAAACTGATATTGACATCACTTTTAGCAATATTTAATGAAGTCGCGTGGTCGCTTTGCTTCTTCAACATATTTTCCTGAAGTCGAATTCATTGGAGTGGTAGTCCACCCCTTGGTGACGATTGAGTAACCTTGGTCACCTCTTTAAAATACAGTCGCGACCCTCGCGTCAAGGATTTGGCAACAGATTACGTCATCTTCCCGTTCCAAACCTGCTTTTTTAGTTCTACTTCCTTGAGGAACAGAGAAACCCAAGGTATCACCGCCATCGGAACGAGGGTCAAGCTGGGCTCAAGTCTTTCACGAACCTGCTGGCCAGGCCCAACGTTCAAATATGGTTGGAGGAGGAATTTGTCATTTGTTCCGGCTGCCTGCGAAAGCTCTCCCATGCTTCCTGAAGTACACTGGGATCTGCAACGTCGACCAACGAAGACTGGCAGACCGTCAGTGAAAAGGCACGGTCATGTGAAGTCCAGCAGGGTTCAGAAAGATGTCGTAGGAGGTCAAGCAGGGTTCAGAAAGAGGTCAGAGGAGGTTCAGCAGGGTTCAGAAAGAGGTCATAGGAGGTCCAGCAGGGTACAGAAAGAGGTCGCAGTAGGTCCAGCAGGGTTCAGAAAGAGGTCATGTGAAGTCCAGCAGGGTTCAGATAGAGGTCATGTGAAGTCCAGCAGGGTTCAGATAGAGGTCATGTGAAGTCCAGCAGGGTTCAGAAAGATGTCGTAGGAGGTCAAGCAGGGTTCAGAAAGAGGTCAGAGGAGTTTCAGCAGGGTTCAGAAGGAGGTCATAGGAGGTCCAGCAGGGTACAGAAAGAGGTCGCAGTAGGTCCAGCAGGGTTCAGAAAGAGGTCATGTGAAGTCCAGCAGGGTTCAGAAAGATGTCGTAGGAGGTCAAGCAGGGTTCAGAAAGAGGTCAGAGGAGGTTCACCAGGGTTCAGAAAGAGGTCATAGGAGGTCCAGCAGGGTACAGAAAGAGGTCGCAGTAGGTCCAGCAGGGTTCAGAAAGAGGTCATGTGAAGTCCAGCAGGGTTCAGATAGAGGTCATGTGAAGTCCAGCAGGGTTCAGAAAAGTTGGTGCATTCATTTGTGTTCAGCTGCAATTCCGAGTACTTGTCAGAGGCCTTTGTGCACGTGGCTCAGGAACGTGCACGTCTGCGACAACCGGAGACTCCTTACGTTGATCACTCATTATTGCAGCACTAAAACATATCAGTAGGAGTGATAGCTTGTAGTCACATGGGCCAGTGGCGCAATGGATAACGCGTCTGACTACGAATCAGGAGATTGTAGGTTCGACTCCTACCTGGCTCAAAACTGATTTTGACTTCACTTTTAGCAATATTTAATGAAGTCGCGTGGTCGCTTTGCTTCTTCAACATATTTTCCTGAAGTCGAATTCATTGGAGTGGTCGTCCACCCCTTGGTGACGATTGAGTAACCTTGGTCACCTCTTTAAAATACAGTCGCGACCCTCGCGTCAAGGATTTGGCAACAGATTACGTCATCTTCCCGTTCCAAACCTGCTTTTTTAGTTCTACTTCCTTGAGGAACAGAGAAACCCAAGGTATCACCGCCATCGGAACGAGGGTCAAGCTGGGCTCAAGTCTTTCACGAACCTGCTGGCCAGGCCCAACGTTCAAATATGGTTGGAGGAGGAATTTGTCATTTGTTCCGGCTGCCTGCGAAAGCTCGCCCATGCTTCCTGAAGTACACTGGGATCTGCAACGTCGACCAACGAAGACTGGCAGACCGTCAGTGAAAAGGCACGGTCATGTGAAGTCCAGCAGGGTTCAGATAGAGGTCATGTGAAGTCCAGCAGGGTTCAGATAGAGGTCATGTGAAGTCCAGCAGGGTTCAGAAAGATGTCGTAGGAGGTCAATCAGGGTTCAGAAAGAGGTCAGAGGAGGTTCAGCAGGGTTCAGAAAGAGGTCATAGGAGGTCCAGCAGGGTACAGAAAGAGGTCATAGGAGGTCCAGCAGGGTACAGAAAGAGGTCGCAGTAGGTCCAGCAGGGTTCAGAAAGAGGTCATGTGAAGTCCAGCAGGGTTCAGATAGAGGTCATGTGAAGTCCAGCAGGGTTCAGAAAGAGGTCATAGGAGGTCCAGCAGGGTACAGAAAGAGGTCGCAGTAGGTCCAGCAGGGTTCAGAAAGAGGTCATGTGAAGTCCAGCAGGGTTCAGATAGAGGTCATGTGAAGTCCAGCAGGGTTCAGAAAGATGTCGTAGGAGGTCAAGCAAGGTTCAGAAAGAGGTCAGAGGAGGTTCAGCAGGGTTCAGAAAGAGGTCATAGGAGGTCCAGCAGGGTACAGAAAGAGGTCGCAGTAGGTCCAGCAGGGTTCAGAAAGAGGTCATGTGAAGTCCAGCAGGGTTCAGATAGAGGTCATGTGAAGTCCAGCAGGGTTCAGAAAGAGGTCATAGGAGGTCCAGCAGGGTACAGAAAGAGGTCGCAGTAGGTCCAGCAGGGTTCAGAAAGAGGTCATGTGAAGTCCAGCATGGTTCAGATAGAGGTCGTGTGAAGTCCAGCAGGGTTCAGATAGAGGTCATGTGAAGTTCAGCAGGGTTCAGAAAGAGGTCATGTGAAGTCCAGCAGGGTTCAGAAAAGTTGGTGCATTCATTTGTGTTCAGCTGCAATTCCGAGTACTTGTCAGAGGCCTTTGTGCGCGTGGCTCAGGAACGTGCACGTCTGCGACAACCGGAGACCCCTTACGTTGATCACTCATTATTGCAGCACTAAAACATATCAGTAGGAGTGATAGCTAGTAGTCACATGGGCCAGTGGCGCAATGGATAACGCGTCTGACTACGAATTAGAAGATTGTAGGTTCGACTCCTACTTGGCTCAAAACTGATTTTGACATCACTTTTAGCAATATTTAATGAAGTCGCGTGGTCGCTTTGCTTCTTCAACATATTTTCCTGAAGTCGAATTCATTGGAGTGGTAGTCCACCCCTTGGTGACGATTGAGTAACCTTGGTCACCTCTTTAAAATACAGTCGCGACCCTCGCGTCAAGGATTTGGCAACAGATTACGTCATCTTCCCGTTCCAAACCTGCTTTTTTAGTTCTACTTCCTTGAGGAACAGAGAAACCCAAGGTATCACCGCCATCGGAACGAGGGTCAAGCTGGGCTCAAGTCTTTCACGAACCTGCTGGCCAGGCCCAACGTTCAAATATGGTTAAGGAGGAATTTGTCATTTGTTCCGGCTGCCTGCGAAAGCTCGCCCATGCTTCCTGAAGTACACTGGGATCTGCAACGTCGACCAACGAAGACTGGCAGACCGTCAGTGAAAAGGCACGGTCATGTGAAGTCCAGCAGGGTTCAGATAGAGGTCATGTGAAGTCCAGCAGGGTTCAGATAGAGGTCATGTGAAGTCCAGCAGGGTTCAGAAAGATGTCGTAGGAGGTCAATCAGGGTTCAGAAAGAGGTCAGAGGAGGTTCAGCAGGGTTCAGAAAGAGGTCATAAGAGGTCCAGCAGGGTACAGAAAGAGGTCGCAGTAGGTCCAGCAGGGTTCAGAAAGAGGTCATGTGAAGTCCAGCAGGGTTCAGATAGAGGTCATGTGAAGTCCAGCAGGGTTCAGAAAGGAGTCATGTGAAGTCCAGCAGGGTTCAGATATATGTCATGTGAAGTCCAGCAGGGTTCAGAAAGATGTCGTAGGAGGTCAAGCAGGGTTCAGAAAGAGGTCAGAGGAGGTTCAGCAGGGTTCAGAAAGAGGTCATAGGAGGTCCAGCAGGGTACAGAAAGAGGTCGCAGTAGGTCCAGCAGGGTTCAGAAAGAGGTCATGTGAAGTCCAGCAGGGTTCAGATAGAGGTCATGTGAAGTCCAGCAGGGTTCAGAAAGATGTCGTAGGAGGTCAATCAGGGTTCAGAAAGAGGTCAGAGGAGGTTCAGCAGGGTTCAGAAAGAGGTCATAGGAGGTCCAGCAGGGTACAGAAAGAGGTCGCAGTAGGTCCAGCAGGGTTCAGATATATGTCATGTGAAGTCCAGCATGGTTCAGATAGAGGTCGTGTGAAGTCCAGCAGGGTTCAGATAGAGGTCATGTGAAGTTCAGCAGGGTTCAGAAAGAGGTCATGTGAAGTCCAGCAGGGTTCAGAAAAGTTGGTGCATTCATTTGTGTTCAGCTGCAATTCCGAGTACTTGTCAGAGGCCTTTGTGCGCGTGGCTCAGGAAAGTGCACGTCTGCGACAACCGGAGACCCCTTACGTTGATCACTCATTATTGCAGCACTAAAACATCTCAGTAGGAGTGATAGATAGTAGTCACATGGGCCAGTGGCGCAATGGATAACGCGTCTGACTACGAATCAGAAGATTGTAGGTTCGACTCCTACCTGGCTCAAAACTGATTTTGACTTCACTTTTAGCAATATTTAATGAAGTCGCGTGGTCGCTTTGCTTCTTCAACATATTTTCCTGAAGTCGAATTCATTGGAGTGGTAGTCCACCCCTTGGTGACGATTGAGTAACCTTGGTCACCTCTTTAAGATACAGTCGCGACCCTCACGTCAAGGATTTGGCAACAGATTACGTCATCTTCCCGTTCCAAACCTGCTTTTTTAGGTCTACTTCCTTGAGGAACAGAGAAACCCAAGGTATCACCGCCATCGGAACGAGGGTCAAGCTGGGCTCAAGTCTTTCACGAACCTGCTGGCCAGACCCAACGTTCAAATATGGTTGGAGGAGGAATTTGTCATTTGTTCCGGCTGCCTGCGAAAGCTCGCCCATGCTTCCTGAAGTACACTGGGATCTGCAACGTCGACCAACGAAGACTGGCAGACCGTCAGTGAAAAGGCACGGTCATGTGAACTCCAGCAGGGTTCAGATAGAGGTCATGTGAAGTCCAGCAGGGTTCAGATAGAGGTCATGTGAAGTCCAGCAGGGTTCAGAAAGATGTCGTAGGAGGTCAATCAGGGTTCAGAAAGAGGTCAGAGGAGGTTCAGCAGGGTTCAGAAAGAGGTCATAAGAGGTCCAGCAGGGTACAGAAAGAGGTCGCAGTAGGTCCAGCAGGGTTCAGAAAGAGGTCATGTGAAGTCCAGCAGGGTTCAGATAGAGGTCATGTGAAGTCCAGCAGGGTTCAGAAAGGAGTCATGTGAAGTCCAGCAGGGTTCAGATATATGTCATGTGAAGTCCAGCAGGGTTCAGAAAAGTTGGTGCATTCATTTGTGTTCAGCTGCAATTCCGAGTACTTGTCAGAGGCCTTTGTGCGCGTGGCTCAGGAAAGTGCACGTCTGCGACAACCGGAGACCCCTTACGTTGATCACTCATTATTGCAGCACTAAAACATCTCAGTAGGAGTGATAGATAGTAGTCACATGGGCCAGTGGCGCAATGGATAACGCGTCTGACTACGAATCAGAAGATTGTAGGTTCGACTCCTACCTGGCTCAAAACTGATTTTGACTTCACTTTTAGCAATATTTAATGAAGTCGCGTGGTCGCTTTGCTTCTTCAACATATTTTCCTGAAGTCGAATTCATTGGAGTGGTAGTCCACCCCTTGGTGACGATTGAGTAACCTTGGTCACCTCTTTAAAATACAGTCGCGACCCTCGCGTCAAGGATTTGGCAACAGATTACGTCATCTTCCCGTTCCAAACCTGCTTTTTTAGTCTACTTCCTTGAGGAACAGAGAAACCCAAGGTATCACCGCCATCGGAACGAGGGTCAAGCTGGGCTCAAGTCTTTCACGAACCTGCTGGCCAGGCCCAACGTTCAAATATGGTTGGAGGAGGAATTTGTCATTTGTTCCGGCTGCCTGCGAAAGCTCGCCCATGCTTCCTGAAGTACACTGGGATCTGCAACGTCGACCAACGAAGACTGGCAGACCGTCAGTGAAAAGGCACGGTCATGTGAAGTCCAGCAGGGTTCAGATAGAGGTCATGTGAAGTCCAGCAGGGTTCAGATAGAGGTCATGTGAAGTCCAGCAGGGTTCAGAAAGATGTCGTAGGAGGTCAATCAGGGTTCAGAAAGAGGTCAGAGGAGGTTCAGCAGGGTTCAGAAAGAGGTCATAAGAGGTCCAGCAGGGTACAGAAAGAGGTCGCAGTAGGTCCAGCAGGGTTCAGAAAGAGGTCATGTGAAGTCCAGCAGGGTTCAGATAGAGGTCATGTGAAGTCCAGCAGGGTTCAGAAAGGAGTCATGTGAAGTCCAGCAGGGTTCAGAAAGATGTCGTAGGAGGTCAAGCAGGGTTCAGAAAGAGGTCAGAGGAGGTTCAGCAGGGTTCAGAAAGAGGTCATAGGAGGTCCAGCAGGGTACAGAAAGAGGTCGCAGTAGGTCCAGCAGGGTTCAGAAAGAGGTCATGTGAAGTCCAGCAGGGTTCAGATAGAGGTCATGTGAAGTCCAGCAGGGTTCAGAAAGATGTCGTAGGAGGTCAATCAGGGTTCAGAAAGAGGTCAGAGGAGGTTCAGCAGGGTTCAGAAAGAGGTCATAGGAGGTCCAGCAGGGTACAGAAAGAGGTCGCAGTAGGTCCAGCAGGGTTCAGATATATGTCATGTGAAGTCCAGCATGGTTCAGATAGAGGTCGTGTGAAGTCCAGCAGGGTTCAGAAAGAGGTCATAGGAGGTCCAGCAGGGTACAGAAAGAGGTCGCAGTAGGTCCAGTAGGGTTCAGAAAGAGGTCATGTGAAGTCCAGCATGGTTCAGATAGAGGTCGTGTGAAGTCCAGCAGGGTTCAGATAGAGGTCATGTGAAGTTCAGCAGGGTTCAGAAAGAGGTCATTTGAAGTCCAGCAGGGTTCAGAAAAGTTGGTGCATTCATTTGTGTTCAGCTGCAATTCCGAGTACTTGTCAGAGGCCTTTGTGCGCGTGGCTCAGGAACGTGCACGTCTGCGACAACCGGAGACCCCTTACGTTGATCACTCATTATTGCAGCACTAAAACATATCAGTAGGAGTGATAGCTTGTAGTCACATGGGCCAGTGGCGCAATGGATAACGCGTCTGACTACGAATTAGAAGATTGTAGGTTCGACTCCTACCTGGCTCAAAACTGATTTTGACATCAATTTTAGCAATATTTAATGAAGTCGCGTGGTCGCTTTGCTTCTTCAACATATTTTCCTGAAGTCGAATTCATTGGAGTGGTAGTCCACCCCTTGGTGACGATTGAGTAACCTTGGTCACCTCTTTAAAATACAGTCGCGACCCTCACGTCAAGGATTTGGCAACAGATTACGTCATCTTCCCGTTCCAAACCTGCTTTTTTAGGTCTACTTCCTTGAGGAACAGAGAAACCCAAGGTATCACCGCCATCGGAACGAGGGTCAAGCTGGGCTCAAGTCTTTCACGAACCTGCTGGCCAGGCCCAACGTTCAAATATGGTTGGAGGAGGAATTTGTCATTTGTTCCGGCTGCCTGCGAAAGCTCGCCCATGCTTCCTGAAGTACACTGGGATCTGCAACGTCGACCAACGAAGACTGGCAGACCGTCAGTGAAAAGGCACGGTCATGTGAAGTCCAGCAGGGTTCAGATAGAGGTCATGTGAAGTCCAGCAGGGTTCAGATAGAGGTCATGTGAAGTCCAGCAGGGTTCAGAAAGATGTCGTAGGAGGTCAACCAGGGTTCAGAAAGAGGTCAGAGGAGGTTCAGCAGGGTTCAGAAAGAGGTCATAAGAGGTCCAGCAGGGTACAGAAAGAGGTCGCAGTAGGTCCAGCAGGGTTCAGAAAGAGGTCATGTGAAGTCCAGCAGGGTTCAGATAGAGGTCATGTGAAGTCCAGCAGGGTTCAGAAAGGAGTCATGTGAAGTCCAGCAGGGTTCAGATATATGTCATGTGAAGTCCAGCAGGGTTCAGAAAAGTTGGTGCATTCATTTGTGTTCAGCTGCAATTCCGAGTACTTGTCAGAGGCCTTTGTGCGCGTGGCTCAGGAAAGTGCACGTCTGCGACAACCGGAGACCCCTTACGTTGATCACTCATTATTGCAGCACTAAAACATCTCAGTAGGAGTGATAGATAGTAGTCACATGGGCCAGTGGCGCAATGGATAACGCGTCTGACTACGAATCAGAAGATTGTAGGTTCGACTCCTACCTGGCTCAAAACTGATTTTGACTTCACTTTTAGCAATATTTAATGAAGTCGCGTGGTCGCTTTGCTTCTTCAACATATTTTCCTGAAGTCGAATTCATTGGAGTGGTAGTCCACCCCTTGGTGACGATTGAGTAACCTTGGTCACCTCTTTAAAATACAGTCGCGACCCTCGCGTCAAGGATTTGGCAACAGATTACGTCATCTTCCCGTTCCAAACCTGCTTTTTTAGTCTACTTCCTTGAGGAACAGAGAAACCCAAGGTATCACCGCCATCGGAACGAGGGTCAAGCTGGGCTCAAGTCTTTCACGAACCTGCTGGCCAGGCCCAACGTTCAAATATGGTTGGGGGAGGAATTTGTCATTTGTTCCGGCTGCCTGCGAAAGCTCGCCCATGCTTCCTGAAGTACACTGGGATCTGCAACGTCGACCAACGAAGACTGGCAGACCGTCAGTGAAAAGGCACGGTCATGTGAAGTCCAGCAGGGTTCAGAAAGATGTCGTAGGAGGTCAAGCAGGGTTCAGAAAGAGGTCAGAGGAGGTTCAGCAGGGTTCAGAAAGAGGTCATAGGAGGTCCAGCAGGGTAGAGAAAGAGGTCGCAGTAGGTCCAGCAGGGTTCAGAAAGAGGTCATGTGAAGTCCAGCAGGGTTCAGATAGAGGTCATGTGAAGTCCAGCAGGGTTCAGAAAGATGTCGTAGGAGGTCAATCAGGGTTCAGAAAGAGGTCAGAGGAGGTTCAGCAGGGTTCAGAAAGAGGTCATAGGAGGTCCAGCAGGGTACAGAAAGAGGTCGCAGTAGGTCCAGCAGGGTTCAGATATATGTCATGTGAAGTCCAGCATGGTTCAGATAGAGGTCGTGTGAAGTCCAGCAGGGTTCAGATAGAGGTCATGTGAAGTTCAGCAGGGTTCAGAAAGAGGTCATGTGAAGTCCAGCAGGGTTCAGAAAAGTTGGTGCATTCATTTGTGTTCAGCTGCAATTCCGAGTACTTGTAGGCCTTTGTGCGCGTGGCTCAGGAAAGTGCACGTCTGCGACAACCGGAGACCCCTTACGTTGATCACTCATTATTGCAGCACTAAAACATCTCAGTAGGAGTGATAGATAGTAGTCACATGGGCCAGTGGCGCAATGGATAACGCGTCTGACTACGAATCAGAAGATTGTAGGTTCGACTCCTACCTGGCTCAAAACTGATTTTGACTTCACTTTTAGCAATATTTAATGAAGTCGCGTGGTCGCTTTGCTTCTTCAACATATTTTCCTGAAGTCGAATTCATTGGAGTGGTAGTCCACCCCTTGGTGACGATTGAGTAACCTTGGTCACCTCTTTAAAATACAGTCGCGACCCTCACGTCAAGGATTTGGCAACAGATTACGTCATCTTCCCGTTCCAAACCTGCTTTTTTAGGTCGACTTCCTTGAGGAACAGAGAAACCCAAGGTATCACCGCCATCGGAACGAGGGTCAAGCTGGGCTCAAGTCTTTCACGAACCTGCTGGCCAGGCCCAACGTTCAAATATGGTTGGAGGAGGAATTTGTCATTTGTTCCGGCTGCCTGCGAAAGCTCGCCCATGCTTCCTGAAGTACACTGGGATCTGCAACGTCGACCAACGAAGACTGGCAGACCGTCAGTGAAAAGGCACGGTCATGTGAAGTCCAGCAGGGTTCAGATAGAGGTCATGTGAAGTCCAGCAGGGTTCAGATAGAGGTCATGTGAAGTCCAGCAGGGTTCAGAAAGATGTCGTAGGAGGTCAATCAGGGTTCAGAAAGAGGTCAGAGGAGGTTCAGCAGGGTTCAGAAAGAGGTCATAGGAGGTCCAGCAGGGTACAGAAAGAGGTCATAGGAGGTCCAGCAGGGTACAGAAAGAGGTCGCAGTAGGTCCAGCAGGGTTCAGAAAGAGGTCATGTGAAGTCCAGCAGGGTTCAGATAGAGGTCATGTGAAGTCCAGCAGGGTTCAGAAAGAGGTCATAGGAGGTCCAGCAGGGTACAGAAAGAGGTCGCAGTAGGTCCAGCAGGGTTCAGAAAGAGGTCATGTGAAGTCCAGCAGGGTTCAGATAGAGGTCATGTGAAGTCCAGCAGGGTTCAGAAAGATGTCGTAGGAGGTCAAGCAGGGTTCAGAAAGAGGTCAGAGGAGGTTCAGCAGGGTTCAGAAAGAGGTCATAGGAGGTCCAGCAGGGTACAGAAAGAGGTCGCAGTAGGTCCAGCAGGGTTCAGAAAGAGGTCATGTGAAGTCCAGCAGGGTTCAGATAGAGGTCATGTGAAGTCCAGCAGGGTTCAGAAAGAGGTCATAGGAGGTCCAGCAGGGTACAGAAAGAGGTCGCAGTAGGTCCAGTAGGGTTCAGAAAGAGGTCATGTGAAGTCCAGCATGGTTCAGATAGAGGTCGTGTGAAGTCCAGCAGGGTTCAGATAGAGGTCATGTGAAGTTCAGCAGGGTTCAGAAAGAGGTCATTTGAAGTCCAGCAGGGTTCAGAAAAGTTGGTGCATTCATTTGTGTTCAGCTGCAATTCCGAGTACTTGTCAGAGGCCTTTGTGCGCGTGGCTCAGGAACGTGCACGTCTGCGACAACCGGAGACCCCTTACGTTGATCACTCATTATTGCAGCACTAAAACATATCAGTAGGAGTGATAGCTAGTAGTCACATGGGCCAGTGGCGCAATGGATAACGCGTCTGACTACGAATTAGAAGATTGTAGGTTCGACTCCTACCTGGCTCAAATCTGATTTTGACATCACTTTTAGCAATATTTAATGAAGTCGCGTGGTCGCTTTGCTTCTTCAACATATTTTCCTGAAGTCGAATTCATTGGAGTGGTAGTCCACCCCTTGGTGACGATTGAGTAACCTTGGTCACCTCTTTAAAATACAGTCGCGACCCTCACGTCAAGGATTTGGCAACAGATTACGTCATCTTCCCGTTCCAAACCTGCTTTTTTAGGTCTACTTCCTTGAGGAACAGAGAAACCCAAGGTATCACCGCCATCGGAACGAGGGTCAAGCTGGGCTCAAGTCTTTCACGAACCTGCTGGCCAGGCCCAACGTTCAAATATGGTTGGAGGAGGAATTTGTCATTTGTTCCGGCTGCCTGCGAAAGCTCGCCCATGCTTCCTGAAGTACACTGGGATCTGCAACGTCGACCAACGAAGACTGGCAGACCGTCAGTGAAAAGGCACGGTCATGTGAAGTCCAGCAGGGTTCAGATAGAGGTCATGTGAAGTCCAGCAGGGTTCAGATAGAGGTCATGTGAAGTCCAGCAGGGTTCAGAAAGATGTCGTAGGAGGTCAATCAGGGTTCAGAAAGAGGTCAGAGGAGGTTCAGCAGGGTTCAGAAAGAGGTCATAAGAGGTCCAGCAGGGTACAGAAAGAGGTCGCAGTAGGTCCAGCAGGGTTCAGAAAGAGGTCATGTGAAGTCCAGCAGGGTTCAGATAGAGGTCATGTGAAGTCCAGCAGGGTTCAGAAAGGAGTCATGTGAAGTCCAGCAGGGTTGAGATATATGTCATGTGAAGTCCAGCAGGGTTCAGAAAAGTTGGTGCATTCATTTGTGTTCAGCTGCAATTCCGAGTACTTGTCAGAGGCCTTTGTGCGCGTGGCTCAGGAAAGTGCACGTCTGCGACAACCGGAAACCCCTTACGTTGATCACTCATTATTGCAGCACTAAAACATCTCAGTAGGAGTGATAGATAGTAGTCACATGGGCCAGTGGCGCAATGGATAACGCGTCTGACTACGAATCAGAAGATTGTAGGTTCGACTCCTACCTGGCTCAAAACTGATTTTGACTTCACTTTTAGCAATATTTAATGAAGTCGCGTGGTCGCTTTGCTTCTTCAACATATTTTCCTGAAGTCGAATTCATTGGAGTGGTAGTCCACCCCTTGGTGACGATTGAGTAACCTTGGTCACCTCTTTAAAATACAGTCGCGACCCTCGCGTCAAGGATTTGGCAACAGATTACGTCATCCTCCCGTTCCAAACCTGCTTTTTTAGTCTACTTCCTTGAGGAACAGAGAAACCCAAGGTATCACCGCCATCGGAACGAGGGTCAAGCTGGGCTCAAGTCTTTCACGAACCTGCTGGCCAGGCCCAACGTTCAAATATGGTTGGAGGAGGAATTTGTCATTTGTTCCGGCTGCCTGCGAAAGCTCGCCCATGCTTCCTGAAGTACACTGGGATCTGCAACGTCGACCAACGAAGACTGGCAGACCGTCAGTGAAAAGGCACGGTCATGTGAAGTCCAGCAGGGTTCAGAAAGATGTCGTAGGAGGTCAAGCAGGGTTCAGAAAGAGGTCAGAGGAGGTTCAGCAGGGTTCAGAAAGAGGTCATAGGAGGTCCAGCAGGGTACAGAAAGAGGTCGCAGTAGGTCCAGCAGGGTTCAGAAAGAGGTCATGTGAAGTCCAGCAGGGTTCAGATAGAGGTCATGTGAAGTCCAGCAGGGTTCAGAAAGATGTCGTAGGAGGTCAATCAGGGTTCAGAAAGAGGTCAGAGGAGGTTCAGCAGGGTTCAGAAAGAGGTCATAGGAGGTCCAGCAGGGTACAGAAAGAGGTCGCAGTAGGTCCAGCAGGGTTCAGATATATGTCATGTGAAGTCCAGCATGGTTCAGATAGAGGTCGTGTGAAGTCCAGCAGGGTTCAGATAGAGGTCATGTGAAGTTCAGCAGTGTTCAGAAAGAGGTCATGTGAAGTCCAGCAGGGTTCAGAAAAGTTGGTGCATTCATTTGTGTTCAGCTGCAATTCCGAGTACTTGTCAGAGGCCTTTGTGCGCGTGGCTCAGGAAAGTGCACGTCTGTGACAACCGGAGACCCCTTACGTTGATCACTCATTATTGCAGCACTAAAACATCTCAGTAGGAGTGATAGATAGTAGTCACATGGGCCAGTGGCGCAATGGATAACGCGTCTGACTACGAATCAGAAGATTGTAGGTTCGACTCCTACCTGGCTCAAAACTGATTTTGACTTCACTTTTAGCAATATTTAATGAAGTCGCGTGGTCGCTTTGCTTCTTCAACATATTTTCCTGAAGTCGAATTCATTGGAGTGGTAGTCCACCCCTTGGTGACGATTGAGTAACCTTGGTCACCTCTTTAAAATACAGTCGCGACCCTCACGTCAAGGATTTGGCAACAGATTACGTCATCTTCCCGTTCCAAACCTGCTTTTTTAGGTCTACTTCCTTGAGGAACAGAGAAACCCAAGGTATCACCGCCATCGGAACGAGGGTCAAGCTGGGCTCAAGTCTTTCACGAACCTGCTGGCCAGGCCCAACGTTCAAATATGGTTGGAGGAGGAATTTGTCATTTGTTCCGGCTGCCTGCGAAAGCTCGCCCATGCTTCCTGAAGTACACTGGGATCTGCAACGTCGACCAACGAAGACTGGCAGACCGTCAGTGAAAAGGCACGGTCATGTGAAGTCCAGCAGGGTTCAGATAGAGGTCATGTGAAGTCCAGCAGGGTTCAGATAGAGGTCATGTGAAGTCCAGCAGGGTTCAGAAAGATGTCGTAGGAGGTCAATCAGGGTTCAGAAAGAGGTCAGAGGAGGTTCAGCAGGGTTCAGAAAGAGGTCATAAGAGGTCCAGCAGGGTACAGAAAGAGGTCGCAGTAGGTCCAGCAGGGTTCAGAAAGAGGTCATGTGAAGTCCAGCAGGGTTCAGATAGAGGTCATGTGAAGTCCAGCAGGGTTCAGAAAGGAGTCATGTGAAGTCCAGCAGGGTTCAGATATATGTCATGTGAAGTCCAGCAGGGTTCAGAAAAGTTGGTGCATTCATTTGTGTTCAGCTGCAATTCCGAGTACTTGTCAGAGGCCTTTGTGCGCGTGGCTCAGGAAAGTGCACGTCTGCGACAACCGGAGACCCCTTACGTTGATCACTCATTATTGCAGCACTAAAACATCTCAGTAGGAGTGATAGATAGTAGTCACATGGGCCAGTGGCGCAATGGATAACGCGTCTGACTACGAATCAGAAGATTGTAGGTTCGACTCCTACCTGGCTCAAAACTGATTTTGACTTCACTTTTAGCAATATTTAATGAAGTCGCGTGGTCGCTTTGCTTCTTCAACATATTTTCCTGAAGTCGAATTCATTGGAGTGGTAGTCCACCCCTTGGTGACGATTGAGTAACCTTGGTCACCTCTTTAAAATACAGTCGCGACCCTCGCGTCAAGGATTTGGCAACAGATTACGTCATCTTCCCGTTCCAAACCTGCTTTTTTAGTCTACTTCCTTGAGGAACAGAGAAACCCAAGGTATCACCGCCATCGGAACGAGGGTCAAGCTGGGCTCAAGTCTTTCACGAACCTGCTGGCCAGGCCCAACGTTCAAATATGGTTGGAGGAGGAATTTGTCATTTGTTCCGGCTGCCTGCGAAAGCTCGCCCATGCTTCCTGAAGTACACTGGGATCTGCAACGTCGACCAACGAAGACTGGCAGACCGTCAGTGAAAAGGCACGGTCATGTGAAGTCCAGCAGGGTTCAGAAAGATGTCGTAGGAGGTCAAGCAGGGTTCAGAAAGAGGTCAGAGGAGGTTCAGCAGGGTTCAGAAAGAGGTCATAGGAGGTCCAGCAGGGTACAGAAAGAGGTCGCAGTAGGTCCAGCAGGGTTCAGAAAGAGGTCATGTGAAGTCCAGCAGGGTTCAGATAGAGGTCATGTGAAGTCCAGCAGGGTTCAGAAAGATGTCGTAGGAGGTCAATCAGGGTTCAGAAAGAGGTCAGAGGAGGTTCAGCAGGGTTCAGAAAGAGGTCATAGGAGGTCCAGCAGGGTACAGAAAGAGGTCGCAGTAGGTCCAGCAGGGTTCAGATATATGTCATGTGAAGTCCAGCATGGTTCAGATAGAGGTCGTGTGAAGTCCAGCAGGGTTCAGATAGAGGTCATGTGAAGTTCAGCAGGGTTCAGAAAGAGGTCATGTGAAGTCCAGCAGGGTTCAGAAAAGTTGGTGCATTCATTTGTGTTCAGCTGCAATTCCGAGTACTTGTCAGAGGCCTTGGTGCGCGTGGCTCAGGAAAGTGCACGTCTGCGACAACCGGAGACCCCTTACGTTGATCACTCATTATTGCAGCACTAAAACATCTCAGTAGGAGTGATAGATAGTAGTCACATGGGCCAGTGGCGCAATGGATAACGCGTCTGACTACGAATCAGAATATTGTAGGTTCGACTCCAACCTGGCTCAAAACTGATTTTGACTTCACTTTTAGCAATATTTAATGAAGTCGCGTGGTCGCTTTGCTTCTTCAACATATTTTCCTGAAGTCGAATTCATTGGAGTGGTAGTCCACCCCTTGGTGACGATTGAGTAACCTTGGTCACCTCTTTAAAATACAGTCGCGACCCTCACGTCAAGGATTTGGCAACAGATTACGTCATCTTCCCGTTCGAAACCTGCTTTTTTAGGTCTACTTCCTTGAGGAACAGAGAAACCCAAGGTATCACCGCCATCGGAACGAGGGTCAAGCTGGGCTCAAGTCTTTCACGAACCTGCTGGCCAGGCCCAACGTTCAAATATGGTTGGAGGAGGAATTTGTCATTTGTTCCGGCTGCCTGCGAAAGCTCGCCCATGCTTCCTGAAGTACACTGGGATCTGCAACGTCGACCAACGAAGACTGGCAGACCGTCAGTGAAAAGGCACGGTCATGTGAAGTCCAGCAGGGTTCAGATAGAGGTCATGTGAAGTCCAGCAGGGTTCAGATAGAGGTCATGTGAAGTCCAGCAGGGTTCAGAAAGATGTCGTAGGAGGTCAATCAGGGTTCAGAAAGAGGTCAGAGGAGGTTCAGCAGGGTTCAGAAAGAGGTCATAAGAGGTCCAGCAGGGTACAGAAAGAGGTCGCAGTAGGTCCAGCAGGGTTCAGAAAGAGGTCATGTGAAGTCCAGCAGGGTTCAGATAGAGGTCATGTGAAGTCCAGCAGGGTTCAGAAAGGAGTCATGTGAAGTCCAGCAGGGTTCAGATATATGTCATGTGAAGTCCAGCAGGGTTCAGAAAAGTTGGTGCATTCATTTGTGTTCAGCTGCAATTCCGAGTACTTGTCAGAGGCCTTTGTGCGCGTGGCTCAGGAAAGTGCACGTCTGCGACAACCGGAGACCCCTCACGTTGATCACTCATTATTGCAGCACTAATACATCTCAGTAGGAGTGATAGATAGTAGTCACATGGGCCAGTGGCGCAATGGATAACGCGTCTGACTACGAATCAGAAGATTGTAGGTTCGACTCCTACCTGGCTCAAAACTGATTTTGACTTCACTTTTAGCAATATTTAATGAAGTCGCGTGGTCGCTTTGCTTCTTCAACATATTTTCCTGAAGTCGAATTCATTGGAGTGGTAGTCCACCCCTTGGTGACGATTGAGTAACGTTGGTCACCTCTTTAAAATACAGTCGCGACCCTCGCGTCAAGGATTTGGCAACAGATTACGTCATCTTCCCGTTCCAAACCTGCTTTTTTAGTCTACTTCCTTGAGGAACAGAGAAACCCAAGGTATCACCGCCATCGGAACGAGGGTCAAGCTGGGCTCAAGTCTTTCACGAACCTGCTGGCCAGGCCCAACGTTCAAATATGGTTGGAGGAGGAATTTGTCATTTGTTCCGGCTGCCTGCAAAAGCTCGCCCATGCTTCCTGAAGTACACTGGGATCTGCAACGTCGACCAACGAAGACTGGCAGACCGTCAGTGAAAAGGCACGGTCATGTGAAGTCCAGCAGGGTTCAGAAAGATGTCGTAGGACGTCAAGCAGGGTTCAGAAAGAGGTCAGAGGAGGTTCAGCAGGGTTCAGAAAGAGGTCATAGGAGGTCCAGCAGGGTACAGAAAGAGGTCGCAGTAGGTCCAGCAGGGTTCAGAAAGAGGTCATGTGAAGTCCAGCAGGGTTCAGATAGAGGTAATGTGAAGTCCAGCAGGGTTCAGAAAGATGTCGTAGGAGGTCAATCAGGGTTCAGAAAGAGGTCAGAGGAGGTTCAGCAGGGTTCAGAAAGAGGTCATGTGAAGTCCAGCAGGGTTCAGAAAAGTTGGTGCATTCATTTGTGTTCAGCTGCAATTCCGAGTACTTGTCAGAGGCCTTTGTGCGCGTGGCTCAGGAAAGTGCACGTCTGCGACAACCGGAGACCCCTTACGTTGATCACTCATTATTGCAGCACTAAAACATCTCAGTAGGAGTGATAGATAGTAGTCACATGGGCCAGTGGCGCAATGGATAACGCGTCTGACTACGAATCAGAAGATTGTAGGTTCGACTCCTACCTGGCTCAAAACTGATTTTGACTTCACTTTTAGCAATATTTAATGAAGTCGCGTGGTCGCTTTGCTTCTTCAACATATTTTCCTGAAGTCGAATTCATTGGAGTGGTAGTCCACCCCTTGGTGACGATTGAGTAACCTTGGTCACCTCTTTAAAATACAGTCGCGACCCTCACGTCAAGGATTTGGCAACAGATTACGTCATCTTCCCGTTCCAAACCTGCTTTTTTAGGTCTACTTCCTTGAGGAACAGAGAAACCCAAGGTATCACCGCCATCGGAACGAGGGTCAAGCTGGTCTCAAGTCTTTCACGAACCTGCTGGCCAGGCCCAACGTTCAAATATGGTTGGAGGAGGAATTTGTCATTTGTTCCGGCTGCCTGCGAAAGCTCGCCCATGCTTCCTGAAGTACACTGGGATCTGCAACGTCGACCAACGAAGACTGGCAGACCGTCAGTGAAAAGGCACGGTCATGTGAAGTCCAGCAGGGTTCAGATAGAGGTCATGTGAAGTCCAGCAGGGTTCAGATAGAGGTCATGTGAAGTCCAGCAGGGTTCAGAAAGATGTCGTAGGAGGTCAATCAGGGTTCAGAAAGAGGTCAGAGGAGGTTCAGCAGGGTTCAGAAAGAGGTCATAAGAGGTCCAGCAGGGTACAGAAAGAGGTCGCAGTAGGTCCAGCAGGGTTCAGAAAGAGGTCATGTGAAGTCCAGCAGGGTTCAGATAGAGGTCATGTGAAGTCCAGCAGGGTTCAGAAAGGAGTCATGTGAAGTCCAGCAGGGTTCAGATATATGTCATGTGAAGTCCAGCAGGGTTCAGAAAAGTTGGTGCATTCATTTGTGTTCAGCTGCAATTCCGAGTACTTGTCAGAGGCCTTTGTGCGCGTGGCTCAGGAAAGTGCACGTCTGCGACAACCGGAGACCCCTTACGTTGATCACTCATTATTGCAGCACTAAAACATCTCAGTAGGAGTGATAGATAGTAGTCACATGGGCCAGTGGCGCAATGGATAACGCGTCTGACTACGAATCAGAAGATTGTAGGTTCGACTCCTACCTGGCTCAAAACTGATTTTGACTTCACTTTTAGCAATATTTAATGAAGTCGCGTGGTCGCTTTGCTTCTTCAACATATTTTCCTGAAGTCGAATTCATTGGAGTGGTAGTCCACCCCTTGGTGACGATTGAGTAACCTTGGTCACCTCTTTAAAATACAGTCGCGACCCTCGCGTCAAGGATTTGGCAACAGATTACGTCATCTTCCCGTTCCAAACCTGCTTTTTTAGTCTACTTCCTTGAGGAACAGAGAAACCCAAGGTATCACCGCCATCGGAACGAGGGTCAAGCTGGGCTCAAGTCTTTCACGAACCTGCTGGCCAGGCCCAACGTTCAAATATGGTTGGAGGAGGAATTTGTCATTTGTTCCGGCTGCCTGCGAAAGCTCGCCCATGCTTCCTGAAGTACACTGGGATCTGCAACGTCGACCAACGAAGACTGGCAGACCGTCAGTGAAAAGGCACGGTCATGTGAAGTCCAGCAGGGTTCAGAAAGATGTCGTAGGAGGTCAAGCAGGGTTCAGAAAGAGGTCAGAGGAGGTTCAGCAGGGTTCAGAAAGAGGTCATAGGAGGTCCAGCAGGGTACAGAAAGAGGTCGCAGTAGGTCCAGCAGGGTTCAGAAAGAGGTCATGTGAAGTCCAGCAGGGTTCAGATAGAGGTCATGTGAAGTCCAGCAGGGTTCAGAAAGATGTCGTAGGAGGTCAATCAGGGTTCAGAAAGAGGTCAGAGGAGGTTCAGCAGGGTTCAGAAAGAGGTCATAGGAGGTCCAGCAGGGTACAGAAAGAGGTCGCAGTAGGTCCAGCAGGGTTCAGATATATGTCATGTGAAGTCCAGCATGGTTCAGATAGAGGTCGTGTGAAGTCCAGCAGGGTTCAGATAGAGGTCATGTGAAGTTCAGCAGGGTTCAGAAAGAGGTCATGTGAAGTCCAGCAGGGTTCAGAAAAGTTGGTGCATTCATTTGTGTTCAGCTGCAATTCCGAGTACTTGTCAGAGGCCTTTGTGCGCGTGGCTCAGGAAAGTGCACGTCTGCGACAACCGGAGACCCCTTACGTTGATCACTCATTATTGCAGCACTAAAACATATCAGTAGGAGTGATAGCTAGTAGCCACATGGGCCAGTGGCGCAATGGATAACGCGTCTGACTACGAATCAGAAGATTGTAGGTTCGACTCCTACCTGGCTCAAAACTTATTTTGAGTTCACTTTTAGCAATATTTAATGAAGTCGCGTGGTCGCTGTCGTGGAAGTGTGTTTGGGACTCGAGACTCCAATGACCGGAAACAGGTTTACAAAAGATCAAGACTTTATTAACTACTAGTTCACTTGTTTCAATATAATAAGGAACTACAATACCATAACGAATTTAGTAATTCAAGTCGTTGGTTCTTCCTCATTGGCCGGTGCTCTCCTGGCGCTGCTTTCCCATTGCATACTCGTTCGTCCGTCGGGCAGATGTTCTCGTGGCAAGTCCTCCTGACTCAAAGTTTGCTCTTGCTTATATGGGCAAATTGGAGTTAATCCTCCGTGCGCTGAATGTTAATCCTCCGTGCGCTGAAGCTCCTTGGTCATCCACAACCGCCTCCCTGCTGGGGAGGTTCTTCACCCTCTTTGCATCCCGATGTCCAAAAACAAATAGTGCGGGCTTGGGAATGTGTGTTAGCCCGGGGTCGTAATAAAGGTGGACAAAAGGACTCCCAGCTTCGACAGAGCGAGATACATTCCTGACATTCTTACAACCACCTGCTAGTACCTGCTTCCAACCAATGAGTTATACTGAGTTACAATCAATGAGTTACATTTCCACATCGCTTTGCTTCCTCAACATATTTTCCTGAAGTCGAATTCATTGGAGTGGTAGTCCACCCCTTGGTGACGATTGAGTAACCTTGGTCACCTCTTTAAAATACAGTCGCGACCCTCGCGTCAAGGATTTGGCAACAGATTACGTCATCTTCCCGTTCCAAACCTGCTTTTTTAGTTCTACTTCCTTGAGGAACAGAGAAACCCAAGGTATCACCGCCATCGGAACGAGGGTCAAGCTGGCCTCAAGTCTTTCACGAACCTGCTGGCCAGGCCCAACGTTCAAATATGGTTGGAGGAGGAATTTGTCATTTGTTCCGGCTGCCTGCGAAAGCTCGCCCATGCTTCCTGAAGTACACTGGGATCTGCAACGTCGACCAACGAAGACTGGCAGACCGTCAGTGAAAAGGCACGGTCATGTGAAGTCCAGCAGTGTTCAGAAAGATGTCGTAGGAGGTCAAGCAGGGTTCAGAAAGAGGTCAGAGGAGGTTCAGCAGGGTTCAGAAAGAGGTCATAGGAGGTCCAGCAGGGTACAGAAAGAGGTCGCAGTAGGTCCAGCAGGGTTCAGAAAGAGGTCATGTGAGGTCCAGCAGGGTTCAGATAGAGGTCATGTGAAGTCCAGCAGGGTTCAGATAGAGGTCATGTGAAGTCCAGCAGGGTTCAGAAAGATGTCGTAGGAGGTCAATCAGGGTTCAGAAAGAGGTCAGAGGAGGTTCAGCAGGGTTCAGAAAGAGGTCATAGGAGGTCCAGCAGGGTACAGAAAGAGGTCGCAGTAGGTCCAGCAGGGTTCAGAAAGAGGTCATGTGAAGTCCAGCAGGGTTCAGATAGAGGTCATGTGAAGTCTAGCAGGGTTCAGAAAGGAGTCATGTGAAGTCCAGCAGGGTTCAGATATATGTCATGTGAAGTCCAGCAGGGTTCAAAAAAGTTGGTGCATTCATTTGTGTTCAGCTGCAATTCCGAGTACTTGTCAGAGGCCTTTGTGCGCGTGCCTCAGGAAAGTGCACGTCTGCGACAACCGGAGACCCCTTACGTTGATCACTCATTATTGCAGCACTAAAACATATCAGTAGGAGTGATAGCTAGTAGTCACATGGGCCAGTGGCGCAATGGATAACGCATCTGACTACGAATCAGAAGATTGAAAGTTCGACTCCTACCTGGCTCAGAACTGATTTTGACTTCACTTTTAGCAATATTTAATGAAGTCGCGTGGTCGCTTTGCTTCTTCAACATATTTTCCTGAAGTCGAATTCATTGGAGTGGTAGTCCACCCCTTGGTGACGATTGAGTAACCTTGGTCACCTCTTTAAAATACAGTCGCGACCCTCGCGTCAAGGATTTGGCAACAGATTACGTCATCTTCCCGTTCCAAACCTGCTTTTTTAGTTCTACTTCCTTGAGGAACAGAGAAACCCAAGGTATCACCGCCATCGGAACGAGGGTCAGGCTGGGCTCAAGTCTTTCCCGAACCTGCTGGCCAGGCCCAACGTTCAAATATGGTTGGAGGAGGAATTTATCATTTGTTCCGGCTGCCTGCGAAAGCTCGCCCATGCTTCCTGAAGTACACTGGGATCTGCAACGTCGACCAACGAAGACTGGCAGACCGTCAGTGAAAAGGCACGGTCATGTGAAGTCCAGCAGGGTTCAGATAGAGGTCATGTGAAGTCCAGCAGGGTTCAGATAGAGGTCATGTGAAGTCCAGCAGGGTTCAGAAAGATGTCGTAGGAGGTCAATCAGGGTTCAGAAAGAGGTCAGAGGAGGTTCAGCAGGGTTCAGAAAGAGGTCATAAGAGGTCCAGCAGGGTACAGAAAGAGGTCGCAGTAGGTCCAGCAGGGTTCAGAAAGAGGTCATGTGAAGTCCAGCAGGGTTCAGATAGAGGTCATGTGAAGTCCAGCAGGGTTCAGATAGAGGTCATGTGAAGTCCAGCAGGGTTCAGAAAGATGTCGTAGGAGGTCAAGCAGGGTTCAGAAAGAGGTCAGAGGAGTTTCAGCAGGGTTCAGAAGGAGGTCATAGGAGGTCCAGCAGGGTACAGAAAGAGGTCGCAGTAGGTCCAGCAGGGTTCAGAAAGAGGTCATGTGAAGTCCAGCAGGTTCAGATAGAGGTCATGTGAAGTCCAGCAGGGTTCAGAAAGGAGTCATGTGAAGTCCAGCAGGGTTCAGATATATGTCATGTGAAGTCCAGCATGGTTCAGATAGAGGTCGTGTGAAGTCCAGCAGGGTTCAGATAGAGGTCATGTGCAGTTCAGCAGGGTTCAGAAAGAGGTCATGTGAAGTCCAGCAGGGTTCAGAAAAGTTGGTGCATTCATTTGTGTTCAGCTGCAATTCCGAGTACTTGTCAGAGGCCTTTGTGCGCGTGGCTCAGGAACGTGCACGTCTGCGACAACCGGAGACCCCTAACGTTGATCACTCATTATTGCAGCACTAAAACATATCAGTAGGAGTGGTAGCTAGCAGTCACATGGGCCAGTGGCGCAATGGATAACGCGTCTGACTACGAATCAGAAGATTGTAGGTTCGACTCCTACCTGGCTCAAAACTGATTTTGACTTCACTTTTAGCAATATTTAATGAAGTCGCGTGGTCGCTTTGCTTCTTCAACATATTTTCCTGAAGTCGAATTCATTGGAGTGGTAGTCCACCCCTTGGTGACGATTGAGTAACCTTGGTCACCTTTTTAAAATACAGTCGCGACCCTCGCGTCAAGGATTTGGCAACAGATTACGTCATCTTCCCGTTCCAAACCTGCTTTTTTAGTTCTACTTCCTTGTGGAACAGAGAAACCCAAGGTATCACCGCCATCGGAACGAGGGTCAAGCTGGGCTCAAGTCTTTCACGAACCTGCTGGCCAGGCCCAACGTTCAAATATGGTTGGAGGAGGAATTTGTCATTTGTTCCGGCTGCCTGCGAAAGCTCGCCCATGCTTCGTGAAGTACACTGGTATCTGCAATGTCGACCAACGAAGACTGGCAGACCGTCAGTGAAAAGGCACTGTCATGTGAAGTCCAGCAGGGTTCAGAAAGATGTCGTAGGAGGTCAAGCAGGGTTCAGAAAGAGGTCAGAGGAGGTTCAGCAGGGTTCAGAAAGAGGTCATAGGAGGTCCAGCAGGGTACAGAAAGAGGTCGCAGTAGGTCCAGCAGGGTTCAGAAAGAGGTCATAGGAGGTCCAGCAGGGTACAGAAAGAGGTCGCAGTAGGTCCAGCAGGGTTCAGAAAGAGGTCATGTGAAGTCCAGCAGGGTTCAGAAAGATGTCGTAGGAGGTCAAGCAGGGTTCAGAAAGAGGTCAGAGGAGGTTCACCAGGGTTCAGAAAGAGGTCATAGGAGGTCCAGCAGGGTACAGAAAGAGGTCATAGGAGGTCCAGCAGGGTACAGAAAGAGGCCGCAGTAGGTCCAGCAGGGTTCAGAAAGAGGTCATGTGAAGTCCAGCAGGGTTCAGATAGAGGTCATGTGAAGTCCAGCAGGGTTCAGATAGAGGTCATGTGAAGTCCAGCAGGGTTCAGAAAGATGTCGTAGGAGGTCAATCAGGGTTCAGAAAGAGGTCAGAGGAGGTTCAGCAGGGTTCAGAAAGAGGTCATAGGAGGTCCAGCAGGGTACAGAAAGAGGTCATAGGAGGTCCAGCAGGGTACAGAAAGAGGTCGCAGTAGGTCCAGCAGGGTTCAGAGAGAGGTCATGTGAAGTCCAGCAGGGTTCAGATCGAGGTCATGTGAAGTCCAGCAGGGTTCAGAAAGAGGTCATAGGAGGTCCAGCAGGGTACAGAAAGAGGTCGCAGTAGGTCCAGCAGGGTTCAGAAAGAGGTCATGTGAAGTCCAGCAGGGTTCAGATAGAGGTCATGTGAAGTCCAGCAGGGTTCAGAAAGATGTCGTAGGAGGTCAAGCAGGGTTCAGAAAGAGGTCAGAGGAGGTTCAGCAGGGTTCAGAAAGAGGTCATAGGAGGTCCAGCAGGGTACAGAAAGAGGTCGCAGTAGGTCCAGCAGGGTTCAGAAAGAGGTCATGTGAAGTCCAGCAGGGTTCAGATAGAGGTCATGTGAAGTCCAGCAGGGTTCAGAAAGAGGTCATAGGAGGTCCAGCAGGGTACAGAAAGAGGTCGCAGTAGGTCCAGTAGGGTTCAGAAAGAGGTCATGTGAAGTCCAGCATGGTTCAGATAGAGGTCGTGTGAAGTCCAGCAGGGTTCAGATAGAGGTCATGTGAAGTTCAGCAGGGTTCAGAAAGAGGTCATGTGAAGTCCAGCAGGGTTCAGAAAAGTTGGTGCATTCATTTGTGTTCAGCTGCAATTCCGAGTACTTGTCAGAGGCCTTTGTGCGCGTGGCTCAGGAACGTGTCTCGGTCGAAGACCTCAAGGGAAGGAAGAAGAAGAAGAATCAGAGCAAAAATGTTTAATAGAATCGATTATACACACACGTGTGGAGCGAGGCTCGAGAATGTACCGCCTAACACGCAGCGGACAATTCCTCAAGACACTCGCTGAAAAATAAGTGGAAAGGCATTTCATTTATAGCAAAATATTAGACAAGAATCTGCGCTAAAGACATAGCAATACAAGGCCATAAGGACAACATCTCCCATTGTCCCGTCCTATAGAAGGTCAAATTTAGACAACAAGATGTAAGCATACTGATAGGCTACGCTTTTTTTGGCTATCTATCTAAACATATCAGACCCGAGCGCAGGCCGAAGTAAATATTCTTATACACTAGGCTAAATGGTAGATGAAGATTGGATACGTCCTTGGTTTAGGAGACATACTAAACACTACGAAGATATATAATTAATTATTCCCGTTGTGAAGGAGGCGTTTGGATGACATCTTTTTCCTGTACGTGGGTCGAGAGCATTTTATCTACTGTTTGGCACATTCATTCAAGGACTAATTTACTAGGCTAAGGATCCACCCTGCACGTTGAGCCTCGAAACCACATTTTGTCCACTCACCTCTGTCTGCAGTTGAGTTCAAATCAGTTTTCAGAAGCACGATATATAATTATTTCAGATGTTATGATCAATTGAGTCATGGGGCTAAAACCCTAATGGCTGACAGTTCCTTCCTTTGTCTTTACAAGACACCTCCTTGGAAAGACACCAAATTCATCAATTAGTTACATGCCAGGCACGACATAGCGTCACGTATGCTCAAAGAGAGATACCGGCCCTAACTGGTCGTCTAACATTCAACGCATGAATTGTTAGCCATAATTCGCGACGACGGCGCCTGGTCAAGAGATTGCTGCCGCCCGCCAGATTCCGAATCCACCCTCGCTGCGGCATAGGTGCGACCCGGTTGCCAGCCAGATTAAGGGGCCCTCTTTATGCAAGTGAGGTCCTCGCGAATCAGGGCAAACAATCGACGTTAAATGCCATCAAGCCCTGTGAATGTGATTTGCTGGGTGGTGTAAATAATTTTTAAAAGAACGTACACTTTCTAAATCACAGATATAATCATCCCAACTAAAATCATAATCATTATCAGAATCCCAAGCATCAAATAGGTTCATCGATCACCCCATATACTCCTTCCTTTTCTGCCAACAACATATCCAAAGCCACTTGATTCTGCATCACCATCGTTTGCATATGCATTAATTCGTTTTCCAATTGTAGTTCTGCGATTCAGGTTTCGTTTCCAATTCGTTCCATTACTAATGCGAGACTATCTATTTGCCAATCATTCATAATACATAAGAGGCGTTAGCCAGTACACGCAAGGGATTTTCAACACAAGTATTACAATCATCACAAACATCGATGCAGGCATCAGCCAGTAGCCAGTTCCCACAAGGGATTTTCACAGTCATCACAAAAATCAATACAAAATTCTGAAGCGCTGGTCACATCTGCCTTGTTGAAGGACCCATTCAGATCGACGGCCTCTGTGGTCAAGATCATGGTTTTCCAACGGCGATTTCTTCATCGTCCATCCTGAAAAATACTTTCTTACACACACCATGATCAATTCCTAGCCCCCCGTCCCACTAATTGGCATTTAGTTACCTTATCTCTCAGATGGTTGGCTTATTCATAGCCGCATTTCCTGTGTCGTGTCTGGAAATTCAAATGCCATATTTACTTTCACTAATTTCCGAAAATACCTTCCTTTTAATCATCTTCCCTACATCAAATAATACATGATTTACCAAATTTACCTTGGGAAAAATGGATCCCAGATAACAAGTCCCTCCCCACTGTTCGGGTAGGTATGGATATGCTTTATTTCCGCAAATAAACATTACTCCATGGGGTGGGATAAGGGCCGAGGCCATGCATTTACTGATCTCAACGCGGGTGGCGCTTGGTGTCCCCCAATATATGGTTAGCTTGGTTACGTTATGCTGGGCTTGGTCATCTATGGTTATTACAAGGGGGCCTCCCTTTTCTCTCCATCTGGTGTCGGATGGCAGGGTATGGGTACATTCCGAGGTTCCCATCTGAACGTGTCCCTTTCCTATAAGACACACCCGTCCCTTTTGCTCTGTCACCCAGACTGGATCAGGTGGTTTGTCTAACAAAGCCTGCTTAATGGGTGGGGTATATCGAAACTCCCGGGAACACACTGCTGGGTAGATTTGGGCCTATCAGTTCCAAGGTTGTGGTCAGACATGGGGTACGCAAGGGTCCTGAGCACATATCTCGTAGGGACAGGGGTAGCACTACCATTTCTATCCCTGTCGTACTGGTGTGGGGAAAATGCATACACACCCAACACCGTGATCGGTTCTGTACTTTCGCCATTGCACGGGTCACAGTCCAATACGTATTTTCCTTTGGCTTTTTCTTGCTTTCGATCCGTGGGTGCGGAATTAATATGTGTGAAATGCATGGTGGCCTATAATCGTAGGGGGAGCTCTGTGACGTCATGAATTCACATTGTAGTAATCGCTTGCTTCAAACGACTGAGGGCAGCAAAACCTGTCTTCCTTCCATGTGAGTCTGTGTACAACACCCTCCACATTATCCGTGTCCATACATCTTCCTTTACATGGCAGCAGGGTATATTTATCCTCTGACCCCAGATAACTCTCTGCCGGTAGACCTTAACAGTTTGGTCGCCATATACATATGTCTCCGTGTTCGCCCATGCCCTCGTGTCCCCAGTGCTGGCAAAGCTGTAAATTAAACTAAGTGTGATTGCCACCCCTAACAGGCGGTGGTGCAGCATCCTCGATCTGTGGTGGTGCGTTTGAGGTGTCTGTGTTTGTGGGTATGGCCAACTTACAATGTGTGGCATGTACCCAGGACGACTTGCCCTCACAAAACACCGCTGTTGGTGTTGTCAGGGAATTTGTACTGGGGGACTCACAGGACTCCAATGACCGCACACAGGTTTACAAAAGGTCTGGTTTATTAACTGGTTATACACTTCATTCCCTTTACCAAATAATACCGCATAATTCAATAGACCAGGTTAACTCTTTTCGCTAATGCCTTCTCGTTCGGCTGATGTTCCTCCGCCATGGTCCCGTTCGTCAGAGCTCCTCGTAGCAAGTCCTCGTTCATTCCATCGTTCCGTCGGGCAGGGCTTCTGAGGACAAGTGTACTTTACTCAACGTTTGCTCTCGTTATATCGCCAAACTGGACTTAATCTCCTCTCCGCTAATGTCCCGAGGTCATGCATCGCACCGAGTCCTGGCATCAGCTCGCTCCCCTCCTGCTGTGTAAATGGAAATCACAGCAGGGGGGGGGTGCTCTAGCCTGGGGCCTTGACCAGGTGTTTCAAGAGATTACATTGTTCATACACATAAAATGTATCTGCTTTGTTACCAGGTTAATTAATAAGTTACCAGGGCCAATCAATATGTTACACTGAGTTACACTTCCACAGTGTGATCAGAAGAACTTGGTATGGCCCCGTCCATCTTGGTTCGAGCGCAGTCTTACGGGTGAAATGCTTCACCAGCACGTAATCTCCTGCCTCGACGGTGTGGGTAGGCTTGCTTGTTGGCTCCGGTAGGGCCTCCCGAACGCGTTCATGTATGCTGCGTGCCACATGGGATAGACCTATGCAAAACTCTAAAAACATGTCATCCATGATAGGTAATTCAAGGGCTGCCATATCCACTGGCGCTGATACCGATGACATATAGCGCACGAGCGACAGACCATGGTAACCACAGTCGAAAGGCCTGGTGCTGCCCAGGTGGAAGTGACCTGCCTCATCACCTCACCCCCCTATGGCACACATGGCCATTTGGATGCGCCATGCGTGCCAACCATGGCAATAAAGCTCGCGGTGCCACGGGTTTGTCATTAATCGTCCACATTTGTCCTTCTGCGGGGCACTGAGCTCCCAATTTAATCCAATTTTTGATGTTCTACGTTTGAGGCCGCGGCTTGTAATTGTATTACATCGAACTCTGTAGGTGCGGATGTCGGAACGTCTGTCTTGAGGTGCCAAATTAATTATGAACCCTTCATTGTTGTCCAACACATGGACCGTTCGGTGTTCAACATTGTATCGACGCCTTACTGGCGTTTTCCGCAGTCGGTCCATCATCCATGTACGACAGTACCCTGCCATTCCCAAAAATCGCAACGAACACACTAACTCTTCACTGTTATCCTTCACTTCACTTCAAAATTTCACTGTTATCCTATCAATACCTGGACAATTTTTTCCTTTCCTTCCTAGATACGCGAATTTCACATCAGTATAAACCCACTGGAAAAATTATCTGAAAAATAACTAGCCTCCCAAAACCATTTCCCTGCAAGAGCGGGGTTAGCCTTGCGGTCCACATGACAATCTTTTTTATTTTGCTCTATCACCTCCCTTTGAGCAATAATTTAATTGGTGTGATTCCCATATACCCACTCCTGGTGGAGTTCTGTTCACCTGGTCTGCAGAGCCGTGATCCAATCTTCACCAGCCCCCAATCACCTTCTTATCACAAAACAACAGTCCATAACTAACCACTTTTCTTTATTTCCCGTCTTTTCCATCAACTTTTATAATCTTTTCCCCTCCCTTTCTTAGCAAACCTTGCAAAGTCACTTGTCATTGACAAATGATCCATCTAATTCGACTTTCCTTTAACATCTTCGCACTTTCCATGACCTTCTTCACACTTACTTTAAACCTTTTCTTCAGACACAACCCACATGAGTTATGAATACAATTTCCCCTTCCAGGCACGTGTCTAGTCACTCACAAAGTGTCCATAAGACAACGTCATCATATTTCACAGAACTCCACCACTCTATTAAATCCTAAACATGCCCAATGGGCAATCCACGAAAAAATCAAAGCATTTTCAGTCCCCCTTTCAGGGAAGTCAAATCAACCACCATTAAAGCACAAAACAGAAAACGACCATATACTCAGAGTATATGCCATATACTCAGAGTGAGACCCGAAAATCAAGCAGACAGACCGACAATCGAACCTGTCTTTCGACACTGCCGAACGACAAGTTCGCAGACACTGAGGGAGTGACATTCGACCCCCAGTAGATACCGCGGACACCGCTTTGGTCCGCACCAGCAACTCCCTCAAAATCAGTGTTCAGAGACATGACTCCATAGACAGCCAGAAAGCCAGACAAATACGGACACACACACACAGAGATTAATATATTTTTACAGATTAATATACAGAGATTAATAGATTAATATAAACAATTAATATATTGTCCACATTCATCTTGGTCAACCCAACCCATTCTGGCTCTCCCCAAGAGCTCTGTGTCCGGACAGACAGACAGATAAACGGACCGGGTGAAACCATAACCATCCATCCTTCCGATTGGACTCACGTCAGCATCACATGTCATTTTTGCCTTCATTCAACGCATTCTGCCATCCCAAATCGGCCAAATACAAGCCCCGGCCATGCCGTTGAATAAACACCCTGTCGGTTGACAGCCTATTATTTTTGACTTTCACTCCCATTCTCCCTTGCTACATCTGGAGAGCCGTTAATGTGGGGATGTAATTGAACACTTGTTTTAAAGCCCTGTCTACACATGCTCTCCATAACATTCTCATTATTCCCTGCCAATTTTACTCGTCCGGATTGCCCAACGCCCGTAGGCAATTTGGGGAATCCCTTGTCAGTCAATGACACACATCAATGACACACACACAATAAACACAAATACACGCTGCAATGACAGATCATTCATTCCCTTATACACAAATACCATGTGACTGACCTTTCATTCTCCATACAATACAGTATAAATTCATGCACACTCATGCACACTTCAATCCTACTTACCTGTAAACTCTAACACATCCAGTGCGTAGCTTAACTTAAAATACTCATTATTCTACCTTTCTTGGGCTAGTCCCTCCTGGTAGTCCTAAGATCGGGTCGCCCCCCGATTCCTAACCTTAAACGCAGTTCTCACGCCGGAGTAACTTAATACCTATTATCTATCACCCACATATGGGTCTACCTGCTTCCCACGCAGGAAGCTTACCTCCTTATCCCGGGCGCCCTGTATAATCGATTCATTACCCACTGCTGCTCTGGTTTAAACTAAATTTGGTTCGGAATGCAAGCCAGGTGGTACAGCCGACAGAGGTCCACACATCCAAAGTAAGGCGGGAGGCTTCAATTTCGAGGTGCAAAAATGCGTACCCACCAAATTAGATGCCTGCAGGCCTCCCTCCCGACCTGGAACGTGAGGATCCACCTCGTCTGCACACTTGGATGTATCCCACTCCTGACACCAAATTCTCGGTCGAAGACCTCAAGGGAAGGAAGAAGAAGAAGAATCAGAGCAAAAATGTTTAATAGAATCGATTATACACACACGTGTGGAGCGAGGCTCGAGAATGTACCGCCTAACACGCAGCGGACAATTCCTCAAGACACTCGCTGAAAAATAAGTGGAAAGGCATTTCATTTATAGCAAAATATTAGACAAGAATCTGCGCTAAAGACATAGCAATACAAGGCCATAAGGACAACATCTCCCATTGTCCCGTCCTATAGAAGGTCAAATTTAGACAACAAGATGTAAGCATACTGATAGGCTACGCTTTTTTTGGCTATCTATCTAAACATATCAGACCCGAGCGCAGGCCGAAGTAAATATTCTTATACACTAGGCTAAATGGTAGATGAAGATTGGATACGTCCTTGGTTTAGGAGACATACTAAACACTACGAAGATATATAATTAATTATTCCCGTTGTGAAGGAGGCGTTTGGATGACATCTTTTTCCTGTACGTGGGTCGAGAGCATTTTATCTACTGTTTGGCACATTCATTCAAGGACTAATTTACTAGGCTAAGGATCCACCCTGCACGTTGAGCCTCGAAACCACATTTTGTCCACTCACCTCTGTCTGCAGTTGAGTTCAAATCAGTTTTCAGAAGCACGATATATAATTATTTCAGATGTTATGATCAATTGAGTCATGGGGCTAAAACCCTAATGGCTGACAGTTCCTTCCTTTGTCTTTACAAGACACCTCCTTGGAAAGACACCAAATTCATCAATTAGTTACATGCCAGGCACGACATAGCGTCACGTATGCTCAAAGAGAGATACCGGCCCTAACTGGTCGTCTAACATTCAACGCATGAATTGTTAGCCATAATTCGCGACGACGGCGCCTGGTCAAGAGATTGCTGCCGCCCGCCAGATTCCGAATCCACCCTCGCTGCGGCATAGGTGCGACCCGGTTGCCAGCCAGATTAAGGGGCCCTCTTTATGCAAGTGAGGTCCTCGCGAATCAGGGCAAACAATCGACGTTAAATGCCATCAAGCCCTGTGAATGTGATTTGCTGGGTGGTGTAAATAATTTTTAAAAGAACGTACACTTTCTAAATCACAGATATAATCATCCCAACTAAAATCATAATCATTATCAGAATCCCAAGCATCAAATAGGTTCATCGATCACCCCATATACTCCTTCCTTTTCTGCCAACAACATATCCAAAGCCACTTGATTCTGCATCACCATCGTTTGCATATGCATTAATTCGTTTTCCAATTGTAGTTCTGCGATTCAGGTTTCGTTTCCAATTCGTTCCATTACTAATGCGAGACTATCTATTTGCCAATCATTCATAATACATAAGAGGCGTTAGCCAGTACACGCAAGGGATTTTCAACACAAGTATTACAATCATCACAAACATCGATGCAGGCATCAGCCAGTAGCCAGTTCCCACAAGGGATTTTCACAGTCATCACAAAAATCAATACAAAATTCTGAAGCGCTGGTCACATCTGCCTTGTTGAAGGACCCATTCAGATCGACGGCCTCTGTGGTCAAGATCATGGTTTTCCAACGGCGATTTCTTCATCGTCCATCCTGAAAAATACTTTCTTACACACACCATGATCAATTCCTAGCCCCCCGTCCCACTAATTGGCATTTAGTTACCTTATCTCTCAGATGGTTGGCTTATTCATAGCCGCATTTCCTGTGTCGTGTCTGGAAATTCAAATGCCATATTTACTTTCACTAATTTCCGAAAATACCTTCCTTTTAATCATCTTCCCTACATCAAATAATACATGATTTACCAAATTTACCTTGGGAAAAATGGATCCCAGATAACAAGTCCCTCCCCACTGTTCGGGTAGGTATGGATATGCTTTATTTCCGCAAATAAACATTACTCCATGGGGTGGGATAAGGGCCGAGGCCATGCATTTACTGATCTCAACGCGGGTGGCGCTTGGTGTCCCCCAAGATATGGTTAGCTTGGTTACGTTATGCTGGGCTTGGTCATCTATGGTTATTACAAGGGGGCCTCCCTTTTCTCTCCATCTGGTGTCGGATGGCAGGGTATGGGTACATTCCGAGGTTCCCATCTGAACGTGTCCCTTTCCTATAAGACACACCCGTCCCTTTTGCTCTGTCACCCAGACTGGATCAGGTGGTTTGTCTAACAAAGCCTGCTTAATGGGTGGGGTATATCGAAACTCCCGGGAACACACTGCTGGGTAGATTTGGGCCTATCAGTTCCAAGGTTGTGGTCAGACATGGGGTACGCAAGGGTCCTGAGCACATATCTCGTAGGGACAGGGGTAGCACTACCATTTCTATCCCTGTCGTACTGGTGTGGGGAAAATGCATACACACCCAACACCGTGATCGGTTCTGTACTTTCGCCATTGCACGGGTCACAGTCCAATACGTATTTTCCTTTGGCTTTTTCTTGCTTTCGATCCGTGGGTGCGGAATTAATATGTGTGAAATGCATGGTGGCCTATAATCGTAGGGGGAGCTCTGTGACGTCATGAATTCACATTGTAGTAATCGCTTGCTTCAAACGACTGAGGGCAGCAAAACCTGTCTTCCTTCCATGTGAGTCTGTGTACAACACCCTCCACATTATCCGTGTCCATACATCTTCCTTTACATGGCAGCAGGGTATATTTATCCTCTGACCCCAGATAACTCTCTGCCGGTAGACCTTAACAGTTTGGTCGCCATATACATATGTCTCCGTGTTCGCCCATGCCCTCGTGTCCCCAGTGCTGGCAAAGCTGTAAATTAAACTAAGTGTGATTGCCACCCCTAACAGGCGGTGGTGCAGCATCCTCGATCTGTGGTGGTGCGTTTGAGGTGTCTGTGTTTGTGGGTATGGCCAACTTACAATGTGTGGCATGTACCCAGGACGACTTGCCCTCACAAAACACCGCTGTTGGTGTGATCAGAAGAACTTGGTATGGCCCCGTCCATCTTGGTTCGAGCGCAGTCTTACGGGTGAAATGCTTCACCAGCACGTAATCTCCTGCCTCGACGGTGTGGGTAGGCTTGCTTGTTGGCTCCGGTAGGGCCTCCCGAACGCGTTCATGTATGCTGCGTGCCACATGGGATAGACCTATGCAAAACTCTAAAAACATGTCATCCATGATAGGTAATTCAAGGGCTGCCATATCCACTGGCGCTGATACCGATGACATATAGCGCACGAGCGACAGACCATGGTAACCACAGTCGAAAGGCCTGGTGCTGCCCAGGTGGAAGTGACCTGCCTCATCACCTCACCCCCCTATGGCACACATGGCCATTTGGATGCGCCATGCGTGCCAACCATGGCAATAAAGCTCGCGGTGCCACGGGTTTGTCATTAATCGTCCACATTTGTCCTTCTGCGGGGCACTGAGCTCCCAATTTAATCCAATTTTTGATGTTCTACGTTTGAGGCCGCGGCTTGTAATTGTATTACATCGAACTCTGTAGGTGCGGATGTCGGAACGTCTGTCTTGAGGTGCCAAATTAATTATGAACCCTTCATTGTTGTCCAACACATGGACCGTTCGGTGTTCAACATTGTATCGACGCCTTACTGGCGTTTTCCGCAGTCGGTCCATCATCCATGTACGACAGTACCCTGCCATTCCCAAAAATCGCAACGAACACACTAACTCTTCACTGTTATCCTTCACTTCACTTCAAAATTTCACTGTTATCCTATCAATACCTGGACAATTTTTTCCTTTCCTTCCTAGATACGCGAATTTCACATCAGTATAAACCCACTGGAAAAATTATCTGAAAAATAACTAGCCTCCCAAAACCATTTCCCTGCAAGAGCGGGGTTAGCCTTGCGGTCCACATGACAATCTTTTTTATTTTGCTCTATCACCTCCCTTTGAGCAATAATTTAATTGGTGTGATTCCCATATACCCACTCCTGGTGGAGTTCTGTTCACCTGGTCTGCAGAGCCGTGATCCAATCTTCACCAGCCCCCAATCACCTTCTTATCACAAAACAACAGTCCATAACTAACCACTTTTCTTTATTTCCCGTCTTTTCCATCAACTTTTATAATCTTTTCCCCTCCCTTTCTTAGCAAACCTTGCAAAGTCACTTGTCATTGACAAATGATCCATCTAATTCGACTTTCCTTTAACATCTTCGCACTTTCCATGACCTTCTTCACACTTACTTTAAACCTTTTCTTCAGACACAACCCACATGAGTTATGAATACAATTTCCCCTTCCAGGCACGTGTCTAGTCACTCACAAAGTGTCCATAAGACAACGTCATCATATTTCACAGAACTCCACCACTCTATTAAATCCTAAACATGCCCAATGGGCAATCCACGAAAAAATCAAAGCATTTTCAGTCCCCCTTTCAGGGAAGTCAAATCAACCACCATTAAAGCACAAAACAGAAAACGACCATATACTCAGAGTATATGCCATATACTCAGAGTGAGACCCGAAAATCAAGCAGACAGACCGACAATCGAACCTGTCTTTCGACACTGCCGAACGACAAGTTCGCAGACACTGAGGGAGTGACATTCGACCCCCAGTAGATACCGCGGACACCGCTTTGGTCCGCACCAGCAACTCCCTCAAAATCAGTGTTCAGAGACATGACTCCATAGACAGCCAGAAAGCCAGACAAATACGGACACACACACACAGAGATTAATATATTTTTACAGATTAATATACAGAGATTAATAGATTAATATAAACAATTAATATATTGTCCACATTCATCTTGGTCAACCCAACCCATTCTGGCTCTCCCCAAGAGCTCTGTGTCCGGACAGACAGACAGATAAACGGACCGGGTGAAACCATAACCATCCATCCTTCCGATTGGACTCACGTCAGCATCACATGTCATTTTTGCCTTCATTCAACGCATTCTGCCATCCCAAATCGGCCAAATACAAGCCCCGGCCATGCCGTTGAATAAACACCCTGTCGGTTGACAGCCTATTATTTTTGACTTTCACTCCCATTCTCCCTTGCTACATCTGGAGAGCCGTTAATGTGGGGATGTAATTGAACACTTGTTTTAAAGCCCTGTCTACACATGCTCTCCATAACATTCTCATTATTCCCTGCCAATTTTACTCGTCCGGATTGCCCAACGCCCGTAGGCAATTTGGGGAATCCCTTGTCAGTCAATGACACACATCAATGACACACACACAATAAACACAAATACACGCTGCAATGACAGATCATTCATTCCCTTATACACAAATACCATGTGACTGACCTTTCATTCTCCATACAATACAGTATAAATTCATGCACACTCATGCACACTTCAATCCTACTTACCTGTAAACTCTAACACATCCAGTGCGTAGCTTAACTTAAAATACTCATTATTCTACCTTTCTTGGGCTAGTCCCTCCTGGTAGTCCTAAGATCGGGTCGCCCCCCGATTCCTAACCTTAAACGCAGTTCTCACGCCGGAGTAACTTAATACCTATTATCTATCACCCACATATGGGTCTACCTGCTTCCCACGCAGGAAGCTTACCTCCTTATCCCGGGCGCCCTGTATAATCGATTCATTACCCACTGCTGCTCTGGTTTAAACTAAATTTGGTTCGGAATGCAAGCCAGGTGGTACAGCCGACAGAGGTCCACACATCCAAAGTAAGGCGGGAGGCTTCAATTTCGAGGTGCAAAAATGCGTACCCACCAAATTAGATGCCGGCAGGCCTCCCTCCCGACCTGGAACGTGAGGATCCACCTCGTCTGCACACTTGGATGTATCCCACTCCTGACACCAAATTCTCGGTCGAAGACCTCAAGGGAAGGAAGAAGAAGAAGAATCAGAGCAAAAATGTTTAATAGAATCGATTATACACACACGTGTGGAGCGAGGCTCGAGAATGTACCGCCTAACACGCAGCGGACAATTCCTCAAGACACTCGCTGAAAAATAAGTGGAAAGGCATTTCATTTATAGCAAAATATTAGACAAGAATCTGCGCTAAAGACATAGCAATACAAGGCCATAAGGACAACATCTCCCATTGTCCCGTCCTATAGAAGGTCAAATTTAGACAACAAGATGTAAGCATACTGATAGGCTACGCTTTTTTTGGCTATCTATCTAAACATATCAGACCCGAGCGCAGGCCGAAGTAAATATTCTTATACACTAGGCTAAATGGTAGATGAAGATTGGATACGTCCTTGGTTTAGGAGACATACTAAACACTACGAAGATATATAATTAATTATTCCCGTTGTGAAGGAGGCGTTTGGATGACATCTTTTTCCTGTACGTGGGTCGAGAGCATTTTATCTACTGTTTGGCACATTCATTCAAGGACTAATTTACTAGGCTAAGGATCCACCCTGCACGTTGAGCCTCGAAACCACATTTTGTCCACTCACCTCTGTCTGCAGTTGAGTTCAAATCAGTTTTCAGAAGCACGATATATAATTTCAGATGTTATGATCAATTGAGTCATGGGGCTAAAACCCTAATGGCTGACACGTGCACGTCTGCGACAACCGGAGACCCCTTACGTTGATCACTCATTATTGCAGCACTAAAACATATCAGTAGGAGTGATAGATAGCTAGTAGTCACATGGGCCAGTGGCGCAATGGATAACGCGTCTGACTACGAATTAGAAGATTGTAGGTTCGACTCCTACCTGGCTCAAAACTGATTTTGACATCACTTTTAGCAATATTTAATGAAGTCGCGTGGTCGCTTTGCTTCTTCAACATATTTTCCTGAAGTCGAATTCATTGGAGTGGTCGTCCACCCCTTGGTGACGATTGAGTAACCTTGGTCACCTCTTTAAAATACAGTCGCGACCCTCACGTCAAGGATTTGGCAACAGATTACGTCATCTTCCCGTTCCAAACCTGCTTTTTTAGGTCTACTTCCTTGAGGAACAGAGAAACCCAAGGTATCACCGCCATCGGAACGAGGGTCAAGCTGGGCTCAAGTCTTTCACGAACCTGCTGGCCAGGCCCAACGTTCAAATATGGTTGGAGGAGGAATTTGTCATTTGTTCCGGCTGCCTGCGAAAGCTCGCCCATGCTTCCTGAAGAACACTGGGATCTGCAACGTCGACCAACGAAGACTGGCAGACCGTCAGTGAAAAGGCACGGTCATGTGAAGTCCAGCAGGGTTCAGATAGAGGTCATGTGAAGTCCAGCAGGGTTCAGATAGAGGTCATGTGAAGTCCAGCAGGGTTCAGAAAGATGTCGTAGGAGGTCAATCAGGGTTCAGAAAGAGGTCAGAGGAGGTTCAGCAGGGTTCAGAAAGAGGTCATAAGAGGTCCAGCAGGGTACAGAAAGAGGTCGCAGTAGGTCCAGCAGGGTTCAGAAAGAGGTCATGTGAAGTCCAGCAGGGTTCAGATAGAGGTCATGTGAAGTCCAGCAGGGTTCAGAAAGGAGTCATGTGAAGTCCAGCAGGGTTCAGATATATGTCATGTGAAGTCCAGCAGGGTTCAGAAAAGTTGGTGCATTCATTTGTGTTCAGCTGCAATTCCGAGTACTTGTCAGAGGCCTTTGTGCGCGTGGCTCAGGAAAGTGCACGTCTGCGACAACCGGAGACCCCTTACGTTGATCACTCATTATTGCAGCACTAAAACATCTCAGTAGGAGTGATAGATAGTAGTCACATGGGCCAGTGGCGCAATGGATAACGCATCTGACTACGAATTAGAAGATTGTAGGTTCGACTCCTACCTGGCTCAAAACTGATTTTGACTTCACTTTTAGCAATATTTAATGAAGTCGCGTGGTCGCTTTGCTTCTTCAACATATTTTCCTGAAGTCGAATTCATTGGAGTGGTAGTCCACCCCTTGGTGACGATTGAGTAACCTTGGTCACCTCTTTAAAATACAGTCGCGACCCTCGCGTCAAGGATTTGGCAACAGATTACGTCATCTTCCCGTTCCAAACCTGCTTTTTTAGTCTACTTCCTTGAGGAACAGAGAAACCCAAGGTATCACCGCCATCGGAACGAGGGTCAAGCTGGGCTCAAGTCTTTCACGAACCTGCTGGCCAGGCCCAACGTTCAAATATGGTTGGAGGAGGAATTTGTCATTTGTTCCGGCTGCCTGCGAAAGCTCGCCCATGCTTCCTGAAGTACACTGGGATCTGCAACGTCGACCAACGAAGACTGGCAGACCGTCAGTGAAAAGGCACGGTCATGTGAAGTCCAGCAGGGTTCAGATAGAGGTCATGTGAAGTCCAGCAGGGTTCAGATAGAGGTCATGTGAAGTCCAGCAGGGTTCAGAAAGATGTCGTAGGAGGTCAATCAGGGTTCAGAAAGAGGTCAGAGGAGGTTCAGCAGGGTTCAGAAAGAGGTCATAGGAGGTCCAGCAGGGTACAGAAAGAGGTCATAGGAGGTCCAGCAGGGTACAGAAAGAGGTCGCAGTAGGTCCAGCAGGGTTCAGATATATGGCATGTGAAGTCCAGCATGGTTCAGATAGAGGCCGTGTGAAGTCCAGCAGGGTTCAGATAGAGGTCATGTGAAGTTCAGCAGGGTTCAGAAAGAGGTCATTTGAAGTCCAGCAGGGTTCAGAAAAGTTGGTGCATTCATTTGTGTTCAGCTGCAATTCCGAGTACTTGTCAGAGGCCTTTGTGCGCGTGGCTCAGGAACGTGCACGTCTGCGACAACCGGAGACCCCTTACGTTGATCACTCATTATTGCAGCACTAAAACATATCAGTAGGAGTGATAGCTAGTAGTCACATGGGCCAGTGGCGCAATGGATAACGTGTCTGACTACGAATCAGAAGATTGTAGGTTCGACTCCTACCTGGCTCAAAACTGATTTTGACTTCACTTTTAGCAATATTTAATGAAGTCGCGTGGTCACTTTGCTTCTTCAACATATTTTCCTGAAGTCGAATTCATTGGAGTGGTAGTCCACCCTTTGGTGACGATTGAGTAACCTTGGTCACCTCTTTAAAATACAGTCGCGACCCTCGCGTCAAGGATTTGGCAACAGATTACGTCATCTTCCCGTTCCAAACCTGCTTTTTTAGTTCTACTTCCTTGAGGAACAGAGAAACCCAAGGTATCACCGCCATCGGAACGAGGGTCAAGCTGGGCTCAAGTCTTTCACGAACCTGCTGGCCAGGCCCAACGTTCAAATATGGTTGGAGGAGGAATTTGTCATTTGTTCCGGCTGCCTGCGAAAGCTCGCCCATGCTTCCTGAAGTACACTGGGATCTGCAACGTCGACCAACGAAGACTGGCAGACCGTCAGTGAAAAGGCACGGTCATGTGAAGTCCAGCAGGGTTCAGAAAGATGTCGTAGGAGGTCAAGCAGGGTTCAGAAAGAGGTCAGAGGAGGTTCAGCAGGGTTCAGAAAGAGGTCATAGGAGGTCCAGCAGGGTACAGAAAGAGGTCGCAGTAGGTCCAGCAGGGTTCAGAAAGAGGTCATGTGAAGTCCAGCAGGGTTCAGATAGAGGTCATGTGAAGTCCAGCAGGGTTCAGATAGAGGTCAAGTGAAGTCCAGCAGGGTTCAGAAAGATGTCGTAGGAGGTCAAGCAGGGTTCAGAAAGAGGTCAGAGGAGTTTCAGCAGGGTTCAGAAGGAGGTCATAGGAGGTCCAGCAGTGTACAGAAAGAGGTCGCAGTAGGTCCAGCAGGGTTCAGAAAGAGGTCATGTGAAGTCCAGCAGGTTCAGATAGAGGTCATGTGAAGTCCAGCAGGGTTCAGAAAGGAGTCATGTGAAGTCCAGCAGGGTTCAGATATATGTCATGTGAAGTCCAGCATGGTTCAGATAGAGGTCGTGTGAAGTCCAGCAGGGTTCAGATAGAGGTCATGTGCAGTTCAGCAGGGTTCAGAAAGAGGTCATGTGAAGTCCAGCAGGGTTCAGAAAAGTTGGTGCATTCATTTGTGTTCAGCTGCAATTCCGAGTACTTGTCAGAGGCCTTTGTGCGCGTGGCTCAGGAACGTGCACGTCTGCGACAACCGGAGACCCCTAACGTTGATCACTCATTATTGCAGCACTAAAACATATCAGTAGGAGTGGTAGCTAGCAGTCACATGGGCCAGTGGCGCAATGGATAACGCGTCTGACTACGAATCAGAAGATTGTAGGTTCGACTCCTACCTGGCTCAAAACTGATTTTGACTTCACTTTTAGCAATATTTTATGAAGTCGCGTGGTCGCTTTGCTTCTTCAACATATTTTCCTGAAGTCGAATTCATTGGAGTGGTAGTCCACCCCTTGGTGACGATTGAGTAACCTTGGTCACCTTTTTAAAATACAGTCGCGACCCTCGCGTCAAGGATTTGGCAACAGATTACGTCATCTTCCCGTTCCAAACCTGCTTTTTTAGTTCTACTTCCTTGTGGAACAGAGAAACCCAAGGTATCACCGCCATCGGAACGAGGGTCAAGCTGGGCTCAAGTCTTTCACGAACCTGCTGGCCAGGCCCAACGTTCAAATATGGTTGGAGGAGGAATTTGTCATTTGTTCCGGCTGCCTGCGAAAGCTCGCCCATGCTTCGTGAAGTACACTGGTATCTGCAATGTCGACCAACGAAGACTGGCAGACCGTCAGTGAAAAGGCACTGTCATGTGAAGTCCAGCAGGGTTCAGAAAGATGTCGTAGGAGGTGAAGCAGGGTTCAGAAAGAGGTCAGAGGAGGTTCAGCAGGGTTCAGAAAGAGGTCATAGGAGGTCCAGCAGGGTACAGAAAGAGGTCGCAGTAGGTCCAGCAGGGTTCAGAAAGAGGTCATAGGAGGTCCAGCAGGGTACAGAAAGAGATCGCAGTAGGTCCAGCAGGGTTCAGAAAGAGGTCATGTGAAGTCCAGCAGGGTTCAGAAAGATGTCGTAGGAGGTCAAGCAGGGTTCAGAAAGAGGTCAGAGGAGGTTCACCAGGGTTCAGAAAGAGGTCATAGGAGGTCCAGCAGGGTACAGAAAGAGGTCATAGGAGGTCCAGCAGGGTACAGAAAGAGGTCGCAGTAGGTCCAGCAGGGTTCAGAAAGAGGTCATGTGAAGTCCAGCAGGGTTCAGATAGAGGTCATGTGAAGTCCAGCAGGGTTCAGATAGAGGTCATGTGAAGTCCAGCAGGGTTCAGAAAGATGTCGTAGGAGGTCAATCAGGGTTCAGAAAGAGGTCAGAGGAGGTTCAGCAGGGTTCAGAAAGAGGTCATAGGAGGTCCAGCAGGGTACAGAAAGAGGTCATAGGAGGTCCAGCAGGGTACAGAAAGAGGTCGCAGTAGGTCCAGCAGGGTTCAGAAAGAGGTCATGTGAAGTCCAGCAGGGTTCAGATAGAGGTCATGTGAAGTCCAGCAGGGTTCAGAAAGAGGTCATAGGAGGTCCAGCAGGGTACAGAAAGAGGTCGCAGTAGGTCCAGCAGGGTTCAGAAAGAGGTCATGTGAAGTCCAGCAGGGTTCAGATAGAGGTCATGTGAAGTCCAGCAGGGTTCAGAAAGATGTCGTAGGAGGTCAAGCAGGGTTCAGAAAGAGGTCAGAGGAGGTTCAGCAGGGTTCAGAAAGAGGTCATAGGAGGTCCAGCAGGGTACAGAAAGAGGTCGCAGTAGGTCCAGCAGGGTTCAGAAAGAGGTCATGTGAAGTCCAGCAGGGTTCAGATAGAGGTCATGTGAAGTCCAGCAGGGTTCAGAAAGAGGTCATAGGAGGTCCAGCAGGGTACAGAAAGAGGTCGCAGTAGGTCCAGTAGGGTTCAGAAAGAGGTCATGTGAAGTCCAGCATGGTTCAGATAGAGGTCGTGTGAAGTCCAGCAGGGTTCAGATAGAGGTCATGTGAAGTTCAGCAGGGTTCAGAAAGAGGTCATGTGAAGTCCAGCAGGGTTCAGAAAAGTTGGTGCATTCATTTGTGTTCAGCTGCAATTCCGAGTACTTGTCAGAGGCCTTTGTGCGCGTGGCTCAGGAACGTGCACGTCTGCGACAACCGGAGACCCCTTACGTTGATCACTCATTATTGCAGCACTAAAACATATCAGTAGGAGTGATAGCTAGTAGTCACATGGGCCAGTGGCGCAATGGATAACGCGTCTGCCTACGAATTAGAAGATTGTAGGTTCGACTCCTACCTGGCTCAAAACTGATTTTGACATCACTTTTAGCAATATTTAATGAAGTCGCGTGGTCGCTTTGCTTCTTCAACATATTTTCCTGAAGTCGAATTCATTGGAGTGGTAGTCCACCCCTTGGTGACGATTGAGTAACCTTGGTCACCTCTTTAAAATACAGTCGCGACCCTCACGTCAAGGATTTGGCAACAGATTACGTCATCTTCCCGTTCCAAACCTGCTTTTTTAGGTCTACTTCCTTGAGGAACAGAGAAACCCAAGGTATCACCGCCATCGGAACGAGGGTCAAGCTGGGCTCAAGTCTTTCACGAACCTGCTGGCCAGGCCCAACGTTCAAATATGGTTGGAGGAGGAATTTGTCATTTGTTCCGGCTGCCTGCGAAAGCTCGCCCATGCTTCCTGAAGTACACTGGGATCTGCAACGTCGACCAACGAAGACTGGCAGACCGTCAGTGAAAAGGCACGGTCATGTGAAGTCCAGCAGGGTTCAGATAGAGGTCATGTGAAGTCCAGCAGGGTTCAGATAGAGGTCATGTGAAGTCCAGCAGGGTTCAGAAAGATGTCGTAGGAGGTCAATCAGGGTTCAGAAAGAGGTCAGAGGAGGTTCAGCAGGGTTCAGAAAGAGGTCATAAGAGGTCCAGCAGGGTACAGAAAGAGGTCGCAGTAGGTCCAGCAGGGTTCAGAAAGAGGTCATGTGAAGTCCAGCAGGGTTCAGATAGAGGTCATGTGAAGTCCAGCAGGGTTCAGAAAGGAGTCATGTGAAGTCCAGCAGGGTTCAGATATATGTCATGTGAAGTCCAGCAGGGTTCAGAAAAGTTGGTGCATTCATTTGTGTTCAGCTGCAATTCCGAGTACTTGTCAGAGGCCTTTGTGCGCGTGGCTCAGGAAAGTGCACGTCTGCGACAACCGGAGACCCCTTACGTTGATCACTCATTATTGCAGCACTAAAACATCTCAGTAGGAGTGATAGATAGTAGTCACATGGGCCAGTGGCGCAATGGATAACGCGTCTGACTACGAATCAGAAGATTGTAGGTTCGACTCCTACCTGGCTCAAAACTGATTTTGACTTCACTTTTAGCAATATTTAATGAAGTCGCGTGGTCGCTTTGCTTCTTCAACATATTTTCCTGAAGTCGAATTCATTGGAGTGGTAGTCCACCCCTTGGTGACGATTGAGTAACCTTGGTCACCTCTTTAAAATACAGTCGCGACCCTCGCGTCAAGGATTTGGCAACAGATTACGTCATCTTCCCGTTCCAAACCTGCTTTTTTAGTCTACTTCCTTGAGGAACAGAGAAACCCAAGGTATCACCGCCATCGGAACGAGGGTCAAGCTGGGCTCAAGTCTTTCACGAACCTGCTGGCCAGGCCCAACGTTCAAATATGGTTGGAGGAGGAATTTGTCATTTGTTCCGGCTGCCTGCGAAAGCTCGCCCATGCTTCGTGAAGTACACTGGTATCTGCAATGTCGACCAACGAAGACTGGCAGACCGTCAGTGAAAAGGCACGGTCATGTGAAGTCCAGCAGGGTTCAGAAAGATGTCGTAGGAGGTCAAGCAGGGTTCAGAAAGAGGTCAGAGGAGGTTCAGCAGGGTTCAGAAAGAGGTCATAGGAGGTCCAGCAGGGTACAGAAAGAGGTCGCAGTAGGTCCAGCAGGGTTCAGAAAGAGGTCATAGGAGGTCCAGCAGGGTACAGAAAGAGATCGCAGTAGGTGCAGCAGGGTTCAGAAAGAGGTCATGTGAAGTCCAGCAGGGTTCAGAAAGATGTCGTAGGAGGTCAAGCAGGGTTCAGAAAGAGGTCAGAGGAGGTTCACCAGGGTTCAGAAAGAGGTCATAGGAGGTCCAGCAGGGTACAGAAAGAGGTCATAGGAGGTCCAGCAGGGTACAGAAAGAGGTCGCAGTAGGTCCAGCAGGGTTCAGAAAGAGGTCATGTGAAGTCCAGCAGGGTTCAGATAGAGGTCATGTGAAGTCCAGCAGGGTTCAGATAGAGGTCATGTGAAGTCCAGCAGGGTTCAGAAAGATGTCGTAGGAGGTCAATCAGGGTTCAGAAAGAGGTCAGAGGAGGTTCAGCAGGGTTCAGAAAGAGGTCATAGGAGGTCCAGCAGGGTACAGAAAGAGGTCATAGGAGGTCCAGCAGGGTACAGAAAGAGGTCGCAGTAGGTCCAGCAGGGTTCAGAAAGAGGTCATGTGAAGTCCAGCAGGGTTCAGATAGAGGTCATGTGAAGTCCAGCAGGGTTCAGAAAGAGGTCATAGGAGGTCCAGCAGGGTACAGAAAGAGGTCGCAGTAGGTCCAGCAGGGTTCAGAAAGAGGTCATGTGAAGTCCAGCAGGGTTCAGATAGAGGTCATGTGAAGTCCAGCAGGGTTCAGAAAGATGTCGTAGGAGGTCAAGCAGGGTTCAGAAAGAGGTCAGAGGAGGTTCAGCAGGGTTCAGAAAGAGGTCATAGGAGGTCCAGCAGGGTACAGAAAGAGGTCGCAGTAGGTCCAGCAGGGTTCAGAAAGAGGTCATGTGAAGTCCAGCAGGGTTCAGATAGAGGTCATGTGAAGTCCAGCAGGGTTCAGAAAGGAGTCATGTGAAGTCCAGCAGGGTTCAGATATATGTCATGTGAAGTCCAGCAGGGTTCAGAAAAGTTGGTGCATTCATTTGTGTTCAGCTGCAATTCCGAGTACTTGTCAGAGGCCTTTGTGCGCGTGGCTCAGGAACGTGCACGTCTGCGACAACCGGAGACCCCTTACGTTGATCACTCATTATTGCAGCACTAAAACATATCAGTAGGAGTGATAGCTAGTAGTCACATGGGCCAGTGGCGCAATGGATAACGCGTCTGCCTACGAATTAGAAGATTGTAGGTTCGACTCCTACCTGGCTCAAAACTGATTTTGACATCACTTTTAGCAATATTTAATGAAGTCGCGTGGTCGCTTTGCTTCTTCAACATATTTTCCTGAAGTCGAATTCATTGGAGTGGTAGTCCACCCCTTGGTGACGATTGAGTAACCTTGGTCACCTCTTTAAAATACAGTCGCGACCCTCACGTCAAGGATTTGGCAACAGATTACGTCATCTTCCCGTTCCAAACCTGCTTTTTTAGGTCTACTTCCTTGAGGAACAGAGAAACCCAAGGTATCACCGCCATCGGAACGAGGGTCAAGCTGGGCTCAAGTCTTTCACGAACCTGCTGGCCAGGCCCAACGTTCAAATATGGTTGGAGGAGGAATTTGTCATTTGTTCCGGCTGCCTGCGAAAGCTCGCCCATGCTTCCTGAAGTACACTGGGATCTGCAACGTCGACCAACGAAGACTGGCAGACCGTCAGTGAAAAGGCACGGTCATGTGAAGTCCAGCAGGGTTCAGATAGAGGTCATGTGAAGTCCAGCAGGGTTCAGATAGAGGTCATGTGAAGTCCAGCAGGGTTCAGAAAGATGTCGTAGGAGGTCAATCAGGGTTCAGAAAGAGGTCAGAGGAGGTTCAGCAGGGTTCAGAAAGAGGTCATAAGAGGTCCAGCAGGGTACAGAAAGAGGTCGCAGTAGGTCCAGCAGGGTTCAGAAAGAGGTCATGTGAAGTCCAGCAGGGTTCAGATAGAGGTCATGTGAAGTCCAGCAGGGTTCAGAAAGGAGTCATGTGAAGTCCAGCAGGGTTCAGATATATGTCATGTGAAGTCCAGCAGGGTTCAGAAAAGTTGGTGCATTCATTTGTGTTCAGCTGCAATTCCGAGTACTTGTCAGAGGCCTTTGTGCGCGTGGCTCAGGAAAGTGCACGTCTGCGACAACCGGAGACCCCTTACGTTGATCACTCATTATTGCAGCACTAAAACATCTCAGTAGGAGTGATAGATAGTAGTCACATGGGCCAGTGGCGCAATGGATAACGCGTCTGACTACGAATCAGAAGATTGTAGGTTCAACTCCTACCTGGCTCAAAACTGATTTTGACTTCACTTTTAGCAATATTTAATGAAGTCGCGTGGTCGCTTTGCTTCTTCAACATATTTTCCTGAAGTCGAATTCATTGGAGTGGTAGTCCACCCCTTGGTGACGATTGAGTAACCTTGGTCACCTCTTTAAAATACAGTCGCGACCCTCGCGTCAAGGATTTGGCAACAGATTACGTCATCTTCCCGTTCCAAACCTGCTTTTTTAGTCTACTTCCTTGAGGAACAGAGAAACCCAAGGTATCACCGCCATCGGAACGAGGGTCAAGCTGGGCTCAAGTCTTTCACGAACCTGCTGGCCAGGCCCAACGTTCAAATATGGTTGGAGGAGGAATTTGTCATTTGTTCCGGCTGCCTGCGAAAGCTCGCCCATGCTTCCTGAAGTACACTGGGATCTGCAACGTCGACCAACGAAGACTGGCAGACCGTCAGTGAAAAGGCACGGTCATGTGAAGTCCAGCAGGGTTCAGAAAGATGTCGTAGGAGGTCAAGCAGGGTTCAGAAAGAGGTCAGAGGAGGTTCAGCAGGGTTCAGAAAGAGGTCATAGGAGGTCCAGCAGGGTACAGAAAGAGGTCGCAGTAGGTCCAGCAGGGTTCAGAAAGAGGTCATGTGAAGTCCAGCAGGGTTCAGATAGAGGTCATGTGAAGTCCAGCAGGGTTCAGAAAGATGTCGTAGGAGGTCAATCAGGGTTCAGAAAGAGGTCAGAGGAGGTTCAGCAGGGTTCAGAAAGAGGTCATAGGAGGTCCAGCAGGGTACAGAAAGAGGTCATAGGAGGTCCAGCAGGGTACAGAAAGAGGTCGCAGTAGGTCCAGCAGGGTTCAGAAAGAGGTCATGTGAAGTCCAGCAGGGTTCAGATAGAGGTCATGTGAAGTCCAGCAGGGTTCAGAAAGAGGTCATAGGAGGTCCAGCAGGGTACAGAAAGAGGTCGCAGTAGGTCCAGCAGGGTTCAGAAAGAGGTCATGTGAAGTCCAGAAGGGTTCAGATAGAGGTCATGTGAAGTCCAGCAGGGTTCAGGAAGATGTCGTAGGAGGTCAAGCAGGGTTCAGAAAGAGGTCAGAGGAGGTTCAGCAGGGTTCAGAAAGAGGTCATAGGAGGTCCAGCAGGGTACAGAAAGAGGTCGCAGTAGGTCCAGCAGGGTTCAGAAAGAGGTCATGTGAAGTCCAGCAGGGTTCAGATAGAGGTCATGTGAAGTCCAGCAGGGTTCAGAAAGAGGTCATAGGAGGTCCAGCAGGGTACAGAAAGAGGTCGCAGTAGGTCCAGTAGGGTTCAGAAAGAGGTCATGTGAAGTCCAGCATGGTTCAGATAGAGGTCGTGTGAAGTCCAGCAGGGTTCAGATAGAGGTCATGTGAAGTTCAGCAGGGTTCAGAAAGAGGTCATTTGAAGTCCAGCAGGGTTCAGAAAAGTTGGTGCATTCATTTGTGTTCAGCTGCAATTCCGAGTACTTGTCAGAGGCCTTTGTGCGCGTGGCTCAGGAACGTGCACGTCTGCGACAACCGGAGACCCCTTACGTTGATCACTCATTATTGCAGCACTAAAACATATCAGTAGGAGTGATAGCTAGTAGTCACATGGGCCAGTGGCGCAATGGATAACGCGTCTGACTACGAAATAGAAGATTGTAGGTTCGACTCCTACCTGGCTCAAAACTGATTTTGACATCACTTTTAGCAATATTTAATGAAGTCGCGTGGTCGCTTTGCTTCTTCAACATATTTTCCTGAAGTCGAATTCATTGGAGTGGTAGTCCACCCCTTGGTGACGATTGAGTAACCTTGGTCACCTCTTTAAAATACAGTCGCGACCCTCGCGTCAAGGATTTGGCAACAGATTACGTCATCTTCCCGTTCCAAACCTGCTTTTTTAGTTCTACTTCCTTGAGGAACAGAGAAACCCAAGGTATCACCGCCATCGGAACGAGGGTCAAGCTGGGCTCAAGTCTTTCACGAACCTGCTGGCCAGGCCCAACGTTCAAATATGGTTGGAGGAGGAATTTGTCATTTGTTCCGGCTGCCTGCGAAAGCTCGCCCATGCTTCCTGAAGTACACTGGGATCTGCAACGTCGACCAACGAAGACTGGCAGACCGTCAGTGAAAAGGCACGGTCATGTGAAGTCCAGCAGGGTTCAGAAAGATGTCGTAGGAGGTCAAGCAGGGTTCAGAAAGAGGTCAGAGGAGGTTCAGCAGGGTTCAGAAAGAGGTCATAGGAGGTCCAGCAGGGTACAGAAAGAGGTCGCAGTAGGTCCAGCAGGGTTCAGAAAAGTTGGTGCATTCATTTGTGTTCAGCTGCAATTCCGAGTACTTGTCAGAGGCCTTTGTGCGCGTGGCTCAGGAACGTGCACGTCTGCGACAACCGGAGACCCCTTAACGTTGATCACTCATTATTGCAGCACTAAAACATATCAGTAGGAGTGATAGCTAGTAGTCACATGGGCCAGTGGCGCAATGGATAACGCATCTGACTACGAATCAGAAGATTGTAGGTTCGACTCCTACCTGGCTCAAAACTGATTTTGACTTCACTTTTAACAATATTTAATGAAGTCGCGTGGTCGCTTTGCTTCTTCAACATATTTTCCTGAAGTCGAATTCATTGGAGTGGTAGTCCACCCCTTGGTGACGATTGAGTAACCTTGGTCACCTCTTTAAAATACAGTCGCGACCCTCGCGTCAAGGATTTGGCAACAGATTACGTCTTCTTCCCGTTCCAAACCTGCTTTTTTAGTTCTACTTCCTTGAGGAACAGAGAAACCCAAGGTATCACCGCCATCGGAACGAGGGTCAAGCTGGGCTCAAGTCTTTCACGAACCTGCTGGCCAGGCCCAACGTTCAAATATGGTTGGAGGAGGAATTTGTCATTTGTTCCGGCTGCCTGCGAAAGCTCGCCCATGCTTCCTGAAGTACACTGGGATCTGCAACGTCGACCAACGAAGACTGGCAGACCGTCAGTGAAAAGGCACGGTCATGTGAAGTCCAGCAGGGTTCAGAAAGATGTCGTAGGAGGTCAAGCAGGGTTCAGAAAGAGGTCAGAGGAGGTTCAGCAGGGTTCAGAAAGAGGTCATAGGAGGTCCAGCAGGGTACAGAAAGAGGTCGCAGTAGGTCCAGCAGGGTTCAGAAAGAGGTCATGTGAAGTCCAGCAGGGATCAGATAGAGGTCATGTGAAGTCCAGCAGGGTTCAGATAGAGGTCATGTGAAGTCCAGCAGGGTTCAGAAAGATGTCGTAGGAGGTCAATCAGGGTTCAGAAAGAGGTCAGAGGAGGTTCAGCAGGGTTCAGAAAGAGGTCATAGGAGGTCCAGCAGGGTACAGAAAGAGGTCATAGGAGGTCCAGCAGGGTACAGAAAGAGGTCGCAGTAGGTCCAGCAGGGTTCAGATATATGTCATGTGAAGTCCAGCATGGTTCAGATAGAGGTCGTGTGAAGTCCAGCAGGGTTCAGATAGAGGTCATGTGAAGTTCAGCAGGGTTCAGAAAGAGGTCATGTGAAGTCCAGCAGGGTTCAGAAAAGTTGGTGCATTCATTTGTGTTCAGCTGCAATTCCGAGTACTTGTCAGAGGCCTTTGTGCGCGTGGCTCAGGAACGTGCACGTCTGCGACAACCGGAGACCCCTTACGTTGATCACTCATTATTGCAGCACTAAAACATATCAGTAGGAGTGATAGCTAGTAGTCACATGGGCCAGTGGCGCAATGGATAACGCGTCTGACTACGAATCAGAAGATTGCAGGTTCGACTCCTACCTGGCTCAAAACTGATTTTGACTTCACTTTTAGCAATATTTAATGAAGTCGCGTGGTCGCTTTGCTTCTTCAACATATTTTCCTGAAGTCGAATTCATTGGAGTGGTAGTCCACCCCTTGGTGACGATTGAGTAACCTTGGTCACCTCTTTAAAATACAGTCACGACCCTCGCGTCAAGGATTTGGCAACAGATTACGTCATCTTCCCGTTCCAAACCTGCTTTTTTAGTTCTACTTCCTTGAGGAACAGAGAAACCCAAGGTATCACCGCCATCGGAACGAGGGTCAAGCTGGGCTCAAGTCTTTCACGAACCTGCTGGCCAGGCCCAACGTTCAAATATGGTCGGAGGAGGAATTTGTCATTTGTTCCGGCTGCCTGCGAAAGCTCGCCCATGCTTCCTGAAGTACACTGGGATCTGCAACGTCGACCAACGAAGACTGGCAGACCGTCAGTGAAAAGGCACGGTCATGTGAAGTCCAGCAGGGTTCAGAAAGATGTCGTAGGAGGTCAAGCAGGGTTCAGAAAGAGGTCAGAGGAGGTTCAGCAGGGTTCAGAAAGAGGTCATAGGAGGTCCAGCAGGGTACAGAAAGAGGTCATAGGAGGTCCAGCAAGGTACAGAAAGAGGTCGCAGTAGGTCCAGCAGGGTTCAGAAAGAGGTCATGTGAAGTCCAGCAGGGTTCAGATAGAGGTCATGTGAAGTCCAGCAGGGTTCAGAAAGATGTCGTAGGAGGTCAATCAGGGTTCAGAAAGAGGTCAGAGGAGGTTCAGCAGGGTTCAGAAAGAGGTCATAGGAGGTCCAGCAGGGTACAGAAAGAGGTCGCAGTAGGTCCAGCAGGGTTCAGATATATGTCATGTGAAGTCCAGCATTGTTCAGATAGAGGTCGTGTGAAGTCCAGCAGGGTTCAGATAGAGGTCATGTGAAGTTCAGCAGGGTTCAGAAAGAGGTCATGTGAAGTCCAGCAGGGTTCAGAAAAGTTGGTGCATTCATTTGTGTTCAGCTGCAATTCCGAGTACTTATCAGAGGCCTTTGTGCGCGTGGCTCAGGGACGTGCACGTCTGCGACAACCGGAGACCCCTTCCGTTGATCACTCATTATTGCAGCACTAAAACATATCAGTAGGAGTGATAGCTAGTCGTCACATGGGCCAGTGGCGCAATGGATAACGTGTCTGACTACAAATCAGAAGATTGTAGGTTCGACTCCTACCTGGCTCAAAACTGATTTTGACTTCACTTTTAGCAATATTTAATGAAGTCGCGTGGTCGCTTTGCTTCTTCAACATATTTTCCTGAAGTCGAATTCATTGGAGTGGTAGTCCACCCCTTGGTGACGATTGAGTAACCTTGGTCACCTCTTTAAAATACAGTCGCGACCCTCGCGTCAAGGATTTGGCAACAGATTACGTCATCTTCCCGTTCCAAACCTGCTTTTTTAGTTCTACTTCCTTGAGGAACAGAGAAACCCAAGGTATCACCGCCATCGGAACGAGGGTCAAGCTGGGCTCAAGTCTTTCAGGAACCTGCTGGCCAGGCCCAACGTTCAAATATGGTTGGAGGAGGAATTTGTCATTTGTTCCGGCTGCCTGCGAAAGCTCGCCCATGCTTCCTGAAGTACACTGGGATCTGGAACGTCGACCAACGAAGACTGGCAGACCGTCAGTGAAAAGGCACGGTCATGTGAAGTCCAGCAGGGTTCAGAAAGATGTCGAAGGAGGTCAAGCAGGGTTCAGAAAGAGGTCAGAGGAGGTTCAGCAGGGTTCAGAAAGAGGTCATAGGAGGTCCAGCAGGGTACAGAAAGAGGTCGCAGTAGGTCCAGCAGGGTTCAGAAAGAGGTCATGTGAAGTCCAGCAGGGTTCAGATAGAGGTCATGTGAAGTCCAGCAGGGTTCAGAAAGAGGTCATAGGAGGTCCAGCAGGGTACAGAAAGAGGTCGCAGTAGGTCCAGCAGGGTTCAGAAAGAGGTCATGTGAAGTCCAGCAGGGTTCAGATAGAGGTCATGTGAAGTCCAGCAGGGTTCAGAAAGAGGTCATGTGAAGTCCAGCAGGGTTCAGAAAAGTTGGTGCATTCATTTGTGTTCAGCTGCAATTCCGAGTACTTATCAGAGGCCTTTGTGCGCGTGGCTCAGGGACGTGCACGTCTGCGACAACCGGAGACCCCTTCCGTTGATCACTCATTATTGCAGCACTAAAACATATCAGTAGGAGTGATAGCTAGTCGTCACATGGGCCAGTGCCGCAATGGATAACGTGTCTGACTACAAATCAGAAGATTGTAGGTTCGACTCCTACCTGGCTCAAAACTGATTTTGACTTCACTTTTAGCAATATTTAATGAAGTCGCGTGGTCGCTTTGCTTCTTCAACATATTTTCCTGAAGTCGAATTCATTGGAGTGGTAGTCCACCCCTTGGTGACGATTGAGTAACCTTGGTCACCTCTTTAAAATACAGTCGCGACCCTCGCGTCAAGGATTTGGCAACAGATTACGTCATCTTCCCGTTCCAAACCTGCTTTTTTAGTTCTACTTCCTTGAGGAACAGAGAAACCCAAGGTATCACCGCCATCGGAACGAGGGTCAAGCTGGGCTCAAGTCTTTCAGGAACCTGCTGGCCAGGCCCAACGTTCAAATATGGTTGGAGGAGGAATTTGTCATTTGTTCCGGCTGCCTGCGAAAGCTCGCCCATGCTTCCTGAAGTACACTGGGATCTGGAACGTCGACCAACGAAGACTGGCAGACCGTCAGTGAAAAGGCACGGTCATGTGAAGTCCAGCAGGGTTCAGAAAGATGTCGAAGGAGGTCAAGCAGGGTTCAGAAAGAGGTCAGAGGAGGTTCAGCAGGGTTCAGAAAGAGGTCATAGGAGGTCCAGCAGGGTACAGAAAGAGGTCGCAGTAGGTCCAGCAGGGTTCAGAAAGAGGTCATGTGAAGTCCAGCAGGGTTCAGATAGAGGTCATGTGAAGTCCAGCAGGGTTCAGAAAGAGGTCATAGGAGGTCCAGCAGGGTACAGAAAGAGGTCGCAGTAGGTCCAGCAGGGTTCAGAAAGAGGTCATGTGAAGTCCAGCAGGGTTCAGATAGAGGTCATGTGAAGTCCAGCAGGGTTCAGAAAGAGGTCATGTGAAGTCCAGCAGGGTTCAGAAAAGTTGGTGCATTCATTTGTGTTCAGCTGCATTTCCGAGGACTTGTCAGAGGCCTTTGTGCGCGTGGCTCAGGAACGTGCACGTCTGCGACAACCGGAGACCCCTTACGTTGATCACACATTATTGCAGCACTAAAACATATCAGTAGGAGTGATAGCTAGTAGTCACATGGGCCAGTGGCGCAATGGATAACGCGTCTGACTACGAATCAGAAGATTGTAGGTTCGACTCCTATCTGGCTCAAAACTGATTTTGACTTCACTTTTAGCAATATTTAATGAAGTCGCGTGGTCGCTTTGCTTCTTCAACATATTTTCCTGAAGTCGAATTCATTGGAGTGGTAGTCCACCCCTTGGTGACGATTGAGTAACCTTGGTCACCTCTTTAAAATACAGTCGTGACCCTCGCGTCAAGGATTTGGCAACAGATTACGTCATCTTCCCGTTCCAAACCTGCTTTTTTAGTTCTACTTCCTTGAGGAACAGAGAAACCCAAGGTATCACCGCCATCGGAACGAGGGTCAAGCTGGGCTCAAGTCTTTCACGAACCTGCTGGCCAGGCCCAACGTTCAAATATGGTTGGAGGAGGAATTTGTCATTTGTTCCGGCTGCCTGCGAAAGCTCGCCCATGCTTCCTGAAGTACACTGGGATCTGCAACGTCGACCAACGAAGACTGGCAGACCGTCAGTGAAAAGGCACGGTCATGTGAAGTCCAGCAGGGTTCAGAAAGATGTCGTAGCAGGTCAAGCAGGGTTCAGAAAGAGGTCAGAGGAGGTTCAGCAGGGTTCAGAAAGAGGTCATAGGAGGTCCAGCAGGGTACAGAAAGAGGTCGCAGTCGGTCCAGCAGGGTTCAGAAAGAGGTCATGTGAAGTCCAGCAGGGTTCAGATAGAGGTCATGTGAAGTCCAGCAGGGTTCATAAAGATGTCGTAGGAGGTCAATCAGGGTTCAGAAAGAGGTCAGAGGAGGTTCAGCAGGGTTCAGAAAGAGGTCATAGGAGGTCCAGCAGGGTACAGAAAGAGGTCGCAGTAGGTCCAGCGGGGTTCAGATATATGTCATGTGAAGTCCAGCATGGTTCAGATAGAGGTCGTGTGAAGTCCAGCAGGGTTCAGATAGAGGTCATGTGAAGTTCAGCAGGGTTCAGAAAGAGGTCATGTGAATTCCAGCAGGGTTCAGAAAAGTTGGTGCATTCATTTGTGTTCAGCTGCAATTCCGAGTACTTGTCAGAGGCCTTTGTGCGCGTGGCTCAGGAACGTGCACGTCTGCGACAACCGGAGACCCCTTACGTTGATCACTCATTATTGCAGCACTAAAACATATCAGTAGGAGTGATAGCTAGTAGTCACATGGGCCAGTGGCGCAATGGATAACGCGTCTGACTACGAATCAGAAGATTGTAGGTTCGACTCCTACCTGGCTCAAAACTGATTTTGATTTCACTTTTAGCAATATTTAATGAAGTCGCGTGGTCGCTTTGCTTCTTCAACATATTTTCCTGAAGTCGAATTCATTGGAGTGGTAGTCCACCCCTTGGTGACGATTGAGTAACCTTGGTCACCTCTTTAAAATACAGTCGCGACCCTCGCGTCAAGGATTTGGCAACAGATTACGTCATCTTCCCGTTCCAAACCTGCTTTTTTAGTCTACTTCCTTGAGGAACAGAGAAACCCAAGGTATCACCGCCATCGGAACGAGGGTCAAGCTGGGCTCAAGTCTTTCACGAACCTGCTGGCCAGGCCCAACGTTCAAATATGGTTGGAGGAGGAATTTGTCATTTGTTCCGGCTGCCTGCGAAAGCTCGCCCATGCTTCCTGAAGTACACTGGGATCTGCAACGTCGACCAACGAAGACTGGCAGACCGTCAGTGAAAAGGCACGGTCATGTGAAGTCCAGCAGGGTTCAGAAAGATGTCGTAGGAGGTCAAGCAGGGTTCAGAAAGAGGTCAGAGGAGGTTCAGCAGGGTTCAGAAAGAGGTCATAGGAGGTCCAGCAGGGTACAGAAAGAGGTCGCAGTAGGTCCAGCAGGGTTCAGAAAGAGGTCATGTGAAGTCCAGCAGGGTTCAGATAGAGGTCATGTGAAGTCCAGCAGGGTTCAGAAAGATGTCGTAGGAGGTCAATCAGGGTTCAGAAAGAGGTCAGAGGAGGTTCAGCAGGGTTCAGAAAGAGGTCATAGGAGGTCCAGCAGGGTACAGAAAGAGGTCGCAGTAGGTCCAGCAGGGTTCAGATATATGTCATGTGAAGTCCAGCATGGTTCAGATAGAGGTCGTGTGAAGTCCAGCAGGGTTCAGATAGAGGTCATGTGAAGTTCAGCAGGGTTCAGAAAGAGGTCATGTGAAGTCCAGCAGGGTTCAGAAAAGTTGGTGCATTCATTTGTGTTCAGCTGCAATTCCGAGTACTTGTCAGAGGCCTTTGTGCGCGTGGCTCAGGAAAGTGCACGTCTGCGACAACCGGAGACCCCTTACGTTGATCACTCATTATTGCAGCACTAAAACATCTCAGTAGGAGTGATAGATAGTAGTCACATGGGTCAGTGGCGCAATGGATAACGCGTCTGACTACGAATCAGAAGATTGTAAGTTCGACTCCTACCTGGCTCAAAACTGATTTTGACTTCACTTTTAGCAATATTTAATGAAGTCGCGTGGTCGCTTTGCTTCTTCAACATATTTTCCTGAAGTCGAATTCATTGGAGTGGTAGTCCACCCCTTGGTGACGATTGAGTAACCTTGGTCACCTCTTTAAAATACAGTCGCGACCCTCACGTCAAGGATTTGGCAACAGATTACGTCATCTTCCCGTTCCAAACCTGCTTTTTTAGGTCTACTTCCTTGAGGAACAGAGAAACCCAAGGTATCACCGCCATCGGAACGAGGGTCTAGCTGGGCTCAAGTCTTTCACGAACCTGCTGGCCAGGCCCAACGTTCAAATATGGTTGGAGGAGGAATTTGTCATTTGTTCCGGCTGCCTGCGAAAGCTCGCCCATGCTTCCTGAAGTACACTGGGATCTGCAACGTCGACCAACGAAGACTGGCAGACCGTCAGTGAAAAGGCACGGTCATGTGAAGTCCAGCAGGGTTCAGATAGAGGTCATGTGAAGTCCAGCAGGGTTCAGATAGAGGTCATGTGAAGTCCAGCAGGGTTCAGAAAGATGTCGTAGGAGGTCAATCAGGGTTCAGAAAGAGGTCAGAGGAGGTTCAGCAGGGTTCAGAAAGAGGTCATAAGAGGTCCAGCAGGGTACAGAAAGAGGTCGCAGTAGGTCCAGCAGGGTTCAGAAAGAGGTCATGTGAAGTCCAGCAGGGTTCAGATAGAGGTCATGTGAAGTCCAGCAGGGTTCAGAAAGGAGTCATGTGAAGTCCAGCAGGGTTCAGATATATGTCATGTGAAGTCCAGCAGGGTTCAGAAAAGTTGGTGCATTCATTTGTGTTCAGCTGCAATTCCGAGTACTTGTCAGAGGCCTTTGTGCGCGTGGCTCAGGAAAGTGCACGTCTGCGACAACCGGAGACCCCTTACGTTGATCACTCATTATTGCAGCACTAAAACATCTCAGTAGGAGTGATAGATAGTAGTCACATGGGCCAGTGGCACAATGGATAACGCGTCTGACTACGAATCAGAAGATTGTAGGTTCGACTCCTACCTGGCTCAAAACTGATTTTGACTTCACTTTTAGCAATATTTAATGAAGTCGCGTGGTCGCTTTGCTTCTTCAACATATTTTCCTGAAGTCGAATTCATTGGAGTGGTAGTCCACCCCTTGGTGACGATTGAGTAACCTTGGTCACCTCTTTAAAATACAGTCGCGACCCTCGCGTCAAGGATTTGGCAACAGATTACGTCATCTTCCCGTTCCAAACCTGCTTTTTTAGTCTACTTCCTTGAGGAACAGAGAAACCCAAGGTATCACCGCCATCGGAACGAGGGTCAAGCTGGGCTCAAGTCTTTCACGAACCTGCTGGCCAGGCCCAACGTTCAAATATGGTTGGAGGAGGAATTTGTCATTTGTTCCGGCTGCCTGCGAAAGCTCGCCCATGCTTCCTGAAGTACACTGGGATCTGCAACGTCGACCAACGAAGACTGGCAGACCGTCAGTGAAAAGGCACGGTCATGTGAAGTCCAGCAGGGTTCAGAAAGATGTCGTAGGAGGTCAAGCAGGGTTCAGAAAGAGGTCAGAGGAGGTTCAGCAGGGTTCAGAAAGAGGTCATAGGAGGTCCAGCAGGGTACAGAAAGAGGTCGCAGTAGGTCCAGCAGGGTTCAGAAAGAGGTCATGTGAAGTCCAGCAGGGTTCAGATAGAGGTCATGTGAAGTCCAGCAGGGTTCAGATAGAGGTCATGTGAAGTCCAGCAGGGTTCAGAAAGATGTCGTAGGAGGTCAATCAGGGTTCAGAAAGAGATCAGAGGAGGGTCAGCAGGGTTCAGAAAGAGGTCATAGGAGGTCCAGCAGGGTACAGAAAGAGGTCATAGGAGGTCAAGCAGGGTACATAAAGAGGTCGCAGTAGGTCCAGCAGGGTTCAGAAAGAGGTCATGTGAAGTCCAGCAGGGTTCAGATAGAGGTCATGTGAAGTCCAGCAGGGTTCAGAAAGATGTCGTAGGAGGTCAATCAGGGTTCAGAAAGAGGTCAGAGGAGGTTCAGCAGGGTTCAGAAAGAGGTCATAGGAGGTCCAGCAGGGTACAGAAAGAGGTCGCAGTAGGTCCAGCAGGGTTCAGATATATGTCATGTGAAGTCCAGCATGGTTCAGATAGAGGTCGTGTGAAGTCCAGCAGGGTTCAGATAGAGGTCATGTGAAGTTCAGCAGGGTTCAGAAAGAGGTCATGTGAAGTCCAGCAGGGTTCAGAAAAGTTGGTGCATTCATTTGTGTTCAGCTGCAATTCCGAGTACTTGTCAGAGGCCTTTGTGCGCGTGGCTCAGGAAAGTGCACGTCTGCGACAACCGGAGACCCCTTACGTTGATCACTCATTATTGCAGCACTAAAACATATCAGTAGGAGTGATAGCTAGTAGTCACATGGGCCAGTGGCGCAATGGATAACGCGTCTGACTACGAATCAGAAGATTGTAGGTTCGACTCCTACCTGGCTCAAAACTGATTTTGACTTCACTTTTAGCAATATTTAATGAAGTCGCGTGGTCGCTTTGCTTCTTCAACATATTTTCCTGAAGTCGAATTCATTGGAGTGGTAGTCCACCCCTTGGTGACGATTGAGTAACCTTGGTCACCTCTTTAAAATACAGTCGCGACCCTCGCGTCAAGGATTTGGCAACAGATTACGTCATCTTCCCGTTCCAAACCTGCTTTTTTAGTTCTACTTCCTTGAGGAACAAAGAAACCCAAGGTATCACCGCCATCGGAACGAGGGTCAAGCTGGGCTCAAGTCTTTCACGAACCTGCTGGCCAGGCCCAACGTTCAAATATGGTTGGAGGAGGAATTTGTCATTTGTTCCGGCTGCCTGCGAAAGCTCGCCCATGCTTCCTGAAGTACACTGGGATCTGCAACGTCGACCAACGAAGACTGGCAGACCGTCAGTGAAAAGGCACGGTCATGTGAAGTCCAGCAGGGTTCAGAAAGATGTCGTAGGAGGTCAAGCAGGGTTCAGAAAGAGGTCAGAGGAGGTTCAGCAGGGTTCAGAAAGAGGTCATAGGAGGTCAAGCAGGGTACAGAAAGAGGTCGCAGTAGGTCCAGCAGGGTTCAGAAAGGAGTCATGTGAAGTCCAGCAGGGTTCAGATATATGTCATGTGAAGTCCAGCAGGGTTCAGATAGAGGTCATGTGAAGTCCAGCAGGGTTCAGATAGAGGTCATGTGAAATACAGCAGGGTTCAGAAAGATGTCGTAGGAGGTCAATCAGGGTTCAGAAAGAGGTCAGAGGAGGTTCAGCAGGGTTCAGAAAGAGGTCATAGGAGGTCCAGCAGGGTACAGAAAGAGGTAGCAGTAGGTCCAGCAGGGTTCAGAAAGAGGTCATGTGAAGTCCAGCAGGGTTCAGATAGAGGTCATGTGAAGTCCAGCAGGGTTCAGAAAGGAGTCATGTGAAGTCCAGCAGGGTTCAGATATATGTCATGTGAAGTCCAGCAGGGTTCAGAAAAGTTGGTGCATTCATTTGTGTTCAGCTGCAATTCCGAGTACTTGTCAGAGGCCTTTGTGCGCGTGGCTCAGGAACGTGCACGTCTGCAACAACCGGAGACCCCTTACGTTGATCACTCATTATTGCAGCACTAAAACATATCAGTAGGAGTGATAGCTAGTAGTCACATGGGCCAGTGGCGCAATGGATAAAGCGTCTGACTACGAATCAGAAGATTGTAGGTTCGACTCCTACCTGGCTCAAAACTGATTTTGACTTCACTTTTAGCAATATTTAATGAAGTCGCGTGGTCGCTTTGCTTCTTCAACATATTTTCCTGAAGTCGAATTCATTGGAGTGGTAGTCCACCCCTTGGTGACGATTGAGTAACCTTGGTCACCTCTTTAAAATACAGTCGCGACCTTCGCGTCAAGGATTTGGCAACAGATTACGTCATCTTCCCGTTCCAAACCTGCTTTTTTAGTTCTACTTCCTTGAGGAACAGAGAAACCCAAGGTATCACCGCCATCGGAACGAGGGTCAAGCTGGGCTCAAGTCTTTCACGAACCTGCTGGCCAGGCCCAACGTTCAAATATGGTTGGAGGAGGAATTTGTCATTTGTTCCGGCTGCCTGCGAAAGCTCGCCCATGCTTCCTGAAGTACACTGGGATCTGCAACGTCGACCAACGAAGACTGCCAGACCGTCAGTGAAAAGGCACGGTCATGTGAAGTCCAGCAGGGTTCAGATTGAGGTCATGTGAAGTCCAGCAGGGTTCAGATAGAGGTCATGTGAAGTCCAGCAGGGTTCAGAAAGATGTCGTAGGAGGTCAAGCAGGGTTCAGATAGAGGTCATGTGAAGTTCAGCAGGGTTCAGAAAGAGGTCATAGGAGGTCCAGCAGGGTACAGAAAGAGGTCGCAGTAGGTCCAGCAGGGTTCAGATAGAGGTCGTGTGAAGTCCAGCAGGGTTCAGATAGAGGTCATGTGAAGTTCAGCAGGGTTCAGAAAGAGGTCATGTGAAGTCCAGCAGGGTTCAGAAAGATGTCGTAGGAGGTCAATCAGGGTTCAGAAAGAGGTCAGAGGAGGTTCAGCAGGGTTCAGAAAGAGGTCATAGGAGGTCCAGCAGGGTACAGAAAGAGGTCGCAGTAGGTCCAGCAGGGTTCAGAAAGAGGTCATGTGAAGTCCAGCAGGGTTCAGATAGAGGTCATGTGAAGTCCAGCAGGGTTCAGAAAGGAGTCATGTGAAGTCCAGCAGGGTTCAGATATATGTCATGTGAAGTCCAGCAGGGTTCAGAAAAGTTGGTGCATTCATTTGTGTTCAGCTGCAATTCCGAGTACTTGTCAGAGGCCTTTGTGCGCATGGCTCAGGATCGTGCACGTCTGCGACAACCGGAGACCCCTTACGTTGATCACTCATTATTGCAGCACTAAAACATATCAGTAGGAGTGATAGCTAGTAGTCACCTGGGCCAGTGGCGCAATGGATAACGCGTCTGACTACGAATCAGAAGATTGTAGGTTCGACTCCTACCTGGCTCAAAACTGATTTTGACTTCACCTTTAGCAATATTTAATGAAGTCGCGTGGTCGCTTTGCTTCTTCAACATATTTTCCTGAAGTCGAATTCATTGGAGTGGTAGTCCACCCCTTGGTGACGATTGGGTAACCTTGGTCACCTCTTTAAAATACAGTCGCGACCCTCGCGTCAAGGATTTGGCAACAGATTACGTCATCTTCCCGTTCCAAACCTGCTTTTTTAGGTCTACTTCCTTGAGGAACAGAGAAACCCAAGGTATCACCGCCATCGGAACGAGGGTCAAGCTGGGCTCAAGTCTTTCACGAACCTGCTGGCCAGGCCCAACTTTCAAATATGGTTGGAGGAGGAATTTGTCATTTGTTCCGGCTGCCTGCGAAAGCTCGCCCATGCTTCCTGAAGTACACTGGGATCTGCAACGTCGACCAACGAAGACTGGCAGACCGTCAGTGAAAAGGCACGGTCATGTGAAGTCCAGCAGGGTTCAGAAAGAGGTCGCAGTAGGTCCAGCAGGGTTCAGAAAGAGGTCATGTGAAGTCCAGCATGGTTCAGATAGAGGTCGTGTTAAGTCCAGCAGGGTTCAGATAGAGGTCATGTGAAGTTCAGCAGGGTTCAGAAAGAGGTCATAGGAGGTCCAGCAGGGTACAGAAAGAGGTCGCAGTAGGTCCAGCAGGGTTCAGATAGAGGTCGTGTGAAGTCCAGCAGGGTTCAGATAGAGGTCATGTGAAGTTCAGCAGGGTTCAGAAAGAGGTCATGTGAAGTCCAGCAGGGTTCAGAAAGATGTCGTAGGAGGTCAATCAGGGTTCAGAAAGAGGTCAGAGGAGGTTCAGCAGGGTTCAGAAAGAGGTCATAGGAGGTCCAGCAGGGTACAGAAAGAGGTCGCAGTAGGTCCAGCAGGGTTCAGAAAGAGGTCATGTGAAGTCCAGCAGGGTTCAGATAGAGGTCATGTGAAGTCCAGCAGGGTTCAGAAAGGAGTCATGTGAAGTCCAGCAGGGTTCAGATATATGTCATGTGAAGTCCAGCAGGGTTCAGAAAAGTTGGTGCATTCATTTGTGTTCAGCTGCAATTCCGAGTACTTGTCAGAGGCCTTTGTGCGCATGGCTCAGGAACGTGCACGTCTGCGACAACCGGAGACCCCTTACGTTGATCACTCATTATTGCAGCACTAAAACATATCAGTAGGAGTGGTAGCTAGTAGTCACATGGGACAGTGGCGCAATGGATATCGCGTCTGACTACGAATCAGAAGATTGTAGGTTCGACTCCTACCTGGCTCAAAACTGATTTTGACTTCACTTTTAGCAATATTTAACGAAGTCGCATTGTCGCTTTGCTTCTTAAACATGTTTTCCTGAAGTCGAATTCATTGGAGTGGTCGTCCACCCCTTGGTGACGATTGAGTAACCTTGGTCACCTCTTTAAAATACAGTCGCGAACCTCGCGTCAAGGATTTGGCAACAGATTACGTCATCTTCCAGTTCCAAACCTGCTTTTTTAGTTCTACTTCCTTGAGGAATAGAGAAACCCAAGGTATCACCGCCATCGGAACGAGGGTCAAGCTGGGCTCAAGTCTTTCACGAACCTGCTGGCCAGGCCCAACGTTCAAATATGGTTGGAGGAGGAATTTGTCATTTGTTCCGGCTGCCTGCGAAAGCTCGCCCATGCTTCCTGGAGTGCACTGGGATCTGCAACGTCGACTAACGAAGACTGGCAGACCGTCAGTGAAAATGCACGGTCATGTGAAGTCCAGCAAGGTTCAGAAAGATGTCGTAGGAGGTCAAGCAGGGTTCAGAAAGAGGTCAGAGGAGGTTCAGCAGGGTTCAGAAAGAGGTCATAGGAGGTCCCGCAGGGTACAGAAAGAGGTCGCAGTAGGTCCAGCAGGGTTCAGAAAGAGGTCATGTGAAGTCCAGCAGGGTTCAGATAGAGGTCATGTGAAGTCCAGCAGGGTTCAGATAGAGGTCATGTGAAGTCCAGCAGGGTTCAGAAAGATGTCGTAGGAGATCAATCAGGGTTCAGAAAGAGGTCAGAGGAGGTTCAGCAGGGTTCAGAAAGAGGTCATAGGAGGTCCAGCGGGGTACAGAAAGAGGTCATAGGAGGTCCAGCAGGGTACAGAAAGAGGTCGCAGTAGGTCCAGCAGGGTTCAGATATATGTCATGTGAAGTCCAGCATGGTTCAGATAGAGGTCGTGTGAAGTCCAGCAGGGTTCAGATAGAGGTCATGTGAAGTTCAGCAGGGTTCAGAAAGAGGTCATGTGAAGTCCAGCAGGGTTCAGAAAAGTTGGTGCATTCATTTGTGTTCAGCTGCAATTCCGAGTACTTGTCAGAGGCCTTTGTGCGCGTGGCTCAGGAACGTGCACGTCTGCGACAACCGGAGACCCCTTACGTTGATCACTCATTATTGCAGCACTAAAACATATCAGTAGGAGTGATAGCCAGTAGTCACATGGGCCAGTGGCGCAATGGATAACGCGTCTGACTGCGAATCAGAAGATTGTAGGTTCGACTCCTACCTGGCTCAAAACTGATTTTGACTTCACTTTTAGCAATATTTAATGAAGTCGCGTGGTCGCTTTGCTTCTTCAACATATTTTCCTGAAGTCGAATTCATTGGAGTGGTAGTCCACCCCTTGGTGACGATTGAGTAACCTTGGTCACCTCTTTAAAATACAGTCGCGACCCTCGCGTCAAGGATTTGGCAACAGATTACGTCATCTTCCCGTTCCAAACCTGCTTTTTTAGTTCTACTTCCTTGAGGAACAGAGAAACCCAAGGTATCACCGCCATCGGAACGAGGGTCAAGCTGGGCTCAAGTCTTTCACGAACCTGCTGGCCAGGCCCAACGTTCAAATATGGTTGGAGGAGGAATTTGTCATTTGTTCCGGCTGCCTGCGAAAGCTCGCCCATGCTTCCTGAAGTACACTGGGATCTGCAACGTCGACCAACGAAGACTGGCAGACCGTCAGTGAAAAGGCACGGTCATGTGAAGTCCAGCAGGGTTCAGAAAGATGTCGTAGGAGGTCAAGCAGGGTTCAGAAAGAGGTCAGAGGAGGTTCAGCAGGGTTCAGAAAGAGGTCATAGGAGGTCCAGCAGGGTACAGAAAGAGGTCGCAGTAGGTCCAGCAGGGTTCAGAAAGAGGTCATGTGAAGTCCAGCAGGGTTCAGATAGAGGTCATGTGAAGTCCAGCATGGTTCAGATAGAGGTCATGTGAAGTCCAGCAGGATTCAGAAAGATGTCGTAGGAGGTCAATCAGGGTTCAGAAAGAGGTCCGAGGAGGTTCAGCAGGGTTCAGAAAGAGGTCATAGGAGGTCCAGCAGGGTACAGAAAGAGGTCGCAGTAGGTCCAGCAGGGTTCAGATATATGTCGTGTGAAGTCCAGCATGGTTCAGATAGAGGTCGTGTGAAGTCCAGCAGGGTTCAGAAAGATGTCGTAGGAGGTCAATCAGGGTTCAGAAAGAGATCAGAGGAGGTTCGGCAGGGTTCAGAAAGAGGTCATAGGAGGTCCAGCAGGGTACAGAAAGAGGTCATAGGAGGTCCAGCAGGGTACAGAAAGAGGTCGCAGTAGGTCCAGCAGGGTTCAGAAAGAGGTCATGTGAAGTCCAGCAGGGTTCAGATAGAGGTCATGTGAAGTCCAGCAGGGTTCAGAAAGATGTCGTAGGAGGTCAATCAGGGTTCAGAAAGAGGTCAGAGGAGGTTCAGCAGGGTTCAGAAAGAGGTCATAGGAGGTCCAGCAGGGTACAGAAAGAGGTCGCAGTAGGTCCAGCAGGGTTCAGATATATGTCATGTGAAGTCCAGCATGGTTCAGATAGAGGTCGTGTGAAGTCCAGCAGGGTTCAGATAGAGGTCATGTGAAGTTCAGCAGGGTTCAGAAAGAGGTCATGTGAAGTACAGCAGGGTTCAGAAAGATGTCGTAGGAGGTCAATCAGGGTTCAGAAAGAGGTCAGAGGAGGTTCAGCAGGGTTCAGAAAGAGGTCATAGGAGGTCCAGCAGGGTACAGAAAGAGGTCATAGGAGGTCCAGCAGGGTACAGAAAGAGGTCGCAGTAGGTCCAGCAGGGTTCAGAGAGAGGTCATGTGAAGTCCAGCAGGGTTCAGATAGAGGTCATGTGAAGTCCAGCAGGGTTCAGAAAGGAGTCATGTGAAGTCCAGCAGGGTTCAGATATATGTCATGTGAAGTCCAGCAGGGTTCAGAAAAGTTGGTGCATTCATTTGTGTTCAGCTGCAATTCCGAGTACTTGTCAGAGGCCTTTGTGCGCGTGGCTCAGGAACGTGCACGTCTGCGACAACCGGAGACCCCAAACGTTGATCACTCATTATTGCAGCACTAAAACATATCAGTAGGAGTGATAGCTAGTAGTCACATGGGCCAGTGGCGCAATGGATCACGCGTCTGACTACGAATCAGAAGATTGTAGGTTCGACTCCTACCTGGCTCAAAACTGATTTTGACTTCACTTTTAGCAATATTTAATGAAGTCGCGTGGTTGCTTTGCTTCTTCAACATATTTTCCTGAAGTCGAATTCATTGGAGTGGTAGTCCACCCCTTGGTGACGATTGAGTAACCTTGGTCACCTCTTTAAAATACAGTCGCGACCCTCGCGTCAAGGATTTGGCAACAGATTACGTCATCTTCCCGTTCCAAACCTGCTTTTTTAGTTCTACTTCCTTGAGGAACAGAGAAACCCAAGGTATCACCGCCATCGGAACGAGGGTCAAGCTGGGCTCAAGTCTTTCACGAACCTGCTGGCCAGGCCCAACGTTCAAATATGGTTGGAGGAGGAATTTGTCATTTGTTCCGGCTGCCTGCGAAAGCTCGCCCATGCTTCCTGAAGTACACTGGGATCTGCAACGTCGACCAACGAAGACTGGCAGACCGTCAGTGAAAAGGCACGGTCATGTGAAGTCCAGCAGGGTTCAGAAAGATGTCGTAGGAGGTCAAGCAGGGTTCAGAAAGAGGTCAGAGGAGGTTCAGCAGGGTTCAGAAAGAGGTCATAGGAGGTCCAGCAGGGTACAGAAAGAGGTCGCAGTAGGTCCAGCAGGGTTCAGAAAGAGGTCATGTGAAGTCCAGCAGGGTTCAGATAGAGGTCATGTGAAGTCCAGCAGTGTTCAGATAGAGGTCATGTGAAGTCCAGCAGGGTTCAGAAAGATGTCGTAGGAGGTCAATCAGGGTTCAGAAAGAGATCAGAGGAGGTTCAGCAGGGTTCAGAAAGAGGTCATAGGAGGTCCAGCAGGGTACAGAAAGAGGTCGCAGTAGGTCCAGCAGGGTTCAGAAAGAGGTCATGTGAAGTCCAGCAGGGTTCAGGTAGAGGTCATGTGAAGTCCAGCAGGGTTCAGATAGAGGTCATGTGAAGTCCAGCAGGGTTCAGAAAGATGTCGTAGGAGGTCAATCAGGGTTCAGAAAGAGGTCAGAGGAGGTTCAGCAGGGTTCAGAAAGAGGTCATAGGAGGTCCAGCGGGGTACAGAAAGAGGTCATAGGAGGTCCAGCAGGGTACAGAAAGAGGTCGCAGTAGGTCCAGCAGGGTTCAGATATATGTCATGTGAAGTCCAGCATGGTTCAGATAGAGGTCGTGTGAAGTCCAGCAGGGTTCAGAAAGATGTCGTAGGAGGTCAAGCAGGGTTCAGAAAGAGGTCAGAGGAGGTTCAGCAGGGTTCAGAAAGAGGTCATAGGAGGTCCAGCAGGGTACAGAAAGAGGCCGCAGTAGGTCCAGCAGGGTTCAGAAAGAGGTCATGTGAAGTCCAGCAGGGTTCAGATAGAGGTCATGTGAAGTCCAGCATGGTTCAGATAGAGGTCATGTGAAGTCCAGCAGGGTTCAGAAAGATGTCGTAGGAGGTCAATCAGGGTTCAGAAAGAGGTCAGAGGAGGTTCAGCAGGGTTCAGAAAGAGGTCATAGGAGGTCCAGCCGGGTACAGAAAGAGGTCGCAGTAGGTCCAGCAGGGTTCAGATATATGTCATGTGAAGTCCAGCATGGTTCAGATAGAGGTCGTGTGAAGTCCAGCAGGGTTCAGAAAGATGTCGTAGGAGGTCAATCAGGGTTCAGAAAGAGATCAGAGGAGGTTCAGCAGGGTTCAGAAAGAGGTCATAGGAGGTCCAGCAGGGTACAGAAAGAGGTCATAGGAGGTCCAGCAGGGTACAGAAAGAGGTCGCAGTAGGTCCAGCAGGGTTCAGAAAGAGGTCATGTGAAGTCCAGCAGGGTTCAGATAGAGGTCATGTGAAGTCCAGCAGGGTTCAGAAAGATGTCGTAGGAGGTCAATCAGGGTTCAGAAAGAGGTCAGAGGAGGTTCAGCAGGGTTCAGAAAGAGGTCATAGGAGGTCCAGCAGGGTACAGAAAGAGGTCGCAGTAGGTCCAGCAGGGTTCAGATATATGTCATGTGAAGTCCAGCATGGTTCAGATAGAGGTCGTGTGAAGTCCAGCAGGGTTCAGATAGAGGTCATGTGAAGTTCAGCAGGGTTCAGAAAGAAGTCATGTGAAGTCCAGCAGGGTTCAGAAAAGTTGGTGCATTCATTTGTGTTCAGCTGCAATTCCGAGTACTTGTCAGAGGCCTTTGTGCGCGTGGCTCAGGAACGTGCACGTCTGCGACAACCGGAGACCCCTTACGTTGATCACTCATTATTGCAGCACTAAAGCATATCAGTAGGAGTGATAGCTAATAGTCACATGGGCTAGTGGCGCAATGGATAACGCGTCTGACTACGAATCAGAAGATTGTAGGTTCGACTCCTACCTGGCTCAAAACTGATTTTGACTTCACTTTTAGCAATATTTAATGAAGTCGCGTGGTCGCTTTGCTTCTTCAACATATTTTCCTGAAGTCGAATTCATTGGAGTGGTAGTCCACCCCTTGGTGACGATTGAGTAACCTTGGTCACCTCTTTAAAATACAGTCGCGACCCTCGCGTCAAGGATTTGGCAACAGATTACGTCATCTTCCCGTTCCAAACCTGCTTTTTTAGTTCTACTTCCTTGAGGAACAGAGAAACCCAAGGTATCACCGCCATCGGAACGAGGGTCAAGCTGGGCTCAAGTCTTTCACGAACCTGCTGGCCAGGCCCAACGTTCAAATATGGTTGGAGGAGGAATTTGTCATTTGTTCCGGCTGCCTGCGAAAGCTCGCCCATGCTTCCTGAAGTACACTGGGATCTGCAACTTCGACCAACGAAGACTGGCAGACCATCAGTGAAAAGGCACGGTCATGTGAAGTCCAGCAGGGTTCAGAAAGATGTCGTAGGAGGTCAAGCAGGGTTCAGAAAGAGGTCAGAGGAGGTTCAGCAGGGTTCAGAAAGAGGTCATAGGAGGTCCAGCAGGGTACAGAAAGAGGTCGCAGTAGGTCCAGCAGGGTTCAGAAAGAGGTCATGTGAAGTCCAGCAGGGTTCAGATAGAGGTCATGTGAAGTCCAGCAGGGTTCAGATAGAGGTCATGTGAAGTCCAGCAGGGTTCAGAAAGATGTCGTAGGAGGTCAATCAGGGTTCAGAAAGAGGTCAGAGGAGGTTCAGCAGGGTTCAGAAAGAGGTCAGAGGAGGTTCAGCAGGGTTCAGAAAGAGGTGATAGGAGGTTGTGGAAGTGTAATTCAGTGTAACTTATTAATTGGCACTGGTAACTTATTGGTTGACCTAGTAACAAAGCAGATGCATTTTACATGCAAACTCTGTGGGGGACGGGTTTGTAAATGAGTTAGGAATGTGCACGAACATGATGGTCTCTTGAAACACCTGGTCACAGCCCCAGGCTGGAGCACCCCCCTATTGTTTGATAAAAGGAACTCACAGCAGGGGGGGGGCTAGCTGGCGCCAGGAAGGCGACCGGTGACGTCGGCGGAGAGGAGATTACGAGTTCAGCGGACAGAGGATTAAGTCGAGTTGGTCCATATAAGCGGGAGCTGCGGCTGGAGTCGGGAGGACTTGCTGCGAGGAGCTCTGACGAACGGGACCATGGCGGAGGAACATCAGCCGAACGAAAAGGACCATGGAAAAGAGTTAATCTCAGCCATTGAATAATGCGGTATTATTTGGTAAATGGAATCAAGTGAATAACCAGTTAATAAAGTTGTGACCTTTTGTAAAACCTGTTTCCGACCATTGGCGTCTTGAGTCTCACCCTCCACTTCCGCGACAATATGGAGGCACCGCTGAAATTTCGAGTGGACGTCGCCAAGGTGAGCATGTAAGCATGACGTCTTGGGGATCTGTCCATTATGAAATATGAATTCTGAAGATGGAGGATTTGGTGTGTGGGACTTGCATTCCGTAGGTAATCCAAGGAGTGTAAAAGTATTTTTGTCACGACCGTCCAAGGAAAAAGTCACGGATGGAACGGTTTAAATGATTCTATTATTCGTGTGCTTGCATATACGTACGGTATACGCTGGGTGTTAAGAGCCTTACTCTGGTCTGCGGGCAAGTCGGCTCGTGAAGCGCACCGATGCCGCGATATAGGTGGCGTGAGCCATCACGAATGGGATTTCGATAAACGACTGTAGCAATTTATTCGTTTTTTCTAAATGATTTCTGTAAATACGTATTTTTACGCTGGTTATTAAAAGCCTTACCATGAACTAGGAGCAAGATCGTGCCATGAGTGCACCATGGGACGATCTGCTTCCAGGACGTGTAAGGCCGGTACACTCGTTTACCCACCAGCACACGGATAAAGTACTACTTTTTTGCACTTGTTCGAAGCACTTGACTTGATCGGCGCTCGGCGAGCGACAGGGAACCGGGAAATGGAACTTGATATTTATATATATATATATTTCCAATATGGTACACCGGCCACAACGATTTTAGCGATTATCCAAGTTTTTTTTTAACGATTTCTGTAAATACGTATTTTTCCTGCGCTGTGTAATTCTGACACGCGCCACGAAGAAACGCACCACTGATGTGCATGAAGCGACTTGTTTGCCGGTTCGGTAAGGTCCGTCCGTACACGTGTACAATCGTGTACACCCGTTTTAAATAAATAATTTTTTTCAGTTTTCCCGCCATGCCTATAAATTCATGACAGACAACCCCCCTCATGCCGGTCCAGAATTATGATGAAAGATGGCGATTGAGAAAAAAAATTGCATCAAATTTTGTCCAGGTCCATCAAGAAGCCTTTGAGACATGCTTCACGGTTGAATAAAAAACCACCGTTTAGAGTACTTTTTTTGTTCAAAGCACTCGACTTGGAGCCAGCGACTTGCTCGGCGGGGGATATAATTTTAGATATATATATAGTACGGGCATGCCCTAGTGAGAGATAATTACAGGAAATGGTGTTTGTGAGTAACAACCACCCTCTGGTCGAGGCTCATAGAAGGGGTGATGCTTACTGATTCGGCACGCTCACAAAATATGGGATTTTAAATGGCAGAGATGCCACGAAAGATCAGGAAGGGAAGGAATGGAAAATTTGTCAAGGTTTGAAATTAATCGGACAAGGGGGTCCCAAGGTATGGTCACCGTACTCGCAGGTCGTTCGTTTTGGCTTTGCGAATGGACCAAAGAGACAAAGTGAGAAAGAGAGACAGACAGAGAGAGATAGACAGAAAAAGAAAGAAAGAGAGACATAGAGACAAACAGAGATAAAGATGATAGTCAGAGTCAGACACATAGAGAGAGACAGACAAAAAGAGATAGACAGAGTGAGACAAAGTGAGAAAGAGAGACAGACAGAGAGAGATAGACAGAAAAAGAAAGAAAGAGAGACATAGAGACAAACAGAGATAAAGATGATACTCAGAGTCAGACACATAGAGAGAGACAGACAAAAAGAGATAGACAGAGTGAGACAAAGTGAGAAAGAGAGACAGACAGAGAGAGATAGACAGAAAAAGAAAGAAAGAGAGACATAGAGACAAACAGAGATAAAGATGATAGTCAGAGTCAGACACATAGAGAGAGACAGACAAAAAGAGATAGACAGAGTGAGACAAAGTGAGAAAGAGAGACAGACAGAGAGAGATAGACAGAAAAAGAAAGAAAGAGAGACATAGAGACAAACAGAGATAAAGATGATAGTCAGACACATAGAGAGAGACAGACAAAAAGAGATAGACAGAGTGAGACAAAGTGAGAAAGAGAGACAGACAGAGGGAGATAGACAGAAAAAGAAAGAAAGAGAGACATAGAGACAAACAGAGATAAAGATGATAGTCAGACACATAGAGAGAGACAGACAAAAAGAGATAGACAGAGTGAGACAAAGTGAGAAAGAGAGACAGACAGAGAGAGATAGACAGAAAAAGAAAGAAAGAGAGACATAGAGACAAACAGAGATAAAGATGATAGTCAGAGTCAGACACATAGAGAGAGACAGACAAAAAGAGATAGACAGAGTGAGACAAAGTGAGAAAGAGAGACAGACAGAGAGAGATAGACAGAAAAAGAAAGAAAGAGAGACATAGAGACAAACAGAGATAAAGATGATAGTCAGACACATAGAGAGAGACAGACAAAAAGAGATAGACAGAGTGAGACAAAGTGAGAAAGAGAGACAGACAGAGAGAGATAGACAGAAAAAGAAAGAAAGAGAGACATAGAGACAAACAGAGATAAAGATGATAGTCAGAGTCAGACACATAGAGAGAGACAGACAAAAAGAGATAGACAGAGTGAGACAAAGTGAGAAAGAGAGACAGACAGAGAGAGATAGACAGAAAAAGAAAGAAAGAGAGACATAGAGACAAACAGAGATAAAGATGATAGTCAGACACATAGAGAGAGACAGACAAAAAGAGATAGACAGAGTGAGACAAAGTGAGAAAGAGAGACAGACAGAGAGAGATAGACAGAAAAAGAAAGAAAGAGAGACATAGAGACAAACAGAGATAAAAATGGTAGTCAGACACATAGAGAGAGACAGACAAAAAGAGATAGACAGAGTGAGACAAAGTGAGAAAGAGAGACAGACAGAGAGAGATAGACAGAAAAAGAAAGAAAGAGAGACATAGAGACAAACAGAGATAAAGATGATAGTCAGACACATGTTTTACAGATGGATACAGGTGGGACAAAGGGAAACACCGTATCAAGACAAGCCGACAAATCAAGGGAAACCAGAGACTTCTACTTCAGATACTCCTTGAAAATGGTGATATTTATCCTAGGAATGGGTTCTCTGGTAGTGGGGACTCTGTGTTGTATGGATTATTTTGGGGTAATGAGGGAACAAAACGCAACACCAGCAAATGATACACAGATATATGATCATGCGGAACGACAAAAGCAGAAGAGAAGTTTGATGAAGGATAAAGACACACCTTTAGAATCCGATGGATTACACGGGATTAATACTTTTTTACATTTAGCCCATACAAGGGCTGCTATAGCAAATGAAAGTAATTGTTGGAACTTGTTGTTGGACCTTGTTGTTGGAACTTGTTGTTGGCACTTGTTGGAACTTGTTGGAACTTGTTGTTGGAACTTGTTGTTGGAACTTGTTGTTGCAACTTGCTGTTGGAACTTGCTGTTGGAACTTGTTGGAACTTGTTGGAACTTGTTGTTGGAACTTGCTGTTGGAACTTGCTGTTGGAACTTGTTGTTGGAACTTGTTGTTGGAACTTGCTGTTGGAACTTGCTGTTGGAACTTGTTGTTGGAACTTGTTGTTGGAACTTGTTGTTGGAACTTGTTGTTGGAACTTGCTGTTGGAACTTGCTGTTGGAACTTGTTGTTGGAACTTGTTGTTGGAACTTGCTGTTGGAACTTGCTGTTGGAACTTGTTGTTGGAACTTGTTGTTGGAACTTGTTGTTGGAACTTGTTGTTGGAACTTGCTGTTGGAACTTGTTGTTGGAACTTGTTGTTGGAACTTGTTGTTGCAACTTGCTGTTGGAACTTGTTGTTGGAACTTGTTGGAACTTGTTGTTGGAACTTGCTGTTGGAACTTGCTGTTGGAACTTGTTGTTGGAACTTGTTGTTGGAACTTGTTGTTGGAACTTGTTGGAACTTGTTGTTGTAACTTGCTGTTGGAACTTGCTGTTGGAACTTGTTGGAACTTGTTGGAACTTGTTGTTGGAACTTGCTGTTGGAACTTGCTGTTGGAACTTGTTGTTGGAACTTGTTGTTGGAACTTGTTGTTGGAACTTGTTGTTGGAACTTGTTGTTGGAACTTGCTGTTGGAACTTGTTGTTGGAACTTGTTGTTGGAACTTGTTGTTGCAACTTGCTGTTGGAACTTGCTGTTGGAACTTGTTGGAACTTGTTGTTGGAACTTGCTGTTGGAACTTGTTGTTGGAACTTGCTGTTGGAACTTGTTGGAACTTGTTGTTGGAACTTGTTGTTGGAACTTGTTGTTGCAACTTGTTGTTGGAACTTGTTGTTGGAACTTGTTGGAACTTGTTGTTGCAACTTGCTGTTGGAACTTGTTGTTGGAACTTGTTGGAACTTGTTGTTGGAACTTGCTGTTGGAACTTGCTGTTGGAACTTGTTGTTGGAACTTGTTGTTGGAACTTGTTGTTGGAACTTGTTGGAACTTGTTGTTGCAACTTGCTGTTGGAACTTGCTGTTGGAACTTGTTGGAACTTGTTGTTGGAACTTGTTGTTGGAACTTGTTGTTGGAACTTGCTGTTGGAACTTGTTGTTGGAACTTGCTGTTGGAACTTGCTGTTGGAACTTGTTGTTGGAACTTGTTGTTGGAACTTGTTGTTGGAACTTGTTGGAACTTGTTGTTGCAACTTGCTGTTGGAACTTGCTGTTGGAACTTGTTGGAACTTGTTGTTGGAACTTGTTGTTGGAACTTGTTGTTGGAACTTGCTGTTGGAACTTGCTGTTGGAACTTGTTGTTGGAACTTGTTGTTGGAACTTGTTGTTGGAACTTGTTGTTGGAACTTGTTGTTGGAATGAATGGGAACATTCAAATGTTGGGTTTTGCTAACATTTCCACAACGTCGCTACAACGTTTCACTTTCGTTGTTGCAACGTTTTGCTCCAACGTTTTGGGGACATTCGAATGTCAAGTGAATCGAATGAGAATTCAGGAATTATTTCATTATTAACGATTAATGAAGTACTTATTTAATTAATTACATTTCTTATTACATTACAGTAATTACATTACAGTAATTACCTGAGGTAATTACAGTAATTACAGTTCCGGTAATTACAGTAATTACAGTAATCATTACAGTAATTGCAGTAATCTTATTACAGTAATTACATTACATTAACTCAGGCACCTTTTGAGTAAGGAAGCTGATATTTGGACATGACACTGACCAAGTGATGTGGCTGTCAAGGAAAATATTGATTTATTGATTAATCATTTAATAAATTAACTCGTTGATTTATAAATGACTTATTTAATTAAAATTCCTGAGAGATACATCTTCGGATGAAATACTTGCAGATTGGTTATGCTATGAGCCAATTGATTAAGGAAAATGTTTTGTGATGGATATATTTTCACGACTAATTCCAGTTAACATCCTGCAAAATTTGCTCGTTTGCTGGCCGAGTCGAAATTGCGTTGAGTTTCTATGGCATGCGCCATTAAAAGCGCTGTGTAATGGTTGAGCTCCTTTTATTTCGGTTTGGTCATGCGGATGAGCAAACAAAGTGACAAATGCTGCGGCTGGAGCAGTAGAAGCGATGTTTTTTTAAATGGAAACGATGTAATGAGTAATTAAAAGTGGGAGGGGGCAACACCACGCATACCTCTTTTAAGGTGTGTATAAACCCTGGAATATTTCAGCAATCAATACAATGCTGAAACTATGTAAGTTAAGTTAATGAGTAATTTACTGAGTAATTTAATGAGTAATTTAATGAGTAATTTAATGAGTAATTTAACGAATAATTTAATGAGTAATTTAATGAGTAATTTAATGAGTAATTTAACGAATAATTTAATGAGTAATTTAATGAGTAATTTAACGAATAATTTAATGAGTAATTTAATGAGTAATTTAATGAGTAATTTAACGAATAATTTAATGAGTAATTTAATGAGTAATTTAATAAGTAATTTAATAAGTAATTTAATGAGGAATTAAAAGTGGGAGGGGGCAACACCACGCATACCTCTTTTAAGGTGTGTATAAACCCTGGAATAAACGTGGGAGGGGGCAACACCACGCATACCTCTTTTAAGGTATGTATAAACCCTGGAATATTTCAGCAATCAATACGATGCTGAAATGATGTAATTTACTGTGTAAGAGGGTCGACCTTGGGTTTGTTTGGGTTTGTTGTTTATTTTGTGGATGTGTATTTTTTGTGTATTTTGGATATATTTTCACGACTAATTCCAGTTAACATCCTGCAAAATTTGCTCGTTTTCTGGCTGAGTCGAAATTGCGTTGAGTTTCTATGGCATGCGCCATTAAAAGCGCTGTGTAATGGTTGAGCTCCCTTTATTTCGTTTTGGTCATGCGGATGAGCAAACAAAATGACGAATGCTGCGGCTGGAGCAGTGGAAGCGATTTTTGAATTGTTCAATGATTATTCGATATTGTTATGACTTATTGTCAATAGGTATACTGAGTGGCCATGAGGTAGCCTGTTGCTATGTACAGTTTTATTCTATTGTTGATTATACCACATAATTGTGGTGATAAAGGAAATGTTCGTTTTAAATAGATGATTATGATATGACCATGACTATAAAATCATGATGATTATTATGAATGATATCATAGGGTTCAAATGCAGAATGATTGCATGAACTTGGGAAAGAACTTTCAAGCCCTATGGGATAAATTGGGTGTTACAAGCAATGGAGTTTCAAAATTTAGCATGATTGAAGGAATTTGACAGTCCCATTTCAGGAGTTTTACGAAATTTATATTGCCAAGAGATTTTGGGTACTATTAAAAGGAAAATGATGAGATATTTTTCCCAAAGAACTTTAATATCTGGCATCCATTTTGGCTGTCTCACGAATGAAGGATGAGTTGCCTTTAGTGGTTGCAAAGAAAAATTTGTGGAGACCAGGCAAAATGGGAAAATATGTCAAATATGACCCTAGGACAGGACGGCGATTCATCAATTGACATGAGGTACGAATCCGAGGTGACGACCGATGAAATTCGATCTCAGTCAATGGATGGACCTGTCCTGACATCATTGGGGAAAGGGCTTATGCAAGGAGTCATTCAAAATGATTAATTTGATTTATTGATGAATATTGATGAATTAATTGAAATTGAATAATTGATTGAATTGTTAATTGATTGAATCTAATTGATTGAATTTAATTGCATAAATTGAACTGAATAAATTGAATTGAATATATTGATTGTTTGATTGATGAAAATGCGGTCTCAAGAAAGAAGCTTTGATATCTTTGCGAGATATTATCAATGTGGAGACAACCTGGGAAAATTGAGCAAGGTGGTGAGTTTATATACAGATATATATGTGCGGTTACCATTGTGTGATTTCCCCGTCAAACAGAGCGGACACCTGAGGATTCACCCACTTCATACTGACCCTCCGGCTCATCTGCAAATACTGATCTGTGAGATTGGATTGTGCAAAAGCCACAGCTGAGGGAGATTCTCTGGAAATCACCGTGCGAACAGGTGGAGAGATCCTTCCTGGAGGTACGAGTGAAGCTTTAGAGGAACCTGGAACAAGCTACAACACATCCAACGCTACTTTGATAAAAGGCAGAATGGGAAATGGAGCCTGCAAGAACACACAAGGACAACCAGAGATTCCACAAAAAGGTACTTGTACACATCATATGTACGACCGTTATGGTGCCGAAGCTATAAGGCAGGTCGAGAATTGGTATTTGTGGACAAAGGGACATGATGAGGAGTTTCCAAGAGATGGTACATTTGAGCGAAGTCGATTGGAAAGATTGGAACAAAGATTGAAAGCCAGGAAGAGACAGAATCTAACGGTAGACTGGCTTGCATTCCATCTTTGGGATGGTGAATCCAGACAACGGGAACAGCAAGAACGGATAACGGAACTAGAACTTAAAATAAAAAGGATACAGGATACAGTGGAGGAGACAAATGCACAACTGCCCTCGAAATTAGGAATGAAAGTCACAGTTGTCCCATCTGATTTCCAGTTGTCTCCCCAAAAAGGACGGTACAGAGAATTTTTTCGTGTTTCAGGAGATAACGAGAGATTGCAGTGGCAACTCAGGGATGTAGAGATGCAGCCCAGCAATACAAGTGCACAGGCGCACAGATCAGACAACGACAGAAACCGGTGTTTCGAGTGTGGAAAGATGGGACATTGGAGAAGAAGATGTCCGTATGTCAACAGGAAGACAAGGTCATGGGGCAAACCAAGATCAAGGGTACCAGTGCTTACCGGTACCTCAGACAATGATTAGGCCTTCATTGCTGCAAATCCCAAATGATGATTGGCCTCAACAGATTCGATTACTGGACAAACATGAACAACTGTCAATGATTCTTGTGTCTGAAAAGTTTTCAGAGCAAGAATGATTCATTTTTCTTTTTGCTTGTTAACAAATTAATAATTAATTGATAAAATGCCAAAATTGGATCTTCTATTTTGGGCACAGCAATTTTAAATTTACAAAGTTTGGAACAATTGCGTTGCAATTGTTGGCAAACCAAGTAACAAGAGTCACATGATGATCAGGTGGGAATTTCGGACTATTGTTCCGCACGATTGATAGGTCAATGGTCGACTGACATGCAAATGGGTGTGTAGTCAAAATTTGGATAGATTATTGTGAAGGCAGAAAGGGTAATTTCAATTTGACATCATAAGGGTTTTCCAAGAATGGACTTCTGGTTTATTTGTCTATAAGCATTTTGAATTTGATTGACAAATTTTATGAAATTGAAATAAAATTGACACCCATCTGATCTGTAAATAATGGTTCCAACGCAAACAAATATGCATAATGCATGTGTGTGTGTGTTTTTGTGTATCAATCTTACAAGATTGTTGACACCGACAGTGTGCCTGTCTGGAAATGGATAGTTATATGTGGATGGGATTGGGATATGTGGATGGGATTGAATATCCAGAGAATCCGTAAAATAAAATAGAAATATAATTTGATTATGAACATTATCTCTTTTGTCAAGGGAAATGGAATATAAAAAATTTTTTTTGATGTGCTGGGTTATGAGCAGCCATTAATTAATAGTAAAATTGTGAGTAATTTTGGGATTCCATTTTTGATAGAATGTATATGAGAATAACATCTATTTATGGATATGAGCTTCATAAAAGGAAATGAGGAAGTACAAAATCATCCAAATTTGGGAGAGGTCTTACACTAACTTCCCAGAATACTCTGCTCATGGATTTTATATATATAAACTTGAATTTTATCAGCATATAAATTGTGCTGTATGTATGGATGTGTTTTAGGCATAGATGATATGGGAAAAGAGTAAAGAAAATTTTGCTGGTTTGAACTATTGTGGGTTTTTCAGTTCTGGAGTTTAAACAAAGTCACCGGTTAACAGATGAGAAAGGATAGTAAATAAATTATTCTCTGCTGGGCAAATTAAGTACGATATTACTAAGACTTATGAGAGCTATTGTTCCGCCTTACAGCAGTGGAAAATTATTGGAAAAAAATTAGATCCAACATAATGAATCTATAAAAGAATGTGATAGGGATAATATCCTCAATTTGTACTAATTATTTGATTGTGGGTAAAGGAATTAAGTCATCGTAGTGGATTGTTAACAGCAGCCTGAAAATGTCCTGAGAGTGTGCATCCATGTAATCAGAAATCCCAGATTTGTTTTTACAAACAACATTTTGGTAGAGGTCTTGTGTGGAACACTTCCTTGGTAGATAAAAACGGTACTGCATGCTGGCAGCCACTTTTGCGGCCAGTTAGGCCAAACAAATTGAGAGGAAATTGTAGTTAAATACGTAAGTTACACATGGCTATTTGTAAAAAAGGAAATTTGTTGAGATGGGAAACATTTTTTCGAAGGTTTATTAAGGTGTTATAATATGACATGTGGCAAGGCAAACTATTGGATGGGAAAATTAGATCTGGCTATAGAATAAATTTATTGACCCCTTGAAGTTAATCCTTCGAATCATTGTTTCACTGGCATTTTTGTTCAAATTGGAAATAGTTTGGTAGAGCTTTGGTTAAAACCTTTGGTTGCGGTATCTTGGAACGAATTGATAAACCATAGGAGATTGATAAGAATAGAAACAAATATGGACCCAAAATAGAAAGTTGGATTCATGCCTCTCATTGCAAGCAAGCACATGGGGCTAAGGTGGACGATCCCACAGAAAATGAGGCTGCACCTAGCAGCCCAGCAGAACATTCAGTGGTAGAAAAATGATAGTCATGATTTACAGTCATTTGAATTACATTTTAACACCCCTTGCATTGATAAACATTACATTTTCAACATGTGATATTCCTACTTGGAATAGTGACATTTATTTGCCTACATGACATACAATTACCTGCTGATATTAATACAGCATGAGTGAAAAAATGTATCACAACTACACTCATGATCAGGGGATTGAGTTCAACCCCGGGAGATAGGGGGATCAGGGTAAGACAAATAATCTGATTATGTTACATATTAAGGGATTTTCTTTATTTACCTTTTAGGAAGCTTGTTAGTTTGGTATATAATGTTAAATGTCATCGACATATAACTATGTCATAGATATGAATATATACAAGGAGTAGCAGACTTGTTTGTTGGTTTAGTAGTTATATTGGCAATTGTTTTAGTGGTGGCTTGCTTGAAAGCCTTAGTGACGGTGTGTTTGAATAAGGTAACCAACAACACGATGATAACGCATGAAGTGACAAATGAGGAAAGAAATGTGGAACCAGAAAAGGAAGACTTTTATGGCGACATAAATACTGAGATTAAAAGACTAAATCAAGTGATGTTGCAAATGAATACAGTAGAATTAAGATAATGGCATAACGACAATGTTATGAGTTGTGTCAATTACAATATCAATGAACTCATATCACCACGAGTGACACACTGTTAGGAGAAAAAAAAAAAAAAAAAAAAATAAAGAGGGAAAAGAAAAAGTGGAGAGGAATTATGGTAATAATACATTATGCTTAATTTGTTGGTTTGGGAAAATTGTTGTTGGGAATTAGGTATTCCCGTGTGTGATTGTAATCATATACAATGCTATTCTTAGTTTAGTAATAAAATACATACCTGATTGAATATTATTTGTGTGACGCATATAAATGAATATAACTTTTTGTGTTAAGGAAAAACAACAAATTGTTGAATGTGAAACTGTCGGAAGATATACATGATTATGCTGATTTCATGGTAAGATGTACCCTATCTGATTCAGTGTGTGCGGAAAGCAGATTCAGATATGACTGAGCATAAGGATAAGACGAGATCACATTTTGGAGGGATTGCTAACGGAATTGGGAAGAAGAAAGAAAGAAAATTTGTGGCTAAAAAATGAAGTTAATCGTGGCATACACCCTCTTTCTCAAAGAATGATGAAGACATTCTCCCGTGTAACTTGGAGATGAATGCTTACCTTCACCAAGGAAATTTATGTGACCATTTGCCTGGATCACACTGCAACATATGAAAGAAAGGCGATCACTTACTCTTGTTCGAAGACTTCGAACATTCACCACATCAGAAGTTGCAGGACAACGACATTTTACCTGCAACCTCTGTGAAATGCGGGGACATATGTTATTACTTCACCAACGTCCGGGGAACCAGCATGGAGCTGCAAAAAACGGCTGTGCCCTTGTCACAACAGCTGTGCACGATTCTGCTGGATTGCTCCTGGTAAGGACCATGAATGACCTGAACACCATGGTCCCAACATCATTGTGGATGCATCCGGCATCCCTGTTCCACATCTTGCTGGCCAATCAATGTCACACCAATACTTGCTGCCCACTCACAATAAGGGAGGAGGCAAGTCAACTACAACTGGGTGAAGGCCTTGTTCAGGAATTACTATGGTTTACAGCAAAAAAGTGGCAAGAATGCTACAAGGAGAGCAGGGTCAGTCTATGACTCCGCAATGTTACCACAACAGCGAAATCCTACACGAAGTAGTGCAGGAGCTATGAAGACATTAGGAGAAAATGTTTCATACCTGGATTCAAACACAAGTGATCAGCCCTTCCTTTCAAACAAAGTCAACATTTGTGTGGAGGCAAACGTTTTTGCCAGATGGTGCAGATGCTTTACAAAACTTGAAAATGAAGTGAAATTGTTGTATCTTGGTGATGGTGAAGTGTTGTTTTGAAAATATATTTGTGATGCAAATGCAATAGATTGAACAATATGGAAGGAGTCAATGACCAACGAAATGTTTTGTGATTCTTGCAGGATGACGGTGTATGCCTAAGGGAATTTGATTACCAAAGTTATGATTATTTACTTATACTTGTAATGATGTTTACTTGTAGTGATTGATTGTTTACTTATATTGATGTTTAGATTAATGGTTAATATAAACAAAAACAAAAAGATGAGGGAATTGTGGAAGTGTAATTCAGTGTAACTTATTAATTGGCACTGGTAACTTATTGGTTGACCTAGTAACAAAGCAGATGCATTTTACATGCAAACTCTGTGGGGGACGGGTTTGTAAATGAGTTAGGAATGTGCACGAACATGATGGTCTCTTGAAACACCTGGTCACAGCCCCAGGCTGGAGCACCCCCCTATTGTTTGATAAAAGGAACTCACAGCAGGGGGGGGGGCTAGCTGGCGCCAGGAAGGCGACCGGTGACGTCGGCGGAGAGGAGATTACGAGTTCAGCGGACAGAGGATTAAGTCGAGTTGGTCCATATAAGCGGGAGCTGCGGCTGGAGTCGGGAGGACTTGCTGCGAGGAGCTCTGACGAACGGGACCATGGCGGAGGAACATCAGCCGAACGAAAAGGACCATGGAAAAGAGTTAATCTCAGCCATTGAATAATGCGGTATTATTTGGTAAATGGAATCAAGTGAATAACCAGTTAATAAAGTTGTGACCTTTTGTAAAACCTGTTTCCGACCATTGGCGTCTTGAGTCTCACCCTCCACTTCCGCGACAAGGTCCAGCAGGGTACAGAAAGAGGTCGCAGTAGGACCAGCAGGGTTCAGATATATGTCATGTGAAGTCCAGCATGGTTCAGATAGAGGTCGTGTGAAGTCCAGCAGGGTTCAGATAGAGGTCATGTGAAGTTCAGCAGGGTTCAGAAAGAGGTCATGTGAAGTACAGCAGGGTTCAGAAAGATGTCGTAGGAGGTCAATCAGGGTTCAGAAAGAGGTCAGAGGAGGTTCAGCAGGGTTCAGAAAGAGGTCATAGGAGGTCCAGCAGGGTACAGAAAGAGGTCATAGGAGGTCCAGCAGGGTACAGAAAGAGGTCGCAGTAGGTCCAGCAGGGTTCAGAAAGAGGTCATGTGAAGTCCAGCAGGGTTCAGATAGAGGTCATGTGAATTCCAGCAGGGTTCAGAAAGGAGTCATGTGAAGTCCAGCAGGGTTCAGAAAGGAGTCATGTGAAGTCCAGCAGGGTTCAGATATATGTCATGTGAAGTCCAGCAGGGTTCAGAAAAGTTGGTGCATTCATTTGTGTTCAGCTGCAATTCCGAGTACTTGTCAGAGGCCTTTGTGCGCGTGGCTCAGGAACGTGCACGTCTGCGACAACCGGAGACCCCTTACGTTGATCACTCATTATTGCAGCACTAAAACATATCAGTAGGAGTGATAGCTAGTAGTCACATGGGCCAGTGGCGCAATGGATAACGCGTCTGACTACGAATCAGAAGATTGTAGGTTCGACTCCTACCTGGCTCAAAACTGGTTTTGACTTCACTTTTAGCAATATTCAATGAAGTCGCGTGGTCGCTTTGCTTCCTCAACATATTTTTCTGAAGTCGAATTCATTGGAGTGGTAGTCCACCCCTTGGTGACGATTGAGTAACCTTGGTCACCTCTTTAAAATACAGTCGCGACCCTCGCGTCAAGGATTTGGCAAGAGATTACGTCATCTTCCCGTTCCAAACCTGCTTTTTTAGTTCTACTTCCTTGAGGAACAGAGAAACCCAAGGTATCACCGCCATCGGAACGAGGGTCAAGCTGGGCTCAAGTCTTTCACGAACCTGCTGGCCAGGCCCAACGTTCAAATATGGTTGGAGGAGGAATTTGTCATTTGTTCCGGCTGCCTGCGAAAGCTCGCCCATGCTTCCTGAAGTACACTGGGATCTGCAACGTCGACCAACGAAGACTGGCAGACCGTCAGTGAAAAGGCACGGTCATGTGAAGTCCAGCAGGGTTCAGAAAGATGTCGTAGGAGGTCAAGCAGGGTTCAGAAAGATGTCGTAGGAGGTTCAGCAGGGTTCAGAAAGAGGTCATAGGAGGTCCAGCAGGGTACAGAAAGAGGTCGCAGTAGGTCCAGCAGGGTTCAGATAGAGGTCATGTGAAGTCCAGCAGGGTTCAGAAAGGAGTCATGTGAAGTCCAGCAGGGTTCAGATATATGTCATGTGAAGTCCAGCAGGGTTCAGAAAAGTTGGTGCATTCATTTTTGTTCAGCTGCAATTCCGAGTACTTGTCAGAGGCCTTTGTGCGCGTGGCTCAGGAACGTGCACGTCTGCGACAACCGGAGACCCCAAACGTTGATCACTCATTATTGCAGCACTAAAACATATCAGTAGGAGTGATAGCTAGTAGTCACATGGGCCAGTGGCGCAATGGATAACGCGTCTGATTACGAATCAGAAGATTGTAGGTTCGACTCCTACCTGGCTCAAAACTGATTTTGACTTCACTTTTAGCAATATTTAATGAAGTCGCGTGGTCGCTTTGCTTCTTCAACATATTTTCCTGAAGTCGAATTCATTGGAGTGGTAGTCCACCCCTGGGTGACGATTGAGTAACCTTGGTCACCTCTTTAAAATACAGTCGCGACCCTCGCGTCAAGGATTTGGCAACAGATTACGTCATCTTCCCGTTCCAAACCTGCTTTTTTAGTTCTACTTCCTTGAGGAACAGAGAAACCCAAGGTATCACCGCCATCGGAACGAGGGTCAAGCTGGGCTCAAGTCTTTCACGAACCTGCTGGCCAGGCCCAACGTTCAAATATGGTTGGAGGAGGAATTTGTCATTTGTTCCGGCTGCCTGCGAAAGCTCGCCCATGCTTCCTGAAGTACACTGGGATCTGCAACGTCGACCAACGAAGACTGGCAGACCGTCAGTGAAAAGGCACGGTCATGTGAAGTCCAGGAGGGTTCAGAAAGATGTCGTAGGAGGTCAAGCAGGGTTCAGAAAGAGGTCAGAGGAGGTTCAGCAGGGTTCAGAAAGAGGTCATAGGAGGTCCAGCAGGGTACAGAAAGAGGTCGCAGTAGGTCCAGCAGGGTTCAGAAAGAGGTCATGTGAAGTCCAGCAGGGTTCAGATAGAGGTCATGTGAAGTCCAGCAGGGTTCAGATAGAGGTCATGTGAAGTCCAGCAGGGTTCAGAAAGATGTCGTAGGAGGTCAATCAGGGTTCAGAAAGAGATCAGAGGAGGTTCAGCAGGGTTCAGAAAGAGGTCATAGGAGGTCCAGCAGGGTACAGAAAGAGGTCATAGGAGGTCAAGCAGGGTACAGAAAGAGGTCGCAGTAGGTCCAGCAGGGTTGAGAAAGAGGTCATGTGAAGTCCAGCAGGGTTCAGATAGAGGTCATGTGAAGTCCAGCAGGGTTCAGAAAGATGTCGTAGGAGGTCAATCAGGGTTCAGAAAGAGGTCAGAGGAGGTTCAGCAGGGTTCAGAAAGAGGTCATAGGAGGTCCAGCAGGGTACAGAAAGAGGTCGCAGTAGGTCCAGCAGGGTTCAGATATATGTCATGTGAAGTCCAGCATGGTTCAGATAGAGGTCGTGTGAAGTCCAGCAGGGTTCAGATAGAGGTCATGTGAAGTTCAGCAGGGTTCAGAAAGAGGTCATGTGAAGTCCAGCAGGGTTCAGAAAAGTTGGTGCATTCATTTGTGTTCAGCTGCAATTCCGAGTACTTGTCAGAGGCCTTTGTGCGCGTGGCTCAGGAAAGTGCACGTCTGCGACAACCGGAGACCCCTTACGTTGATCACTCATTATTGCAGCACTAAAACATATCAGTAGGAGTGATAGCTAGTAGTCACATGGGCCAGTGGCGCAATGGATAACGCGTCTGACTACGAATCAGAAGATTGTAGGTTCGACTCCTACCTGGCTCAAAACTGATTTTGACTTCACTTTTAGCAATATTCAATGAAGTCGCGTGGTCGCTTTGCTTCCTCAACATATTTTCCTGAAGTCGAATTCATTGGAGTGGTAGTCCACCCCTTGGTGACGATTGAGTAACCTTGGTCACCTCTTTAAAATACAGTCGCGACCCTCGCGTCAAGGATTTGGCAACAGATTACGTCATCTTCCCGTTCCAAACCTGCTTTTTTAGTTCTACTTCCTTGAGGAACAGAGAAACCCAAGGTATCACCGCCATCGGAACGAGGGTCAAGCTGGGCTCAAGTCTTTCACGAACCTGCTGGCCAGGCCCAACGTTCAAATATGGTTGGAGGAGGAATTTGTCATTTGTTCCGGCTGCCTGCGAAAGCTCGCCCATGCTTCCTGAAGTACACTGGGATCTGCAACGTCGACCAACGAAGACTGGCAGACCGTCAGTGAAAAGGCACGGTCATGTGAAGTCCAGCAGGGTTCAGAAAGATGTCGTAGGAGGTCAAGCAGGGTTCAGAAAGATGTCGTAGGAGGTTCAGCAGGGTTCAGAAAGAGGTCATAGGAGGTCCAGCAGGGTAAAGAAAGAGGTCGCAGTAGGTCCAGCAGGGTTCAGAAAGATGTCATGTGAAGTCCAGCAGGGTTCAGATAGAGGTCATGTGAAGTCCAGCAGGGTTCAGATAGAGGTCATGTGAAGTCCAGCAGGGTTCAGAAAGATGTCGTAGGAGGTCAATCAGGGTTCAGAAAGAGGTCAGAGGAGGTTCAGCAGGGTTCAGAAAGAGGTCAGAGGAGGTTCAGCAGGGTTCAGAAAGAGGTCATAGGAGGTCCAGCAGGGTACAGAAAGAGGTCGCAGTAGGTCCAGCAGGGTTCAGATATATGTCATGTGAAGTCCAGCATGGTTCAGATAGAGGTCGTGTGAAGTCCAGCAGGGTTCAGATAGAGGTCATGTGAAGTTCAGCAGGGTTCAGAAAGAGGTCATGTGAAGTCCAGCAGGGTTCATAAAAGTTGGTGCATTCATTTGTGTTCAGCTGCAATTCCGAGTACTTGTCAGAGGCCTTTGTGCGCGTGGCTCAGGAACGTGCACGTCTGCGACAACCGGAGACCCCTTACGTTGATCACTCATTATTGCAGCACTAAAACATATCAGTAGGAGTGATAGCTAGTAGTTACATGGGCCAGTGGCGCAATGGATAACGCGTCTGACTACGAATCAGAAGATTGTAGGTTCGACTCCTACCTGGCTCAAAACTGATTTTGACTTCACTTTTAGCAATATTTAATGAAGTCGCGTGGTCGCTTTGCTTCTTCAACATATTTTCCTGAAGTCGAATTCATTGGAGTGGTAGTCCACCCCTTGGTGACGATTGAGTAACCTTGGTCACCTCTTTAAAATACAGTCGCGACCCTCGCGTCAAGGATTTGGCAACAGATTACGTCATCTTCCCGTTCCAAACCTGCTTTTTTAGTTCTACTTCCTTGAGGAACAGAGAAACCCAAGGTATCACCGCCATCGGAACGAGGGTCAAGCTGGGCTCAAGTCTTTCACGAACCTGCTGGCCAGGCCCAACGTTCAAATATGGTTGGAGGAGGAATTTGTCATTTGTTCCGGCTGCCTGCGAAAGCTCGCCCATGCTTCCTGAAGTACACTGGGATCTGCAACGTCGACCAACGAAGACTGGCAGACCGTCAGTGAAAAGGCACGGTCATGTGAAGTCCAGCAGGGTTCAGAAAGATGTCGTAGGAGGTCAAGCAGGGTTCAGAAAGAGGTCATAGGAGGTCCAGCAGGGTACAGAAAGAGGTCGCAGTAGGTCCAGCAGGGTTCAGAAAGAGGTCATGTGAAGTCCAGCAGGGTTCAGATAGAGGTCATGTGAAGTCCAGCAGGGTTCAGATAGAGGTCATGTGAAGTCCAGCAGGGTTCAGAAAGATGTCGTAGGAGGTCAATCAGGGTTCAGAAAGAGATCAGAGAAGGGTCAGCAGGGTTCAGAAAGAGGTCATAGGAGGTCCAGCAGGGTACAGAAAGAGGTCATAGGAGGTCAAGCAGGGTACATAAAGAGGTCGCAGTAGGTCCAGCAGGGTTCAGAAAGAGGTCATGTGAAGTCCAGCAGGGTTCAGATAGAGGTCATGTGAAGTCCAGCAGGGTTCAGAAAGATGTCGTAGGAGGTCAATCAGGGTTCAGAAAGAGGTCAGAGGAGGTTCAGCAGGGTTCAGAAAGAGGTCATAGGAGGTCCAGCAGGGTACAGAAAGAGGTCGCAGTAGGTCCAGCAGGGTTCAGATATATGTCATGTGAAGTCCAGCATGGTTCAGATAGAGGTCGTGTGAAGTCCAGCAGGGTTCAGATAGAGGTCATGTGAAGTTCAGCAGGGTTCAGAAAGAGGTCATGTGAAGTCCAGCAGGGTTCAGAAAAGTTGGTGCATTCATTTGTGTTCAGCTGCAATTCCGAGTACTTGTCAGAGGCCTTTGTGCGCGTGGCTCAGGAAAGTGCACGTCTGCGACAACCGGAGACCCCTTACGTTGATCACTCATTATTGCAGCACTAAAACATATCAGTAGGAGTGATAGCTAGTAGTCACATGGGCCAGTGGCGCAATGGATAACGCGTCTGACTACGAATCAGAAGATTGTAGGTTCGACTCCTACCTGGCTCAAAACTGATTTTGACTTCACTTTTAGCAATATTTAATGAAGTCGCGTGGTCGCTTTGCTTCTTCAACATATTTTCCTGAAGTCGAATTCATTGGAGTGGTAGTCCACCCCTTGGTGACGATTGAGTAACCTTGGTCACCTCTTTAAAATACAGTCGCGACCCTCGCGTCAAGGATTTGGCAAGAGATTACGTCATCTTCCCGTTCCAAACCTGCTTTTTTAGTTCTACTTCCTTGAGGAACAGAGAAACCCAAGGTATCACCGCCATCGGAACGAGGGTCAAGCTGGGCTCAAGTCTTTCACGAACCTGCTGGCCAGGCCCAACGTTCAAATATGGTTGGAGGAGGAATTTGTCATTTGTTCCGGCTGCCTGCGAAAGCTCGCCCATGCTTCCTGAAGTACACTGGGATCTGCAACGTCGACCAACGAAGACTGGCAGACCGTCAGTGAAAAGGCACGGTCATGTGAAGTCCAGCAGGGTTCAGAAAGATGTCGTAGGAGGTCAAGCAGGGTTCAGAAAGATGTCGTAGGAGGTTCAGCAGGGTTCAGAAAGAGGTCATAGGAGGTCCAGCAGGGTACAGAAAGAGGTCGCAGTAGGTCCAGCAGGGTTCAGATAGAGGTCATGTGAAGTCCAGCAGGGTTCAGAAAGGAGTCATGTGAAGTCCAGCAGGGTTCAGATATATGTCATGTGAAGTCCAGCAGGGTTCAGAAAAGTTGGTGCATTCATTTGTGTTCAGCTGCAATTCCGAGTACTTGTCAGAGGCCTTTGTGCGCGTGGCTCAGGAACGTGCACGTCTGCGACAACCGGAGACCCCAAACGTTGATCACTCATTATTGCAGCACTAAAACATATCAGTAGGAGTGATAGCTAGTAGTCACATGGGCCAGTGGCGCAATGGATAACGCGTCTGATTACGAATCAGAAGATTGTAGGTTCGACTCCTACCTGGCTCAAAACTGATTTTGACTTCACTTTTAGCAATATTTAATGAAGTCGCGTGGTCGCTTTGCTTCTTCAACATATTTTCCTGAAGTCGAATTCATTGGAGTGGTAGTCCACCCCTTGGTGACGATTGAGTAACCTTGGTCACCTCTTTAAAATACAGTCGCGACCCTCGCGTCAAGGATTTGGCAACAGATTACGTCATCTTCCCGTTCCAAACCTGCTTTTTTAGTTCTACTTCCTTGAGGAACAGAGAAACCCAAGGTATCACCGCCATCGGAACGAGGGTCAAGCTGGGCTCAAGTCTTTCACGAACCTGCTGGCCAGGCCCAACGTTCAAATATGGTTGGAGGAGGAATTTGTCATTTGTTCCGGCTGCCTGCGAAAGCTCGCCCATGCTTCCTGAAGTACACTGGGATCTGCAACGTCGACCAACGAAGACTGGCAGACCGTCAGTGAAAAGGCACGGTCATGTGAAGTCCAGGAGGGTTCAGAAAGATGTCGTAGGAGGTCAAGCAGGGTTCAGAAAGAGGTCAGAGGAGGTTCAGCAGGGTTCAGAAAGAGGTCATAGGAGGTCCAGCAGGGTACAGAAAGAGGTCGCAGTAGGTCCAGCAGGGTTCAGAAAGAGGTCATGTGAAGTCCAGCAGGGTTCAGATAGAGGTCATGTGAAGTCCAGCAGGGTTCAGATAGAGGTCATGTGAAGTCCAGCAGGGTTCAGAAAGATGTCGTAGGAGGTCAATCAGGGTTCAGAAAGAGATCAGAGGAGGTTCAGCAGGGTTCAGAAAGAGGTCATAGGAGGTCCAGCAGGGTACAGAAAGAGGTCATAGGAGGTCAAGCAGGGTACAGAAAGAGGTCGCAGTAGGTCCAGCAGGGTTGAGAAAGAGGTCATGTGAAGTCCAGCAGGGTTCAGATAGAGGTCATGTGAAGTCCAGCAGGGTTCAGAAAGATGTCGTAGGAGGTCAATCAGGGTTCAGAAAGAGGTCAGAGGAGGTTCAGCAGGGTTCAGAAAGAGGTCATAGGAGGTCCAGCAGGGTACAGAAAGAGGTCGCAGTAGGTCCAGCAGGGTTCAGATATATGTCATGTGAAGTCCAGCATGGTTCAGATAGAGGTCGTGTGAAGTCCAGCAGGGTTCAGATAGAGGTCATGTGAAGTTCAGCAGGGTTCAGAAAGAGGTCATGTGAAGTCCAGCAGGGTTCAGAAAAGTTGGTGCATTCATTTGTGTTCAGCTGCAATTCCGAGTACTTGTCAGAGGCCTTTGTGCGCGTGGCTCAGGAAAGTGCACGTCTGCGACAACCGGAGACCCCTTACGTTGATCACTCATTATTGCAGCACTAAAACATATCAGTAGGAGTGATAGCTAGTAGTCACATGGGCCAGTGGCGCAATGGATAACGCGTCTGACTACGAATCAGAAGATTGTAGGTTCGACTCCTACCTGGCTCAAAACTGATTTTGACTTCACTTTTAGCAATATTCAATGAAGTCGCGTGGTCGCTTTGCTTCCTCAACATATTTTCCTGAAGTCGAATTCATTGGAGTGGTAGTCCACCCCTTGGTGACGATTGAGTAACCTTGGTCACCTCTTTAAAATACAGTCGCGACCCTCGCGTCAAGGATTTGGCAACAGATTACGTCATCTTCCCGTTCCAAACCTGCTTTTTTAGTTCTACTTCCTTGAGGAACAGAGAAACCCAAGGTATCACCGCCATCGGAACGAGGGTCAAGCTGGGCTCAAGTCTTTCACGAACCTGCTGGCCAGGCCCAACGTTCAAATATGGTTGGAGGAGGAATTTGTCATTTGTTCCGGCTGCCTGCGAAAGCTCGCCCATGCTTCCTGAAGTACACTGGGATCTGCAACGTCGACCAACGAAGACTGGCAGACCGTCAGTGAAAAGGCACGGTCATGTGAAGTCCAGCAGGGTTCAGAAAGATGTCGTAGGAGGTCAAGCAGGGTTCAGAAAGATGTCGTAGGAGGTTCAGCAGGGTTCAGAAAGAGGTCATAGGAGGTCCAGCAGGGTAAAGAAAGAGGTCGCAGTAGGTCCAGCAGGGTTCAGAAAGATGTCATGTGAAGTCCAGCAGGGTTCAGATAGAGGTCATGTGAAGTCCAGCAGGGTTCAGATAGAGGTCATGTGAAGTCCAGCAGGGTTCAGAAAGATGTCGTAGGAGGTCAATCAGGGTTCAGGAAGAGGTCAGAGGAGGTTCAGCAGGGTTCAGAAAGAGGTCAGAGGAGGTTCAGCAGGGTTCAGAAAGAGGTCATAGGAGGTCCAGCAGGGTACAGAAAGAGGTCGCAGTAGGTCCAGCAGGGTTCAGATATATGTCATGTGAAGTCCAGCATGGTTCAGATAGAGGTCGTGTGAAGTCCAGCAGGGTTCAGATAGAGGTCATGTGAAGTTCAGCAGGGTTCAGAAAGAGGTCATGTGAAGTCCAGCAGGGTTCAGAAAAGTTGGTGCATTCATTTGTGTTCAGCTGCAATTCCGAGTACTTGTCAGAGGCCTTTGTGCGCGTGGCTCAGGAACGTGCACGTCTGCGACAACCGGAGACCCCTTACGTTGATCACTCATTATTGCAGCACTAAAACATATCAGTAGGAGTGATAGCTAGTAGTTACATGGGCCAGTGGCGCAATGGATAACGTGTCTGACTACGAATCAGAAGATTGTAGGTTCGACTCCTACCTGGCTCAAAACTGATTTTGACTTCACTTTTAGCAATATTTAATGAAGTCGCGTGGTCGCTTTGCTTCTTCAACATATTTTCCTGAAGTCGAATTCATTGGAGTGGTAGTCCACCCCTTGGTGACGATTGAGTAACCTTGGTCACCTCTTTAAAATACAGTCGCGACCCTCGCGTCAAGGATTTGGCAACAGATTACGTCATCTTCCCGTTCCAAACCTGCTTTTTTAGTTCTACTTCCTTGAGGAACAGAGAAACCCAAGGTATCACCGCCATCGGAACGAGGGTCAAGCTGGGCTCAAGTCTTTCACGAACCTGCTGGCCAGGCCCAACGTTCAAATATGGTTGGAGGAGGAATTTGTCATTTGTTCCGGCTGCCTGCGAAAGCTCGCCCATGCTTCCTGAAGTACACTGGGATCTGCAACGTCGACCAACGAAGACTGGCAGACCGTCAGTGAAAAGGCACGGTCATGTGAAGTCCAGCAGGGTTCAGAAAGATGTCGTAGGAGGTCAAGCAGGGTTCAGAAAGAGGTCAGAGGAGGTTCAGCAGGGTTCAGAAAGAGGTCATAGGAGGTCCAGCAGGGTACAGAAAGAGGTCGCAGTAGGTCCAGCAGGGTTCAGAAAGAGGTCATGTGAAGTCCAGCAGGGTTCAGATAGAGGTCATGTGAAGTCCAGCAGGGTTCAGATAGAGGTCATGTGAAGTCCAGCAGGGTTCAGAAAGATGTCGTAGGAGGTCAATCAGGGTTCAGAAAGAGATCAGAGGAGGGTCAGCAGGGTTCAGAAAGAGGTCATAGGAGGTCCAGCAGGGTACAGAAAGAGGTCATAGGAGGTCAAGCAGGGTACATAAAGAGGTCGCAGTAGGTCCAGCAGGGTTCAGAAAGAGGTCATGTGAAGTCCAGCAGGGTTCAGATAGAGGTCATGTGAAGTCCAGCAGGGTTCAGAAAGATGTCGTAGGAGGTCAATCAGGGTTCAGAAAGAGGTCAGAGGAGGTTCAGCAGGGTTCAGAAAGAGGTCATAGGAGGTCCAGCAGGGTACAGAAAGAGGTCGCAGTAGGTCCAGCAGGGTTCAGATATATGTCATGTGAAGTCCAGCATGGTTCAGATAGAGGTCGTGTGAAGTCCAGCAGGGTTCAGATAGAGGTCATGTGAAGTTCAGCAGGGTTCAGAAAGAGGTCATGTGAAGTCCAGCAGGGTTCAGAAAAGTTGGTGCATTCATTTGTGTTCAGCTGCAATTCCGAGTACTTGTCAGAGGCCTTTGTGCGCGTGGCTCAGGAAAGTGCACGTCTGCGACAACCGGAGACCCCTTACGTTGATCACTCATTATTGCAGCACTAAAACATATCAGTAGGAGTGATAGCTAGTAGTCACATGGGCCAGTGGCGCAATGGATAACGCGTCTGACTACGAATCAGAAGATTGTAGGTTCGACTCCTACCTGGCTCAAAACTGATTTTGACTTCACTTTTAGCAATATTTAATGAAGTCGCGTGGTCGCTTTGCTTCTTCAACATATTTTCCTGAAGTCGAATTCATTGGAGTGGTAGTCCACCCCTTGGTGACGATTGAGTAACCTTGGTCACCTCTTTAAAATACAGTCGCGACCCTCGCGTCAAGGATTTGGCAACAGATTACGTCATCTTCCCGTTCCAAACCTGCTTTTTTAGTTCTACTTCCTTGAGGAACAGAGAAACCCAAGGTATCACCGCCATCGGAACGAGGGTCAAGCTGGGCTCAAGTCTTTCACGAACCTGCTGGCCAGGCCCAACGTTCAAATATGGTTGGAGGAGGAATTTGTCATTTGTTCCGGCTGCCTGCGAAAGCTCGCCCATGCTTCCTGAAGTACACTGGGATCTGCAACGTCGACCAACGAAGACTGGCAGACCGTCAGTGAAAAGGCACGGTCATGTGAAGTCCAGCAGGGTTCAGAAAGATGTCGTAGGAGGTCAAGCAGGGTTCAGAAAGAGGTCAGAGGAGGTTCAGCAGGGTTCAGAAAGAGGTCATAGGAGGTCAAGCAGGGTACAGAAAGAGGTCGCAGTAGGTCCAGCAGGGTTCAGAAAGGAGTCATGTGAAGTCCAGCAGGGTTCAGATATATGTCATGTGAAGTCCAGCAGGGTTCAGATAGAGGTCATGTGAAGTCCAGCAGGGTTCAGATAGAGGTCATGTGAAATACAGCAGGGTTCAGAAAGATGTCGTAGGAGGTCAATCAGGGTTCAGAAAGAGGTCAGAGGAGGTTCAGCAGGGTTCAGAAAGAGGTCATAGGAGGTCCAGCAGGGTACAGAAAGAGGTCGCAGTAGGTCCAGCAGGGTTCAGAAAGAGGTCATGTGAAGTCCAGCAGGGTTCAGATAGAGGTCATGTGAAGTCCAGCAGGGTTCAGAAAGGAGTCATGTGAAGTCCAGCAGGGTTCAGATATATGTCATGTGAAGTCCAGCAGGGTTCAGAAAAGTTGGTGCATTCATTTGTGTTCAGCTGCAATTCCGAGTACTTGTCAGAGGCCTTTGTGCGCGTGGCTCAGGAACGTGCACGTCTGCAACAACCGGAGACCCCTTACGTTGATCACTCATTATTGCAGCACTAAAACATATCAGTAGGAGTGATAGCTAGTAGTCACATGGGCCAGTGGCGCAATGGATAAAGCGTCTGACTACGAATCAGAAGATTGTAGGTTCGACTCCTACCTGGCTCAAAACTGATTTTGACTTCACTTTTAGCAATATTTAATGAAGTCGCGTGGTCGCTTTGCTTCTTCAACATATTTTCCTGAAGTCGAATTCATTGGAGTGGTAGTCCACCCCTTGGTGACGATTGAGTAACCTTGGTCACCTCTTTAACATACAGTCGCGACCTTCGCGTCAAGGATTTGGCAACAGATTACGTCATCTTCCCGTTCCAAACCTGCTTTTTTAGTTCTACTTCCTTGAGGAACAGAGAAACCCAAGGTATCACCGCCATCGGAACGAGGGTCAAGCTGGGCTCAAGTCTTTCACGAACCTGCTGGCCAGGCCCAACGTTCAAATATGGTTGGAGGAGGAATTTGTCATTTGTTCCGGCTGCCTGCGAAAGCTCGCCCATGCTTCCTGAAGTACACTGGGATCTGCAACGTCGACCAACGAAGACTGCCAGACCGTCAGTGAAAAGGCACGGTCATGTGAAGTCCAGCAGGGTTCAGATTGAGGTCATGTGAAGTCCAGCAGGGTTCAGATAGAGGTCATGTGAAGTCCAGCAGGGTTCAGAAAGATGTCGTAGGAGGTCAATCAGGGTTCAGAAAGAGGTCAGAGGAGGTTCAGCAGGGTTCAGAAAGAGGTCATAGGAGGTCCAGCAGGGTACAGAAAGAGGTCGCAGTAGGTCCAGCAGGGTTCAGATATATGTCATGTGAAGTCCAGCATGGTTCAGATAGATGTCGTGTGAAGTCCAGCAGGGTTCAGATAGAGGTCATGTGAAGTTCAGCAGGGTTCAGAAAGAGGTCATGTGAAGTCCAGCAGGGTTCAGAAAAGTTGGTGCATTCATTTGTGTTCAGCTGCAATTCCGAGTACTTTTCAGAGGCCTTTGTGCGCGTGGCTCAGGAACGTGCACGTCTGCGACAACCGGAGACCCCTTACGTTGATCACTCATTATTGCAGCACTAAAACATATCAGTAGGAGTGATAGCTAGTCGTCACATGGGCCAGTGGCGCAATGGATAACGCATCTGACTACGAATCAGAAGATTGTAGGTTCGACTCCTACCTGGCTCAAAACTGATTTTGACTTCACTTTTAGCAATATTTAATGAAGTCGCGTGGTCGCTTTGCTTCTTCAACATATTTTCCTGAAGTCGAATTCATTGGAGTGGTAGTCCACCCCTTGGTGACGATTGAGTAACCTTGGTCACCTCTTTGAAATACAGTCGCGACCCTCGCGTCAAGAATTTGGCAACAGATTACGTCATCTTCCCGTTCCAAACCTGCTTTTTTAGTTCTACTTCCTTGAGGAACAGAGAAACCCAAGGTATCACCGCCATCGGAACGAGGGTCAAGCTGGGCTCAAGTCTTTCACGAACCTGCTGGCCAGGCCCAACGTTCAAATATGGTTGGAGGAGGAATTTGTCATTTGTTCCGGCTGCCTGCGAAAGCTCGCCCATGCTTCCTGAAGTACACTGGGATCTGCAACGTCGACCAACGAAGACTGGCAGACCGTCAGTGAAAAGGCACGGTCATGTGAAGTCCAGCAGGGTTCAGAAAGATGTCGTAGGAGGTCAAGCAGGGTTCAGAAAGAGGTCAGAGGAGGTTCAGCAGGGTTGAGAAAGAGGTCATAGGAGGTCCAGCAGGGTACAGAAAGAGGTCGCAGTAGGTCCAGCAGGGTTCAGAAAGAGGTCATGTGAAGTCCAGCAGGGTTCTGATAGAGGTCATGTGAAGTCCAGCAGGGTTCAGATAGAGGTCATGTGAAGTCCAGCAGGGTTCAGAAAGATGTCGTAGGAGGTCAATCAGGGTTCAGAAAGAGGTCAGAGGAGGTTCAGCAGGGTTCAGAAAGAGGTCATAGGAAGTCCAGCAGGGTACAGAAAGAGGTCGCAGTAGGTCCAGCAGGGTTCAGAAAAAGGTCATGTGAAGTCCAGCAGGGTTCAGATAGTGGTCATGTGAAGTCCAGCAGGGTTCAGAAAAGTTAGTGCATTCATTTGTGTTCAGCTGCAATTCCGAGTACTTGTCAGAGGCCTTTGTGCGCGTGGCTCAGGAACGTGCACGTCTGCGACAACCAAGACCCCTTACGTTGATCACTCATTATTGCAGCACTAAAACATATCAGTAGGAGTGATAATTAGTAGTCACATGGGCCAGTGGCGCAATGGATAACGCGTCTGACTACGAATCAGAAGATTGTAGGTTCGACTCCGACCTGGCTCAAAACTGATTTTGACTTCACTTTTAGCAATATTTAATGAAGTCGCGTGGTCGCTTTGCTTCTTCAACATATTTTCCTGAAGTCGAATTCATTGGAGTGGTAGTCCACCCCTTGGTGACGATTGAGTAACCTTGGTCACCTCTTTAAAATACAGTCGCGACCCTCGCGTCAAGGATTTGGCAACAGATTACGTCATCTTCCCGTTCCAAACCTGCTTTTTTAGTTCTACTTCCTTGAGGAACAGAGAAACCCAAGGTATCACCGCCATCGGAACGAGGGTCAAGCTGGGCTCAAGTCTTTCACGAACCTGCTGGCCAGGCCCAACGTTCAAATATGGTTGGAGGAGGAATTTGTCATTTGTTCCGGCTGCCTGCGAAAGCTCGCCCATGCTTCCTGAAGTACACTGGGATCTGCAACGTCGACCAACGAAGACTGGCAGACCGTCAGTGAAAAGGCACGGTCATGTGAAGTCCAGCAGGGTTCAGAAAGATGTCGTAGGAGGTCAAGCAGGGTTCAGAAAGAGGTCAGAGGAGGTTCAGCAGGGTTCAGAAAGAGGTCATAGGAGGTCGAGCAGGGTACAGAAAGAGGTCGCAGTAGGTCCAGCAGGGTTCAGAATGAGGTCATGTGAAGTCCAGCAGGGTTCAGATAGAGGTCATGTGAAGTCCAGCAGGGTTCAGAAAGGAGTCATGTGAAGTCCAGCAGGGTTCACATATATGTCATGTGAAGTCCAGCATGGTTCAGATAGAGGTCGTGTGAAGTCCAGCAGGGTTCAGATAGAGGTCATGTGAAGTTCAGCAGGGTTCAGAAAGAGGTCATGTGAAGTCCAGCAGGGTTCAGAAAAGTTGGTGCATTCATTTGTGTTCAGCTGCAATTCCGAGTACTTGTCAGAGGCCTTTGTGCGCGTGGCTCAGGAAAGTGCACGTCTGCGACAACCGGAGACCCCTTACGTTGATCACTCATTATTGCAGCACTAAAACATATCAGTAGGAGTGATAGCTAGTAGTCGCATGGGCCAGTGGCGCAATGGATAACGCGTCTGACTACGAATCAGAAGATTATAGGTTTGACTCCTACCTGGCTCGAAACTGATTTTGACTTCACTTTTAGCAATATTTAATGAAGTCGCGTGGTCTCTTTGCTTCTTGAACATATTTTCCTGAAGTCGAATTCATTGGAGTGGTCGTCCACCCCTTGGTGACGATTGAGTAACCTTGGTCACCTCTTTAAAATACAGTCACGACCCTCGCGTCAAGGATTTGGCAACAGATTACGTCATCTTCCCGTTCCAAACCTGCTTTTTTAGTTCTACTTCCTTGAGGAACAGAGAAACCCAAGGTATCACCGCCATCGGAACGAGGGTCAAGCTGGGCTCAAGTCTTTCACGAACCTGCTGGCCAGGCCCAACGTTCAAATATGGTTGGAGGAGGAATTTGTCATTTGTTCCGGCTGCCTGCGAAAGCTCGCCCATGCTTCCTGAAGTACACTGGGATCTGCAACGTCGACCAACGAAGACTGGCAGACCGTCAGTGAAAAGGCACGGTCATGTGAAGTCCAGCAGGGTTCAGATAGAGGTCATGTGAAGTCCAGCAGGGTTCAGATAGAGGTCATGTGAAGTCCAGCAGGGTTCAGAAAGATGTCGTAGGAGGTCAATCAGGGTTCAGAAAGAGGTCAGAGGAGGTTCAGCAGGGTTCAGAAAGAGGTCATAGGAGGTCCAGCAGGGTACAGAAAGAGGTCATAGGAGGTCCAGCAGGGTACAGAAAGAGGTCGCAGTAGGTCCAGCAGGGTTCAGATATATGGCATGTGAAGTCCAGCATGGTTCAGATAGAGGCCGTGTGAAGTCCAGCAGGGTTCAGATAGAGGTCATGTGAAGTTCAGCAGGGTTCAGAAAGAGGTCATTTGAAGTCCAGCAGGGTTCAGAAAAGTTGGTGCATTCATTTGTGTTCAGCTGCAATTCCGAGTACTTGTCAGAGGCCTTTGTGCGCGTGGCTCAGGAACGTGCACGTCTGCGACAACCGGAGACCCCTTACGTTGATCACTCATTATTGCAGCACTAAAACATATCAGTAGGAGTGATAGCTAGTAGTCACATGGGCCAGTGGCGCAATGGATAACGTGTCTGACTACGAATCAGAAGATTGTAGGTTCGACTCCTACCTGGCTCAAAACTGATTTTGACTTCACTTTTAGCAATATTTAATGAAGTCGCGTGGTCACTTTGCTTCTTCAACATATTTTCCTGAAGTCGAATTCATTGGAGTGGTAGTCCACCCTTTGGTGACGATTGAGTAACCTTGGTCACCTCTTTAAAATACAGTCGCGACCCTCGCGTCAAGGATTTGGCAACAGATTACGTCATCTTCCCGTTCCAAACCTGCTTTTTTAGTTCTACTTCCTTGAGGAACAGAGAAACCCAAGGTATCACCGCCATCGGAACGAGGGTCAAGCTGGGCTCAAGTCTTTCACGAACCTGCTGGCCAGGCCCAACGTTCAAATATGGTTGGAGGAGGAATTTGTCATTTGTTCCGGCTGCCTGCGAAAGCTCGCCCATGCTTCCTGAAGTACACTGGGATCTGCAACGTCGACCAACGAAGACTGGCAGACCGTCAGTGAAAAGGCACGGTCATGTGAAGTCCAGCAGGGTTCAGAAAGATGTCGTAGGAGGTTAAGCAGGGTTCAGAAAGAGGTCAGAGGAGGTTCAGCAGGGTTCAGAAAGAGGTCATAGGAGGTCCAGCAGGGTACAGAAAGAGGTCGCAGTAGGTCCAGCAGGGTTCAGAAAGAGGTCATGTGAAGTCCAGCAGGGTTCAGATAGAGGTCATGTGAAGTCCAGCAGGGTTCAGATAGAGGTCATGTGAAGTCCAGCAGGGTTCAGAAAGATGTCGTAGGAGGTCAATCAGGGTTCAGAAAGAGGTCAGAGGAGGTTCAGCAGGGTTCAGAAAGAGGTCATAGGAGGTCCAGCAGGGTACAGAAAGAGGTCGCAGTAGGTCCAGCAGGGTTCAGAAAGAGGTCATGTGAAGTCCAGCAGGGTTCAGATAGAGGTCATGTGAAGTCCAGCAGGGTTCAGAAAGGAGTCATGTGAAGTCCAGCAGGGTTCAGATATATGTCATGTGAAGTCCAGCAGGGTTCAGAAAAGTTGGTGCATTCATTTGTGTTCAGCTGCAATTCCGAGTACTTGTCAGAGGCCTTTGTGCGCGTGGCTCAGGAACGTGCACGTCTGCAACAACCGGAGACCCCTGACGTTGATCACTCATTATTGCAGCACTAAAACATATCAGTAGGAGTGATAGCTAGTAGTTACATGGGCCAGTGGCGCAATGGATAAAGCGTCTGACTACGAATCAGAAGATTGTAGGTTCGACTCCTACCTGGCTCAAAACTGATTTTGACTTCACTTTTAGCAATATTTAATGAAGTCGCGTGGTCGCTTTGCTTCTTCAACATATTTTCCTGAAGTCGAATTCATTGGAGTGGTAGTCCACCCCTTGGTGACGATTGAGTAACCTTGGTCACCTCTTTAAAATACAGTCGCGACCTTCGCGTCAAGGATTTGGCAACAGATTACGTCATCTTCCCGTTCCAAACCTGCTTTTTTAGTTCTACTTCCTTGAGGAACAGAGAAACCCAAGGTATCACCGCCATCGGAACGAGGGTCAAGCTGGGCTCAAGTCTTTCACGAACCTGCTGGCCAGGCCCAACGTTCAAATATGGTTGGAGGAGGAATTTGTCATTTGTTCCGGCTGCCTGCGAAAGCTCGCCCATGCTTCCTGAAGTACACTGGGATCTGCAACGTCGACCAACGAAGACTGCCAGACCGTCAGTGAAAAGGCACGGTCATGTGAAGTCCAGCAGGGTTCAGATTGAGGTCATGTGAAGTCCAGCAGGGTTCAGACAGAGGTCATGTGAAGTCCAGCAGGGTTCAGAAAGATGTCGTAGGAGGTCAATCAGGGTTCAGAAAGAGGTCAGAGGAGGTTCAGCAGGGTTCAGAAAGAGGTCATAGGAGGTCCAGCAGGGTACAGAAAGAGGTCGCAGTAGGTCCAGCAGGGTTCAGATATATGTCATGTGAAGTCCAGCATGGTTCAGATAGATGTCGTGTGAAGTCCAGCAGGGTTCAGATAGAGGTCATGTGAAGTTCAGCAGGGTTCAGAAAGAGGTCATGTGAAGTCCAGCAGGGTTCAGAAAAGTTGGTGCATTCATTTGTGTTCAGCTGCAATTCCGAGTACTTTTCAGAGGCCTTTGTGCGCGTGGCTCAGGAACGTGCACGTCTGCGACAACCGGAGACCCCTTACGTTGATCACTCATTATTGCAGCACTAAAACATATCAGTAGGAGTGATAGCTAGTCGTCACATGGGCCAGTGGCGCAATGGATAACGCATCTGACTACGAATCAGAAGATTGTAGGTTCGACTCCTACCTGGCTCAAAACTGATTTTGACTTCACTTTTAGCAATATTTAATGAAGTCGCGTGGTCGCTTTGCTTCTTCAACATATTTTCCTGAAGTCGAATTCATTGGAGTGGTAGTCCACCCCTTGGTGACGATTGAGTAACCTTGGTCACCTCTTTGAAATACAGTCGCGACCCTCGCGTCAAGGATTTGGCAACAGATTACGTCATCTTCCCGTTCCAAACCTGCTTTTTTAGTTCTACTTCCTTGAGGAACAGAGAAACCCAAGGTATCACCGCCATCGGAACGAGGGTCAAGCTGGGCTCAAGTCTTTCACGAACCTGCTGGCCAGGCCCAACGTTCAAATATGGTTGGAGGAGGAATTTGTCATTTGTTCCGGCTGCCTGCGAAAGCTCGCCCATGCTTCCTGAAGTACACTGGGATCTGCAACGTCGACCAACGAAGACTGGCAGACCGTCAGTGAAAAGGCACGGTCATGTGAAGTCCAGCAGGGTTCAGAAAGATGTCGTAGGAGGTCAAGCAGGGTTCAGAAAGAGGTCAGAGGAGGTTCAGCAGGGTTGAGAAAGAGGTCATAGGAGGTCCAGCAGGGTACAGAAAGAGGTCGCAGTAGGTCCAGCAGGGTTCAGAAAGAGGTCATGTGAAGTCCAGCAGGGTTCTGATAGAGGTCATGTGAAGTCCAGCAGGGTTCAGATAGAGGTCATGTGAAGTCCAGCAGGGTTCAGAAAGATGTCGTAGGAGGTCAATCAGGGTTCAGAAAGAGGTCAGAGGAGGTTCAGCAGGGTTCAGAAAGAGGTCATAGGAAGGCCAGCACGGTACAGAAAGAGGTCGCAGTAGGTCCAGCAGGGTTCAGAAAAAGGTCATGTGAAGTCCAGCAGGGTTCAGATAGTGGTCATGTGAAGTCCAGCAGGGTTCAGAAAGGAGTCATGTGAAGTCCAGCAGGGTTCAGATATATGTCATGTGAAGTCCAGCAGGGTTCAGAAAAGTTAGTGCATTCATTTGTGTTCAGCTGCAATTCCGAGTACTTGTCAGAGGCCTTTGTGCGCGTGGCTCAGGAACGTGCACGTCTGCGACAACCAAGACCCCTTACGTTGATCACTCATTATTGCAGCACTAAAATATATCAGTAGGAGTGATAATTAGTAGTCACATGGGCCAGTGGCGCAATGGATAACGCGTCTGACTACGAATCAGAAGATTGTAGGTTCGACTCCTACCTGGCTCAAAACTGATTTTGACTTCACTTTTAGCAATATTTAATGAAGTCGCGTGGTCGCTTTGCTTCTTCAACATATTTTCCTGAAGTCGAATTCATTGGAGTGGTAGTCCACCCCTTGGTGACGATTGAGTCACCTTGGTCACCTCTTTGAAATACAGTCGCGACCCTCGCGTCAAGGATTTGGCAACAGATTACGTCATCTTCCCGTTCCAAACCTGCTTTTTTAGTTCTACTTCCTTGAGGAACAGAGAAACCCAAGGTATCACCGCCATCGGAACGAGGGTCAAGCTGGGCTCAAGTCTTTCACGAACCTGCTGGCCAGGCCCAACGTTCAAATATGGTTGGAGGAGGAATTTGTCATTTGTTCCGGCTGCCTGCGAAAGCTCGCCCATGCTTCCTGAAGTACACTGGGATCTGCAACGTCGACCAACGAAGACTGGCAGACCGTCAGTGAAAAGGCACGGTCATGTGAAGTCCAGCAGGGTTCAGAAAGATGTCGTAGGAGGTCAAGCAGGGTTCAGAAAGAGGTCAGAGGAGGTTCAGCAGGGTTGAGAAAGAGGTCATAGGAGGTCCAGCAGGGTACAGAAAGAGGTCGCAGTAGGTCCAGCAGGGTTCAGAAAGAGGTCATGTGAAGTCCAGCAGGGTTCTGATAGAGGTCATGTGAAGTCCAGCAGGGTTCAGATAGAGGTCATGTGAAGTCCAGCAGGGTTCAGAAAGATGTCGTAGGAGGTCAATCAGGGTTCAGAAAGAGGTCAGAGGAGGTTCAGCAGGGTTCAGAAAGAGGTCATAGGAAGGCCAGCACGGTACAGAAAGAGGTCGCAGTAGGTCCAGCAGGGTTCAGAAAAAGGTCATGTGAAGTCCAGCAGGGTTCAGATAGTGGTCATGTGAAGTCCAGCAGGGTTCAGAAAGGAGTCATGTGAAGTCCAGCAGGGTTCAGATATATGTCATGTGAAGTCCAGCAGGGTTCAGAAAAGTTAGTGCATTCATTTGTGTTCAGCTGCAATTCCGAGTACTTGTCAGAGGCCTTTGTGCGCGTGGCTCAGGAACGTGCACGTCTGCGACAACCAAGACCCCTTACGTTGATCACTCATTATTGCAGCACTAAAATATATCAGTAGGAGTGATAATTAGTAGTCACATGGGCCAGTGGCGCAATGGATAACGCGTCTGACTACGAATCAGAAGATTGTAGGTTCGACTCCTACCTGGCTCAAAACTGATTTTGACTTCACTTTTAGCAATATTTAATGAAGTCGCGTGGTCGCTTTGCTTCTTCAACATATTTTCCTGAAGTCGAATTCATTGGAGTGGTAGTCCACCCCTTGGTGACGATTGAGTAACCTTGGTCACCTCTTTAAAATACAGTCGCGACCCTCGCGTCAAGGATTTGGCAACAGATTACGTCATCTTCCCGTTCCAAACCTGCTTTTTTAGTTCTACTTCCTTGAGGAACAGAGAAACCCAAGGTATCACCGCCATCGGAACGAGGGTCAAGCTGGGCTCAAGTCTTTCACGAACCTGCTGGCCAGGCCCAACGTTCAAATATGGTTGGAGGAGGAATTTGTCATTTGTTCCGGCTGCCTGCGAAAGCTCGCCCATGCTTCCTGAAGTACACTGGGATCTGCAACGTCGACCAACGAAGACTGGCAGACCGTCAGTGAAAAGGCACGGTCATGTGAAGTCCAGCAGGGTTCAGAAAGATGTCGTAGGAGGTCAAGCAGAGTTCAGAAAGAGGTCAGAGGAGGTTCAGCAGGGTTCAGAAAGAGGTCATAGGAGGTCCAGCAGGGTACAGAAAGAGGTCGCAGTAGGTCCAGCAGGGTTCAGAATGAGGTCATGTGAAGTCCAGCAGGGTTCAGATAGAGGTCATGTGAAGTCCAGCAGGGTTTAGAAAGGAGTCATGTGAAGTCCAGCAGGGTTCACATATATGTCATGTGAAGTCCAGCATCGTTCAGATAGAGGTCGTGTGAAGTCCAGCAGGGTTCAGATAGAGGTCATGTGAAGTTCAGCAGGGTTCAGAAAGAGGTCATGTGAAGTCCAGCAGGGTTCAGAAAAGTTGGTGCATTCATTTGTGTTCAGCTGCAATTCCGAGTACTTGTCAGAGGCCTTTGTGCGCGTGGCTCAGGAACGTGCACGTCTGCGACAACCGGAGACCCCTTTCGTTGATCACTCATTATTGCAGCACTAAAACATATCAGTAGGAGTGATAGCTAGTAGTCACATGGGCCAGTGGCGCAATGGATCACGCGTCTGACTACGAATCAGAAGATTGTAGGTTCGACTCCTACCTGGCTCAAAACTGATTTTGACTTCACTTTTAGCAATATTTAATGAAGTCGCGTGGTCGCTTTGCTTCTTCAACATATTTTCCTGAAGTCGAATTCATTGGAGTGGTAGTCCACCCCTTGGTGACGATTGAGTCACCTTGGTCACCTCTTTAAAATACAGTCGCGACCCTCGCGTCAAGGATTTGGCAACAGATTACGTCATTTTCCCGTTCCAAACCTGCTTTTTTAGTTCTACTTCCTTGAGGAACAGAGAAACCCAAGGTATCACCGCCATCGGAACGAGGGTCAAGCTGGGCTCAAGTCTTTCACGAACCTGCTGGCCAGGCCTAACGTTCAAATATGGTTGGAGGAGGAATTTGTCATTTGTTCCGGCTGCCTGCGAAAGCTCGCCCATGCTTCCTGAAGTACACTGGGATCTGCAACGTCGACCAACGAAGACTGGCAGACCGTCAGTGAAAAGGCACGGTCATGTGAAGTCCAGCAGGGTTCAGAAAGATGTCGTAGGAGGTCAAGCAGGGTTCAGAAAGAGGTCAGAGGAGGTTCAGCAGGGTTCAGAAAGAGGTCATAGGAGATCCAGCAGGGTACAGAAAGAGGTCGCAGTAGGTCCAGCAGGGTTCAGAAAGAGGTCATGTGAAGTCCAGCAGGGTTCAGATAGAGGTCATGTGAAGTCCAGCAGGGTTCAGATAGAGGTCATGTGAAGTCCAGCAGGGTTCAGAAAGATGTCGTAGGAGGTCAATCAGGGTTCAGAAAGAGGTCAGAGGAGGTTCAGCAGGGTACAGAAAGAGGTCGCAGTAGGTCCAGCAGGGTTCAGAAAGAGGTCGCAGTAGGTCCAGCAGGGTTCAGAAAGAGGTCATGTGAAGTCCAGCATGGTTCAGATAGAGGTCGTGTGAAGTCCAGCAGGGTTCAGATAGAGGTCATGTGAAGTTCAGCAGGGTTCAGAAAGAGGTCATAGGAGGTCCAGAAGGGTACAGAAAGAGGTCGCAGTAGGTCCAGCAGGGTTCAGATAGAGGTCATGTGAAGTCCAGCAGGGTTCAGATAGAGGTCATGTGAAGTTCAGCAGGGTTCAGAAAGAGGTCATGTGAAGTCCAGCAGGGTTGAGATATATTTCATGTGAAATCCAGCAGGGTTCAGATATATGTCATGTGAAGTCCAGCATGGTTCAGATAGAGGTCGTGTGAAGTTCAGCAGGGTTCAGAAAGAGATCATGTGAAGTCCAGCAGGGTTCAGAAAAGTTGGTGCATTCATTTGTGTTCAGCTGCAATTCCGAGTACTTGTCAGAGGCCTTTGTGCGCGTGGCTCAGGAAAGTGCACGTCTGCGACAACCGGAGACCCCTTACGTTGATCACTCATTATTGCAGCACTAAAACATATCAGTAGGAGTGATAGCTAGTAGTCGCATGGGCCAGTGGCGCAATGGATAACGCGTCTGACTACAAATCAGAAGATTATAGGTTTGACTCCTACCTGGCTCGAAACTGATTTTGACTTCACTTTTAGCAATATTTAATGAAGTCGCGTGGTCTCTTTGCTTCTTGAACATATTTTCCTGAAGTCGAATTCATTGGAGTGGTCGTCCACCCCTTGGTGACGATTCAGTAACCTTGGTCACCTCTTTAAAATACAGTCACGACCCTCGCGTCAAGGATTTGGCAACAGATTACGTCATCTTCCCGTTCCAAACCTGCTTTTTTAGTTCTACTTCCTTGAGGAACAGAGAAACCCAAGGTATCACCGCCATCGGAACGAGGGTCAAGCTGGGCTCAAGTCTTTCACGAACCTGCTGGCCAGGCCCAACGTTCAAATATGGTTGGAGGAGGAATTTGTCATTTGTTCCGGCTGCCTGCGAAAGCTCGCCCATGCTTCCTAAAGTACACTGGGATCTGCAACGTCGACCAACGAAGACTGGCAGACCGTCAGTGAAAAGGCACGGTCATGTGAAGTCCAGCAGGGTTCAGATAGAGGTCATGTGAAGTCCAGCAGGGTTCAGATAGAGGTCATGTGAAGTCCAGCAGGGTTCAGAAAGATGTCGTAGGAGGTCAATCAGGGTTCAGAAAGAGGTCAGAGGAGGTTCAGCAGGGTTCAGAAAGAGGTCATAGGAGGTCCAGCAGGGTACAGAAAGAGGTCATAGGAGGTCCAGCAGGGTACAGAAAGAGGTCGCAGTAGGTCCAGCAGGGTTCAGATATATGGCATGTGAAGTCCAGCATGGTTCAGATAGAGGCCGTGTGAAGTCCAGCAGGGTTCAGATAGAGGTCATGTGAAGTTCAGCAGGGTTCAGAAAGAGGTCATTTGAAGTCCAGCAGGGTTCAGAAAAGTTGGTGCATTCATTTGTGTTCAGCTGCAATTCCGAGTACTTGTCAGAGGCCTTTGTGCGCGTGGCTCAGGAACGTGCACGTCTGCGACAACCGGAGACCCCTTACGTTGATCACTCATTATTGCAGCACTAAAACATATCAGTAGGAGTGATAGCTAGTAGTCACATGGGCCAGTGGCGCAATGGATAACGTGTCTGACTACGAATCAGAAGATTGTAGGTTCGACTCCTACCTGGCTCAAAACTGATTTTGACTTCACTTTTAGCAATATTTAATGAAGTCGCGTGGTCACTTTGCTTCTTCAACATATTTTCCTGAAGTCGAATTCATTGGAGTGGTAGTCCACCCCTTGGTGACGATTGAGTAACCTTGGTCACCTCTTTAAAATACAGTCGCGACCCTCGCGTCAAGGATTTGGCAACAGATTACGTCATCTTCCCGTTCCAAACCTGCTTTTTTAGTTCTACTTCCTTGAGGAACAGAGAAACCCAAGGTATCACCGCCATCGGAACGAGGGTCAAGCTGGGCTCAAGTCTTTCACGAACCTGCTGGCCAGGCCCAACGTTCAAATATGGTTGGAGGAGGAATTTGTCATTTGTTCCGGCTGCCTGCGAAAGCTCGCCCATGCTTCCTGAAGTACACTGGGATCTGCAACGTCGACCAACGAAGACTGGCAGACCGTCAGTGAAAAGGCACGGTCATGTGAAGTCCAGCAGGGTTCAGAAAGATGTCGTAGGAGGTCAAGCAGGGTTCAGAAAGAGGTCAGAGGAGGTTCAGCAGGGTTGAGAAAGAGGTCATAGGAGGTCCAGCAGGGTACAGAAAGAGGTCGCAGTAGGTCCAGCAGGGTTCAGAAAGAGGTCATGTGAAGTCCAGCAGGGTTCTGATAGAGGTCATGTGAAGTCCAGCAGGGTTCAGATAGAGGTCATGTGAAGTCCAGCAGGGTTCAGAAAGATGTCGTAGGAGGTCAATCAGGGTTCAGAAAGAGGTCAGAGGAGGTTCAGCAGGGTTCAGAAAGAGGTCATAGGAAGGCCAGCACGGTACAGAAAGAGGTCGCAGTAGGTCCAGCAGGGTTCAGAAAAAGGTCATGTGAAGTCCAGCAGGGTTCAGATAGTGGTCATGTGAAGTCCAGCAGGGTTCAGAAAGGAGTCATGTGAAGTCCAGCAGGGTTCAGATATATGTCATGTGAAGTCCAGCAGGGTTCAGAAAAGTTAGTGCATTCATTTGTGTTCAGCTGCAATTCCGAGTACTTGTCAGAGGCCTTTGTGCGCGTGGCTCAGGAACGTGCACGTCTGCGACAACCAAGACCCCTTACGTTGATCACTCATTATTGCAGCACTAAAATATATCAGTAGGAGTGATAATTAGTAGTCACATGGGCCAGTGGCGCAATGGATAACGCGTCTGACTACGAATCAGAAGATTGTAGGTTCGACTCCTACCTGGCTCAAAACTGATTTTGACTTCACTTTTAGCAATATTTAATGAAGTCGCGTGGTCGCTTTGCTTCTTCAACATATTTTCCTGAAGTCGAATTCATTGGAGTGGTAGTCCACCCCTTGGTGACGATTGAGTAACCTTGGTCACCTCTTTAAAATACAGTCGCGACCCTCGCGTCAAGGATTTGGCAACAGATTACGTCATCTTCCCGTTCCAAACCTGCTTTTTTAGTTCTACTTCCTTGAGGAACAGAGAAACCCAAGGTATCACCGCCATCGGAACGAGGGTCAAGCTGGGCTCAAGTCTTTCACGAACCTGCTGGCCAGGCCCAACGTTCAAATATGGTTGGAGGAGGAATTTGTCATTTGTTCCGGCTGCCTGCGAAAGCTCGCCCATGCTTCCTGAAGTACACTGGGATCTGCAACGTCGACCAACGAAGACTGGCAGACCGTCAGTGAAAAGGCACGGTCATGTGAAGTCCAGCAGGGTTCAGAAAGATGTCGTAGGAGGTCAAGCAGAGTTCAGAAAGAGGTCAGAGGAGGTTCAGCAGGGTTCAGAAAGAGGTCATAGGAGGTCCAGCAGGGTACAGAAAGAGGTCGCAGTAGGTCCAGCAGGGTTCAGAATGAGGTCATGTGAAGTCCAGCAGGGTTCAGATAGAGGTCATGTGAAGTCCAGCAGGGTTTAGAAAGGAGTCATGTGAAGTCCAGCAGGGTTCACATATATGTCATGTGAAGTCCAGCATCGTTCAGATAGAGGTCGTGTGAAGTCCAGCAGGGTTCAGATAGAGGTCATGTGAAGTTCAGCAGGGTTCAGAAAGAGGTCATGTGAAGTCCAGCAGGGTTCAGAAAAGTTGGTGCATTCATTTGTGTTCAGCTGCAATTCCGAGTACTTGTCAGAGGCCTTTGTGCGCGTGGCTCAGGAACGTGCACGTCTGCGACAACCGGAGACCCCTTTCGTTGATCACTCATTATTGCAGCACTAAAACATATCAGTAGGAGTGATAGCTAGTAGTCACATGGGCCAGTGGCGCAATGGATCACGCGTCTGACTACGAATCAGAAGATTGTAGGTTCGACTCCTACCTGGCTCAAAACTGATTTTGACTTCACTTTTAGCAATATTTAATGAAGTCGCGTGGTCGCTTTGCTTCTTCAACATATTTTCCTGAAGTCGAATTCATTGGAGTGGTAGTCCACCCCTTGGTGACGATTGAGTCACCTTGGTCACCTCTTTAAAATACAGTCGCGACCCTCGCGTCAAGGATTTGGCAACAGATTACGTCATTTTCCCGTTCCAAACCTGCTTTTTTAGTTCTACTTCCTTGAGGAACAGAGAAACCCAAGGTATCACCGCCATCGGAACGAGGGTCAAGCTGGGCTCAAGTCTTTCACGAACCTGCTGGCCAGGCCTAACGTTCAAATATGGTTGGAGGAGGAATTTGTCATTTGTTCCGGCTGCCTGCGAAAGCTCGCCCATGCTTCCTGAAGTACACTGGGATCTGCAACGTCGACCAACGAAGACTGGCAGACCGTCAGTGAAAAGGCACGGTCATGTGAAGTCCAGCAGGGTTCAGAAAGATGTCGTAGGAGGTCAAGCAGGGTTCAGAAAGAGGTCAGAGGAGGTTCAGCAGGGTTCAGAAAGAGGTCATAGGAGATCCAGCAGGGTACAGAAAGAGGTCGCAGTAGGTCCAGCAGGGTTCAGAAAGAGGTCATGTGAAGTCCAGCAGGGTTCAGATAGAGGTCATGTGAAGTCCAGCAGGGTTCAGATAGAGGTCATGTGAAGTCCAGCAGGGTTCAGAAAGATGTCGTAGGAGGTCAATCAGGGTTCAGAAAGAGGTCAGAGGAGGTTCAGCAGGGTACAGAAAGAGGTCGCAGTAGGTCCAGCAGGGTTCAGAAAGAGGTCGCAGTAGGTCCAGCAGGGTTCAGAAAGAGGTCATGTGAAGTCCAGCATGGTTCAGATAGAGGTCGTGTGAAGTCCAGCAGGGTTCAGATAGAGGTCATGTGAAGTTCAGCAGGGTTCAGAAAGAGGTCATAGGAGGTCCAGAAGGGTACAGAAAGAGGTCGCAGTAGGTCCAGCAGGGTTCAGATAGAGGTCATGTGAAGTCCAGCAGGGTTCAGATAGAGGTCATGTGAAGTTCAGCAGGGTTCAGAAAGAGGTCATGTGAAGTCCAGCAGGGTTGAGATATATTTCATGTGAAATCCAGCAGGGTTCAGATATATGTCATGTGAAGTCCAGCATGGTTCAGATAGAGGTCGTGTGAAGTTCAGCAGGGTTCAGAAAGAGATCATGTGAAGTCCAGCAGGGTTCAGAAAAGTTGGTGCATTCATTTGTGTTCAGCTGCAATTCCGAGTACTTGTCAGAGGCCTTTGTGCGCGTGGCTCAGGAAAGTGCACGTCTGCGACAACCGGAGACCCCTTACGTTGATCACTCATTATTGCAGCACTAAAACATATCAGTAGGAGTGATAGCTAGTAGTCGCATGGGCCAGTGGCGCAATGGATAACGCGTCTGACTACAAATCAGAAGATTATAGGTTTGACTCCTACCTGGCTCGAAACTGATTTTGACTTCACTTTTAGCAATATTTAATGAAGTCGCGTGGTCTCTTTGCTTCTTGAACATATTTTCCTGAAGTCGAATTCATTGGAGTGGTCGTCCACCCCTTGGTGACGATTCAGTAACCTTGGTCACCTCTTTAAAATACAGTCACGACCCTCGCGTCAAGGATTTGGCAACAGATTACGTCATCTTCCCGTTCCAAACCTGCTTTTTTAGTTCTACTTCCTTGAGGAACAGAGAAACCCAAGGTATCACCGCCATCGGAACGAGGGTCAAGCTGGGCTCAAGTCTTTCACGAACCTGCTGGCCAGGCCCAACGTTCAAATATGGTTGGAGGAGGAATTTGTCATTTGTTCCGGCTGCCTGCGAAAGCTCGCCCATGCTTCCTAAAGTACACTGGGATCTGCAACGTCGACCAACGAAGACTGGCAGACCGTCAGTGAAAAGGCACGGTCATGTGAAGTCCAGCAGGGTTCAGATAGAGGTCATGTGAAGTCCAGCAGGGTTCAGATAGAGGTCATGTGAAGTCCAGCAGGGTTCAGAAAGATGTCGTAGGAGGTCAATCAGGGTTCAGAAAGAGGTCAGAGGAGGTTCAGCAGGGTTCAGAAAGAGGTCATAGGAGGTCCAGCAGGGTACAGAAAGAGGTCATAGGAGGTCCAGCAGGGTACAGAAAGAGGTCGCAGTAGGTCCAGCAGGGTTCAGATATATGGCATGTGAAGTCCAGCATGGTTCAGATAGAGGCCGTGTGAAGTCCAGCAGGGTTCAGATAGAGGTCATGTGAAGTTCAGCAGGGTTCAGAAAGAGGTCATTTGAAGTCCAGCAGGGTTCAGAAAAGTTGGTGCATTCATTTGTGTTCAGCTGCAATTCCGAGTACTTGTCAGAGGCCTTTGTGCGCGTGGCTCAGGAACGTGCACGTCTGCGACAACCGGAGACCCCTTACGTTGATCACTCATTATTGCAGCACTAAAACATATCAGTAGGAGTGATAGCTAGTAGTCACATGGGCCAGTGGCGCAATGGATAACGTGTCTGACTACGAATCAGAAGATTGTAGGTTCGACTCCTACCTGGCTCAAAACTGATTTTGACTTCACTTTTAGCAATATTTAATGAAGTCGCGTGGTCACTTTGCTTCTTCAACATATTTTCCTGAAGTCGAATTCATTGGAGTGGTAGTCCACCCCTTGGTGACGATTGAGTAACCTTGGTCACCTCTTTAAAATACAGTCGCGACCCTCGCGTCAAGGATTTGGCAACAGATTACGTCATCTTCCCGTTCCAAACCTGCTTTTTTAGTTCTACTTCCTTGAGGAACAGAGAAACCCAAGGTATCACCGCCATCGGAACGAGGGTCAAGCTGGGCTCAAGTCTTTCACGAACCTGCTGGCCAGGCCCAACGTTCAAATATGGTTGGAGGAGGAATTTGTCATTTGTTCCGGCTGCCTGCGAAAGCTCGCCCATGCTTCCTGAAGTACACTGGGATCTGCAACGTCGACCAACGAAGACTGGCAGACCGTCAGTGAAAAGGCACGGTCATGTGAAGTCCAGCAGGGTTCAGAAAGATGTCGTAGGAGGTCAAGCAGGGTTCAGAAAGAGGTCAGAGGAGGTTCAGCAGGGTTCAGAAAGAGGTCATAGGAGGTCCAGCAGGGTACAGAAAGAGGTCGCAGTAGGTCCAGCAGGGTTCAGAATGAGGTCATGTGAAGTCCAGCAGGGTTCAGATAGAGGTCATGTGAAGTCCAGCAGGGTTCAGAAAGGAGTCATGTGAAGTCCAGCAGGGTTCACATATATGTCATGTGAAGTCCAGCATCGTTCAGATAGAGGTCGTGTGAAGTCCAGCAGGGTTCAGATAGAGGTCATGTGAAGTTCAGCAGGGTTCAGAAAGAGGTCATGTGAAGTCCAGCAGGGTTCAGAAAAGTTGGTGCATTCATTTGTGTTCAGCTGCAATTCCGAGTACTTGTCAGAGGCCTTTGTGCGCGTGGCTCAGGAACGTGCACGTCTGCGACAACCGGAGACCCCTTTCGTTGATCACTCATTATTGCAGCACTAAAACATATCAGTAGGAGTGATAGCTAGTAGTCACATGGGCCAGTGGCGCAATGGATCACGCGTCTGACTACGAATCAGAAGATTGTAGGTTCGACTCCTACCTGGCTCAAAACTGATTTTGACTTCACTTTTAGCAATATTTAATGAAGTCGCGTGGTCGCTTTGCTTCTTCAACATATTTTCCTGAAGTCGAATTCATTGGAGTGGTAGTCCACCCCTTGGTGACGATTGAGTCACCTTGGTCACCTCTTTAAAATACAGTCGCGACCCTCGCGTCAAGGATTTGGCAACAGATTACGTCATTTTCCCGTTCCAAACCTGCTTTTTTAGTTCTACTTCCTTGAGGAACAGAGAAACCCAAGGTATCACCGCCATCGGAACGAGGGTCAAGCTGGGCTCAAGTCTTTCACGAACCTGCTGGCCAGGCCTAACGTTCAAATATGGTTGGAGGAGGAATTTGTCATTTGTTCCGGCTGCCTGCGAAAGCTCGCCCATGCTTCCTGAAGTACACTGGGATCTGCAACGTCGACCAACGAAGACTGGCAGACCGTCAGTGAAAAGGCACGGTCATGTGAAGTCCAGCAGGGTTCAGAAAGATGTCGTAGGAGGTCAAGCAGGGTTCAGAAAGAGGTCAGAGGAGGTTCAGCAGGGTTCAGAAAGAGGTCATAGGAGGTCCAGCAGGGTACAGAAAGAGGTCGCAGTAGGTCCAGCAGGGTTCAGAAAGAGGTCATGTGAAGTCCAGCAGGGTTCAGATAGAGGTCATGTGAAGTCCAGCAGGGTTCAGATAGAGGTCATGTGAAGTCCAGCAGGGTTCAGAAAGATGTCGTAGGAGGTCAATCAGGGTTCAGAAAGAGGTCAGAGGAGGTTCAGCAGGGTACAGAAAGAGGTCGCAGTAGGTCCAGCAGGGTTCAGAAAGAGGTCGCAGTAGGTCCAGCAGGGTTCAGAAAGAGGTCATGTGAAGTCCAGCATGGTTCAGATAGAGGTCGTGTGAAGTCCAGCAGGGTTCAGATAGAGGTCATGTGAAGTTCAGCAGGGTTCAGAAAGAGGTCATAGGAGGTCCAGAAGGGTACAGAAAGAGGTCGCAGTAGGTCCAGCAGGGTTCAGATAGAGGTCATGTGAAGTCCAGCAGGGTTCAGATAGAGGTCATGTGAAGTTCAGCAGGGTTCAGAAAGAGGTCATGTGAAGTCCAGCAGGGTTGAGATATATTTCATGTGAAATCCAGCAGGGTTCAGATATATGTCATGTGAAGTCCAGCATGGTTCAGATAGAGGTCGTGTGAAGTCCAGCAGGGTTCAGATAGAGGTCATGTGAAGTTCAGCAGGGTTCAGAAAGAGATCATGTGAAGTCCAGCAGGGTTCAGAAAAGTTGATGCATTCATTTGTGTTCAGCTGCAATTCCGAGTACTTGTCAGAGGCCTTTGTGCGCGTGGCTCAGGAAAGTGCACGTCTGCGACAACCGGAGACCCCTTACGTTGATCACTCATTATTGCAGCACTAAAACATATCAGTAGGAGTGATAGCTAGTAGTCGCATGGGCCAGTGGCGCAATGGATAACGCGTCTGACTACAAATCAGAAGATTATAGGTTTGACTCCTACCTGGCTCGAAACTGATTTTGACTTCACTTTTAGCAATATTTAATGAAGTCGCGTGGTCTCTTTGCTTCTTGAACATATTTTCCTGAAGTCGAATTCATTGGAGTGGTCGTCCACCCCTTGGTGACGATTCAGTAACCTTGGTCACCTCTTTAAAATACAGTCACGACCCTCGCGTCAAGGATTTGGCAACAGATTACGTCATCTTCCCGTTCCAAACCTGCTTTTTTAGTTCTACTTCCTTGAGGAACAGAGAAACCCAAGGTATCACCGCCATCGGAACGAGGGTCAAGCTGGGCTCAAGTCTTTCACGAACCTGCTGGCCAGGCCCAACGTTCAAATATGGTTGGAGGAGGAATTTGTCATTTGTTCCGGCTGCCTGCGAAAGCTCGCCCATGCTTCCTAAAGTACACTGGGATCTGCAACGTCGACCAACGAAGACTGGCAGACCGTCAGTGAAAAGGCACGGTCATGTGAAGTCCAGCAGGGTTCAGATAGAGGTCATGTGAAGTCCAGCAGGGTTCAGATAGAGGTCATGTGAAGTCCAGCAGGGTTCAGAAAGATGTCGTAGGAGGTCAATCAGGGTTCAGAAAGAGGTCAGAGGAGGTTCAGCAGGGTTCAGAAAGAGGTCATAGGAGGTCCAGCAGGGTACAGAAAGAGGTCATAGGAGGTCCAGCAGGGTACAGAAAGAGGTCGCAGTAGGTCCAGCAGGGTTCAGATATATGGCATGTGAAGTCCAGCATGGTTCAGATAGAGGCCGTGTGAAGTCCAGCAGGGTTCAGATAGAGGTCATGTGAAGTTCAGCAGGGTTCAGAAAGAGGTCATTTGAAGTCCAGCAGGGTTCAGAAAAGTTGGTGCATTCATTTGTGTTCAGCTGCAATTCCGAGTACTTGTCAGAGGCCTTTGTGCGCGTGGCTCAGGAACGTGCACGTCTGCGACAACCGGAGACCCCTTACGTTGATCACTCATTATTGCAGCACTAAAACATATCAGTAGGAGTGATAGCTAGTAGTCACATGGGCCAGTGGCGCAATGGATAACGTGTCTGACTACGAATCAGAAGATTGTAGGTTCGACTCCTACCTGGCTCAAAACTGATTTTGACTTCACTTTTAGCAATATTTAATGAAGTCGCGTGGTCACTTTGCTTCTTCAACATATTTTCCTGAAGTCGAATTCATTGGAGTGGTAGTCCACCCCTTGGTGACGATTGAGTAACCTTGGTCACCTCTTTAAAATACAGTCGCGACCCTCGCGTCAAGGATTTGGCAACAGATTACGTCATCTTCCCGTTCCAAACCTGCTTTTTTAGTTCTACTTCCTTGAGGAACAGAGAAACCCAAGGTATCACCGCCATCGGAACGAGGGTCAAGCTGGGCTCAAGTCTTTCACGAACCTGCTGGCCAGGCCCAACGTTCAAATATGGTTGGAGGAGGAATTTGTCATTTGTTCCGGCTGCCTGCGAAAGCTCGCCCATGCTTCCTGAAGTACACTGGGATCTGCAACGTCGACCAACGAAGACTGGCAGACCGTCAGTGAAAAGGCACGGTCATGTGAAGTCCAGCAGGGTTCAGAAAGATGTCGTAGGAGGTCAAGCAGGGTTCAGAAAGAGGTCAGAGGAGGTTCAGCAGGGTTCAGAAAGAGGTCATAGGAGGTCCAGCAGGGTACAGAAAGAGGTCGCAGTAGGTCCAGCAGGGTTCAGAATGAGGTCATGTGAAGTCCAGCAGGGTTCAGATAGAGGTCATGTGAAGTCCAGCAGGGTTCAGAAAGGAGTCATGTGAAGTCCAGCAGGGTTCACATATATGTCATGTGAAGTCCAGCATCGTTCAGATAGAGGTCGTGTGAAGTCCAGCAGGGTTCAGATAGAGGTCATGTGAAGTTCAGCAGGGTTCAGAAAGAGGTCATGTGAAGTCCAGCAGGGTTCAGAAAAGTTGGTGCATTCATTTGTGTTCAGCTGCAATTCCGAGTACTTGTCAGAGGCCTTTGTGCGCGTGGCTCAGGAACGTGCACGTCTGCGACAACCGGAGACCCCTTTCGTTGATCACTCATTATTGCAGCACTAAAACATATCAGTAGGAGTGATAGCTAGTAGTCACATGGGCCAGTGGCGCAATGGATCACGCGTCTGACGACGAATCAGAAGATTGTAGGTTCGACTCCTACCTGGCTCAAAACTGATTTTGACTTCACTTTTAGCAATATTTAATGAAGTCGCGTGGTCGCTTTGCTTCTTCAACATATTTTCCTGAAGTCGAATTCATTGGAGTGGTAGTCCACCCCTTGGTGACGATTGAGTCACCTTGGTCACCTCTTTAAAATACAGTCGCGACCCTCGCGTCAAGGATTTGGCAACAGATTACGTCATTTTCCCGTTCCAAACCTGCTTTTTTAGTTCTACTTCCTTGAGGAACAGAGAAACCCAAGGTATCACCGCCATCGGAACGAGGGTCAAGCTGGGCTCAAGTCTTTCACGAACCTGCTGGCCAGGCCTAACGTTCAAATATGGTTGGAGGAGGAATTTGTCATTTGTTCCGGCTGCCTGCGAAAGCTCGCCCATGCTTCCTGAAGTACACTGGGATCTGCAACGTCGACCAACGAAGACTGGCAGACCGTCAGTGAAAAGGCACGGTCATGTGAAGTCCAGCAGGGTTCAGAAAGATGTCGTAGGAGGTCAAGCAGGGTTCAGAAAGAGGTCAGAGGAGGTTCAGCAGGGTTCAGAAAGAGGTCATAGGAGGTCCAGCAGGGTACAGAAAGAGGTCGCAGTAGGTCCAGCAGGGTTCAGAAAGAGGTCATGTGAAGTCCAGCAGGGTTCAGATAGAGGTCATGTGAAGTCCAGCAGGGTTCAGATAGAGGTCATGTGAAGTCCAGCAGGGTTCAGAAAGATGTCGTAGGAGGTCAATCAGGGTTCAGAAAGAGGTCAGAGGAGGTTCAGCAGGGTACAGAAAGAGGTCGCAGTAGGTCCAGCAGGGTTCAGAAAGAGGTCGCAGTAGGTCCAGCAGGGTTCAGAAAGAGGTCATGTGAAGTCCAGCATGGTTCAGATAGAGGTCGTGTGAAGTCCAGCAGGGTTCAGATAGAGGTCATGTGAAGTTCAGCAGGGTTCAGAAAGAGGTCATAGGAGGTCCAGAAGGGTACAGAAAGAGGTCGCAGTAGGTCCAGCAGGGTTCAGATAGAGGTCATGTGAAGTCCAGCAGGGTTCAGATAGAGGTCATGTGAAGTTCAGCAGGGTTCAGAAAGAGGTCATGTGAAGTCCAGCAGGGTTGAGATATATTTCATGTGAAATCCAGCAGGGTTCAGATATATGTCATGTGAAGTCCAGCATGGTTCAGATAGAGGTCGTGTGAAGTCCAGCAGGGTTCAGATAGAGGTCATGTGAAGTTCAGCAGGGTTCAGAAAGAGATCATGTGAAGTCCAGCAGGGTTCAGAAAAGTTGATGCATTCATTTGTGTTCAGCTGCAATTCCGAGTACTTGTCAGAGGCCTTTGTGCGCGTGGCTCAGGAAAGTGCACGTCTGCGACAACCGGAGACCCCTTACGTTGATCACTCATTATTGCAGCACTAAAACATATCAGTAGGAGTGATAGCTAGTAGTCGCATGGGCCAGTGGCGCAATGGATAACGCGTCTGACTACAAATCAGAAGATTATAGGTTTGACTCCTACCTGGCTCGAAACTGATTTTGACTTCACTTTTAGCAATATTTAATGAAGTCGCGTGGTCTCTTTGCTTCTTGAACATATTTTCCTGAAGTCGAATTCATTGGAGTGGTCGTCCACCCCTTGGTGACGATTCAGTAACCTTGGTCACCTCTTTAAAATACAGTCACGACCCTCGCGTCAAGGATTTGGCAACAGATTACGTCATCTTCCCGTTCCAAACCTGCTTTTTTAGTTCTACTTCCTTGAGGAACAGAGAAACCCAAGGTATCACCGCCATCGGAACGAGGGTCAAGCTGGGCTCAAGTCTTTCACGAACCTGCTGGCCAGGCCCAACGTTCAAATATGGTTGGAGGAGGAATTTGTCATTTGTTCCGGCTGCCTGCGAAAGCTCGCCCATGCTTCCTAAAGTACACTGGGATCTGCAACGTCGACCAACGAAGACTGGCAGACCGTCAGTGAAAAGGCACGGTCATGTGAAGTCCAGCAGGGTTCAGATAGAGGTCATGTGAAGTCCAGCAGGGTTCAGATAGAGGTCATGTGAAGTCCAGCAGGGTTCAGAAAGATGTCGTAGGAGGTCAATCAGGGTTCAGAAAGAGGTCAGAGGAGGTTCAGCAGGGTTCAGAAAGAGGTCATAGGAGGTCCAGCAGGGTACAGAAAGAGGTCATAGGAGGTCCAGCAGGGTACAGAAAGAGGTCGCAGTAGGTCCAGCAGGGTTCAGATATATGGCATGTGAAGTCCAGCATGGTTCAGATAGAGGCCGTGTGAAGTCCAGCAGGGTTCAGATAGAGGTCATGTGAAGTTCAGCAGGGTTCAGAAAGAGGTCATTTGAAGTCCAGCAGGGTTCAGAAAAGTTGGTGCATTCATTTGTGTTCAGCTGCAATTCCGAGTACTTGTCAGAGGCCTTTGTGCGCGTGGCTCAGGAACGTGCACGTCTGCGACAACCGGAGACCCCTTACGTTGATCACTCATTATTGCAGCACTAAAACATATCAGTAGGAGTGATAGCTAGTAGTCACATGGGCCAGTGGCGCAATGGATAACGTGTCTGACTACGAATCAGAAGATTGTAGGTTCGACTCCTACCTGGCTCAAAACTGATTTTGACTTCACTTTTAGCAATATTTAACGAAGTCGCGTGGTCACTTTGCTTCTTCAACATATTTTCCTGAAGTCGAATTCATTGGAGTGGTAGTCCACCCTTTGGTGACGATTGAGTAACCTTGGTCACCTCTTTAAAATACAGTCGCGACCCTCGCGTCAAGGATTTGGCAACAGATTACGTCATCTTCCCGTTCCAAACCTGCTTTTTTAGTTCTACTTCCTTGAGGAACAGAGAAACCCAAGGTATCACCGCCATCGGAACGAGGGTCAAGCTGGGCTCAAGTCTTTCACGAACCTGCTGGCCAGGCCCAACGTTCAAATATGGTTGGAGGAGGAATTTGTCATTTGTTCCGGCTGCCTGCGAAAGCTCGCCCATGCTTCCTGAAGTACACTGGGATCTGCAACGTCGACCAACGAAGACTGGCAGACCGTCAGTGAAAAGGCACGGTCATGTGAAGTCCAGCAGGGTTCAGAAAGATGTCGTAGGAGGTCAAGCAGGGTTCAGAAAGAGGTCAGAGGAGGTTCAGCAGGGTTCAGAAAGAGGTCATAGGAGGTCCAGCAGGGTACAGAAAGAGGTCGCAGTAGGTCCAGCAGGGTTCAGAAAGAGGTCATGTGAAGTCCAGCAGGGTTCAGATAGAGGTCATGTGAAGTCCAGCAGGGTTCAGATAGAGGTCAAGTGAAGTCCAGCAGGGTTCAGAAAGATGTCGTAGGAGGTCAAGCAGGGTTCAGAAAGAGGTCAGAGGAGTTTCAGCAGGGTTCAGAAGGAGGTCATAGGAGGTCCAGCAGTGTACAGAAAGAGGTCGCAGTAGGTCCAGCAGGGTTCAGAAAGAGGTCATGTGAAGTCCAGCAGGTTCAGATAGAGGTCATGTGAAGTCCAGCAGGGTTCAGAAAGGAGTCATGTGAAGTCCAGCAGGGTTCAGATATATGTCATGTGAAGTCCAGCATGGTTCAGATAGAGGTCGTGTGAAGTCCAGCAGGGTTCAGATAGAGGTCATGTGCAGTTCAGCAGGGTTCAGAAAGAGGTCATGTGAAGTCCAGCAGGGTTCAGAAAAGTTGGTGCATTCATTTGTGTTCAGCTGCAATTCCGAGTACTTGTCAGAGGCCTTTGTGCGCGTGGCTCAGGAACGTGCACGTCTGCGACAACCGGAGACCCCTAACGTTGATCACTCATTATTGCAGCACTAAAACATATCAGTAGGAGTGGTAGCTAGCAGTCACATGGGCCAGTGGCGCAATGGATAACGCGTCTGACTACGAATCAGAAGATTGTAGGTTCGACTCCTACCTGGCTCAAAACTGATTTTGACTTCACTTTTAGCAATATTTAATGAAGTCGCGTGGTCGCTTTGCTTCTTCAACATATTTTCCTGAAGTCGAATTCATTGGAGTGGTAGTCCACCCCTTGGTGACGATTGAGTAACCTTGGTCACCTTTTTAAAATACAGTCGCGACCCTCGCGTCAAGGATTTGGCAACAGATTACGTCATCTTCCCGTTCCAAACCTGCTTTTTTAGTTCTACTTCCTTGTGGAACAGAGAAACCCAAGGTATCACCGCCATCGGAACGAGGGTCAAGCTGGGCTCAAGTCTTTCACGAACCTGCTGGCCAGGACAACGTTCAAATATGGTTGGAGGAGGAATTTGTCATTTGTTCCGGCTGCCTGCGAAAGCTCGCCCATGCTTCGTGAAGTACACTGGTATCTGCAACGTCGACCAACGAAGACTGGCAGACCGTCAGTGAAAAGGCACTGTCATGTGAAGTCCAGCAGGGTTCAGAAAGATGTCGTAGGAGGTCAAGCAGGGTTCAGAAAGAGGTCAGATGAGGTTCAGCAGGGTTCAGAAAGAGGTCATAGGAGGTCCAGCAGGGTACAGAAAGAGGTCGCAGTAGGTCCAGCAGGGTTCAGAAAGAGGTTATAGGAGGTCCAGCAGGGTACAGAAAGAGATCGCAGTAGGTCCAGCAGGGTTCAGAAAGAGGTCATGTGAAGTCCAGCAGGGTTCAGAAAGATGTCGTAGGAGGTCAAGCAGGGTTCAGAAAGAGGTCAGAGGAGGTTCACCAGGGTTCAGAAAGAGGTCATAGGAGGTCCAGCAGGGTACAGAAAGAGGTCATAGGAGGTCCAGCAGGGTACAGAAAGAGGTCGCAGTAGGTCCAGCAGGGTTCAGAAAGAGGTCATGTGAAGTCCAGCAGGGTTCAGATAGAGGTCATGTGAAGTCCGGCAGGGTTCAGATAGAGGTCATGTGAAGTCCAGCAGGGTTCAGAAAGATGTCGTAGGAGGTCAATCAGGGTTCAGAAAGAGGTCAGAGGAGGTTCAGCAGGGTTCAGAAAGAGGTCATAGGAGGTCCAGCAGGGTACAGAAAGAGGTCATAGGAGGTCCAGCAGGGTACAGAAAGAGGTCGCAGTAGGTCCAGCAGGGTTCAGAAAGAGGTCATGTGAAGTCCAGCAGGGTTCAGATAGAGGTCATGTGAAGTCCAGCAGGGTTCAGAAAGAGGTCATAGGAGGTCCAGCAGGGTACAGAAAGAGGTCGCAGTAGGTCCAGCAGGGTTCAGAAAGAGGTCATGTGAAGTCCAGCAGGGTTCAGATAGAGGTCATGTGAAGTCCAGCAGGGTTCAGAAAGATGTCGTAGGAGGTCAAGCAGGGTTCAGAAAGAGGTCAGAGGAGGTTCAGCAGGGTTCAGAAAGAGGTCATAGGAGGTCCAGCAGGGTACAGAAAGAGGTCGCAGTAGGTCCAGCAGGGTTCAGAAAGAGGTCATGTGAAGTCCAGCAGGGTTCAGATAGAGGTCATGTGAAGTCCAGCAGGGTTCAGAAAGAGGTCATAGGAGGTCCAGCAGGGTACAGAAAGAGGTCGCAGTAGGTCCAGTAGGGTTCAGAAAGAGGTCATGTGAAGTCCAGCATGGTTCAGATAGAGGTCATGTGAAGTTCAGCAGGGTTCAGAAAGAGGTCATGTGAAGTCCAGCAGGGTTCAGAAAAGTTGGTGCATTCATTTGTGTTCAGCTGCAATTCCGAGTACTTGTCAGAGGCCTTTGTGCGCGTGGCTCAGGAAAGTGCACGTCTGCGACAACCGGAGACCCCTTACGTTGATCACTCATTATTGCAGCACTAAAACATCTCAGTAGGAGTGATAGATAGTAGTCACATGGGCCAGTGGCGCAATGGATAACGCGTCTGACTACGAATCAGAAGATTGTAGGTTCGACTCCTACCTGGCTCAAAACTGATTTTGACTTCACTTTTAGCAATATTTAACGAAGTCGCGTGGTCGCTTTGCTTCTTCAACATATTTTCCTGAAGTCGAATTCATTGGAGTGGTAGTCCACCCCTTGGTGACGATTGAGTAACCTTGGTCACCTCTTTAAAATACAGTCGCGACCCTCGCGTCAAGGATTTGGCAACAGATTACGTCATCTTCCCGTTCCAAACCTGCTTTTTTAGTCTACTTCCTTGAGGAACAGAGAAACCCAAGGTATCACCGCCATCGGAACGAGGGTCAAGCTGGGCTCAAGTCTTTCACGAACCTGCTGGCCAGGCCCAACGTTCAAATATGGTTGGAGGAGGAATTTGTCATTTGTTCCGGCTGCCTGCGAAAGCTCGCCCATGCTTCCTGAAGTACACTGGGATCTGCAACGTCGACCAACGAAGACTGGCAGACCGTCAGTGAAAAGGCACGGTCATGTGAAGTCCAGCAGGGTTCAGAAAGATGTCGTAGGAGGTCAAGCAGGGTTCAGAAAGAGGTCAGAGGAGGTTCAGCAGGGTTCAGAAAGAGGTCATAGGAGGTCCAGCAGGGTACAGAAAGAGGTCGCAGTAGGTCCAGCAGGGTTCAGAAAGAGGTCATGTGAAGTCCAGCAGGGTTCAGATAGAGGTCATGTGAAGTCCAGCAGGGTTCAGAAAGATGTCGTAGGAGGTCAATCAGGGTTCAGAAAGAGGTCAGAGGAGGTTCAGCAGGGTTCAGAAAGAGGTCATAGGAGGTCCAGCAGGGTACAGAAAGAGGTCGCAGTAGGTCCAGCAGGGTTCAGATATATGTCATGTGAAGTCCAGCATGGTTCAGATAGAGGTCGTGTGAAGTCCAGCAGGGTTCAGATAGAGGTCATGTGAAGTTCAGCAGGGTTCAGAAAGAGGTCATGTGAAGTCCAGCAGGGTTCAGAAAAGTTGGTGCATTCATTTGTGTTCAGCTGCAATTCCGAGTACTTGTCAGAGGCCTTTGTGCGCGTGGCTCAGGAAAGTGCACGTCTGCGACAACCGGAGACCCCTTACGTTGATCACTCATTATTGCAGCACTAAAACATCTCAGTAGGAGTGATAGATAGTAGTCACATGGGCCAGTGGCGCAATGGATAACGCGTCTGACTACGAATCAGAAGATTGTAGGTTCGACTCCTACCTGGCTCAAAACTGATTTTGACATCACTTTTAGCAATATTTAATGAAGTCGCGTGGTCGCTTTGCTTCTTCAACATATTTTCCTGAAGTCGAATTCATTGGAGTGGTAGTCCACCCCTTGGTGACGATTGAGTAACCTTGGTCACCTCTTTAAAATACAGTCGCGACCCTCACGTCAAGGATTTGGCAACAGATTACGTCATCTTCCCGTTCCAAACCTGCTTTTTTAGGTCGACTTCCTTGAGGAACAGAGAAACCCAAGGTATCACCGCCATCGGAACGAGGGTCAAGCTGGGCTCAAGTCTTTCACGAACCTGCTGGCCAGGCCCAACGTTCAAATATGGTTGGAGGAGGAATTTGTCATTTGTTCCGGCTGCCTGCGAAAGCTCGCCCATGCTTCCTGAAGTACACTGGGATCTGCAACGTCGACCAACGAAGACTGGCAGACCGTCAGTGAAAAGGCACGGTCATGTGAAGTCCAGCAGGGTTCAGATAGAGGTCATGTGAAGTCCAGCAGGGTTCAGATAGAGGTCATGTGAAGTCCAGCAGGGTTCAGAAAGATGTCGTAGGAGGTCAATCAGGGTTCAGAAAGAGGGCAGAGGAGGTTCAGCAGGGTTCAGAAAGAGGTCATAGGAGGTCCAGCAGGGTACAGAAAGAGGTCATAGGAGGTCCAGCAGGGTACAGAAAGAGGTCGCAGTAGGTCCAGCAGGGTTCAGAAAGAGGTCATGTGAAGTCCAGCAGGGTTCAGATAGAGGTCATGTGAAGTCCAGCAGGGTTCAGAAAGAGGTCATAGGAGGTCCAGCAGGGTACAGAAAGAGGTCGCAGTAGGTCCAGCAGGGTTCAGAAAGAGGTCATGTGAAGTCCAGCAGGGTTCAGATAGAGGTCATGTGAAGTCCAGCAGGGTTCAGAAAGATGTCGTAGGAGGTCAAGCAGGGTTCAGAAAGAGGTCAGAGGAGGTTCAGCAGGGTTCAGAAAGAGGTCATAGGAGGTCCAGCAGGGTACAGAAAGAGGTCGCAGTAGGTCCAGCAGGGTTCAGAAAGAGGTCATGTGAAGTCCAGCAGGGTTCAGATAGAGGTCATGTGAAGTCCAGCAGGGTTCAGAAAGAGGTCATAGGAGGTCCAGCAGGGTACAGAAAGAGGTCGCAGTAGGTCCAGTAGGGTTCAGAAAGAGGTCATGTGAAGTCCAGCATGGTTCAGATAGAGGTCGTGTGAAGTCCAGCAGGGTTCAGAAAGGAGTCATGTGAAGTCCAGCAGGGTTCAGATATATGTCATGTGAAGTCCAGCAGGGTTCAGAAAAGTTGGTGCATTCATTTGTGTTCAGCTGCAATTCCGAGTACTTGTCAGAGGCCTTTGTGCGCGTGGCTCAGGAACGTGCACGTCTGCGACAACCGGAGACCCCTTACGTTGATCACTCATTATTGCAGCACTAAAACATATCAGTAGGAGTGATAGCTAGTAGTCACATGGGCCAGTGGCGCAATGGATAACGCGTCTGACTACGAATCAGAAGATTGTAGGTTCGACTCCTACCTGGCTCAAAACTGATTTTGACATCACTTTTAGCAATATTTAATGAAGTCGCGTGGTCGCTTTGCTTCTTCAACATATTTTCCTGAAGTCGAATTCATTGGAGTGGTAGTCCACCCCTTGGTGACGATTGAGTAACCTTGGTCACCTCTTTAAAATACAGTCGCGACCCTCACGTCAAGGATTTGGCAACAGATTACGTCATCTTCCCGTTCCAAACCTGCTTTTTTAGGTCTACTTCCTTGAGGAACAGAGAAACCCAAGGTATCACCGCCATCGGAACGAGGGTCAAGCTGGGCTCAAGTCTTTCACGAACCTGCTGGCCAGGCCCAACGTTCAAATATGGTTGGAGGAGGAATTTGTCATTTGTTCCGGCTGCCTGCGAAAGCTCGCCCATGCTTCCTGAAGTACACTGGGATCTGCAACGTCGACCAACGAAGACTGGCAGACCGTCAGTGAAAAGGCACGGTCATGTGAAGTCCAGCAGGGTTCAGAAAGATGTCGTAGGAGGTCAAGCAGGGTTCAGAAAGAGGTCAGGGGAGGTTCAGCAGGGTTCAGAAAGAGGTCATAGGAGGTCCAGCAGGGTACAGAAAGAGGTCGCAGTAGGTCCAGCAGGGTTCAGAAAGAGGTCATGTGAAGTCCAGCAGGGTTCAGATAGAGGTCATGTGAAGTCCAGCAGGGTTCAGAAAGATGTCGTAGGAGGTCAATCAGGGTTCAGAAAGAGGTCAGAGGAGGTTCAGCAGGGTTCAGAAAGAGGTCATAGGAGGTCCAGCAGGGTACAGAAAGAGGTCGCAGTAGGTCCAGCAGGGTTCAGATATATGTCATGTGAAGTCCAGCATGGTTCAGATAGAGGTCGTGTGAAGTCCAGCAGGGTTCAGATAGAGGTCATGTGAAGTCCAGCAGGGTTCAGAAAAGTTGGTGCATTCATTTGTGTTCAGCTGCATTTCCGAGTACTTGTCAGAGGCCTTTGTGCGCGTGGCTCAGGAAAGTGCACGTCTGCGACAACCGGAGACCCCTTACGTTGATCACTCATTATTGCAGCACTAAAACATCTCAGTAGGAGTGATAGATAGTAGTCACATGGGCCAGTGGCGCAATGGATAACGCGTCTGACTACGAATCAGAAGATTGTAGGTTCGGCTCCTACCTGGCTCAAAACTGATTTTGACTTCACTTTTAGCAATATTTAATGAAGTCGCGTGGTCGCTTTGCTTCTTCAACATATTTTCCTGAAGTCGAATTCATTGGAGTGGTAGTCCACCCCTTGGTGACGATTGAGTAACCTTGGTCACCTCTTTAAAATACAGTCGCGACCCTCACGTCAAGGATTTGGCAACAGATTACGTCATCTTCCCGTTCCAAACCTGCTTTTTTAGGTCTACTTCCTTGAGGAACAGAGAAACCCAAGGTATCACCGCCATCGGAACGAGGGTCAAGCTGGCCTCAAGTCTTTCACGAACCTGCTGGCCAGGCCCAACGTTCAAATATGGTTGGAGGAGGAATTTGTCATTTGTTCCGGCTGCCTGCGAAAGCTCGCCCATGCTTCCTGAAGTACACTGGGATCTGCAACGTCGACCAACGAAGACTGGCAGACCGTCAGTGAAAAGGCACGGTCATGTGAAGTCCAGCAGGGTTCAGATAGAGGTCATGTGAAGTCCAGCAGGGTTCAGATAGAGGTCATGTGAAGTCCAGCAGGGTTCAGAAAGATGTCGTAGGAGGTCAATCAGGGTTCAGAAAGAGGTCAGAGGAGGTTCAGCAGGGTTCAGAAAGAGGTCATAAGAGGTCCAGCAGGGTACAGAAAGAGGTCGCAGTAGGTCCAGCAGGGTTCAGAAAGAGGTCATGTGAAGTCCAGCAGGGTTCAGATAGAGGTCATGTGAAGTCCAGCAGGGTTCAGAAAGGAGTCATGTGAAGTCCAGCAGGGTTCAGATATATGTCATGTGAAGTCCAGCAGGGTTCAGAAAAGTTGGTGCATTCATTTGTGTTCAGCTGCAATTCCGAGTACTTGTCAGAGGCCTTTGTGCGCGTGGCTCAGGAAAGTGCACGTCTACGACAACCGGAGACCCCTTACGTTGATCACTCATTATTGCAGCACTAAAACATCTCAGTAGGAGTGATAGATAGCAGTCACATGGGCCAGTGGCGCAATGGATAACGCGTCTGACTACGAATCAGAAGATTGTAGGTTCGACTCCTACCTGGCTCAAAACTGATTTTGACTTCACTTTTAGCAATATTTAATGAAGTCGCGTGGTCGCTTTGCTTCTTCAACATATTTTCCTGAAGTCGAATTCATTGGAGTGGTAGTCCACCCCTTGGTGACGATTGAGTAACCTTGGTCACCTCTTTAAAATACAGTCGCGACCCTCGCGTCAAGGATTTGGCAACAGATTACGTCATCTTCCCGTTCCAAACCTGCTTTTTTAGTCTACTTCCTTGAGGAACAGAGAAACCCAAGGTATCACCGCCATCGGAACGAGGGTCAAGCTGGGCTCAAGTCTTTCACGAACCTGCTGGCCAGGCCCAACGTTCAAATATGGTTGGAGGAGGAATTTGTCATTTGTTCCGGCTGCCTGCGAAAGCTCGCCCATGCTTCCTGAAGTACACTGGGATCTGCAACGTCGACCAACGAAGACTGGCAGACCGTCAGTGAAAAGGCACGGTCATGTGAAGTCCAGCAGGGTTCAGAAAGATGTCGTAGGAGGTCAAGCAGGGTTCAGAAAGAGGTCAGAGGAGGTTCAGCAGGGTTCAGAAAGAGGTCATAGGAGGTCCAGCAGGGTACAGAAAGAGGTCGCAGTAGGTCCAGCAGGGTTCAGAAAGAGGTCATGTGAAGTCCAGCAGGGTTCAGATAGAGGTCATGTGAAGTCCAGCAGGGTTCAGAAAGATGTCGTAGGAGGTCAATCAGGGTTCAGAAAGAGGTCAGAGGAGGTTCAGCAGGGTTCAGAAAGAGGTCATAGGAGGTCCAGCAGGGTACAGAAAGAGGTCGCAGTAGGTCCAGCAGGGTTCAGATATATGTCATGTGAAGTCCAGCATGGTTCAGATAGAGGTCGTGTGAAGTCCAGCAGGGTTCAGATAGAGGTCATGTGAAGTTCAGCAGGGTTCAGAAAGAGGTCATGTGAAGTCCAGCAGGGTTCAGAAAAGTTGGTGCATTCATTTGTGTTCAGCTGCAATTCCGAGTACTTGTCAGAGGCCTTTGTGCGCGTGGCTCAGGAAAGTGCACGTCTGCAACAACCGGAGACCCCTTACGTTGATCACTCATTATTGCAGCACTAAAACATCTCAGTAGGAGTGATAGATAGTAGTCACATGGGCCAGTGGCGCAATGGATAACGCGTCTGACTACGAATCAGAAGATTGTAGGTTCGACTCCTACCTGGCTCAAAACTGATTTTGACTTCACTTTTAGCAATATTTAATGAAGTCGCGTGGTCGCTTTGCTTCTTCAACATATTTTCCTGAAGTCGAATTCATTGGAGTGGTAGTCCACCCCTTGGTGACGATTGAGTAACCTTGGTCACCTCTTTAAAATACAGTCGCGACCCTCACGTCAAGGATTTGGCAACAGATTACGTCATCTTCCCGTTCCAAACCTGCTTTTTTAGGTCTACTTCCTTGAGGAACAGAGAAACCCAAGGTATCACCGCCATCGGAACGAGGGTCAAGCTGGCCTCAAGTCTTTCACGAACCTGCTGGCCAGGCCCAACGTTCAAATATGGTTGGAGGAGGAATTTGTCATTTGTTCCGGCTGCCTGCGAAAGCTCGCCCATGCTTCCTGAAGTACACTGGGATCTGCAACGTCGACCAACGAAGACTGGCAGACCGTCAGTGAAAAGGCACGGTCATGTGAAGTCCAGCAGGGTTCAGATAGAGGTCATGTGAAGTCCAGCAGGGTTCAGATAGAGGTCATGTGAAGTCCAGCAGGGTTCAGAAAGATGTCGTAGGAGGTCAATCAGGGTTCAGAAAGAGGTCAGAGGAGGTTCAGCAGGGTTCAGAAAGAGGTCATAAGAGGTCCAGCAGGGTACAGAAAGAGGTCGCAGTAGGTCCAGCAGGGTTCAGAAAGAGGTCATGTGAAGTCCAGCAGGGTTCAGATAGAGGTCATGTGAAGTCCAGCAGGGTTCAGAAAGGAGTCATGTGAAGTCCAGCAGGGTTCAGATATATGTCATGTGAAGTCCAGCAGGGTTCAGAAAAGTTGGTGCATTCATTTGTGTTCAGCTGCAATTCCGAGTACTTGTCAGAGGCCTTTGTGCGCGTGGCTCAGGAAAGTGCACGTCTGCGACAACCGGAGACCCCTTACGTTGATCACTCATTATTGCAGCACTAAAACATCTCAGTAGGAGTGATAGATAGTAGTCACATGGGCCAGTGGCGCAATGGATAACGCGTCTGACTACGAATCAGAAGATTGTAGGTTCGACTCCTACCTGGCTCAAAACTGATTTTGACTTCACTTTTAGCAATATTTAATGAAGTCGCGTGGTCGCTTTGCTTCTTCAACATATTTTCCTGAAGTCGAATTCATTGGAGTGGTAGTCCACCCCTTGGTGACGATTGAGTAACCTTGGTCACCTCTTTAAAATACAGTCGCGACCCTCGCGTCAAGGATTTGGCAACAGATTACGTCATCTTCCCGTTACAAACCTGCTTTTTTAGTCTACTTCCTTGAGGAACAGAGAAACCCAAGGTATCACCGCCATCGGAACGAGGGTCAAGCTGGGCTCAAGTCTTTCACGAACCTGCTGGCCAGGCCCAACGTTCAAATATGGTTGGAGGAGGAATTTGTCATTTGTTCCGGCTGCCTGCGAAAGCTCGCCCATGCTTCCTGAAGTACACTGGGATCTGCAACGTCGACCAACGAAGACTGGCAGACCGTCAGTGAAAAGGCACGGTCATGTGAAGTCCAGCAGGGTTCAGAAAGATGTCGTAGGAGGTCAAGCAGGGTTCAGAAAGAGGTCAGAGGAGGTTCAGCAGGGTTCAGAAAGAGGTCATAGGAGGTCCAGCAGGGTACAGAAAGAGGTCGCAGTAGGTCCAGCAGGGTTCAGAAAGAGGTCATGTGAAGTCCAGCAGGGTTCAGATAGAGGTCATGTGAAGTCCAGCAGGGTTCAGAAAGATGTCGTAGGAGGTCAATCAGGGTTCAGAAAGAGGTCAGAGGAGGTTCAGCAGGGTTCAGAAAGAGGTCATAGGAGGTCCAGCAGGGTACAGAAAGAGGTCGCAGTAGGTCCAGCAGGGTTCAGATATATGTCATGTGAAGTCCAGCATGGTTCAGATAGAGGTCGTGTGAAGTCCAGCAGGGTTCAGATAGAGGTCATGTGAAGTTCAGCAGGATTCAGAAAGAGGTCATGTGAAGTCCAGCAGGGTTCAGAAAAGTTGGTGCATTCATTTGTGTTCAGCTGCAATTCCGAGTACTTGTCAGAGGCCTTTGTGCGCGTGGCTCAGGAAAGTGCACGTCTGCGACAACCGGAGACCCCTTACGTTGATCACTCATTATTGCAGCACTAAAACATCTCAGTAGGAGTGATAGATAGTAGTCACATGGGCCAGTGGCGCAATGGATAACGCGTCTGACTACGAATCAGAAAATTGTAGGTTCGACTCCTACCTGGCTCAAAACTGATTTTGACTTCACTTTTAGCAATATTTAATGAAGTCGCGTGGTCGCTTTGCTTCTTCAACATATTTTCCTGAAGTCGAATTCATTGGAGTGGTAGTCCACCCCTTGGTGACGATTGAGTAACCTTGGTCACCTCTTTAAAATACAGTCGCGACCCTCACGTCAAGGATTTGGCAACAGATTACGTCATCTTCCCGTTCCAAACCTGCTTTTTTAGGTCGACTTCCTTGAGGAACAGAGAAACCCAAGGTATCACCGCCATCGGAACGAGGGTCAAGCTGGGCTCAAGTCTTTCACGAACCTGCTGGCCAGGCCCAACGTTCAAATATGGTTGGAGGAGGAATTTGTCATTTGTTCCGGCTGCCTGCGAAAGCTCGCCCATGCTTCCTGAAGTACACTGGGATCTGCAACGTCGACCAACGAAGACTGGCAGACCGTCAGTGAAAAGGCACGGTCATGTGAAGTCCAGCAGGGTTCAGATAGAGGTCATGTGAAGTCCAGCAGGGTTCAGATAGAGGTCATGTGAAGTCCAGCAGGGTTCAGAAAGATGTCGTAGGAGGTCAATCAGGGTTCAGAAAGAGGGCAGAGGAGGTTCAGCAGGGTTCAGAAAGAGGTCATAGGAGGTCCAGCAGGGTACAGAAAGAGGTCATAGGAGGTCCAGCAGGGTACAGAAAGAGGTCGCAGTAGGTCCAGCAGGGTTCAGAAAGAGGTCATGTGAAGTCCAGCAGGGTTCAGATAGAGGTCATGTGAAGTCCAGCAGGGTTCAGAAAGAGGTCATAGGAGGTCCAGCAGGGTACAGAAAGAGGTCGCAGTAGGTCCAGCAGGGTTCAGAAAGAGGTCATGTGAAGTCCAGCAGGGTTCAGATAGAGGTCATGTGAAGTCCAGCAGGGTTCAGAAAGATGTCGTAGGAGGTCAAGCAGGGTTCAGAAAGAGGTCAGAGGAGGTTCAGCAGGGTTCAGAAAGAGGTCATAGGAGGTCCAGCAGGGTACAGAAAGAGGTCGCAGTAGGTCCAGCAGGGTTCAGAAAGAGGTCATGTGAAGTCCAGCAGGGTTCAGATAGAGGTCATGTGAAGTCAAGCAGGGTACAGAAAGAGGTCGCAGTAGGTTCAGCAGGGTTCAGAAAGAGGTCATAGGAGGTCCAGCAGGGTACAGAAAGAGGTCGCAGTAGGTCCAGCAGGGTTCAGATATATGTCATGTGAAGTCCAGCATGGTTCAGATAGAGGTCGTGTGAAGTCCAGCAGGGTTCAGATAGAGGTCATGTGAAGTTCAGCAGGGTTCAGAAAGAGGTCATGTGAAGTCCAGCAGGGTTCAGAAAAGTTGGTGCATTCATTTGTGTTCAGCTGCAATTCCGAGTACTTGTCAGAGGCCTTTGTGCGCGTGGCTCAGGAAAGTGCACGTCTGCGACAACCGGAGACCCCTTACGTTGATCACTCATTATTGCAGCACTAAAACATCTCAGTAGGAGTGATAGATAGGAGTCACATGGGCCAGTGGCGCAATGGATAACGCGTCTGACTACGAATCAGAAGATTGTAGGTTCGACTCCTACCTGGCTCAAAACTGATTTTGACTTCACTTTTAGCAATATTTAATGAAGTCGCGTGGTCGCTTTGCTTCTTCAACATATTTTCCTGAAGTCGAATTCATTGGAGTGGTAGTCCACCCCTTGGTGACGATTGAGTAACCTTGGTCACCTCTTTAAAATACAGTCGCGACCCTCACGTCAAGGATTTGGCAACAGATTACGTCATCTTCCCGTTCCAAACCTGCTTTTTTAGGTCGACTTCCTTGAGGAACAGAGAAACCCAAGGTATCACCGCCATCGGAACGAGGGTCAAGCTGGGCTCAAGTCTTTCACGAACCTGCTGGCCAGGCCCAACGTTCAAATATGGTTGGAGGAGGAATTTGTCATTTGTTCCGGCTGCCTGCGAAAGCTCGCCCATGCTTCCTGAAGTACACTGGGATCTGCAACGTCGACCAACGAAGACTGGCAGACCGTCAGTGAAAAGGCACGGTCATGTGAACTCCAGCAGGGTTCAGATAGAGGTCATGTGAAGTCCAGCAGGGTTCAGATAGAGGTCATGTGAAGTCCAGCAGGGTTCAGAAAGATGTCGTAGGAGGTCAATCAGGGTTCAGAAAGAGGTCAGAGGAGGTTCAGCAGGGTTCAGAAAGAGGTCATAAGAGGTCCAGCAGGGTACAGAAAGAGGTCGCAGTAGGTCCAGCAGGGTTCAGAAAGAGGTCATGTGAAGTCCAGCAGGGTTCAGATAGAGGTCATGTGAAGTCCAGCAGGGTTCAGAAAGGAGTCATGTGAAGTCCAGCAGGGTTCAGATATATGTCATGTGAAGTCCAGCAGGGTTCAGAAAAGTTGGTGCATTCATTTGTGTTCAGCTGCAATTCCGAGTACTTGTCAGAGGCCTTTGTGCGCGTGGCTCAGGAAAGTGCACGTCTGCGACAACCGGAGACCCCTTACGTTGATCACTCATTATTGCAGCACTAAAACATCTCAGTAGGAGTGATAGATAGTAGTCACATGGGCCAGTGGCGCAATGGATAACGCGTCTGACTACGAATCAGAAGATTGTAGGTTCGACTCCTACCTGGCTCAAAACTGATTTTGACTTCACTTTTAGCAATATTTAATGAAGTCGCGTGGTCGCTTTGCTTCTTCAACATATTTTCCTGAAGTCGAATTCATTGGAGTGGTAGTCCACCCCTTGGTGACGATTGAGTAACCTTGGTCACCTCTTTAAAATACAGTCGCGACCCTCGCGTCAAGGATTTGGCAACAGATTACGTCATCTTCCCGTTCCAAACCTGCTTTTTTAGTCTACTTCCTTGAGGAACAGAGAAACCCAAGGTATCACCGCCATCGGAACGAGGGTCAAGCTGGGCTCAAGTCTTTCACGAACCTGCTGGCCAGGCCCAACGTTCAAATATGGTTGGAGGAGGAATTTGTCATTTGTTCCGGCTGCCTGCGAAAGCTCGCCCATGCTTCCTGAAGTACACTGGGATCTGCAACGTCGACCAACGAAGACTGGCAGACCGTCAGTGAAAAGGCACGGTCATGTGAAGTCCAGCAGGGTTCAGAAAGATGTCGTAGGAGGTCAAGCAGGGTTCAGAAAGAGGTCAGAGGAGGTTCAGCAGGGTTCAGAAAGAGGTCATAGGAGGTCCAGCAGGGTACAGAAAGAGGTCGCAGTAGGTCCAGCAGGGTTCAGAAAGAGGTCATGTGAAGTCCAGCAGGGTTCAGATAGAGGTCATGTGAAGTCCAGCAGGGTTCAGAAAGATGTCGTAGGAGGTCAATCAGGGTTCAGAAAGAGGTCAGAGGAGGTTCAGCAGGGTTCAGAAAGAGGTCATAGGAGGTCCAGCAGGGTACAGAAAGAGGTCGCAGTAGGTCCAGCAGGGTTCAGATATATGTCATGTGAAGTCCAGCATGGTTCAGATAGAGGTCGTGTGAAGTCCAGCAGGGTTCAGATAGAGGTCATGTGAAGTTCAGCAGGGTTCAGAAAGAGGTCATGTGAAGTCCAGCAGGGTTCAGAAAAGTTGGTGCATTCATTTGTGTTCAGCTGCAATTCCGAGTACTTGTCAGAGGCCTTTGTGCGCGTGGCTCAGGAAAGTGCACGTCTGCGACAACCGGAGACCCCTTACGTTGATCACTCATTATTGCAGCACTAAAACATCTCAGTAGGAGTGATAGATAGTAGTCACATGGGCCAGTGGCGCAATGGATAACGCGTCTGACTACGAATCAGAAGATTGTAGGTTCGACTCCTACCTGGCTCAAAACTGATTTTGACTTCACTTTTAGCAATATTTAATGAAGTCGCGTGGTCGCTTTGCTTCTTCAACATATTTTCCTGAAGTCGAATTCATTGGAGTGGTAGTCCACCCCTTGGTGACGATTGAGTAACCTTGGTCACCTCTTTAAAATACAGTCGCGACCCTCACGTCAAGGATTTGGCAACAGATTACGTCATCTTCCCGTTCCAAACCTGCTTTTTTAGGTCGACTTCCTTGAGGAACAGAGAAACCCAAGGTATCACCGCCATCGGAACGAGGGTCAAGCTGGGCTCAAGTCTTTCACGAACCTGCTGGCCAGGCCCAACGTTCAAATATGGTTGGAGGAGGAATTTGTCATTTGTTCCGGCTGCCTGCGAAAGCTCGCCCATGCTTCCTGAAGTACACTGGGATCTGCAACGTCGACCAACGAAGACTGGCAGACCGTCAGTGAAAAGGCACGGTCATGTGAAGTCCAGCAGGGTTCAGAAAGATGTCGTAGGAGGTCAAGCAGGGTTCAGAAAGAGGTCAGAGGAGGTTCAGCAGGGTTCAGAAAGAGGTCATAGGAGGTCCAGCAGGGTACAGAAAGAGGTCGCAGTAGGTCCAGCAGGGTTCAGAAAGAGGTCATGTGAAGTCCAGCAGGGTTCAGATAGAGGTCATGTGAAGTCCAGCAGGGTTCAGAAAGATGTCGTAGGAGGTCAATCAGGGTTCAGAAAGAGGTCAGAGGAGGTTCAGCAGGGTTCAGGAAGAGGTCATAGGAGGTCCAGCAGGGTACAGAAAGAGGTCGCAGTAGGTCCAGCAGGGTTCAGATATATGTCATGTGAAGTCCAGCATGGTTCAGATAGAGGTCGTGTGAAGTCCAGCAGGGTTCAGATAGAGGTCATGTGAAGTTCAGCAGGGTTCAGAAAGAGGTCATGTGAAGTCCAGCAGGGTTCAGAAAAGTTGGTGCATTCATTTGTGTTCAGCTGCAATTCCGAGTACTTGTCAGAGGCCTTTGTGCGCGTGGCTCAGGAAAGTGCACGTCTGCGACAACCGGAGACCCCTTACGTTGATCACTCATTATTGCAGCACTAAAACATCTCAGTAGGAGTGATAGATAGTAGTCACATGGGCCAGTGGCGCAATGGATAACGCGTCTGACTACGAATCAGAAGATTGTAGGTTCGACTCCTACCTGGCTCAAAACTGATTTTGACTTCACTTTTAGCAATATTTAATGAAGTCGCGTGGTCGCTTTGCTTCTTCAACATATTTTCCTGAAGTCGAATTCATTGGAGTGGTAGTCCACCCCTTGGTGACGATTGAGTAACCTTGGTCACCTCTTTAAAATACAGTCGCGACCCTCACGTCAAGGATTTGGCAACAGATTACGTCATCTTCCCGTTCCAAACCTGCTTTCTTAGGTCGACTTCCTTGAGGAACAGAGAAACCCAAGGTATCACCGCCATCGGAACGAGGGTCAAGCTGGGCTCAAGTCTTTCACGAACCTGCTGGCCAGGCCCAACGTTCAAATATGGTTGGAGGAGGAATTTGTCATTTGTTCCGGCTGCCTGCGAAAGCTCGCCCATGCTTCCTGAAGTACACTGGGATCTGCAACGTCGACCAACGAAGACTGGCAGACCGTCAGTGAAAAGGCACGGTCATGTGAAGTCCAGCAGGGTTCAGATAGAGGTCATGTGAAGTCCAGCAGGGTTCAGATAGAGGTCATGTGAAGTCCAGCAGGGTTCAGAAAGATGTCGTAGGAGGTCAATCAGGGTTCAGAAAGAGGGCAGAGGAGGTTCAGCAGGGTTCAGAAAGAGGTCATAGGAGGTCCAGCAGGGTACAGAAAGAGGTCATAGGAGGTCCAGCAGGGTACAGAAAGAGGTCGCAGTAGGTCCAGCAGGGTTCAGAAAGAGGTCATGTGAAGTCCAGCAGGGTTCAGATAGAGGTCATGTGAAGTCCAGCAGGGTTCAGAAAGAGGTCATAGGAGGTCCAGCAGGGTACAGAAAGAGGTCGCAGTAGGTCCAGCAGGGTTCAGAAAGAGGTCATGTGAAGTCCAGCAGGGTTCAGATAGAGGTCATGTGAAGTCCAGCAGGGTTCAGAAAGATGTCGTAGGAGGTCAAGCAGGGTTCAGAAAGAGGTCAGAGGAGGTTCAGCAGGGTTCAGAAAGAGGTCATAGGAGGTCCAGCAGGGTACAGAAAGAGGTCGCAGTAGGTCCAGCAGGGTTCAGAAAGAGGTCATGTGAAGTCCAGCAGGGTTCAGATAGAGGTCATGTGAAGTCAAGCAGGGTACAGAAAGAGGTCGCAGTAGGTTCAGCAGGGTTCAGAAAGAGGTCATAGGAGGTCCAGCAGGGTACAGAAAGAGGTCGCAGTAGGTCCAGCAGGGTTCAGATATATGTCATGTGAAGTCCAGCATGGTTCAGATAGAGGTCGTGTGAAGTCCAGCAGGGTTCAGATAGAGGTCATGTGAAGTTCAGCAGGGTTCAGAAAGAGGTCATGTGAAGTCCAGCAGGGTTCAGAAAAGTTGGTGCATTCATTTGTGTTCAGCTGCAATTCCGAGTACTTGTAGGCCTTTGTGCGCGTGGCTCAGGAAAGTGCACGTCTGCGACAACCGGAGACCCCTTACGTTGATCACTCATTATTGCAGCACTAAAACATCTCAGTAGGAGTGATAGATAGTAGTCACATGGGCCAGTGGCGCAATGGATAACGCGTCTGACTACGAATCAGAAGATTGTAGGTTCGACTCCTACCTGGCTCAAAACTGATTTTGACTTCACTTTTAGCAATATTTAATGAAGTCGCGTGGTCGCTTTGCTTCTTCAACATATTTTCCTGAAGTCGAATTCATTGGAGTGGTAGTCCACCCCTTGGTGACGATTGAGTAACCTTGGTCACCTCTTTAAAATACAGTCGCGACCCTCACGTCAAGGATTTGGCAACAGATTACGTCATCTTCCCGTTCCAAACCTGCTTTTTTAGGTCGACTTCCTTGAGGAACAGAGAAACCCAAGGTATCACCGCCATCGGAACGAGGGTCAAGCTGGGCTCAAGTCTTTCACGAACCTGCTGGCCAGGCCCAACGTTCAAATATGGTTGGAGGAGGAATTTGTCATTTGTTCCGGCTGCCTGCGAAAGCTCGCCCATGCTTCCTGAAGTACACTGGGATCTGCAACGTCGACCAACGAAGACTGGCAGACCGTCAGTGAAAAGGCACGGTCATGTGAAGTCCAGCAGGGTTCAGATAGAGGTCATGTGAAGTCCAGCAGGGTTCAGATAGAGGTCATGTGAAGTCCAGCAGGGTTCAGAAAGATGTCGTAGGAGGTCAATCAGGGTTCAGAAAGAGGTCAGAGGAGGTTCAGCAGGGTTCAGAAAGAGGTCATAGGAGGTCCAGCAGGGTACAGAAAGAGGTCATAGGAGGTCCAGCAGGGTACAGAAAGAGGTCGCAGTAGGTCCAGCAGGGTTCAGAAAGAGGTCATGTGAAGTCCAGCAGGGTTCAGATAGAGGTCATGTGAAGTCCAGCAGGGTTCAGAAAGAGGTCATAGGAGGTCCAGCAGGGTACAGAAAGAGGTCGCAGTAGGTCCAGCAGGGTTCAGAAAGAGGTCATGTGAAGTCCAGCAGGGTTCAGATAGAGGTCATGTGAAGTCCAGCAGGGTTCAGAAAGATGTCGTAGGAGGTCAAGCAGGGTTCAGAAAGAGGTCAGAGGAGGTTCAGCAGGGTTCAGAAAGAGGTCATAGGAGGTCCAGCAGGGTACAGAAAGAGGTCGCAGTAGGTCCAGCAGGGTTCAGAAAGAGGTCATGTGAAGTCCAGCAGGGTTCAGATAGAGGTCATGTGAAGTCCAGCAGGGTTCAGAAAGAGGTCATAGGAGGTCCAGCAGGGTACAGAAAGAGGTCGCAGTAGGTCCAGTAGGGTTCAGAAAGAGGTCATGTGAAGTCCAGCATGGTTCAGATAGAGGTCGTGTGAAGTCCAGCAGGGTTCAGATAGAGGTCATGTGAAGTTCAGCAGGGTTCAGAAAGAGGTCATTTGAAGTCCAGCAGGGTTCAGAAAAGTTGGTGCATTCATTTGTGTTCAGCTGCAATTCCGAGTACTTGTCAGAGGCCTTTGTGCGCGTGGCTCAGGAACGTGCACGTCTGCGACAACCGGAGACCCCTTACGTTGATCACTCATTATTGCAGCACTAAAACATATCAGTAGGAGTGATAGCTAGTAGTCACATGGGCCAGTGGCGCAATGGATAACGCGTCTGACTACGAATTAGAAGATTGTAGGTTCGACTCCTACCTGGCTCAAAACTGATTTTGACATCACTTTTAGCAATATTTAATGAAGTCGCGTGGTCGCTTTGCTTCTTCAACATATTTTCCTGAAGTCGAATTCATTGGAGTGGTAGTCCACCCCTTGGTGACGATTGAGTAACCTTGGTCACCTCTTTAAAATACAGTCGCGACCCTCACGTCAAGGATTTGGCAACAGATTACGTCATCTTCCCGTTCCAAACCTGCTTTTTTAGGTCTACTTCCTTGAGGAACAGAGAAACCCAAGGTATCACCGCCATCGGAACGAGGGTCAAGCTGGGCTCAAGTCTTTCACGAACCTGCTGGCCAGGCCCAACGTTCAAATATGGTTGGAGGAGGAATTTGTCATTTGTTCCGGCTGCCTGCGAAAGCTCGCCCATGCTTCCTGAAGTACACTGGGATCTGCAACGTCGACCAACGAAGACTGGCAGACCGTCAGTGAAAAGGCACGGTCATGTGAAGTCCAGCAGGGTTCAGATAGAGGTCATGTGAAGTCCAGCAGGGTTCAGATAGAGGTCATGTGAAGTCCAGCAGGGTTCAGAAAGATGTCGTAGGAGGTCAATCAGGGTTCAGAAAGAGGTCAGAGGAGGTTCAGCAGGGTTCAGAAAGAGGTCATAAGAGGTCCAGCAGGGTACAGAAAGAGGTCGCAGTAGGTCCAGCAGGGTTCAGAAAGAGGTCATGTGAAGTCCAGCAGGGTTCAGATAGAGGTCATGTGAAGTCCAGCAGGGTTCAGAAAGGAGTCATGTGAAGTCCAGCAGGGTTGAGATATATGTCATGTGAAGTCCAGCAGGGTTCAGAAAAGTTGGTGCATTCATTTGTGTTCAGCTGCAATTCCGAGTACTTGTCAGAGGCCTTTGTGCGCGTGGCTCAGGAAAGTGCACGTCTGCGACAACCGGAAACCCCTTACGTTGATCACTCATTATTGCAGCACTAAAACATCTCAGTAGGAGTGATAGATAGTAGTCACATGGGCCAGTGGCGCAATGGATAACGCGTCTGACTACGAATCAGAAGATTGTAGGTTCGACTCCTACCTGGCTCAAAACTGATTTTGACTTCACTTTTAGCAATATTTAATGAAGTCGCGTGGTCGCTTTGCTTCTTCAACATATTTTCCTGAAGTCGAATTCATTGGAGTGGTAGTCCACCCCTTGGTGACGATTGAGTAACCTTGGTCACCTCTTTAAAATACAGTCGCGACCCTCGCGTCAAGGATTTGGCAACAGATTACGTCATCCTCCCGTTCCAAACCTGCTTTTTTAGTCTACTTCCTTGAGGAACAGAGAAACCCAAGGTATCACCGCCATCGGAACGAGGGTCAAGCTGGGCTCAAGTCTTTCACGAACCTGCTGGCCAGGCCCAACGTTCAAATATGGTTGGAGGAGGAATTTGTCATTTGTTCCGGCTGCCTGCGAAAGCTCGCCCATGCTTCCTGAAGTACACTGGGATCTGCAACGTCGACCAACGAAGACTGGCAGACCGTCAGTGAAAAGGCACGGTCATGTGAAGTCCAGCAGGGTTCAGAAAGATGTCGTAGGAGGTCAAGCAGGGTTCAGAAAGAGGTCAGAGGAGGTTCAGCAGGGTTCAGAAAGAGGTCATAGGAGGTCCAGCAGGGTACAGAAAGAGGTCGCAGTAGGTCCAGCAGGGTTCAGAAAGAGGTCATGTGAAGTCCAGCAGGGTTCAGATAGAGGTCATGTGAAGTCCAGCAGGGTTCAGAAAGATGTCGTAGGAGGTCAATCAGGGTTCAGAAAGAGGTCAGAGGAGGTTCAGCAGGGTTCAGAAAGAGGTCATAGGAGGTCCAGCAGGGTACAGAAAGAGGTCGCAGTAGGTCCAGCAGGGTTCAGATATATGTCATGTGAAGTCCAGCATGGTTCAGATAGAGGTCGTGTGAAGTCCAGCAGGGTTCAGATAGAGGTCATGTGAAGTTCAGCAGTGTTCAGAAAGAGGTCATGTGAAGTCCAGCAGGGTTCAGAAAAGTTGGTGCATTCATTTGTGTTCAGCTGCAATTCCGAGTACTTGTCAGAGGCCTTTGTGCGCGTGGCTCAGGAAAGTGCACGTCTGTGACAACCGGAGACCCCTTACGTTGATCACTCATTATTGCAGCACTAAAACATCTCAGTAGGAGTGATAGATAGTAGTCACATGGGCCAGTGGCGCAATGGATAACGCGTCTGACTACGAATCAGAAGATTGTAGGTTCGACTCCTACCTGGCTCAAAACTGATTTTGACTTCACTTTTAGCAATATTTAATGAAGTCGCGTGGTCGCTTTGCTTCTTCAACATATTTTCCTGAAGTCGAATTCATTGGAGTGGTAGTCCACCCCTTGGTGACGATTGAGTAACCTTGGTCACCTCTTTAAAATACAGTCGCGACCCTCACGTCAAGGATTTGGCAACAGATTACGTCATCTTCCCGTTCCAAACCTGCTTTTTTAGGTCTACTTCCTTGAGGAACAGAGAAACCCAAGGTATCACCGCCATCGGAACGAGGGTCAAGCTGGGCTCAAGTCTTTCACGAACCTGCTGGCCAGGCCCAACGTTCAAATATGGTTGGAGGAGGAATTTGTCATTTGTTCCGGCTGCCTGCGAAAGCTCGCCCATGCTTCCTGAAGTACACTGGGATCTGCAACGTCGACCAACGAAGACTGGCAGACCGTCAGTGAAAAGGCACGGTCATGTGAAGTCCAGCAGGGTTCAGATAGAGGTCATGTGAAGTCCAGCAGGGTTCAGATAGAGGTCATGTGAAGTCCAGCAGGGTTCAGAAAGATGTCGTAGGAGGTCAATCAGGGTTCAGAAAGAGGTCAGAGGAGGTTCAGCAGGGTTCAGAAAGAGGTCATAAGAGGTCCAGCAGGGTACAGAAAGAGGTCGCAGTAGGTCCAGCAGGGTTCAGAAAGAGGTCATGTGAAGTCCAGCAGGGTTCAGATAGAGGTCATGTGAAGTCCAGCAGGGTTCAGAAAGGAGTCATGTGAAGTCCAGCAGGGTTCAGATATATGTCATGTGAAGTCCAGCAGGGTTCAGAAAAGTTGGTGCATTCATTTGTGTTCAGCTGCAATTCCGAGTACTTGTCAGAGGCCTTTGTGCGCGTGGCTCAGGAAAGTGCACGTCTGCGACAACCGGAGACCCCTTACGTTGATCACTCATTATTGCAGCACTAAAACATCTCAGTAGGAGTGATAGATAGTAGTCACATGGGCCAGTGGCGCAATGGATAACGCGTCTGACTACGAATCAGAAGATTGTAGGTTCGACTCCTACCTGGCTCAAAACTGATTTTGACTTCACTTTTAGCAATATTTAATGAAGTCGCGTGGTCGCTTTGCTTCTTCAACATATTTTCCTGAAGTCGAATTCATTGGAGTGGTAGTCCACCCCTTGGTGACGATTGAGTAACCTTGGTCACCTCTTTAAAATACAGTCGCGACCCTCGCGTCAAGGATTTGGCAACAGATTACGTCATCTTCCCGTTCCAAACCTGCTTTTTTAGTCTACTTCCTTGAGGAACAGAGAAACCCAAGGTATCACCGCCATCGGAACGAGGGTCAAGCTGGGCTCAAGTCTTTCACGAACCTGCTGGCCAGGCCCAACGTTCAAATATGGTTGGAGGAGGAATTTGTCATTTGTTCCGGCTGCCTGCGAAAGCTCGCCCATGCTTCCTGAAGTACACTGGGATCTGCAACGTCGACCAACGAAGACTGGCAGACCGTCAGTGAAAAGGCACGGTCATGTGAAGTCCAGCAGGGTTCAGAAAGATGTCGTAGGAGGTCAAGCAGGGTTCAGAAAGAGGTCAGAGGAGGTTCAGCAGGGTTCAGAAAGAGGTCATAGGAGGTCCAGCAGGGTACAGAAAGAGGTCGCAGTAGGTCCAGCAGGGTTCAGAAAGAGGTCATGTGAAGTCCAGCAGGGTTCAGATAGAGGTCATGTGAAGTCCAGCAGGGTTCAGAAAGATGTCGTAGGAGGTCAATCAGGGTTCAGAAAGAGGTCAGAGGAGGTTCAGCAGGGTTCAGAAAGAGGTCATAGGAGGTCCAGCAGGGTACAGAAAGAGGTCGCAGTAGGTCCAGCAGGGTTCAGATATATGTCATGTGAAGTCCAGCATGGTTCAGATAGAGGTCGTGTGAAGTCCAGCAGGGTTCAGATAGAGGTCATGTGAAGTTCAGCAGGGTTCAGAAAGAGGTCATGTGAAGTCCAGCAGGGTTCAGAAAAGTTGGTGCATTCATTTGTGTTCAGCTGCAATTCCGAGTACTTGTCAGAGGCCTTTGTGCGCGTGGCTCAGGAAAGTGCACGTCTGCGACAACCGGAGACCCCTTACGTTGATCACTCATTATTGCAGCACTAAAACATCTCAGTAGGAGTGATAGATAGTAGTCACATGGGCCAGTGGCGCAATGGATAACGCGTCTGACTACGAATCAGAATATTGTAGGTTCGACTCCAACCTGGCTCAAAACTGATTTTGACTTCACTTTTAGCAATATTTAATGAAGTCGCGTGGTCGCTTTGCTTCTTCAACATATTTTCCTGAAGTCGAATTCATTGGAGTGGTAGTCCACCCCTTGGTGACGATTGAGTAACCTTGGTCACCTATTTAAAATACAGTCGCGACCCTCACGTCAAGGATTTGGCAACAGATTACGTCATCTTCCCGTTCGAAACCTGCTTTTTTAGGTCTACTTCCTTGAGGAACAGAGAAACCCAAGGTATCACCGCCATCGGAACGAGGGTCAAGCTGGGCTCAAGTCTTTCACGAACCTGCTGGCCAGGCCCAACGTTCAAATATGGTTGGAGGAGGAATTTGTCATTTGTTCCGGCTGCCTGCGAAAGCTCGCCCATGCTTCCTGAAGTACACTGGGATCTGCAACGTCGACCAACGAAGACTGGCAGACCGTCAGTGAAAAGGCACGGTCATGTGAAGTCCAGCAGGGTTCAGATAGAGGTCATGTGAAGTCCAGCAGGGTTCAGATAGAGGTCATGTGAAGTCCAGCAGGGTTCAGAAAGATGTCGTAGGAGGTCAATCAGGGTTCAGAAAGAGGTCAGAGGAGGTTCAGCAGGGTTCAGAAAGAGGTCATAAGAGGTCCAGCAGGGTACAGAAAGAGGTCGCAGTAGGTCCAGCAGGGTTCAGAAAGAGGTCATGTGAAGTCCAGCAGGGTTCAGATAGAGGTCATGTGAAGTCCAGCAGGGTTCAGAAAGGAGTCATGTGAAGTCCAGCAGGGTTCAGATATATGTCATGTGAAGTCCAGCAGGGTTCAGAAAAGTTGGTGCATTCATTTGTGTTCAGCTGCAATTCCGAGTACTTGTCAGAGGCCTTTGTGCGCGTGGCTCAGGAAAGTGCACGTCTGCGACAACCGGAGACCCCTCACGTTGATCACTCATTATTGCAGCACTAATACATCTCAGTAGGAGTGATAGATAGTAGTCACATGGGCCAGTGGCGCAATGGATAACGCGTCTGACTACGAATCAGCAGATTGTAGGTTCGACTCCTACCTGGCTCAAAACTGATTTTGACTTCACTTTTAGCAATATTTAATGAAGTCGCGTGGTCGCTTTGCTTCTTCAACATATTTTCCTGAAGTCGAATTCATTGGAGTGGTAGTCCACCCCTTGGTGACGATTGAGTAACGTTGGTCACCTCTTTAAAATACAGTCGCGACCCTCGCGTCAAGGATTTGGCAACAGATTACGTCATCTTCCCGTTCCAAACCTGCTTTTTTAGTCTACTTCCTTGAGGAACAGAGAAACCCAAGGTATCACCGCCATCGGAACGAGGGTCAAGCTGGGCTCAAGTCTTTCACGAACCTGCTGGCCAGGCCCAACGTTCAAATATGGTTGGAGGAGGAATTTGTCATTTGTTCCGGCTGCCTGCAAAAGCTCGCCCATGCTTCCTGAAGTACACTGGGATCTGCAACGTCGACCAACGAAGACTGGCAGACCGTCAGTGAAAAGGCACGGTCATGTGAAGTCCAGCAGGGTTCAGAAAGATGTCGTAGGAGGTCAAGCAGGGTTCAGAAAGAGGTCAGAGGAGGTTCAGCAGGGTTCAGAAAGAGGTCATAGGAGGTCCAGCAGGGTACAGAAAGAGGTCGCAGTAGGTCCAGCAGGGTTCAGAAAGAGGTCATGTGAAGTCCAGCAGGGTTCAGATAGAGGTCATGTGAAGTCCAGCAGGGTTCAGAAAGATGTCGTAGGAGGTCAATCAGGGTTCAGAAAGAGGTCAGAGGAGGTTCAGCAGGGTTCAGAAAGAGGTCATGTGAAGTCCAGCAGGGTTCAGAAAAGTTGGTGCATTCATTTGTGTTCAGCTGCAATTCCGAGTACTTGTCAGAGGCCTTTGTGCGCGTGGCTCAGGAAAGTGCACGTCTGCGACAACCGGAGACCCCTTACGTTGATCACTCATTATTGCAGCACTAAAACATCTCAGTAGGAGTGATAGATAGTAGTCACATGGGCCAGTGGCGCAATGGATAACGCGTCTGACTACGAATCAGAAGATTGTAGGTTCGACTCCTACCTGGCTCAAAACTGATTTTGACTTCACTTTTAGCAATATTTAATGAAGTCGCGTGGTCGCTTTGCTTCTTCAACATATTTTCCTGAAGTCGAATTCATTGGAGTGGTAGTCCACCCCTTGGTGACGATTGAGTAACCTTGGTCACCTCTTTAAAATACAGTCGCGACCCTCACGTCAAGGATTTGGCAACAGATTACGTCATCTTCCCGTTCCAAACCTGCTTTTTTAGGTCTACTTCCTTGAGGAACAGAGAAACCCAAGGTATCACCGCCATCGGAACGAGGGTCAAGCTGGGCTCAAGTCTTTCACGAACCTGCTGGCCAGGCCCAACGTTCAAATATGGTTGGAGGAGGAATTTGTCATTTGTTCCGGCTGCCTGCGAAAGCTCGCCCATGCTTCCTGAAGTACACTGGGATCTGCAACGTCGACCAACGAAGACTGGCAGACCGTCAGTGAAAAGGCACGGTCATGTGAAGTCCAGCAGGGTTCAGATAGAGGTCATGTGAAGTCCAGCAGGGTTCAGATAGAGGTCATGTGAAGTCCAGCAGGGTTCAGAAAGATGTCGTAGGAGGTCAATCAGGGTTCAGAAAGAGGTCAGAGGAGGTTCAGCAGGGTTCAGAAAGAGGTCATAAGAGGTCCAGCAGGGTACAGAAAGAGGTCGCAGTAGGTCCAGCAGGGTTCAGAAAGAGGTCATGTGAAGTCCAGCAGGGTTCAGATAGAGGTCATGTGAAGTCCAGCAGGGTTCAGAAAGGAGTCATGTGAAGTCCAGCAGGGTTCAGATATATGTCATGTGAAGTCCAGCAGGGTTCAGAAAAGTTGGTGCATTCATTTGTGTTCAGCTGCAATTCCGAGTACTTGTCAGAGGCCTTTGTGCGCGTGGCTCAGGAAAGTGCACGTCTGCGACAACCGGAGACCCCTTACGTTGATCACTCATTATTGCAGCACTAAAACATCTCAGTAGGAGTGATAGATAGTAGTCACATGGGCCAGTGGCGCAATGGATAACGCGTCTGACTACGAATCAGAAGATTGTAGGTTCGACTCCTACCTGGCTCAAAACTGATTTTGACTTCACTTTTAGCAATATTTAATGAAGTCGCGTGGTCGCTTTGCTTCTTCAACATATTTTCCTGAAGTCGAATTCATTGGAGTGGTAGTCCACCCCTTGGTGACGATTGAGTAACCTTGGTCACCTCTTTAAAATACAGTCGCGACCCTCGCGTCAAGGATTTGGCAACAGATTACGTCATCTTCCCGTTCCAAACCTGCTTTTTTAGTCTACTTCCTTGAGGAACAGAGAAACCCAAGGTATCACCGCCATCGGAACGAGGGTCAAGCTGGGCTCAAGTCTTTCACGAACCTGCTGGCCAGGCCCAACGTTCAAATATGGTTGGAGGAGGAATTTGTCATTTGTTCCGGCTGCCTGCGAAAGCTCGCCCATGCTTCCTGAAGTACACTGGGATCTGCAACGTCGACCAACGAAGACTGGCAGACCGTCAGTGAAAAGGCACGGTCATGTGAAGTCCAGCAGGGTTCAGAAAGATGTCGTAGGAGGTCAAGCAGGGTTCAGAAAGAGGTCAGAGGAGGTTCAGCAGGGTTCAGAAAGAGGTCATAGGAGGTCCAGCAGGGTACAGAAAGAGGTCGCAGTAGGTCCAGCAGGGTTCAGAAAGAGGTCATGTGAAGTCCAGCAGGGTTCAGATAGAGGTCATGTGAAGTCCAGCAGGGTTCAGAAAGATGTCGTAGGAGGTCAATCAGGGTTCAGAAAGAGGTCAGAGGAGGTTCAGCAGGGTTCAGAAAGAGGTCATAGGAGGTCCAGCAGGGTACAGAAAGAGGTCGCAGTAGGTCCAGCAGGGTTCAGATATATGTCATGTGAAGTCCAGCATGGTTCAGATAGAGGTCGTGTGAAGTCCAGCAGGGTTCAGATAGAGGTCATGTGAAGTTCAGCAGGGTTCAGAAAGAGGTCATGTGAAGTCCAGCAGGGTTCAGAAAAGTTGGTGCATTCATTTGTGTTCAGCTGCAATTCCGAGTACTTGTCAGAGGCCTTTGTGCGCGTGGCTCAGGAAAGTGCACGTCTGCGACAACCGGAGACCCCTTACGTTGATCACTCATTATTGCAGCACTAAAACATATCAGTAGGAGTGATAGCTAGTAGCCACATGGGCCAGTGGCGCAATGGATAACGCGTCTGACTACGAATCAGAAGATTGTAGGTTCGACTCCTACCTGGCTCAAAACTTATTTTGAGTTCACTTTTAGCAATATTTAATGAAGTCGCGTGGTCGCTGTCGTGGAAGTGTGTTTGGGACTCGAGACTCCAATGACCGGAAACAGGTTTACAAAAGATCAAGACTTTATTAACTACTAGTTCACTTGTTTCAATATAATAAGGAACTACAATACCATAACGAATTTAGTAATTCAAGTCGTTGGTTCTTCCTCATTGGCCGGTGCTCTCCTGGCGCTGCTTTCCCATTGCATACTCGTTCGTCCGTCGGGCAGATGTTCTCGTGGCAAGTCCTCCTGACTCAAAGTTTGCTCTTGCTTATATGGGCAAATTGGAGTTAATCCTCCGTGCGCTGAATGTTAATCCTCCGTGCGCTGAAGCTCCTTGGTCATCCACAACCGCCTCCCTGCTGGGGAGGTTCTTCACCCTCTTTGCATCCCGATGTCCAAAAACAAATAGTGCGGGCTTGGGAATGTGTGTTAGCCCGGGGTCGTAATAAAGGTGGACAAAAGGACTCCCAGCTTCGACAGAGCGAGATACATTCCTGACATTCTTACAACCACCTGCTAGTACCTGCTTCCAACCAATGAGTTATACTGAGTTACAATCAATGAGTTACATTTCCACATCGCTTTGCTTCCTCAACATATTTTCCTGAAGTCGAATTCATTGGAGTGGTAGTCCACCCCTTGGTGACGATTGAGTAACCTTGGTCACCTCTTTAAAATACAGTCGCGACCCTCGCGTCAAGGATTTGGCAACAGATTACGTCATCTTCCCGTTCCAAACCTGCTTTTTTAGTTCTACTTCCTTGAGGAACAGAGAAACCCAAGGTATCACCGCCATCGGAACGAGGGTCAAGCTGGCCTCAAGTCTTTCACGAACCTGCTGGCCAGGCCCAACGTTCAAATATGGTTGGAGGAGGAATTTGTCATTTGTTCCGGCTGCCTGCGAAAGCTCGCCCATGCTTCCTGAAGTACACTGGGATCTGCAACGTCGACCAACGAAGACTGGCAGACCGTCAGTGAAAAGGCACGGTCATGTGAAGTCCAGCAGTGTTCAGAAAGATGTCGTAGGAGGTCAAGCAGGGTTCAGAAAGAGGTCAGAGGAGGTTCAGCAGGGTTCAGAAAGAGGTCATAGGAGGTCCAGCAGGGTACAGAAAGAGGTCGCAGTAGGTCCAGCAGGGTTCAGAAAGAGGTCATGTGAGGTCCAGCAGGGTTCAGATAGAGGTCATGTGAAGTCCAGCAGGGTTCAGATAGAGGTCATGTGAAGTCCAGCAGGGTTCAGAAAGATGTCGTAGGAGGTCAATCAGGGTTCAGAAAGAGGTCAGAGGAGGTTCAGCAGGGTTCAGAAAGAGGTCATAGGAGGTCCAGCAGGGTACAGAAAGAGGTCGCAGTAGGTCCAGCAGGGTTCAGAAAGAGGTCATGTGAAGTCCAGCAGGGTTCAGATAGAGGTCATGTGAAGTCTAGCAGGGTTCAGAAAGGAGTCATGTGAAGTCCAGCAGGGTTCAGATATATGTCATGTGAAGTCCAGCAGGGTTCAAAAAAGTTGGTGCATTCATTTGTGTTCAGCTGCAATTCCGAGTACTTGTCAGAGGCCTTTGTGCGCGTGCCTCAGGAAAGTGCACGTCTGCGACAACCGGAGACCCCTTACGTTGATCACTCATTATTGCAGCACTAAAACATATCAGTAGGAGTGATAGCTAGTAGTCACATGGGCCAGTGGCGCAATGGATAACGCATCTGACTACGAATCAGAAGATTGAAAGTTCGACTCCTACCTGGCTCAGAACTGATTTTGACTTCACTTTTAGCAATATTTAATGAAGTCGCGTGGTCGCTTTGCTTCTTCAACATATTTTCCTGAAGTCGAATTCATTGGAGTGGTAGTCCACCCCTTGGTGACGATTGAGTAACCTTGGTCACCTCTTTAAAATACAGTCGCGACCCTCGCGTCAAGGATTTGGCAACAGATTACGTCATCTTCCCGTTCCAAACCTGCTTTTTTAGTTCTACTTCCTTGAGGAACAGAGAAACCCAAGGTATCACCGCCATCGGAACGAGGGTCAGGCTGGGCTCAAGTCTTTCCCGAACCTGCTGGCCAGGCCCAACGTTCAAATATGGTTGGAGGAGGAATTTATCATTTGTTCCGGCTGCCTGCGAAAGCTCGCCCATGCTTCCTGAAGTACACTGGGATCTGCAACGTCGACCAACGAAGACTGGCAGACCGTCAGTGAAAAGGCACGGTCATGTGAAGTCCAGCAGGGTTCAGATAGAGGTCATGTGAAGTCCAGCAGGGTTCAGATAGAGGTCATGTGAAGTCCAGCAGGGTTCAGAAAGATGTCGTAGGAGGTCAATCAGGGTTCAGAAAGAGGTCAGAGGAGGTTCAGCAGGGTTCAGAAAGAGGTCATAAGAGGTCCAGCAGGGTACAGAAAGAGGTCGCAGTAGGTCCAGCAGGGTTCAGAAAGAGGTCATGTGAAGTCCAGCAGGGTTCAGATAGAGGTCATGTGAAGTCCAGCAGGGTTCAGATAGAGGTCATGTGAAGTCCAGCAGGGTTCAGAAAGATGTCGTAGGAGGTCAAGCAGGGTTCAGAAAGAGGTCAGAGGAGTTTCAGCAGGGTTCAGAAGGAGGTCATAGGAGGTCCAGCAGGGTACAGAAAGAGGTCGCAGTAGGTCCAGCAGGGTTCAGAAAGAGGTCATGTGAAGTCCAGCAGGTTCAGATAGAGGTCATGTGAAGTCCAGCAGGGTTCAGAAAGGAGTCATGTGAAGTCCAGCAGGGTTCAGATATATGTCATGTGAAGTCCAGCATGGTTCAGATAGAGGTCGTGTGAAGTCCAGCAGGGTTCAGATAGAGGTCATGTGCAGTTCAGCAGGGTTCAGAAAGAGGTCATGTGAAGTCCAGCAGGGTTCAGAAAAGTTGGTGCATTCATTTGTGTTCAGCTGCAATTCCGAGTACTTGTCAGAGGCCTTTGTGCGCGTGGCTCAGGAACGTGCACGTCTGCGACAACCGGAGACCCCTAACGTTGATCACTCATTATTGCAGCACTAAAACATATCAGTAGGAGTGGTAGCTAGCAGTCACATGGGCCAGTGGCGCAATGGATAACGCGTCTGACTACGAATCAGAAGATTGTAGGTTCGACTCCTACCTGGCTCAAAACTGATTTTGACTTCACTTTTAGCAATATTTAATGAAGTCGCGTGGTCGCTTTGCTTCTTCAACATATTTTCCTGAAGTCGAATTCATTGGAGTGGTAGTCCACCCCTTGGTGACGATTGAGTAACCTTGGTCACCTTTTTAAAATACAGTCGCGACCCTCGCGTCAAGGATTTGGCAACAGATTACGTCATCTTCCCGTTCCAAACCTGCTTTTTTAGTTCTACTTCCTTGTGGAACAGAGAAACCCAAGGTATCACCGCCATCGGAACGAGGGTCAAGCTGGGCTCAAGTCTTTCACGAACCTGCTGGCCAGGCCCAACGTTCAAATATGGTTGGAGGAGGAATTTGTCATTTGTTCCGGCTGCCTGCGAAAGCTCGCCCATGCTTCGTGAAGTACACTGGTATCTGCAATGTCGACCAACGAAGACTGGCAGACCGTCAGTGAAAAGGCACTGTCATGTGAAGTCCAGCAGGGTTCAGAAAGATGTCGTAGGAGGTCAAGCAGGGTTCAGAAAGAGGTCAGAGGAGGTTCAGCAGGGTTCAGAAAGAGGTCATAGGAGGTCCAGCAGGGTACAGAAAGAGGTCGCAGTAGGTCCAGCAGGGTTCAGAAAGAGGTCATAGGAGGTCCAGCAGGGTACAGAAAGAGGTCGCAGTAGGTCCAGCAGGGTTCAGAAAGAGGTCATGTGAAGTCCAGCAGGGTTCAGAAAGATGTCGTAGGAGGTCAAGCAGGGTTCAGAAAGAGGTCAGAGGAGGTTCACCAGGGTTCAGAAAGAGGTCATAGGAGGTCCAGCAGGGTACAGAAAGAGGTCATAGGAGGTCCAGCAGGGTACAGAAAGAGGCCGCAGTAGGTCCAGCAGGGTTCAGAAAGAGGTCATGTGAAGTCCAGCAGGGTTCAGATAGAGGTCATGTGAAGTCCAGCAGGGTTCAGATAGAGGTCATGTGAAGTCCAGCAGGGTTCAGAAAGATGTCGTAGGAGGTCAATCAGGGTTCAGAAAGAGGTCAGAGGAGGTTCAGCAGGGTTCAGAAAGAGGTCATAGGAGGTCCAGCAGGGTACAGAAAGAGGTCATAGGAGGTCCAGCAGGGTACAGAAAGAGGTCGCAGTAGGTCCAGCAGGGTTCAGAGAGAGGTCATGTGAAGTCCAGCAGGGTTCAGATCGAGGTCATGTGAAGTCCAGCTGGGTTCAGAAAGAGGTCATAGGAGGTCCAGCAGGGTACAGAAAGAGGTCGCAGTAGGTCCAGCAGGGTTCAGAAAGAGGTCATGTGAAGTCCAGCAGGGTTCAGATAGAGGTCATGTGAAGTCCAGCAGGGTTCAGAAAGATGTCGTAGGAGGTCAAGCAGGGTTCAGAAAGAGGTCAGAGGAGGTTCAGCAGGGTTCAGAAAGAGGTCATAGGAGGTCCAGCAGGGTACAGAAAGAGGTCGCAGTAGGTCCAGCAGGGTTCAGAAAGAGGTCATGTGAAGTCCAGCAGGGTTCAGATAGAGGTCATGTGAAGTCCAGCAGGGTTCAGAAAGAGGTCATAGGAGGTCCAGCAGGGTACAGAAAGAGGTCGCAGTAGGTCCAGTAGGGTTCAGAAAGAGGTCATGTGAAGTCCAGCATGGTTCAGATAGAGGTCGTGTGAAGTCCAGCAGGGTTCAGATAGAGGTCATGTGAAGTTCAGCAGGGTTCAGAAAGAGGTCATGTGAAGTCCAGCAGGGTTCAGAAAAGTTGGTGCATTCATTTGTGTTCAGCTGCAATTCCGAGTACTTGTCAGAGGCCTTTGTGCGCGTGGCTCAGGAACGTGTCTCGGTCGAAGACCTCAAGGGAAGGAAGAAGAAGAAGAATCAGAGCAAAAATGTTTAATAGAATCGATTATACACACACGTGTGGAGCGAGGCTCGAGAATGTACCGCCTAACACGCAGCGGACAATTCCTCAAGACACTCGCTGAAAAATAAGTGGAAAGGCATTTCATTTATAGCAAAATATTAGACAAGAATCTGCGCTAAAGACATAGCAATACAAGGCCATAAGGACAACATCTCCCATTGTCCCGTCCTATAGAAGGTCAAATTTAGACAACAAGATGTAAGCATACTGATAGGCTACGCTTTTTTTGGCTATCTATCTAAACATATCAGACCCGAGCGCAGGCCGAAGTAAATATTCTTATACACTAGGCTAAATGGTAGATGAAGATTGGATACGTCCTTGGTTTAGGAGACATACTAAACACTACGAAGATATATAATTAATTATTCCCGTTGTGAAGGAGGCGTTTGGATGACATCTTTTTCCTGTACGTGGGTCGAGAGCATTTTATCTACTGTTTGGCACATTCATTCAAGGACTAATTTACTAGGCTAAGGATCCACCCTGCACGTTGAGCCTCGAAACCACATTTTGTCCACTCACCTCTGTCTGCAGTTGAGTTCAAATCAGTTTTCAGAAGCACGATATATAATTATTTCAGATGTTATGATCAATTGAGTCATGGGGCTAAAACCCTAATGGCTGACAGTTCCTTCCTTTGTCTTTACAAGACACCTCCTTGGAAAGACACCAAATTCATCAATTAGTTACATGCCAGGCACGACATAGCGTCACGTATGCTCAAAGAGAGATACCGGCCCTAACTGGTCGTCTAACATTCAACGCATGAATTGTTAGCCATAATTCGCGACGACGGCGCCTGGTCAAGAGATTGCTGCCGCCCGCCAGATTCCGAATCCACCCTCGCTGCGGCATAGGTGCGACCCGGTTGCCAGCCAGATTAAGGGGCCCTCTTTATGCAAGTGAGGTCCTCGCGAATCAGGGCAAACAATCGACGTTAAATGCCATCAAGCCCTGTGAATGTGATTTGCTGGGTGGTGTAAATAATTTTTAAAAGAACGTACACTTTCTAAATCACAGATATAATCATCCCAACTAAAATCATAATCATTATCAGAATCCCAAGCATCAAATAGGTTCATCGATCACCCCATATACTCCTTCCTTTTCTGCCAACAACATATCCAAAGCCACTTGATTCTGCATCACCATCGTTTGCATATGCATTAATTCGTTTTCCAATTGTAGTTCTGCGATTCAGGTTTCGTTTCCAATTCGTTCCATTACTAATGCGAGACTATCTATTTGCCAATCATTCATAATACATAAGAGGCGTTAGCCAGTACACGCAAGGGATTTTCAACACAAGTATTACAATCATCACAAACATCGATGCAGGCATCAGCCAGTAGCCAGTTCCCACAAGGGATTTTCACAGTCATCACAAAAATCAATACAAAATTCTGAAGCGCTGGTCACATCTGCCTTGTTGAAGGACCCATTCAGATCGACGGCCTCTGTGGTCAAGATCATGGTTTTCCAACGGCGATTTCTTCATCGTCCATCCTGAAAAATACTTTCTTACACACACCATGATCAATTCCTAGCCCCCCGTCCCACTAATTGGCATTTAGTTACCTTATCTCTCAGATGGTTGGCTTATTCATAGCCGCATTTCCTGTGTCGTGTCTGGAAATTCAAATGCCATATTTACTTTCACTAATTTCCGAAAATACCTTCCTTTTAATCATCTTCCCTACATCAAATAATACATGATTTACCAAATTTACCTTGGGAAAAATGGATCCCAGATAACAAGTCCCTCCCCACTGTTCGGGTAGGTATGGATATGCTTTATTTCCGCAAATAAACATTACTCCATGGGGTGGGATAAGGGCCGAGGCCATGCATTTACTGATCTCAACGCGGGTGGCGCTTGGTGTCCCCCAAGATATGGTTAGCTTGGTTACGTTATGCTGGGCTTGGTCATCTATGGTTATTACAAGGGGGCCTCCCTTTTCTCTCCATCTGGTGTCGGATGGCAGGGTATGGGTACATTCCGAGGTTCCCATCTGAACGTGTCCCTTTCCTATAAGACACACCCGTCCCTTTTGCTCTGTCACCCAGACTGGATCAGGTGGTTTGTCTAACAAAGCCTGCTTAATGGGTGGGGTATATCGAAACTCCCGGGAACACACTGCTGGGTAGATTTGGGCCTATCAGTTCCAAGGTTGTGGTCAGACATGGGGTACGCAAGGGTCCTGAGCACATATCTCGTAGGGACAGGGGTAGCACTACCATTTCTATCCCTGTCGTACTGGTGTGGGGAAAATGCATACACACCCAACACCGTGATCGGTTCTGTACTTTCGCCATTGCACGGGTCACAGTCCAATACGTATTTTCCTTTGGCTTTTTCTTGCTTTCGATCCGTGGGTGCGGAATTAATATGTGTGAAATGCATGGTGGCCTATAATCGTAGGGGGAGCTCTGTGACGTCATGAATTCACATTGTAGTAATCGCTTGCTTCAAACGACTGAGGGCAGCAAAACCTGTCTTCCTTCCATGTGAGTCTGTGTACAACACCCTCCACATTATCCGTGTCCATACATCTTCCTTTACATGGCAGCAGGGTATATTTATCCTCTGACCCCAGATAACTCTCTGCCGGTAGACCTTAACAGTTTGGTCGCCATATACATATGTCTCCGTGTTCGCCCATGCCCTCGTGTCCCCAGTGCTGGCAAAGCTGTAAATTAAACTAAGTGTGATTGCCACCCCTAACAGGCGGTGGTGCAGCATCCTCGATCTGTGGTGGTGCGTTTGAGGTGTCTGTGTTTGTGGGTATGGCCAACTTACAATGTGTGGCATGTACCCAGGACGACTTGCCCTCACAAAACACCGCTGTTGGTGTTGTCAGGGAATTTGTACTGGGGGACTCACAGGACTCCAATGACCGCACACAGGTTTACAAAAGGTCTGGTTTATTAACTGGTTATACACTTCATTCCCTTTACCAAATAATACCGCATAATTCAATAGACCAGGTTAACTCTTTTCGCTAATGCCTTCTCGTTCGGCTGATGTTCCTCCGCCATGGTCCCGTTCGTCAGAGCTCCTCGTAGCAAGTCCTCGTTCATTCCATCGTTCCGTCGGGCAGGGCTTCTGAGGACAAGTGTACTTTACTCAACGTTTGCTCTCGTTATATCGCCAAACTGGACTTAATCTCCTCTCCGCTAATGTCCCGAGGTCATGCATCGCACCGAGTCCTGGCATCAGCTCGCTCCCCTCCTGCTGTGTAAATGGAAATCACAGCAGGGGGGGGTGCTTTAGCCTGGGGCCTTGACCAGGTGTTTCAAGAGATTACATTGTTCATACACATAAAATGTATCTGCTTTGTTACCAGGTTAATTAATAAGTTACCAGGGCCAATCAATATGTTACACTGAGTTACACTTCCACAGTGTGATCAGAAGAACTTGGTATGGCCCCGTCCATCTTGGTTCGAGCGCAGTCTTACGGGTGAAATGCTTCACCAGCACGTAATCTCCTGCCTCGACGGTGTGGGTAGGCTTGCTTGTTGGCTCCGGTAGGGCCTCCCGAACGCGTTCATGTATGCTGCGTGCCACATGGGATAGACCTATGCAAAACTCTAAAAACATGTCATCCATGATAGGTAATTCAAGGGCTGCCATATCCACTGGCGCTGATACCGATGACATATAGCGCACGAGCGACAGACCATGGTAACCACAGTCGAAAGGCCTGGTGCTGCCCAGGTGGAAGTGACCTGCCTCATCACCTCACCCCCCTATGGCACACATGGCCATTTGGATGCGCCATGCGTGCCAACCATGGCAATAAAGCTCGCGGTGCCACGGGTTTGTCATTAATCGTCCACATTTGTCCTTCTGCGGGGCACTGAGCTCCCAATTTAATCCAATTTTTGATGTTCTACGTTTGAGGCCGCGGCTTGTAATTGTATTACATCGAACTCTGTAGGTGCGGATGTCGGAACGTCTGTCTTGAGGTGCCAAATTAATTATGAACCCTTCATTGTTGTCCAACACATGGACCGTTCGGTGTTCAACATTGTATCGACGCCTTACTGGCGTTTTCCGCAGTCGGTCCATCATCCATGTACGACAGTACCCTGCCATTCCCAAAAATCGCAACGAACACACTAACTCTTCACTGTTATCCTTCACTTCACTTCAAAATTTCACTGTTATCCTATCAATACCTGGACAATTTTTTCCTTTCCTTCCTAGATACGCGAATTTCACATCAGTATAAACCCACTGGAAAAATTATCTGAAAAATAACTAGCCTCCCAAAACCATTTCCCTGCAAGAGCGGGGTTAGCCTTGCGGTCCACATGACAATCTTTTTTATTTTGCTCTATCACCTCCCTTTGAGCAATAATTTAATTGGTGTGATTCCCATATACCCACTCCTGGTGGAGTTCTGTTCACCTGGTCTGCAGAGCCGTGATCCAATCTTCACCAGCCCCCAATCACCTTCTTATCACAAAACAACAGTCCATAACTAACCACTTTTCTTTATTTCCCGTCTTTTCCATCAACTTTTATAATCTTTTCCCCTCCCTTTCTTAGCAAACCTTGCAAAGTCACTTGTCATTGACAAATGATCCATCTAATTCGACTTTCCTTTAACATCTTCGCACTTTCCATGACCTTCTTCACACTTACTTTAAACCTTTTCTTCAGACACAACCCACATGAGTTATGAATACAATTTCCCCTTCCAGGCACGTGTCTAGTCACTCACAAAGTGTCCATAAGACAACGTCATCATATTTCACAGAACTCCACCACTCTATTAAATCCTAAACATGCCCAATGGGCAATCCACGAAAAAATCAAAGCATTTTCAGTCCCCCTTTCAGGGAAGTCAAATCAACCACCATTAAAGCACAAAACAGAAAACGACCATATACTCAGAGTATATGCCATATACTCAGAGTGAGACCCGAAAATCAAGCAGACAGACCGACAATCGAACCTGTCTTTCGACACTGCCGAACGACAAGTTCGCAGACACTGAGGGAGTGACATTCGACCCCCAGTAGATACCGCGGACACCGCTTTGGTCCGCACCAGCAACTCCCTCAAAATCAGTGTTCAGAGACATGACTCCATAGACAGCCAGAAAGCCAGACAAATACGGACACACACACACAGAGATTAATATATTTTTACAGATTAATATACAGAGATTAATAGATTAATATAAACAATTAATATATTGTCCACATTCATCTTGGTCAACCCAACCCATTCTGGCTCTCCCCAAGAGCTCTGTGTCCGGACAGACAGACAGATAAACGGACCGGGTGAAACCATAACCATCCATCCTTCCGATTGGACTCACGTCAGCATCACATGTCATTTTTGCCTTCATTCAACGCATTCTGCCATCCCAAATCGGCCAAATACAAGCCCCGGCCATGCCGTTGAATAAACACCCTGTCGGTTGACAGCCTATTATTTTTGACTTTCACTCCCATTCTCCCTTGCTACATCTGGAGAGCCGTTAATGTGGGGATGTAATTGAACACTTGTTTTAAAGCCCTGTCTACACATGCTCTCCATAACATTCTCATTATTCCCTGCCAATTTTACTCGTCCGGATTGCCCAACGCCCGTAGGCAATTTGGGGAATCCCTTGTCAGTCAATGACACACATCAATGACACACACACAATAAACACAAATACACGCTGCAATGACAGATCATTCATTCCCTTATACACAAATACCATGTGACTGACCTTTCATTCTCCATACAATACAGTATAAATTCATGCACACTCATGCACACTTCAATCCTACTTACCTGTAAACTCTAACACATCCAGTGCGTAGCTTAACTTAAAATACTCATTATTCTACCTTTCTTGGGCTAGTCCCTCCTGGTAGTCCTAAGATCGGGTCGCCCCCCGATTCCTAACCTTAAACGCAGTTCTCACGCCGGAGTAACTTAATACCTATTATCTATCACCCACATATGGGTCTACCTGCTTCCCACGCAGGAAGCTTACCTCCTTATCCCGGGCGCCCTGTATAATCGATTCATTACCCACTGCTGCTCTGGTTTAAACTAAATTTGGTTCGGAATGCAAGCCAGGTGGTACATCCGACAGAGGTCCACACATCCAAAGTAAGGCGGGAGGCTTCAATTTCGAGGTGCAAAAATGCGTACCCACCAAATTAGATGCCTGCAGGCCTCCCTCCCGACCTGGAACGTGAGGATCCACCTCGTCTGCACACTTGGATGTATCCCACTCCTGACACCAAATTCTCGGTCGAAGACCTCAAGGGAAGGAAGAAGAAGAAGAATCAGAGCAAAAATGTTTAATAGAATCGATTATACACACACGTGTGGAGCGAGGCTCGAGAATGTACCGCCTAACACGCAGCGGACAATTCCTCAAGACACTCGCTGAAAAATAAGTGGAAAGGCATTTCATTTATAGCAAAATATTAGACAAGAATCTGCGCTAAAGACATAGCAATACAAGGCCATAAGGACAACATCTCCCATTGTCCCGTCCTATAGAAGGTCAAATTTAGACAACAAGATGTAAGCATACTGATAGGCTACGCTTTTTTTGGCTATCTATCTAAACATATCAGACCCGAGCGCAGGCCGAAGTAAATATTCTTATACACTAGGCTAAATGGTAGATGAAGATTGGATACGTCCTTGGTTTAGGAGACATACTAAACACTACGAAGATATATAATTAATTATTCCCGTTGTGAAGGAGGCGTTTGGATGACATCTTTTTCCTGTACGTGGGTCGAGAGCATTTTATCTACTGTTTGGCACATTCATTCAAGGACTAATTTACTAGGCTAAGGATCCACCCTGCACGTTGAGCCTCAAAACCACATTTTGTCCACTCACCTCTGTCTGCAGTTGAGTTCAAATCAGTTTTCAGAAGCACGATATATAATTTCAGATGTTATGATCAATTGAGTCATGGGGCTAAAACCCTAATGGCTGACACGTGCACGTCTGCGACAACCGGAGACCCCTTACGTTGATCATTATTGCAGCACTAAAACATATCAGTAGGAGTGATAGCTAGTAGTCACATGGGCCAGTGGCGCAATGGATAACGCGTCTGACTACGAATTAGAAGATTGTAGGTTCAACTCCTACCTGGCTCAAAACTGATTTTGACATCACTTTTAGCAATATTTAATGAAGTCGCGTGGTCGCTTTGCTTCTTCAACATATTTTCCTGAAGTCGAATTCATTGGAGTGGTAGTCCACCCCTTGGTGACGATTGAGTAACCTTGGTCACCTCTTTAAAATACAGTCGCGACCCTCACGTCAAGGATTTGGCAACAGATTACGTCATCTTCCTGTTCCAAACCTGCTTTTTTAGGTCTACTTCCTTGAGGAACAGAGAAACCCAAGGTATCACCGCCATCGGAACGAGGGTCAAGCTGGGCTCAAGTCTTTCACGAACCTGCTGGCCAGGCCCAACGTTCAAATATGGTTGGAGGAGGAATTTGTCATTTGTTCCGGCTGCCTGCGAAAGCTCGCCCATGCTTCCTGAAGTACACTGGGATCTGCAACGTCGACCAACGAAGACTGGCAGACCGTCAGTGAAAAGGCACGGTCATGTGAAGTCCAGCAGGGTTCAGATAGAGGTCATGTGAAGTCCAGCAGGGTTCAGATAGAGGTCATGTGAAGTCCAGCAGGGTTCAGAAAGATGTCGTAGGAGGTCAATCAGGGTTCAGAAAGAGGTCAGAGGAGGTTCAGCAGGGTTCAGAAAGAGGTCATAAGAGGTCCAGCAGGGTACAGAAAGAGGTCGCAGTAGGTCCAGCAGGGTTCAGAAAGAGGTCATGTGAAGTCCAGCAGGGTTCAGATAGAGGTCATGTGAAGTCCAGCAGGGTTCAGAAAGGAGTCATGTGAAGTCCAGCAGGGTTCAGATATATGTCATGTGAAGTCCAGCAGGGTTCAGAAAAGTTGGTGCATTCATTTGTGTTCAGCTGCAATTCCGAGTACTTGTCAGAGGCCTTTGTGCGCGTGGCTCAGGAAAGTGCACGTCTGCGACAACCGGAGACCCCTTACGTTGATCACTCATTATTGCAGCACTAAAACATCTCAGTAGGAGTGATAGATAGTAGTCACATGGGCCAGTGGCGCAATGGATAACGCGTCTGACTACGAATCAGAAGATTGTAGGTTCGACTCCTACCTGGCTCAAAACTGATTTTGACTTCACTTTTAGCAATATTTAATGAAGTCGCGTGGTCGCTTTGCTTCTTCAACATATTTTCCTGAAGTCGAATTCATTGGAGTGGTAGTCCACCCCTTGGTGACGATTGAGTAACCTTGGTCACCTCTTTAAAATACAGTCGCGACCCTCGCGTCAAGGATTTGGCAACAGATTACGTCATCTTCCCGTTCCAAACCTGCTTTTTTAGTCTACTTCCTTGAGGAACAGAGAAACCCAAGGTATCACCGCCATCGGAACGAGGGTCAAGCTGGGCTCAAGTCTTTCACGAACCTGCTGGCCAGGCCCAACGTTCAAATATGGTTGGAGGAGGAATTTGTCATTTGTTCCGGCTGCCTGCGAAAGCTCGCCCATGCTTCCTGAAGTACACTGGGATCTGCAACGTCGACCAACGAAGACTGGCAGACCGTCAGTGAAAAGGCACGGTCATGTGAAGTCCAGCAGGGTTCAGAAAGATGTCGTAGGAGGTCAAGCAGGGTTCAGAAAGAGGTCAGAGGAGGTTCAGCAGGGTTCAGAAAGAGGTCATAGGAGGTCCAGCAGGGTACAGAAAGAGGTCGCAGTAGGTCCAGCAGGGTTCAGAAAGAGGTCATGTGAAGTCCAGCAGGGTTCAGATAGAGGTCATGTGAAGTCCAGCAGGGTTCAGAAAGATGTCGTAGGAGGTCAATCAGGGTTCAGAAAGAGGTCAGAGGAGGTTCAGCAGGGTTCAGAAAGAGGTCATAGGAGGTCCAGCAGGGTACAGAAAGAGGTCGCAGTAGGTCCAGCAGGGTTCAGATATATGTCATGTGAAGTCCAGCATGGTTCAGATAGAGGTCGTGTGAAGTCCAGCAGGGTTCAGATAGAGGTCATGTGAAGTTCAGCAGGGTTCAGAAAGAGGTCATGTGAAGTCCAGCAGGGTTCAGAAAAGTTGGTGCATTCATTTGTGTTCAGCTGCAATTCCGAGTACTTGTCAGAGGCCTTTGTGCGCGTGGCTCAGGAAAGTGCACGTCTGCGACAACCGGAGACCCCTTACGTTGATCACTCATTATTGCAGCACTAAAACATCTCAGTAGGAGTGATAGATAGTAGTCACATGGGCCAGTGGCGCAATGGATAACGCGTCTGACTACGAATCAGAAGATTGTAGGTTCGACTCCTACCTGGCTCAAAACTGATTTTGACTTCACTTTTAGCAATATTTAATGAAGTCGCGTGGTCGCTTTGCTTCTTCAACATATTTTCCTGAAGTCGAATTCATTGGAGTGGTAGTCCACCCCTTGGTGACGATTGAGTAACCTTGGTCACCTCTTTAAAATACAGTCGCGACCCTCACGTCAAGGATTTGGCAACAGATTACGTCATCTTCCCGTTCCAAACCTGCTTTTTTAGGTCTACTTCCTTGAGGAACAGAGAAACCCAAGGTATCACCGCCATCGGAACGAGGGTCAAGCTGGGCTCAAGTCTTTCACGAACCTGCTGGCCAGGCCCAACGTTCAAATATGGTTGGAGGAGGAATTTGTCATTTGTTCCGGCTGCCTGCGAAAGCTCGCCCATGCTTCCTGAAGTACACTGGGATCTGCAACGTCGACCAACGAAGACTGGCAGACCGTCAGTGAAAAGGCACGGTCATGTGAAGTCCAGCAGGGTTCAGATAGAGGTCATGTGAAGTCCAGCAGGGTTCAGATAGAGGTCATGTGAAGTCCAGCAGGGTTCAGAAAGATGTCGTAGGAGGTCAATCAGGGTTCAGAAAGAGGTCAGAGGAGGTTCAGCAGGGTTCAGAAAGAGGTCATAAGAGGTCCAGCAGGGTACAGAAAGAGGTCGCAGTAGGTCCAGCAGGGTTCAGAAAGAGGTCATGTGAAGTCCAGCAGGGTTCAGATAGAGGTCATGTGAAGTCCAGCAGGGTTCAGAAAGGAGTCATGTGAAGTCCAGCAGGGTTCAGATATATGTCATGTGAAGTCCAGCAGGGTTCAGAAAAGTTGGTGCATTCATTTGTGTTCAGCTGCAATTCCGAGTACTAGTCAGAGGCCTTTGTGCGCGTGGCTCAGGAAAGTGCACGTCTGCGACAACCGGAGACCCCTTACGTTGATCACTCATTATTGCAGCACTAAAACATCTCAGTAGGAGTGATAGATAGTAGTCACATGGGCCAGTGGCACAATGGATAACGCATCTGACTACGAATCAGAAGATTGTAGGTTCGACTCCTACCTGGCTCAAAACTGATTTTGACTTCACTTTTAGCAATATTTAATGAAGTCGCGTGGTCGCTTTGCTTCTTCAACATATTTTCCTGAAGTCGAATTCATTGGAGTGGTAGTCCACCCCTTGGTGACGATTGAGTAACCTTGGTCACCTCTTTAAAATACAGTCGCGACCCTCGCGTCAAGGATTTGGCAACAGATTACGTCATCTTCCCGTTCCAAACCTGCTTTTTTAGTCTACTTCCTTGAGGAACAGAGAAACCCAAGGTATCACCGCCATCGGAACGAGGGTCAAGCTGGGCTCAAGTCTTTCACGAACCTGCTGGCCAGGCCCAACGTTCAAATATGGTTGGAGGAGGAATTTGTCATTTGTTCCGGCTGCCTGCGAAAGCTCGCCCATGCTTCCTGAAGTACACTGGGATCTGCAACGTCGACCAACGAAGACTGGCAGACCGTCAGTGAAAAGGCACGGTCATGTGAAGTCCAGCAGGGTTCAGAAAGATGTCGTAGGAGGTCAAGCAGGGTTCAGAAAGAGGTCAGAGGAGGTTCAGCAGGGTTCAGAAAGAGGTCATAGGAGGTCCAGCAGGGTACAGAAAGAGGTCGCAGTAGGTCCAGCAGGGTTCAGAAAGAGGTCATGTGAAGTCCAGCAGGGTTCAGATAGAGGTCATGTGAAGTCCAGCAGGGTTCAGAAAGATGTCGTAGGAGGTCAATCAGGGTTCAGAAAGAGGTCAGAGGAGGTTCAGCAGGGTTCAGAAAGAGGTCATAGGAGGTCCAGCAGGGTACAGAAAGAGGTCGCAGTAGGTCCAGCAGGGTTCAGATATATGTCATGTGAAGTCCAGCATGGTTCAGATAGAGGTCGTGTGAAGTCCAGCAGGGTTCAGATAGAGGTCATGTGAAGTTCAGCAGGGTTCAGAAAGAGGTCATGTGAAGTCCAGCAGGGTTCAGAAAAGTTGGTGCATTCATTTGTGTTCAGCTGCAATTCCGAGTACTTGTCAGAGGCCTTTGTGCGCGTGGCTCAGGAAAGTGCACGTCTGCGACAACCGGAGACCCCTTACGTTGATCACTCATTATTGCAGCACTAAAACATCTCAGTAGGAGTGATAGATAGTAGTCACATGGGCCAGTGGCGCAATGGATAACGCGTCTGACTACGAATCAGAAGATTGTAGGTTCGACTCCTACCTGGCTCAAAACTGATTTTGACTTCACTTTTAGCAATATTTAATGAAGTCGCGTGGTCGCTTTGCTTCTTCAACATATTTTCCTGAAGTCGAATTCATTGGAGTGGTAGTCCACCCCTTGGTGACGATTGAGTAACCTTGGTCACCTCTTTAAAATACAGTCGCGACCCTCACGTCAAGGATTTGGCAACAGATTACGTCATCTTCCCGTTCCAAACCTGCTTTTTTAGGTCTACTTCCTTGAGGAACAGAGAAACCCAAGGTATCACCGCCATCGGAACGAGGGTCAAGCTGGGCTCAAGTCTTTCACGAACCTGCTGGCCAGGCCCAACGTTCAAATATGGTTGGAGGAGGAATTTGTCATTTGTTCCGGCTGCCTGCGAAAGCTCGCCCATGCTTCCTGAAGTACACTGGGATCTGCAACGTCGACCAACGAAGACTGGCAGACCGTCAGTGAAAAGGCACGGTCATGTGAAGTCCAGCAGGGTTCAGATAGAGGTCATGTGAAGTCCAGCAGGGTTCAGATAGAGGTCATGTGAAGTCCAGCAGGGTTCAGAAAGATGTCGTAGGAGGTCAATCAGGGTTCAGAAAGAGGTCAGAGGAGGTTCAGCAGGGTTCAGAAAGAGGTCATAAGAGGTCCAGCAGGGTACAGAAAGAGGTCGCAGTAGGTCCAGCAGGGTTCAGAAAGAGGTCATGTGAAGTCCAGCAGGGTTCAGATAGAGGTCATGTGAAGTCCAGCAGGGTTCAGAAAGGAGTCATGTGAAGTCCAGCAGGGTTCAGATATATGTCATGTGAAGTCCAGCAGGGTTCAGAAAAGTTGGTGCATTCATTTGTGTTCAGCTGCAATTCCGAGTACTAGTCAGAGGCCTTTGTGCGCGTGGCTCAGGAAAGTGCACGTCTGCGACAACCGGAGACCCCTTACGTTGATCACTCATTATTGCAGCACTAAAACATCTCAGTAGGAGTGATAGATAGTAGTCACATGGGCCAGTGGCACAATGGATAACGCGTCTGACTACGAATCAGAAGATTGTAGGTTCGACTCCTACCTGGCTCAAAACTGATTTTGACTTCACTTTTAGCAATATTTAATGAAGTCGCGTGGTCGCTTTGCTTCTTCAACATATTTTCCTGAAGTCGAATTCATTGGAGTGGTAGTCCACCCCTTGGTGACGATTGAGTAACCTTGGTCACCTCTTTAAAATACAGTCGCGACCCTCGCGTCAAGGATTTGGCAACAGATTACGTCATCTTCCCGTTCCAAACCTGCTTTTTTAGTCTACTTCCTTGAGGAACAGAGAAACCCAAGGTATCACCGCCATCGGAACGAGGGTCAAGCTGGGCTCAAGTCTTTCACGAACCTGCTGGCCAGGCCCAACGTTCAAATATGGTTGGAGGAGGAATTTGTCATTTGTTCCGGCTGCCTGCGAAAGCTCGCCCATGCTTCCTGAAGTACACTGGGATCTGCAACGTCGACCAACGAAGACTGGCAGACCGTCAGTGAAAAGGCACGGTCATGTGAAGTCCAGCAGGGTTCAGATAGAGGTCATGTGAAGTCCAGCAGGGTTCAGATAGAGGTCATGTGAAGTCCAGCAGGGTTCAGAAAGATGTCGTAGGAGGTCAATCAGGGTTCAGAAAGAGGTCAGAGGAGGTTCAGCAGGGTTCAGAAAGAGGTCATAGGAGGTCCAGCAGGGTACAGAAAGAGGTCATAGGAGGTCCAGCAGGGTACAGAAAGAGGTCGCAGTAGGTCCAGCAGGGTTCAGAAAGAGGTCATGTGAAGTCCAGCAGGGTTCAGATAGAGGTCATGTGAAGTCCAGCAGGGTTCAGAAAGAGGTCATAGGAGGTCCAGCAGGGTACAGAAAGAGGTCGCAGTAGGTCCAGCAGGGTTCAGAAAGAGGTCATGTGAAGTCCAGCAGGGTTCAGATAGAGGTCATGTGAAGTCCAGCAGGGTTCAGAAAGATGTCGTAGGAGGTCAAGCAGGGTTCAGAAAGAGGTCAGAGGAGGTTCAGCAGGGTTCAGAAAGAGGTCATAGGAGGTCCAGCAGGGTACAGAAAGAGGTCGCAGTAGGTCCAGCAGGGTTCAGAAAGAGGTCATGTGAAGTCCAGCAGGGTTCAGATAGAGGTCATGTGAAGTCCAGCAGGGTTCAGAAAGAGGTCATAGGAGGTCCAGCAGGGTACAGAAAGAGGTCGCAGTAGGTCCAGTAGGGTTCAGAAAGAGGTCATGTGAAGTCCAGCATGGTTCAGATAGAGGTCGTGTGAAGTCCAGCAGGGTTCAGATAGAGGTCATGTGAAGTTCAGCAGGGTTCAGAAAGAGGTCATTTGAAGTCCAGCAGGGTTCAGAAAAGTTGGTGCATTCATTTGTGTTCAGCTGCAATTCCGAGTACTTGTCAGAGGTCTTTGTGCGCGTGGCTCAGGAACGTGCACGTCTGCGACAACCGGAGACCCCTTACGTTGATCACTCATTATTGAAGCACTAAAACATATCAGTAGGAGTGATAGCTAGTAGTCACATGGGCCAGTGGCGCAATGGATAACGCGTCTGACTACGAATTAGAAGATTGTAGGTTCGACTCCTACCTGGCTCAAAACTGATTTTGACATCACTTTTAGCAATATTTAATGAAGTCGCGTGGTCGCTTTGCTTCTTCAACATATTTTCCTGAAGTCGAATTCATTGGAGTGGTAGTCCACCCCTTGGTGACGATTGAGTAACCTTGGTCACCTCTTTAAAATACAGTCGCGACCCTCACGTCAAGGATTTGGCAACAGATTACGTCATCTTCCCGTTCCAAACCTGCTTTTTTAGGTCTACTTCCTTGAGGAACAGAGAAACCCAAGGTATCACCGCCATCGGAACGAGGGTCAAGCTGGGCTCAAGTCTTTCACGAACCTGCTGGCCAGGCCCAACGTTCAAATATGGTTGGAGGAGGAATTTGTCATTTGTTCCGGCTGCCTGCGAAAGCTCGCCCATGCTTCCTGAAGTACACTGGGATCTGCAACGTCGACCAACGAAGACTGGCAGACCGTCAGTGAAAAGGCACGGTCATGTGAAGTCCAGCAGGGTTCAGAAAGATGTCGTAGGAGGTCAAGCAGGGTTCAGAAAGAGGTCAGAGGAGGTTCAGCAGGGTTCAGAAAGAGGTCATAGGAGGTCCAGCAGGGTACAGAAAGAGGTCGCAGTAGGTCCAGCAGGGTTCAGAAAGAGGTCATGTGAAGTCCAGCAGGGTTCAGATAGAGGTCATGTGAAGTCCAGCAGGGTTCAGAAAGATGTCGTAGGAGGTCAATCAGGGTTCAGAAAGAGGTCAGAGGAGGTTCAGCAGGGTTCAGAAAGAGGTCATAGGAGGTCCAGCAGGGTACAGAAAGAGGTCGCAGTAGGTCCAGCAGGGTTCAGATATATGTCATGTGAAGTCCAGCATGGTTCAGATAGAGGTCGTGTGAAGTCCAGCAGGGTTCAGATAGAGGTCATGTGAAGTTCAGCAGGGTTCAGAAAGAGGTCATGTGAAGTCCAGCAGGGTTCAGAAAAGTTGGTGCATTCATTTGTGTTCAGCTGCAATTCCGAGTACTTGTCAGAGGCCTTTGTGCGCGTGGCTCAGGAAAGTGCACGTCTGCGACAACCGGAGACCCCTTACGTTGATCACTCATTATTGCAGCACTAAAACATCTCAGTAGGAGTGATAGATAGTAGTCACATGGGCCAGTGGCGCAATGGATAACGCGTCTGACTACGAATCAGAAGATTGTAGGTTCGACTCCTACCTGGCTCAAAACTGATTTTGACTTCACTTTTAGCAATATTTAATGAAGTCGCGTGGTCGCTTTGCTTCTTCAACATATTTTCCTGAAGTCGAATTCATTGGAGTGGTAGTCCACCCCTTGGTGACGATTGAGTAACCTTGGTCACCTCTTTAAAATACAGTCGCGACCCTCACGTCAAGGATTTGGCAACAGATTACGTCATCTTCCCGTTCCAAACCTGCTTTTTTAGGTCGACTTCCTTGAGGAACAGAGAAACCCAAGGTATCACCGCCATCGGAACGAGGGTCAAGCTGGGCTCAAGTCTTTCACGAACCTGCTGGCCAGGCCCAACGTTCAAATATGGTTGGAGGAGGAATTTGTCATTTGTTCCGGCTGCCTGCGAAAGCTCGCCCATGCTTCCTGAAGTACACTGGGATCTGCAACGTCGACCAACGAAGACTGGCAGACCGTCAGTGAAAAGGCACGGTCATGTGAAGTCCAGCAGGGTTCAGATAGAGGTCATGTGAAGTCCAGCAGGGTTCAGATAGAGGTCATGTGAAGTCCAGCAGGGTTCAGAAAGATGTCGTAGGAGGTCAATCAGGGTTCAGAAAGAGGTCAGAGGAGGTTCAGCAGGGTTCAGAAAGAGGTCATAGGAGGTCCAGCAGGGTACAGAAAGAGGTCATAGGAGGTCCAGCAGGGTACAGAAAGAGGTCGCAGTAGGTCCAGCAGGGTTCAGAAAGAGGTCATGTGAAGTCCAGCAGGGTTCAGATAGAGGTCATGTGAAGTCCAGCAGGGTTCAGAAAGAGGTCATAGGAGGTCCAGCAGGGTACAGAAAGAGGTCGCAGTAGGTCCAGCAGGGTTCAGAAAGAGGTCATGTGAAGTCCAGCAGGGTTCAGATAGAGGTCATGTGAAGTCCAGCAGGGTTCAGAAAGATGTCGTAGGAGGTCAAGCAGGGTTCAGAAAGAGGTCAGAGGAGGTTCAGCAGGGTTCAGAAAGAGGTCATAGGAGGTCCAGCAGGGTACAGAAAGAGGTCGCAGTAGGTCCAGCAGGGTTCAGAAAGAGGTCATGTGAAGTCCAGCAGGGTTCAGATAGAGGTCATGTGAAGTCCAGCAGGGTTCAGAAAGAGGTCATAGGAGGTCCAGCAGGGTACAGAAAGAGGTCGCAGTAGGTCCAGTAGGGTTCAGAAAGAGGTCATGTGAAGTCCAGCATGGTTCAGATAGAGGTCGTGTGAAGTCCAGCAGGGTTCAGATAGAGGTCATGTGAAGTTCAGCAGGGTTCAGAAAGAGGTCATTTGAAGTACTGCAGGGTTCAGAAAAGTTGGTGCATTCATTTGTGTTCAGCTGCAATTCCGAGTACTTGTCAGAGGCCTTTGTGCGCGTGGCTCAGGAACGTGCACGTCTGCGACAACCGGAGACCCCTTACGTTGATCACTCATTATTGAAGCACTAAAACATATCAGTAGGAGTGATAGCTAGTAGTCACATGGGCCAGTGGCGCAATGGGTAACGCTGTCTGACTACGAATTAGAAGATTGTAGGTTCGACTCCTACCTGGCTCAAAACTGATTTTGACATCACTTTTAGCAATATTTAATGAAGTCGCGTGGTCGCTTTGCTTCTTCAACATATTTTCCTGAAGTCGAATTCATTGGAGTGGTAGTCCACCCCTTGGTGACGATTGAGTAACCTTGGTCACCTCTTTAAAATACAGTCGCGACCCTCACGTCAAGGATTTGGCAACAGATTACGTCATCTTCCCGTTCCAAACCTGCTTTTTTAGGTCTACTTCCTTGAGGAACAGAGAAACCCAAGGTATCACCGCCATCGGAACGAGGGTCAAGCTGGGCTCAAGTCTTTCACGAACCTGCTGGCCAGGCCCAACGTTCAAATATGGTTGGAGGAGGAATTTGTCATTTGTTCCGGCTGCCTGCGAAAGCTCGCCCATGCTTCCTGAAGTACACTGGGATCTGCAACGTCGACCAACGAAGACTGGCAGACCGTCAGTGAAAAGGCACGGTCATGTGAAGTCCAGCAGGGTTCAGATAGAGGTCATGTGAAGTCCAGCAGGGTTCAGATAGAGGTCATGTGAAGTCCAGCAGGGTTCAGAAAGATGTCGTAGGAGGTCAATCAGGGTTCAGAAAGAGGTCAGAGGAGGTTCAGCAGGGTTCAGAAAGAGGTCATAAGAGGTCCAGCAGGGTACAGAAAGAGGTCGCAGTAGGTCCAGCAGGGTTCAGAAAGAGGTCATGTGAAGTCCAGCAGGGTTCAGATAGAGGTCATGTGAAGTCCAGCAGGGTTCAGAAAGGAGTCATGTGAAGTCCAGCAGGGTTCAGATATATGTCATGTGAAGTCCAGCAGGGTTCAGAAAAGTTGGTGCATTCATTTGTGTTCAGCTGCAATTCCGAGTACTTGTCAGAGGCCTTTGTGCGCGTGGCTCAGGAAAGTGCACGTCTGCGACAACCGGAGACCCCTTACGTTGATCACTCATTATTGCAGCACTAAAACATCTCAGTAGGAGTGATAGATAGTAGTCACATGGGCCAGTGGCACAATGGATAACGCGTCTGACTACGAATCAGAAGATTGTAGGTTCGACTCCTACCTGGCTCAAAACTGATTTTGACTTCACTTTTAGCAATATTTAATGAAGTCGCGTGGTCGCTTTGCTTCTTCAACATATTTTCCTGAAGTCGAATTCATTGGAGTGGTAGTCCACCCCTTGGTGACGATTGAGTAACCTTGGTCACCTCTTTAAAATACAGTCGCGACCCTCGCGTCAAGGATTTGGCAACAGATTACGTCATCTTCCCGTTCCAAACCTGCTTTTTTAGTCTACTTCCTTGAGGAACAGAGAAACCCAAGGTATCACCGCCATCGGAACGAGGGTCAAGCTGGGCTCAAGTCTTTCACGAACCTGCTGGCCAGGCCCAACGTTCAAATATGGTTGGAGGAGGAATTTGTCATTTGTTCCGGCTGCCTGCGAAAGCTCGCCCATGCTTCCTGAAGTACACTGGGATCTGCAACGTCGACCAACGAAGACTGGCAGACCGTCAGTGAAAAGGCACGGTCATGTGAAGTCCAGCAGGGTTCAGAAAGATGTCGTAGGAGGTCAAGCAGGGTTCAGAAAGAGGTCAGAGGAGGTTCAGCAGGGTTCAGAAAGAGGTCATAGGAGGTCCAGCAGGGTACAGAAAGAGGTCGCAGTAGGTCCAGCAGGGTTCAGAAAGAGGTCATGTGAAGTCCAGCAGGGTTCAGATAGAGGTCATGTGAAGTCCAGCAGGGTTCAGAAAGATGTCGTAGGAGGTCAATCAGGGTTCAGAAAGAGGTCAGAGGAGGTTCAGCAGGGTTCAGAAAGAGGTCATAGGAGGTCCAGCAGGGTACAGAAAGAGGTCGCAGTAGGTCCAGCAGGGTTCAGATATATGTCATGTGAAGTCCAGCATGGTTCAGATAGAGGTCGTGTGAAGTCCAGCAGGGTTCAGATAGAGGTCATGTGAAGTTCAGCAGGGTTCAGAAAGAGGTCATGTGAAGTCCAGCAGGGTTCAGAAAAGTTGGTGCATTCATTTGTGTTCAGCTGCAATTCCGAGTACTTGTCAGAGGCCTTTGTGCGCGTGGCTCAGGAAAGTGCACGTCTGCGACAACCGGAGACCCCTTACGTTGATCACTCATTATTGCAGCACTAAAACATCTCAGTAGGAGTGATAGATAGTAGTCACATGGGCCAGTGGCGCAATGGATAACGCATCTGACTACGAATCAGAAGATTGTAGGTTCGACTCCTACCTGGCTCAAAACTGATTTTGACTTCACTTTTAGCAATATTTAATGAAGTCGCGTGGTCGCTTTGCTTCTTCAACATATTTTCCTGAAGTCGAATTCATTGGAGTGGTAGTCCACCCCTTGGTGACGATTGAGTAACCTTGGTCACCTCTTTAAAATACAGTCGCGACCCTCACGTCAAGGATTTGGCAACAGATTACGTCATCTTCCCGTTCCAAACCTGCTTTTTTAGGTCGACTTCCTTGAGGAACAGAGAAACCCAAGGTATCACCGCCATCGGAACGAGGGTCAAGCTGGGCTCAAGTCTTTCACGAACCTGCTGGCCAGGCCCAACGTTCAAATATGGTTGGAGGAGGAATTTGTCATTTGTTCCGGCTGCCTGCGAAAGCTCGCCCATGCTTCCTGAAGTACACTGGGATCTGCAACGTCGACCAACGAAGACTGGCAGACCGTCAGTGAAAAGGCACGGTCATGTGAAGTCCAGCAGGGTTCAGATAGAGGTCATGTGAAGTCCAGCAGGGTTCAGATAGAGGTCATGTGAAGTCCAGCAGGGTTCAGAAAGATGTCGTAGGAGGTCAATCAGGGTTCAGAAAGAGGTCAGAGGAGGTTCAGCAGGGTTCAGAAAGAGGTCATAGGAGGTCCAGCAGGGTACAGAAAGAGGTCATAGGAGGTCCAGCAGGGTACAGAAAGAGGTCGCAGTAGGTCCAGCAGGGTTCAGAAAGAGGTCATGTGAAGTCCAGCAGGGTTCAGATAGAGGTCATGTGAAGTCCAGCAGGGTTCAGAAAGAGGTCATAGGAGGTCCAGCAGGGTACAGAAAGAGGTCGCAGTAGGTCCAGCAGGGTTCAGAAAGAGGTCATGTGAAGTCCAGCAGGGTTCAGATAGAGGTCATGTGAAGTCCAGCAGGGTTCAGAAAGATGTCGTAGGAGGTCAAGCAGGGTTCAGAAAGAGGTCATTTGAAGTCCAGCAGGGTTCAGAAAAGTTGGTGCATTCATTTGTGTTCAGCTGCAATTCCGAGTACTTGTCAGAGGCCTTTGTGCGCGTGGCTCAGGAACGTGCACGTCTGCGACAACCGGAGACCCCTTACGTTGATCACTCATTATTGCAGCACTAAAACATATCAGTAGGAGTGATAGCTAGTCGTCACATGGGCCAGTGGCGCAATGGATAACGCGTCTGACTACGAATTAGAAGGTTGTAGGTTCGACTCCTACCTGGCTCAAAACTGATTTTGACATCACTTTTAGCAATATTTAATGAAGTCGCGTGGTCGCTTTGCTTCTTCAACATATTTTCCTGAAGTCGAATTCATTGGAGTGGTAGTCCACCCCTTGGTGACGATTGAGTAACCTTGGTCACCTCTTTAAAATACAGTCGCGACCCTCACGTCAAGGATTTGGCAACAGATTACGTCATCTTCCCGTTCCAAACCTGCTTTTTTAGGTCTACTTCCTTGAGGAACAGAGAAACCCAAGGTATCACCGCCATCGGAACGAGGGTCAAGCTGGGCTCAAGTCTTTCACGAACCTGCTGGCCAGGCCCAACGTTCAAATATGGTTGGAGGAGGAATTTGTCATTTGTTCCGGCTGCCTGCGAAAGCTCGCCCATGCTTCCTGAAGTACACTGGGATCTGCAACGTCGACCAACGAAGACTGGCAGACCGTCAGTGAAAAGGCACGGTCATGTGAAGTCCAGCAGGGTTCAGATAGAGGTCACGTGAAGTCCAGCAGGGTTCAGATAGAGGTCATGTGAAGTCCAGCAGGGTTCAGAAAGATGTCGTAGGAGGTCAATCAGGGTTCAGAAAGAGGTCAGAGGAGGTTCAGCAGGGTTCAGAAAGAGGTCATAAGAGGTCCAGCAGGGTACAGAAAGAGGTCGCAGTAGGTCCAGCAGGGTTCAGAAAGAGGTCATGTGAAGTCCAGCAGGGTTCAGATAGAGGTCATGTGAAGTCCAGCAGGGTTCAGAAAGGAGTCATGTGAAGTCCAGCAGGGTTCAGATATATGTCATGTGAAGTCCAGCAGGGTTCAGAAAAGTTGGTGCATTCATTTGTGTTCAGCTGCAATTCCGAGTACTTGTCAGAGGCCTTTGTGCGCGTGGCTCAGGAAAGTGCACGTCTGCGACAACCGGAGACCCCTTACGTTGATCACTCATTATTGCAGCACTAAAACATCTCAGTAGGAGTGATAGATAGTAGTCACATGGGCCAGTGGCGCAATGGATAACGCGTCTGACTACGAATCAGAAGATTGTAGGTTCGACTCCTACCTGGCTCAAAACTGATTTTGACTTCACTTTTAGCAATATTTAATGAAGTCGCGTGGTCGCTTTGCTTCTTCAACATATTTTCCTGAAGTCGAATTCATTGGAGTGGTAGTCCACCCCTTGGTGACGATTGAGTAACCTTGGTCACCTCTTTAAAATACAGTCGCGACCCTCGCGTCAAGGATTTGGCAACAGATTACGTCATCTTCCCGTTCCAAACCTGCTTTTTTAGTCTACTTCCTTGAGGAACAGAGAAACCCAAGGTATCACCGCCATCGGAACGAGGGTCAAGCTGGGCTCAAGTCTTTCACGAACCTGCTGGCCAGGCCCAACGTTCAAATATGGTTGGAGGAGGAATTTGTCATTTGTTCCGGCTGCCTGCGAAAGCTCGCCCATGCTTCCTGAAGTACACTGGGATCTGCAACGTCGACCAACGAAGACTGGCAGACCGTCAGTGAAAAGGCACGGTCATGTGAAGTCCAGCAGGGTTCAGAAAGATGTCGTAGGAGGTCAAGCAGGGTTCAGAAAGAGGTCAGAGGAGGTTCAGCAGGGTTCAGAAAGAGGTCATAGGAGGTCCAGCAGGGTACAGAAAGAGGTCATAGGAGGTCCAGCAGGGTACAGAAAGAGGTCGCAGTAGGTCCAGCAGGGTTCAGAAAGAGGTCATGTGAAGTCCAGCAGGGTTCAGATAGAGGTCATGTGAAGTCCAGCAGGGTTCAGAAAGAGGTCATAGGAGGTCCAGCAGGGTACAGAAAGAGGTCGCAGTAGGTCCAGCAGGGTTCAGAAAGAGGTCATGTGAAGTCCAGCAGGGTTCAGATAGAGGTCATGTGAAGTCCAGCAGGGTTCAGAAAGATGTCGTAGGAGGTCAAGCAGGGTTCAGAAAGAGGTCAGAGGAGGTTCAGCAGGGTTCAGAAAGAGGTCATAGGAGGTCCAGCAGGGTACAGAAAGAGGTCGCAGTAGGTCCAGCAGGGTTCAGAAAGAGGTCATGTGAAGTCCAGCAGGGTTCAGATAGAGGTCATGTGAAGTCCAGCAGGGTTCAGAAAGAGGTCATAGGAGGTCCAGCAGGGTACAGAAAGAGGTCGCAGTAGGTCCAGTAGGGTTCAGAAAGAGGTCATGTGAAGTCCAGCATGGTTCAAATAGAGGTCGTGTGAAGTCCAGCAGGGTTCAGATAGAGGTCATGTGAAGTTCAGCAGGGTTCAGAAAGAGGTCATTTGAAGTCCAGCAGGGTTCAGAAAAGTTGGTGCATTCATTTGTGTTCAGCTGCAATTCCGAGTACTTGTCAGAGGCCTTTGTGCGCGTGGCTCAGGAACGTGCACGTCTGCGACAACCGGAGACCCCTTACGTTGATCACTCATTATTGCAGCACTAAAACATATCAGTAGGAGTGATAGCTAGTAGTCACATGGGCCAGTGGCGCAATGGATAACGCGTCTGACTACGAATTAGAAGATTGTAGGTTCGACTCTTACCTGGCTCAAAACTGATTTTGACATCACTTTTAGCAATATTTAATGAAGTCGCGTGGTCGCTTTGCTTCTTCAACATATTTTCCTGAAGTCGAATTCATTGGAGTGGTAGTCCACCCCTTGGTGACGATTGAGTAACCTTGGTCACCTCTTTAAAATACAGTCGCGACCCTCACGTCAAGGATTTGGCAACAGATTACGTCATCTTCCCGTTCCAAACCTGCTTTTTTAGGTCTACTTCCTTGAGGAACAGAGAAACCCAAGGTATCACCGCCATCGGAACGAGGGTCAAGCTGGGCTCAAGTCTTTCACGAACCTGCTGGCCAGGCCCAACGTTCAAATATGGTTGGAGGAGGAATTTGTCATTTGTTCCGGCTGCCTGCGAAAGCTCGCCCATGCTTCCTGAAGTACACTGGGATCTGCAACGTCGACCAACGAAGACTGGCAGACCGTCAGTGAAAAGGCACGGTCATGTGAAGTCCAGCAGGGTTCAGATAGAGGTCATGTGAAGTCCAGCAGGGTTCAGATAGAGGTCATGTGAAGTCCAGCAGGGTTCAGAAAGATGTCGTAGGAGGTCAATCAGGGTTCAGAAAGAGGTCAGAGGAGGTTCAGCAGGGTTCAGAAAGAGGTCATAAGAGGTCCAGCAGGGTACAGAAAGAGGTCGCAGTAGGTCCAGCAGGGTTCAGAAAGAGGTCATGTGAAGTCCAGCAGGGTTCAGATAGAGGTCATGTGAAGTCCAGCAGGGTTCAGAAAGGAGTCATGTGAAGTCCAGCAGGGTTCAGATATATGTCATGTGAAGTCCAGCAGGGTTCAGAAAAGTTGGTGCATTCATTTGTGTTCAGCTGCAATTCCGAGTACTTGTCAGAGGCCTTTGTGCGCGTGGCTCAGGAAAGTGCACGTCTGCGACAACCGGAGACCCCTTACGTTGATCACTCATTATTGCAGCACTAAAACATCTCAGTAGGAGTGATAGATAGTAGTCACATGGGCCAGTGGCGCAATGGATAACGCGTCTGACTACGAATCAGAAGATTGTAGGTTCGACTCCTACCTGGCTCAAAACTGATTTTGACTTCACTTTTAGCAATATTTAATGAAGTCGCGTGGTCGCTTTGCTTCTTCAACATATTTTCCTGAAGTCGAATTCATTGGAGTGGTAGTCCACCCCTTGGTGACGATTGAGTAACCTTGGTCACCTCTTTAAAATACAGTCGCGACCCTCGCGTCAAGGATTTGGCAACAGATTACGTCATCCTCCCGTTCCAAACCTGCTTTTTTAGTCTACTTCCTTGAGGAACAGAGAAACCCAAGGTATCACCGCCAACGGAACGAGGGTCAAGCTGGGCTCAAGTCTTTCACGAACCTGCTGGCCAGGCCCAACGTTCAAATATGGTTGGAGGAGGAATTTGTCATTTGTTCCGGCTGCCTGCGAAAGCTCGCCCATGCTTCCTGAAGTACACTGGGATCTGCAACGTCGACCAACGAAGACTGGCAGACCGTCAGTGAAAAGGCACGGTCAGGTGAAGTCCAGCAGGGTTCAGAAAGATGTCGTAGGAGGTCAAGCAGGGTTCAGAAAGAGGTCAGAGGAGGTTCAGCAGGGTTCAGAAAGAGGTCATAGGAGGTCCAGCAGGGTACAGAAAGAGGTCGCAGTAGGTCCAGCAGGGTTCAGAAAGAGGTCATGTGAAGTCCAGCAGGGTTCAGATAGAGGTCATGTGAAGTCCAGCAGGGTTCAGAAAGATGTCGTAGGAGGTCAATCAGGGTTCAGAAAGAGGTCAGAGGAGGTTCAGCAGGGTTCAGAAAGAGGTCATAGGAGGTCCAGCAGGGTACAGAAAGAGGTCGCAGTAGGTCCAGCAGGGTTCAGATATATGTCATGTGAAGTCCAGCATGGTTCAGATAGAGGTCGTGTGAAGTCCAGCAGGGTTCAGATAGAGGTCATGTGAAGTTCAGCAGGGTTCAGAAAGAGGTCATGTGAAGTCCAGCAGGGTTCAGAAAAGTTGGTGCATTCATTTGTGTTCAGCTGCAATTCCGAGTACTTGTCAGAGGCCTTTGTGCGCGTGGCTCAGGAAAGTGCACGTCTGCGACAACCGGAGACCCCTTACGTTGATCACTCATTATTGCAGCACTAAAACATCTCAGTAGGAGTGATAGATAGTAGTCACATGGGCCAGTGGCGCAATGGATAACGCGTCTGACTACGAATCAGAAGATTGTAGGTTCGACTCCTACCTGGCTCAAAACTGATTTTGACTTCACTTTTAGCAATATTTAATGAAGTCGCGTGGTCGCTTTGCTTCTTCAACATATTTTCCTGAAGTCGAATTCATTGGAGTGGTAGTCCACCCCTTGGTGACGATTGAGTAACCTTGGTCACCTCTTTAAAATACAGTCGCGACCCTCACGTCAAGGATTTGGCAACAGATTACGTCATCTTCCCGTTCCAAACCTGCTTTTTTAGGTCTACTTCCTTGAGGAACAGAGAAACCCAAGGTATCACCGCCATCGGAACGAGGGTCAAGCTGGGCTCAAGTCTTTCACGAACCTGCTGGCCAGGCCCAACGTTCAAATATGGTTGGAGGAGGAATTTGTCATTTGTTCCGGCTGCCTGCGAAAGCTCGCCCATGCTTCCTGAAGTACACTGGGATCTGCAACGTCGACCAACGAAGACTGGCAGACCGTCAGTGAAAAGGCACGGTCATGTGAAGTCCAGCAGGGTTCAGATAGAGGTCATGTGAAGTCCAGCAGGGTTCAGATAGAGGTCATGTGAAGTCCAGCAGGGTTCAGAAAGATGTCGTAGGAGGTCAATCAGGGTTCAGAAAGAGGTCAGAGGAGGTTCAGCAGGGTTCAGAAAGAGGTCATAAGAGGTCCAGCAGGGTACAGAAAGAGGTCGCAGTAGGTCCAGCAGGGTTCAGAAAGAGGTCATGTGAAGTCCAGCAGGGTTCAGATAGAGGTCATGTGAATTCCAGCAGGGTTCAGAAAGGAGTCATGTGAAGTCCAGCAGGGTTCAGATATATGTCATGTGAAGTCCAGCAGGGTTCAGAAAAGTTGGTGCATTCATTTGTGTTCAGCTGCAATTCCGAGTACTTGTCAGAGGCCTTTGTGCGCGTGGCTCAGGAAAGTGCACGTCTGCGACAACCGGAGACCCCTTACGTTGATCACTCATTATTGCAGCACTAAAACATCTCAGTAGGAGTGATAGATAGTATTCACATGGGCCAGTGGCGCAATGGATAACGCGTCTGACTACGAATCAGAAGATTGTAGGTTCGACTCCTACCTGGCTCAAAACTGATTTTGACTTCACTTTTAGCAATATTTAATGAAGTCGCGTGGTCGCTTTGCTTCTTCAACATATTTTCCTGAAGTCGAATTCATTGGAGTGGTAGTCCACCCCTTGGTGACGATTGAGTAACCTTGGTCACCTCTTTAAAATACAGTCGCGACCCTCGCGTCAAGGATTTGGCAACAGATTACGTCATCTTCCCGTTCCAAACCTGCTTTTTTAGTCTACTTCCTTGAGGAACAGAGAAACCCAAGGTATCACCGCCATCGGAACGAGGGTCAAGCTGGGCTCAAGTCTTTCACGAACCTGCTGGCCAGGCCCAACGTTCAAATATGGTTGGAGGAGGAATTTGTCATTTGTTCCGGCTGCCTGCGAAAGCTCGCCCATGCTTCCTGAAGTACACTGGGATCTGCAACGTCGACCAACGAAGACTGGCAGACCGTCAGTGAAAAGGCACGGTCATGTGAAGTCCAGCAGGGTTCAGAAAGATGTCGTAGGAGGTCAAGCAGGGTTCAGAAAGAGGTCAGAGGAGGTTCAGCAGGGTTCAGAAAGAGGTCATAGGAGGTCCAGCAGGGTACAGAAAGAGGTCGCAGTAGGTCCAGCAGGGTTCAGAAAGAGGTCATGTGAAGTCCAGCAGGGTTCAGATAGAGGTCATGTGAAGTCCAGCAGGGTTCAGAAAGATGTCGTAGGAGGTCAATCAGGGTTCAGAAAGAGGTCAGAGGAGGTTCAGCAGGGTTCAGAAAGAGGTCATAGGAGGTCCAGCAGGGTACAGAAAGAGGTCGCAGTAGGTCCAGCAGGGTTCAGATATATGTCATGTGAAGTCCAGCATGGTTCAGATAGAGGTCGTGTGAAGTCCAGCATGGTTCAGATAGAGGTCGTGTGAAGTCCAGCAGGGTTCAGATAGAGGTCATGTGAAGTTCAGCAGGGTTCAGAAAGAGGTCATGTGAAGTCCAGCAGGGTTCAGAAAAGTTGGTGCATTCATTTGTGTTCAGCTGCAATTCCGAGTACTTGTCAGAGGCCTTTGTGCGCGTGGCTCAGGAAAGTGCACGTCTGCGACAACCGGAGACCCCTTACGTTGATCACTCATTATTGCAGCACTAAAACATCTCAGTAGGAGTGATAGATAGTAGTCACATGGGCCAGTGGCGCAATGGATAACGCGTCTGACTACGAATCAGAAGATTGTAGGTTCGACTCCTACCTGGCTCAAAACTGATTTTGACTTCACTTTTAGCAATATTTAATGAAGTCGCGTGGTCGCTTTGCTTCTTCAACATATTTTCCTGAAGTCGAATTCATTGGAGTGGTAGTCCACCCCTTGGTGACGATTGAGTAACCTTGGTCACCTCTTTAAAATACAGTCGCGACCCTCACGTCAAGGATTTGGCAACAGATTACGTCATCTTCCCGTTCCAAACCTGCTTTTTTAGGTCGACTTCCTTGAGGAACAGAGAAACCCAAGGTATCACCGCCATCGGAACGAGGGTCAAGCTGGGCTCAAGTCTTTCACGAACCTGCTGGCCAGGCCCAACGTTCAAATATGGTTGGAGGAGGAATTTGTCATTTGTTCCGGCTGCCTGCGAAAGCTCGCCCATGCTTCCTGAAGTACACTGGGATCTGCAACGTCGACCAGCGAAGACTGGCAGACCGTCAGTGAAAAGGCACGGTCATGTGAAGTCCAGCAGGGTTCAGATAGAGGTCATGTGAAGTCCAGCAGGGTTCAGATAGAGGTCATGTGAAGTCCAGCAGGGTTCAGAAAGATGTCGTAGGAGGTCAATCAGGGTTCAGAAAGAGGTCAGAGGAGGTTCAGCAGGGTTCAGAAAGAGGTCATAGGAGGTCCAGCAGGGTACAGAAAGAGGTCATAGGAGGTCCAGCAGGGTACAGAAAGAGGTCGCAGTAGGTCCAGCAGGGTTCAGAAAGAGGTCATGTGAAGTCCAGCAGGGTTCAGATAGAGGTCATGTGAAGTCCAGCAGGGTTCAGAAAGAGGTCATAGGAGGTCCAGCAGGGTACAGAAAGAGGTCGCAGTAGGTCCAGCAGGGTTCAGAAAGAGGTCATGTGAAGTCCAGCAGGGTTCAGATAGAGGTCATGTGAAGTCCAGCAGGGTTCAGAAAGATGTCGTAGGAGGTCAAGCAGGGTTCAGAAAGAGGTCAGAGGAGGTTCAGCAGGGTTCAGAAAGAGGTCATAGGAGGTCCAGCAGGGTACAGAAAGAGGTCGCAGTAGGTCCAGCAGGGTTCAGAAAGAGGTCATGTGAAGTCCAGCAGGGTTCAGATAGAGGTCATGTGAAGTCCAGCAGGGTTCAGAAAGAGGTCATAGGAGGTCCAGCAGGGTACAGAAAGAGGTCGCAGTAGGTCCAGTAGGGTTCAGAAAGAGGTCATGTGAAGTCCAGCATGGTTCAAATAGAGGTCGTGTGAAGTCCAGCAGGGTTCAGATAGAGGTCATGTGAAGTTCAGCAGGGTTCAGAAAGAGGTCATTTGAAGTCCAGCAGGGTTCAGAAAAGTTGGTGCATTCATTTGTGTTCAGCTGCAATTCCGAGTACTTGTCAGAGGCCTTTGTGCGCGTGGCTCAGGAACGTGCACGTCTGCGACAACCGGAGACCCCTTACGTTGATCACTCATTATTGCAGCACTAAAACATATCAGTAGGAGTGATAGCTAGTAGTCACATGGGCCAGTGGCGCAATGGATAACGCGTCTGACTACGAATTAGAAGATTGTAGGTTCGACTCCTACCTGGCTCAAAACTGATTTTGACATCACTTTTAGCAATATTTAATGAAGTCGCGTGGTCGCTTTGCTTCTTCAACATATTTTCCTGAAGTCGAATTCATTGGAGTGGTAGTCCACCCCTTGGTGACGATTGAGTAACCTTGGTCACCTCTTTAAAATACAGTCGCGACCCTCACGTCAAGGATTTGGCAACAGATTACGTCATCTTCCCGTTCCAAACCTGCTTTTTTAGGTCTACTTCCTTGAGGAACAGAGAAACCCAAGGTATCACCGCCATCGGAACGAGGGTCAAGCTGGGCTCAAGTCTTTCACGAACCTGCTGGCCAGGCCCAACGTTCAAATATGGTTGGAGGAGGAATTTGTCATTTGTTCCGGCTGCCTGCGAAAGCTCGCCCATGCTTCCTGAAGTACACTGGGATCTGCAACGTCGACCAACGAAGACTGGCAGACCGTCAGTGAAAAGGCACGGTCATGTGAAGTCCAGCAGGGTTCAGATAGAGGTCATGTGAAGTCCAGCAGGGTTCAGATAGAGGTCATGTGAAGTCCAGCAGGGTTCAGAAAGATGTCGTAGGAGGTCAATCAGGGTTCAGAAAGAGGTCAGAGGAGGTTCAGCAGGGTTCAGAAAGAGGTCATAAGAGGTCCAGCAGGGTACAGAAAGAGGTCGCAGTAGGTCCAGCAGGGTTCAGAAAGAGGTCATGTGAAGTCCAGCAGGGTTCAGATAGAGGTCATGTGAAGTCCAGCAGGGTTCAGAAAGGAGTCATGTGAAGTCCAGCAGGGTTCAGATATATGTCATGTGAAGTCCAGCAGGGTTCAGAAAAGTTGGTGCATTCATTTGTGTTCAGCTGCAATTCCGAGTACTTGTCAGAGGCCTTTGTGCGCGTGGCTCAGGAAAGTGCACGTCTGCGACAACCGGAGACCCCTTACGTTGATCACTCATTATTGCAGCACTAAAACATCTCAGTAGGAGTGATAGATAGTAGTCACATGGGCCAGTGGCGCAATGGATAACGCGTCTGACTACGAATCAGAAGATTGTAGGTTCGACTCCTACCTGGCTCAAAACTGATTTTGACTTCACTTTTAGCAATATTTAATGAAGTCGCGTGGTCGCTTTGCTTCTTCAACATATTTTCCTGAAGTCGAATTCATTGGAGTGGTAGTCCACCCCTTGGTGACGATTGAGTAACCTTGGTCACCTCTTTAAAATACAGTCGCGACCCTCGCGTCAAGGATTTGGCAACAGATTACGTCATCCTCCCGTTCCAAACCTGCTTTTTTAGTCTACTTCCTTGAGGAACAGAGAAACCCAAGGTATCACCGCCATCGGAACGAGGGTCAAGCTGGGCTCAAGTCTTTCACGAACCTGCTGGCCAGGCCCAACGTTCAAATATGGTTGGAGGAGGAATTTGTCATTTGTTCCGGCTGCCTGCGAAAGCTCGCCCATGCTTCCTGAAGTACACTGGGATCTGCAACGTCGACCAACGAAGACTGGCAGACCGTCAGTGAAAAGGCACGGTCATGTGAAGTCCAGCAGGGTTCAGAAAGATGTCGTAGGAGGTCAAGCAGGGTTCAGAAAGAGGTCAGAGGAGGTTCAGCAGGGTTCAGAAAGAGGTCATAGGAGGTCCAGCAGGGTACAGAAAGAGGTCGCAGTAGGTCCAGCAGGGTTCAGAAAGAGGTCATGTGAAGTCCAGCAGGGTTCAGATAGAGGTCATGTGAAGTCCAGCAGGGTTCAGAAAGATGTCGTAGGAGGTCAATCAGGGTTCAGAAAGAGGTCAGAGGAGGTTCAGCAGGGTTCAGAAAGAGGTCATAGGAGGTCCAGCAGGGTACAGAAAGAGGTCGCAGTAGGTCCAGCAGGGTTCAGATATATGTCATGTGAAGTCCAGCATGGTTCAGATAGAGGTCGTGTGAAGTCCAGCAGGGTTCAGATAGAGGTCATGTGAAGTTCAGCAGGGTTCAGAAAGAGGTCATGTGAAGTCCAGCAGGGTTCAGAAAAGTTGGTGCATTCATTTGTGTTCAGCTGCAATTCCGAGTACTTGTCAGAGGCCTTTGTGCGCGTGGCTCAGGAAAGTGCACGTCTGCGACAACCGGAGACCCCTTACGTTGATCACTCATTATTGCAGCACTAAAACATCTCAGTAGGAGTGATAGATAGTAGTCACATGGGCCAGTGGCGCAATGGATAACGCGTCTGACTACGAATCAGAAGATTGTAGGTTCGACTCCTACCTGGCTCAAAACTGATTTTGACTTCACTTTTAGCAATATTTAATGAAGTCGCGTGGTCGCTTTGCTTCTTCAACATATTTTCCTGAAGTCGAATTCATTGGAGTGGTAGTCCACCCCTTGTTGACGATTGAGTAACCTTGGTCACCTCTTTAAAATACAGTCGCGACCCTCACGTCAAGGATTTGGCAACAGATTACGTCATCTTCCCGTTCCAAACCTGCTTTTTTAGGTCGACTTCCTTGAGGAACAGAGAAACCCAAGGTATCACCGCCATCGGAACGAGGGTCAAGCTGGGCTCAAGTCTTTCACGAACCTGCTGGCCAGGCCCAACGTTCAAATATGGTTGGAGGAGGAATTTGTCATTTGTTCCGGCTGCCTGCGAAAGCTCGCCCATGCTTCCTGAAGTACACTGGGATCTGCAACGTCGACCAACGAAGACTGGCAGACCGTCAGTGAAAAGGCACGGTCATGTGAAGTCCAGCAGGGTTCAGATAGAGGTCATGTGAAGTCCAGCAGGGTTCAGATAGAGGTCATGTGAAGTCCAGCAGGGTTCAGAAAGATGTCGTAGGAGGTCAATCAGGGTTCAGAAAGAGGTCAGAGGAGGTTCAGCAGGGTTCAGAAAGAGGTCATAGGAGGTCCAGCAGGGTACAGAAAGAGGTCATAGGAGGTCCAGCAGGGTACAGAAAGAGGTCGCAGTAGGTCCAGCAGGGTTCAGAAAGAGGTCATGTGAAGTCCAGCAGGGTTCAGATAGAGGTCATGTGAAGTCCAGCAGGGTTCAGAAAGAGGTCATAGGAGGTCCAGCAGGGTACAGAAAGAGGTCGCAGTAGGTCCAGCAGGGTTCAGAAAGAGGTCATGTGAAGTCCAGCAGGGTTCAGATAGAGGTCATGTGAAGTCCAGCAGGGTACAGAAAGAGGTCGCAGTAGGTCCAGCAGGGTTCAGAAAGAGGTCATTTGAAGTCCAGCAGGGTTCAGAAAAGTTGGTGCATTCATTTGTGTTCAGCTGCAATTCCGAGTACTTGTCAGAGGCCTTTGTGCGCGTGGCTCAGGAACGTGCACGTCTGCAACAACCGGAGACCCCTTACGTTGATCACTCATTATTGCAGCACTAAAACATATCAGTAGGAGTGATAGTTAGTAGTCACATGGGCCAGTGGCGCAATGGATAACGCGTCTGACTACGAATTAGAAGATTGTAGGTTCGACTCCTACCTGGCTCAAAACTGATTTTGACATCACTTTTAGCAATATTTAATGAAGTCGCGTGGTCGCTTTGCTTCTTCAACATATTTTCCTGAAGTCGAATTCATTGGAGTGGTAGTCCACCCCTTGGTGACGATTGAGTAACCTTGGTCACCTCTTTAAAATACAGTCGCGACCCTCACGTCAAGGATTTGGCAACAGATTACGTCATCTTCCCGTTCCAAACCTGCTTTTTTAGGTCTACTTCCTTGAGGAACAGAGAAACCCAAGGTATCACCGCCATCGGAACGAGGGTCAAGCTGGGCTCAAGTCTTTCACGAACCTGCTGGCCAGGCCCAACGTTCAAATATGGTTGGAGGAGGAATTTGTCATTTGTTCCGGCTGCCTGCGAAAGCTCGCCCATGCTTCCTGAAGTACACTGGGATCTGCAACGTCGACCAACGAAGACTGGCAGACCGTCAGTGAAAAGGCACGGTCATGTGAAGTCCAGCAGGGTTCAGATAGAGGTCATGTGAAGTCCAGCAGGGTTCAGATAGAGGTCATGTGAAGTCCAGCAGGGTTCAGAAAGATGTCGTAGGAGGTCAATCAGGGTTCAGAAAGAGGTCAGAGGAGGTTCAGCAGGGTTCAGAAAGAGGTCATAAGAGGTCCAGCAGGGTACAGAAAGAGGTCGCAGTAGGTCCAGCAGGGTTCAGAAAGAGGTCATGTGAAGTCCAGCAGGGTTCAGATAGAGGTCATGTGAAGTCCAGCAGGGTTCAGAAAGGAGTCATGTGAAGTCCAGCAGGGTTCAGATATATGTCATGTGAAGTCCAGCAGGGTTCAGAAAAGTTGGTGCATTCATTTGTGTTCAGCTGCAATTCCGAGTACTTGTCAGAGGCCTTTGTGCGCGTGGCTCAGGAAAGTGCACGTCTGCGACAACCGGAGACCCCTTACGTTGATCACTCATTATTGCAGCACTAAAACATCTCAGTAGGAGTGATAGATAGTAGTCACATGGGCCAGTGGCGCAATGGATAACGCGTCTGACTACGAATCAGAAGATTGTAGGTTCGACTCCTACCTGGCTCAAAACTGATTTTGACTTCACTTTTAGCAATATTTAATGAAGTCGCGTGGTCGCTTTGCTTCTTCAACATATTTTCCTGAAGTCGAATTCATTGGAGTGGTAGTCCACCCCTTGGTGACGATTGAGTAACCTTGGTCACCTCTTTAAAATACAGTCGCGACCCTCGCGTCAAGGATTTGGCAACAGATTACGTCATCCTCCCGTTCCAAACCTGCTTTTTTAGTCTACTTCCTTGAGGAACAGAGAAACCCAAGGTATCACCGCCATCGGAACGAGGGTCAAGCTGGGCTCAAGTCTTTCACGAACCTGCTGGCCAGGCCCAACGTTCAAATATGGTTGGAGGAGGAATTTGTCATTTGTTCCGGCTGCCTGCGAAAGCTCGCCCATGCTTCCTGAAGTACACTGGGATCTGCAACGTCGACCAACGAAGACTGGCAGACCGTCAGTGAAAAGGCACGGTCATGTGAAGTCCAGCAGGGTTCAGAAAGATGTCGTAGGAGGTCAAGCAGGGTTCAGAAAGAGGTCAGAGGAGGTTCAGCAGGGTTCAGAAAGAGGTCATAGGAGGTCCAGCAGGGTACAGAAAGAGGTCGCAGTAGGTCCAGCAGGGTTCAGAAAGAGGTCATGTGAAGTCCAGCAGGGTTCAGATAGAGGTCATGTGAAGTCCAGCAGGGTTCAGAAAGATGTCGTAGGAGGTCAATCAGGGTTCAGAAAGAGGTCAGAGGAGGTTCAGCAGGGTTCAGAAAGAGGTCATAGGAGGTCCAGCAGGGTACAGAAAGAGGTCGCAGTAGGTCCAGCAGGGTTCAGATATATGTCATGTGAAGTCCAGCATGGTTCAGATAGAGGTCGTGTGAAGTCCAGCAGGGTTCAGATAGAGGTCATGTGAAGTTCAGCAGGGTTCAGAAAGAGGTCATGTGAAGTCCAGCAGGGTTCAGAAAAGTTGGTGCATTCATTTGTGTTCAGCTGCAATTCCGAGTACTTGTCAGAGGCCTTTGTGCGCGTGGCTCAGGAAAGTGCACGTCTGCCACAACCGGAGACCCCTTACGTTGATCACTCATTATTGCAGCACTAAAACATCTCAGTAGGAGTGATAGATAGTAGTCACATGGGCCAGTGGCGCAATGGATAACGCGTCTGACTACGAATCAGAAGATTGTAGGTTCGACTCCTACCTGGCTCAAAACTGATTTTGACTTCACTTTTAGCAATATTTAATGAAGTCGCGTGGTCGCTTTGCTTCTTCAACATATTTTCCTGAAGTCGAATTCATTGGAGTGGTAGTCCACCCCTTGGTGACGATTGAGTAACCTTGGTCACCTCTTTAAAATACAGTCGCGACCCTCACGTCAAGGATTTGGCAACAGATTACGTCATCTTCCCGTTCCAAACCTGCTTTTTTAGGTCTACTTCCTTGAGGAACAGAGAAACCCAAGGTATCACCGCCATCGGAACGAGGGTCAAGCTGGGCTCAAGTCTTTCACGAACCTGCTGGCCAGGCCCAACGTTCAAATATGGTTGGAGGAGGAATTTGTCATTTGTTCCGGCTGCCTGCGAAAGCTCGCCCATGCTTCCTGAAGTACACTGGGATCTGCAACGTCGACCAACGAAGACTGGCAGACCGTCAGTGAAAAGGCACGGTCATGTGAAGTCCAGCAGGGTTCAGATAGAGGTCATGTGAAGTCCAGCAGGGTTCAGATAGAGGTCATGTGAAGTCCAGCAGGGTTCAGAAAGATGTCGTAGGAGGTCAATCAGGGTTCAGAAAGAGGTCAGAGGAGGTTCAGCAGGGTTCAGAAAGAGGTCATAAGAGGTCCAGCAGGGTACAGAAAGAGGTCGCAGTAGGTCCAGCAGGGTTCAGAAAGAGGTCATGTGAAGTCCAGCAGGGTTCAGATAGAGGTCATGTGAAGTCCAGCAGGGTTCAGAAAGGAGTCATGTGAAGTCCAGCAGGGTTCAGATATATGTCATGTGAAGTCCAGCAGGGTTCAGAAAAGTTGGTGCATTCATTTGTGTTCAGCTGCAATTCCGAGTACTTGTCAGAGGCCTTTGTGCGCGTGGCTCAGGAAAGTGCACGTCTGCGACAACCGGAGACCCCTTACGTTGATCACTCATTATTGCAGCACTAAAACATCTCAGTAGGAGTGATAGATAGTAGTCACATGGGCCAGTAGCGCAATGGATAACGCGTCTGACTACGAATCAGAAGATTGTAGGTTCGACTCCTACCTGGCTCAAAACTGATTTTGACTTCACTTTTAGCAATATTTAATGAAGTCGCGTGGTCGCTTTGCTTCTTCAACATATTTTCCTGAAGTCGAATTCATTGGAGTGGTAGTCCACCCCTTGGTGACGATTGAGTAACCTTGGTCACCTCTTTAAAATACAGTCGCGACCCTCGCGTCAAGGATTTGGCAACAGATTACGTCATCTTCCCGTTCCAAACCTGCTTTTTTAGTCTACTTCCTTGAGGAACAGAGAAACCCAAGGTATCACCGCCATCGGAACGAGGGTCAAGCTGGGCTCAAGTCTTTCACGAACCTGCTGGCCAGGCCCAACGTTCAAATATGGTTGGAGGAGGAATTTGTCATTTGTTCCGGCTGCCTGCGAAAGCTCGCCCATGCTTCCTGAAGTACACTGGGATCTGCAACGTCGACCAACGAAGACTGGCAGACCGTCAGTGAAAAGGCACGGTCATGTGAAGTCCAGCAGGGTTCAGAAAGATGTCGTAGGAGGTCAAGCAGGGTTCAGAAAGAGGTCAGAGGAGGTTCAGCAGGGTTCAGATAGAGGTCATGTGAAGTCCAGCAGGGTACAGAAAGAGGTCGCAGTAGGTCCAGCAGGGTTCAGAAAGAGGTCATTTGAAGTCCAGCAGGGTTCAGAAAAGTTGGTGCATTCATTTGTGTTCAGCTGCAATTCCGAGTACTTGTCAGAGGCCTTTGTGCGCGTGGCTCAGGAACGTGCACGTCTGCAACAACCGGAGACCCCTTACGTTGATCACTCATTATTGCAGCACTAAAACATATCAGTAGGAGTGATAGTTAGTAGTCACATGGGCCAGTGGCGCAATGGATAACGCGTCTGACTACGAATTAGAAGATTGTAGGTTCGACTCCTACCTGGCTCAAAACTGATTTTGACATCACTTTTAGCAATATTTAATGAAGTCGCGTGGTCGCTTTGCTTCTTCAACATATTTTCCTGAAGTCGAATTCATTGGAGTGGTAGTCCACCCCTTGGTGACGATTGAGTAACCTTGGTCACCTCTTTAAAATACAGTCGCGACCCTCACGTCAAGGATTTGGCAACAGATTACGTCATCTTCCCGTTCCAAACCTGCTTTTTTAGGTCTACTTCCTTGAGGAACAGAGAAACCCAAGGTATCACCGCCATCGGAACGAGGGTCAAGCTGGGCTCAAGTCTTTCACGAACCTGCTGGCCAGGCCCAACGTTCAAATATGGTTGGAGGAGGAATTTGTCATTTGTTCCGGCTGCCTGCGAAAGCTCGCCCATGCTTCCTGAAGTACACTGGGATCTGCAACGTCGACCAACGAAGACTGGCAGACCGTCAGTGAAAAGGCACGGTCATGTGAAGTCCAGCAGGGTTCAGATAGAGGTCATGTGAAGTCCAGCAGGGTTCAGATAGAGGTCATGTGAAGTCCAGCAGGGTTCAGAAAGATGTCGTAGGAGGTCAATCAGGGTTCAGAAAGAGGTCAGAGGAGGTTCAGCAGGGTTCAGAAAGAGGTCATAAGAGGTCCAGCAGGGTACAGAAAGAGGTCGCAGTAGGTCCAGCAGGGTTCAGAAAGAGGTCATGTGAAGTCCAGCAGGGTTCAGATAGAGGTCATGTGAAGTCCAGCAGGGTTCAGAAAGGAGTCATGTGAAGTCCAGCAGGGTTCAGATATATGTCATGTGAAGTCCAGCAGGGTTCAGAAAAGTTGGTGCATTCATTTGTGTTCAGCTGCAATTCCGAGTACTTGTCAGAGGCCTTTGTGCGCGTGGCTCAGGAAAGTGCACGTCTGCGACAACCGGAGACCCCTTACGTTGATCACTCATTATTGCAGCACTAAAACATCTCAGTAGGAGTGATAGATAGTAGTCACATGGGCCAGTGGCGCAATGGATAACGCGTCTGACTACGAATCAGAAGATTGTAGGTTCGACTCCTACCTGGCTCAAAACTGATTTTGACTTCACTTTTAGCAATATTTAATGAAGTCGCGTGGTCGCTTTGCTTCTTCAACATATTTTCCTGAAGTCGAATTCATTGGAGTGGTAGTCCACCCCTTGGTGACAATTGAGTAACCTTGGTCACCTCTTTAAAATACAGTCGCGACCCTCGCGTCAAGGATTTGGCAACAGATTACGTCATCCTCCCGTTCCAAACCTGCTTTTTTAGTCTACTTCCTTGAGGAACAGAGAAACCCAAGGTATCACCGCCATCGGAACGAGGGTCAAGCTGGGCTCAAGTCTTTCACGAACCTGCTGGCCAGGCCCAACGTTCAAATATGGTTGGAGGAGGAATTTGTCATTTGTTCCGGCTGCCTGCGAAAGCTCGCCCATGCTTCCTGAAGTACACTGGGATCTGCAACGTCGACCAACGAAGACTGGCAGACCGTCAGTGAAAAGGCACGGTCATGTGAAGTCCAGCAGGGTTCAGAAAGATGTCGTAGGAGGTCAAGCAGGGTTCAGAAAGAGGTCAGAGGAGGTTCAGCAGGGTTCAGAAAGAGGTCATAGGAGGTCCAGCAGGGTACAGAAAGAGGTCGCAGTAGGTCCAGCAGGGTTCAGAAAGAGGTCATGTGAAGTCCAGCAGGGTTCAGATAGAGGTCATGTGAAGTCCAGCAGGGTTCAGAAAGATGTCGTAGGAGGTCAATCAGGGTTCAGAAAGAGGTCAGAGGAGGTTCAGCAGGGTTCAGAAAGAGGTCATAGGAGGTCCAGCAGGGTACAGAAAGAGGTCGCAGTAGGTCCAGCAGGGTTCAGATATATGTCATGTGAAGTCCAGCATGGTTCAGATAGAGGTCGTGTGAAGTCCAGCAGGGTTCAGATAGAGGTCATGTGAAGTTCAGCAGGGTTCAGAAAGAGGTCATGTGAAGTCCAGCAGGGTTCAGAAAAGTTGGTGCATTCATTTGTGTTCAGCTGCAATTCCGAGTACTTGTCAGAGGCCTTTGTGCGCGTGGCTCAGGAAAGTGCACGTCTGCCACAACCGGAGACCCCTTACGTTGATCACTCATTATTGCAGCACTAAAACATCTCAGTAGGAGTGATAGATAGTAGTCACATGGGCCAGTGGCGCAATGGATAACGCGTCTGACTACGAATCAGAAGATTGTAGGTTCGACTCCTACCTGGCTCAAAACTGATTTTGACTTCACTTTTAGCAATATTTAATGAAGTCGCGTGGTCGCTTTGCTTCTTCAACATATTTTCCTGAAGTCGAATTCATTGGAGTGGTAGTCCACCCCTTGGTGACGATTGAGTAACCTTGGTCACCTCTTTAAAATACAGTCGCGACCCTCACGTCAAGGATTTGGCAACAGATTACGTCATCTTCCCGTTCCAAACCTGCTTTTTTAGGTCTACTTCCTTGAGGAACAGAGAAACCCAAGGTATCACCGCCATCGGAACGAGGGTCAAGCTGGGCTCAAGTCTTTCACGAACCTGCTGGCCAGGCCCAACGTTCAAATATGGTTGGAGGAGGAATTTGTCATTTGTTCCGGCTGCCTGCGAAAGCTCGCCCATGCTTCCTGAAGTACACTGGGATCTGCAACGTCGACCAACGAAGACTGGCAGACCGTCAGTGAAAAGGCACGGTCATGTGAAGTCCAGCAGGGTTCAGATAGAGGTCATGTGAAGTCCAGCAGGGTTCAGATAGAGGTCATGTGAAGTCCAGCAGGGTTCAGAAAGATGTCGTAGGAGGTCAATCAGGGTTCAGAAAGAGGTCAGAGGAGGTTCAGCAGGGTTCAGAAAGAGGTCATAAGAGGTCCAGCAGGGTACAGAAAGAGGTCGCAGTAGGTCCAGCAGGGTTCAGAAAGAGGTCATGTGAAGTCCAGCAGGGTTCAGATAGAGGTCATGTGAAGTCCAGCAGGGTTCAGAAAGGAGTCATGTGAAGTCCAGCAGGGTTCAGATATATGTCATGTGAAGTCCAGCAGGGTTCAGAAAAGTTGGTGCATTCATTTGTGTTCAGCTGCAATTCCGAGTACTTGTCAGAGGCCTTTGTGCGCGTGGCTCAGGAAAGTGCACGTCTGCGACAACCGGAGACCCCTTACGTTGATCACTCATTATTGCAGCACTAAAACATCTCAGTAGGAGTGATAGATAGTAGTCACATGGGCCAGTGGCGCAATGGATAACGCGTCTGACTACGAATCAGAAGATTGTAGGTTCGACTCCTACCTGGCTCAAAACTGATTTTGACTTCACTTTTAGCAATATTTAATGAAGTCGCGTGGTCGCTTTGCTTCTTCAACATATTTTCCTGAAGTCGAATTCATTGGAGTGGTAGTCCACCCCTTGGTGACGATTGAGTAACCTTGGTCACCTCTTTAAAATACAGTCGCGACCCTCGCGTCAAGGATTTGGCAACAGATTACGTCATCTTCCCGTTCCAAACCTGCTTTTTTAGTCTACTTCCTTGAGGAACAGAGAAACCCAAGGTATCACCGCCATCGGAACGAGGGTCAAGCTGGGCTCAAGTCTTTCACGAACCTGCTGGCCAGGCCCAACGTTCAAATATGGTTGGAGGAGGAATTTGTCATTTGTTCCGGCTGCCTGCGAAAGCTCGCCCATGCTTCCTGAAGTACACTGGGATCTGCAACGTCGACCAACGAAGACTGGCAGACCGTCAGTGAAAAGGCACGGTCATGTGAAGTCCAGCAGGGTTCAGAAAGATGTCGTAGGAGGTCAAGCAGGGTTCAGAAAGAGGTCAGAGGAGGTTCAGCAGGGTTCAGAAAGAGGTCATAGGAGGTCCAGCAGGGTACAGAAAGAGGTCGCAGTAGGTCCAGCAGGGTTCAGAAAGAGGTCATGTGAAGTCCAGCAGGGTTCAGATAGAGGTCATGTGAAGTCCAGCAGGGTTCAGAAAGATGTCGTAGGAGGTCAATCAGGGTTCAGAAAGAGGTCAGAGGAGGTTCAGCAGGGTTCAGAAAGAGGTCATAGGAGGTCCAGCAGGGTACAGAAAGAGGTCGCAGTAGGTCCAGCAGGGTTCAGATATATGTCATGTGAAGTCCAGCATGGTTCAGATAGAGGTCGTGTGAAGTCCAGCAGGGTTCAGATAGAGGTCATGTGAAGTTCAGCAGGGTTCAGAAAGAGGTCATGTGAAGTCCAGCAGGGTTCAGAAAGATGTCGTAGGAGGTCAAGCAGGGTTCAGAAAGATGTCGTAGGAGGTCAAGCAGGGTTCAGAAAGAGGTCAGAGGAGGTTCAGCAGGGTTCAGAAAGAGGTCATGTGAAGTCCAGCAGGGTTCAGAAAAGTTGGTGCATTCATTTGTGTTCAGCTGCAATTCCGAGTACTTGTCAGAGGCCTTTGTGCGCGTGGCTCAGGAACGTGCACGTCTGCGACAACCGGAGACCCCTTACGTTGATCACTCATTATTGCAGCACTAAAACATATCAGTAGGAGTGATAGCTAGTAGTCACATGGGCCAGTGGCGCAATGGATAACGCGTCTGACTACGAATTAGAAGATTGTAGGTTCGACTCCTACCTGGCTCAAAACTGATTTTGACATCACTTTTAGCAATATTTAATGAAGTCGCGTGGTCGCTTTGCTTCTTCAACATATTTTCCTGAAGTCGAATTCATTGGAGTGGTAGTCCACCCCTTGGTGACGATTGAGTAACCTTGGTCACCTATTTAAAATACAGTCGCGACCCTCACGTCAAGGATTTGGCAACAGATTACGTCATCTTCCCGTTCCAAACCTGCTTTTTTAGGTCTACTTCCTTGAGGAACAGAGAAACCCAAGGTATCACCGCCATCGGAACGAGGGTCAAGCTGGGCTCAAGTCTTTCACGAACCTGCTGGCCAGGCCCAACGTTCAAATATGGTTGGAGGAGGAATTTGTCATTTGTTCCGGCTGCCTGCGAAAGCTCGCCCATGCTTCCTGAAGTACACTGGGATCTGCAACGTCGACCAACGAAGACTGGCAGACCGTCAGTGAAAAGGCACGGTCATGTGAAGTCCAGCAGGGTTCAGATAGAGGTCATGTGAAGTCCAGCAGGGTTCAGATAGAGGTCATGTGAAGTCCAGCAGGGTTCAGAAAGATGTCGTAGGAGGTCAATCAGGGTTCAGAAAGAGGTCAGAGGAGGTTCAGCAGGGTTCAGAAAGAGGTCATAAGAGGTCCAGCAGGGTACAGAAAGAGGTCGCAGTAGGTCCAGCAGGGTTCAGAAAGAGGTCATGTGAAGTCCAGCAGGGTTCAGATAGAGGTCATGTGAAGTCCAGCAGGGTTCAGAAAGGAGTCATGTGAAGTCCAGCAGGGTTCAGATATATGTCATGTGAAGTCCAGCAGGGTTCAGAAAAGTTGGTGCATTCATTTGTGTTCAGCTGCAATTCCGAGTACTTGTCAGAGGCCTTTGTGCGCGTGGCTCAGGAAAGTGCACGTCTGCGACAACCGGAGACCCCTTACGTTGATCACTCATTATTGCAGCACTAAAACATCTCAGTAGGAGTGATAGATAGTAGTCACATGGGCCAGTGGCGCAATGGATAACGCGTCTGACTACGAATCAGAAGATTGTAGGTTCGACTCCTACCTGGCTCAAAACTGATTTTGACTTCACTTTTAGCAATATTTAATGAAGTCGCGTGGTCGCTTTGCTTCTTCAACATATTTTCCTGAAGTCGAATTCATTGGAGTGGTAGTCCACCCCTTGGTGACGATTGAGTAACCTTGGTCACCTCTTTAAAATACAGTCGCGACCCTCGCGTCAAGGATTTGGCAACAGATTACGTCATCTTCCCGTTCCAAACCTGCTTTTTTAGTCTACTTCCTTGAGGAACAGAGAAACCCAAGGTATCACCGCCATCGGAACGAGGGTCAAGCTGGGCTCAAGTCTTTCACGAACCTGCTGGCCAGGCCCAACGTTCAAATATGGTTGGAGGAGGAATTTGTCATTTGTTCCGGCTGCCTGCGAAAGCTCGCCCATGCTTCCTGAAGTACACTGGGATCTGCAACGTCGACCAACGAAGACTGGCAGACCGTCAGTGAAAAGGCACTGTCATGTGAAGTCCAGCAGGGTTCAGAAAGATGTCGTAGGAGGTCAAGCAGGGTTCAGAAAGAGGTCAGAGGAGGTTCAGCAGGGTTCAGAAAGAGGTCATAGGAGGTCCAGCAGGGTACAGAAAGAGGTCGCAGTAGGTCCAGCAGGGTTCAGAAAGAGGTCATGTGAAGTCCAGCAGGGTTCAGATAGAGGTCATGTGAAGTCCAGCAGGGTTCAGAAAGATGTCGTAGGAGGTCAATCAGGGTTCAGAAAGAGGTCAGAGGAGGTTCAGCAGGGTTCAGAAAGAGGTCATAGGAGGTCCAGCAGGGTACAGAAAGAGGTCGCAGTAGGTCCAGCAGGGTTCAGATATATGTCATGTGAAGTCCAGCATGGTTCAGATAGAGGTCGTGTGAAGTCCAGCAGGGTTCAGATAGAGGTCATGTGAAGTTCAGCAGGGTTCAGAAAGAGGTCATGTGAAGTCCAGCAGGGTTCAGAAAAGTTAGTGCATTCATTTGTGTTCAGCTGCAATTCCGAGTACTTGTCAGAGGCCTTTGTGCGCGTGGCTCAGGAAAGTGCACGTCTGCGACAACCGGAGACCCCTTACGTTGATCACTCATTATTGCAGCACTAAAACATCTCAGTAGGAGTGATAGATAGTAGTCACATGGGCCAGTGGCGCAATGGATAACGCGTCTGACTACGAATCAGAAGATTGTAGGTTCGACTCCTACCTGGCTCAAAACTGATTTTGACTTCACTTTTAGCAATATTTAATGAAGTCGCGTGGTCGCTTTGCTTCTTCAACATATTTTCCTGAAGTCGAATTCATTGGAGTGGTAGTCCACCCCTTGTTGACGATTGAGTAACCTTGGTCACCTCTTTAAAATACAGTCGCGACCCTCACGTCAAGGATTTGGCAACAGATTACGTCATCTTCCCGTTCCAAACCTGCTTTTTTAGGTCTACTTCCTTGAGGAACAGAGAAACCCAAGGTATCACCGCCATCGGAACGAGGGTCAAGCTGGGCTCAAGTCTTTCACGAACCTGCTGGCCAGGCCCAACGTTCAAATATGGTTGGAGGAGGAATTTGTCATTTGTTCCGGCTGCCTGCGAAAGCTCGCCCATGCTTCCTGAAGTACACTGGGATCTGCAACGTCGACCAACGAAGACTGGCAGACCGTCAGTGAAAAGGCACGGTCATGTGAAGTCCAGCAGGGTTCAGATAGAGGTCATGTGAAGTCCAGCAGGGTTCAGATAGAGGTCATGTGAAGTCCAGCAGGGTTCAGAAAGATGTCGTAGGAGGTCAATCAGGGTTCAGAAAGAGGTCAGAGGAGGTTCAGCAGGGTTCAGAAAGAGGTCATAAGAGGTCCAGCAGGGTACAGAAAGAGGTCGCAGTAGGTCCAGCAGGGTTCAGAAAGAGGTCATGTGAAGTCCAGCAGGGTTCAGATAGAGGTCATGTGAAGTCCAGCAGGGTTCAGAAAGGAGTCATGTGAAGTCCAGCAGGGTTCAGATATATGTCATGTGAAGTCCAGCAGGGTTCAGAAAAGTTGGTGCATTCATTTGTGTTCAGCTGCAATTCCGAGTACTTGTCAGAGGCCTTTGTGCGCGTGGCTCAGGAAAGTGCACGTCTGCGACAACCGGAGACCCCTTACGTTGATCACTCATTATTGCAGCACTAAAACATCTCAGTAGGAGTGATAGATAGTAGTCACATGGGCCAGTGGCGCAATGGATAACGCGTCTGACTACGAATCAGAAGATTGTAGGTTCGACTCCTACCTGGCTCAAAACTGATTTTGACTTCACTTTTAGCAATATTTAATGAAGTCGCGTGGTCGCTTTGCTTCTTCAACATATTTTCCTGAAGTCGAATTCATTGGAGTGGTAGTCCACCCCTTGGTGACGATTGAGTAACCTTGGTCACCTCTTTAAAATACAGTCGCGACCCTCGCGTCAAGGATTTGGCAACAGATTACGTCATCTTCCCGTTCCAAACCTGCTTTTTTAGTCTACTTCCTTGAGGAACAGAGAAACCCAAGGTATCACCGCCATCGGAACGAGGGTCAAGCTGGGCTCAAGTCTTTCACGAACCTGCTGGCCAGGCCCAACGTTCAAATATGGTTGGAGGAGGAATTTGTCATTTGTTCCGGCTGCCTGCGAAAGCTCGCCCATGCTTCCTGAAGTACACTGGGATCTGCAACGTCGACCAACGAAGACTGGCAGACCGTCAGTGAAAAGGCACGGTCATGTGAAGTCCAGCAGGGTTCAGAAAGATGTCGTAGGAGGTCAAGCAGGGTTCAGAAAGAGGTCAGAGGAGGTTCAGCAGGGTTCAGAAAGAGGTCATAGGAGGTCCAGCAGGGTACAGAAAGAGGTCGCAGTAGGTCCAGCAGGGTTCAGAAAGAGGTCATGTGAAGTCCAGCAGGGTTCAGATAGAGGTCATGTGAAGTCCAGCAGGGTTCAGAAAGATGTCGTAGGAGGTCAATCAGGGTTCAGAAAGAGGTCAGAGGAGGTTCAGCAGGGTTCAGAAAGAGGTCATAGGAGGTCCAGCAGGGTACAGAAAGAGGTCGCAGTAGGTCCAGCAGGGTTCAGATATATGTCATGTGAAGTCCAGCATGGTTCAGATAGAGGTCGTGTGAAGTCCAGCAGGGTTCAGATAGAGGTCATGTGAAGTTCAGCAGGGTTCAGAAAGAGGTCATGTGAAGTCCAGCAGGGTTCAGAAAAGTTGGTGCATTCATTTGTGTTCAGCTGCAATTCCGAGTACTTGTCAGAGGCCTTTGTGCGCGTGGCTCAGGAAAGTGCACGTCTGCGACAACCGGAGACCCCTTACGTTGATCACTCATTATTGCAGCACTAAAACATATCAGTAGGAGTGATAGCTAGTAGCCACATGGGCCAGTGGCGCAATGGATAACGCGTCTGACTACGAATCAGAAGATTGTAGGTTCGACTCCTACCTGGCTCAAAACTTATTTTGAGTTCACTTTTAGCAATATTTAATGAAGTCGCGTGGTCGCTTTGCTTCCTCAACATATTTTCCTGAAGTCGAATTCATTGGAGTGGTAGTCCACCCCTTGGTGACGATTGAGTAACCTTGGTCACCTCTTTAAAATACAGTCGCGACCCTCGCGTCAAGGATTTGGCAACAGATTACGTCATCTTCCCGTTCCAAACCTGCTTTTTTAGTTCTACTTCCTTGAGGAACAGAGAAACCCAAGGTATCACCGCCATCGGAACGAGGGTCAAGCTGGCCTCAAGTCTTTCACGAACCTGCTGGCCAGGCCCAACGTTCAAATATGGTTGGAGGAGGAATTTGTCATTTGTTCCGGCTGCCTGCGAAAGCTCGCCCATGCTTCCTGAAGTACACTGGGATCTGCAACGTCGACCAACGAAGACTGGCAGACCGTCAGTGAAAAGGCACGGTCATGTGAAGTCCAGCAGGGTTCAGAAAGATGTCGTAGGAGGTCAAGCAGGGTTCAGAAAGAGGTCAGAGGAGGTTCAGCAGGGTTCAGAAAGAGGTCATAGGAGGTCCAGCAGGGTACAGAAAGAGGTCGCAGTAGGTCCAGCAGGGTTCAGAAAGAGGTCATGTGAGGTCCAGCAGGGTTCAGATAGAGGTCATGTGAAGTCCAGCAGGGTTCAGATAGAGGTCATGTGAAGTCCAGCAGGGTTCAGAAAGATGTCGTAGGAGGTCAATCAGGGTTCAGAAAGAGGTCAGAGGAGGTTCAGCAGGGTTCAGAAAGAGGTCATAGGAGGTCCAGCAGGGTACAGAAAGAGGTCGCAGTAGGTCCAGCAGGGTTCAGAAAGAGGTCATGTGAAGTCCAGCAGGGTTCAGATAGAGGTCATGTGAAGTCTAGCAGGGTTCAGAAAGGAGTCATGTGAAGTCCAGCAGGGTTCAGATATATGTCATGTGAAGTCCAGCAGGGTTCAGAAAAGTTGGTGCATTCATTTGTGTTCAGCTGCAATTCCGAGTACTTGTCAGAGGCCTTTGTGCGCGTGCCTCAGGAAAGTGCACGTCTGCGACAACCGGAGACCCCTTACGTTGATCACTCATTATTGCAGCACTAAAACATATCAGTAGGAGTGATAGCTAGTAGTCACATGGGCCAGTGGTGCAATGGATAACGCGTCTGACTACGAATCAGAAGATTGAAAGTTCGACTCCTACCTGGCTCAGAACTGATTTTGACTTCACTTTTAGCAATATTTAATGAAGTCGCGTGGTCGCTTTGCTTCTTCAACATATTTTCCTGAAGTCGAATTCATTGGAGTGGTAGTCCACCCCTTGGTGACGATTGAGTAACCTTGGTCACCTCTTTAAAATACAGTCGCGACCCTCGCGTCAAGGATTTGGCAACAGATTACGTCATCTTCCCGTTCCAAACCTGCTTTTTTAGTTCTACTTCCTTGAGGAACAGAGAAACCCAAGGTATCACCGCCATCGGAACGAGGATCAGGCTGGGCTCAAGTCTTTCACGAACCTGCTGGCCAGGCCCAACGTTCAAATATGGTTGGAGGAGGAATTTATCATTTGTTCCGGCTGCCTGCGAAAGCTCGCCCATGCTTCCTGAAGTACACTGGGATCTGCAACGTCGACCAACGAAGACTGGCAGACCGTCAGTGAAAAGGCACGGTCATGTGAAGTCCAGCAGGGTTCAGATAGAGGTCATGTGAAGTCCAGCAGGGTTCAGATAGAGGTCATGTGAAGTCCAGCAGGGTTCAGAAAGATGTCGTAGGAGGTCAATCAGGGTTCAGAAAGAGGTCAGAGGAGGTTCAGCAGGGTTCAGAAAGAGGTCATAAGAGGTCCAGCAGGGTACAGAAAGAGGTCGCAGTAGGTCCAGCAGGGTTCAGAAAGAGGTCATGTGAAGTCCAGCAGGGTTCAGATAGAGGTCATGTGAAGTCCAGCAGGGTTCAGAAAGATGTCGTAGGAGGTCAAGCAGGGTTCAGAAAGAGGTCAGAGGAGTTTCAGCCGGGTTCAGAAGGAGGTCATAGGAGGTCCAGCAGGGTACAGAAAGAGGTCGCAGTAGGTCCAGCAGGGTTCAGAAAGAGGTCATGTGAAGTCCAGCAGGTTCAGATAGAGGTCATGTGAAGTCCAGCAGGGTTCAGAAAGGAGTCATGTGAAGTCCAGCAGGGTTCAGATATATGTCATGTGAAGTCCAGCATGGTTCAGATAGAGGTCGTGTGAAGTCCAGCAGGGTTCAGATAGAGGTCATGTGCAGTTCAGCAGGGTTCAGAAAGAGGTCATGTGAAGTCCAGCAGGGTTCAGAAAAGTTGGTGCATTCATTTGTGTTCAGCTGCAATTCCGAGTACTTGTCAGAGGCCTTTGTGCGCGTGGCTCAGGAACGTGCACGTCTGCGACAACCGGAGACCCCTAACGTTGATCACTCATTATTGCAGCACTAAAACATATCAGTAGGAGTGGTAGCTAGCAGTCACATGGGCCAGTGGCGCAATGGATAACGCGTCTGACTACGAATCAGAAGATTGTAGGTTCGACTCCTACCTGGCTCAAAACTGATTTTGACTTCACTTTTAGCAATATTTAATGAAGTCGCGTGGTCGCTTTGCTTCTTCAACATATTTTCCTGAAGTCGAATTCATTGGAGTGGTAGTCCACCCCTTGGTGACGATTGAGTAACCTTGGTCACCTTTTTAAAATACAGTCGCGACCCTCGCGTCAAGGATTTGGCAACAGATTACGTCATCTTCCCGTTCCAAACCTGCTTTTTTAGTTCTACTTCCTTGTGGAACAGAGAAACCCAAGGTATCACCGCCATCGGAACGAGGGTCAAGCTGGGCTCAAGTCTTTCACGAACCTGCTGGCCAGGCCCAACGTTCAAATATGGTTGGAGGAGGAATTTGTCATTTGTTCCGGCTGCCTGCGAAAGCTCGCCCATGCTTCGTGAAGTACACTGGTATCTGCAATGTCGACCAACGAAGACTGGCAGACCGTCAGTGAAAAGGCACTGTCATGTGAAGTCCAGCAGGGTTCAGAAAGATGTCGTAGGAGGTCAAGCAGGGTTCAGAAAGAGGTCAGAGGAGGTTCAGCAGGGTTCAGAAAGAGGTCATAGGAGGTCCAGCAGGGTACAGAAAGAGGTCGCAGTAGGTCCAGCAGGGTTCAGAAAGAGGTCATAGGAGGTCCAGCAGGGTACAGAAAGAGGTCGCAGTAGGTCCAGCAGGGTTCAGAAAGAGGTCATGTGAAGTCCAGCAGGGTTCAGAAAGATGTCGTAGGAGGTCAAGCAGGGTTCAGAAAGAGGTCAGAGGAGGTTCACCAGGGTTCAGAAAGAGGTCATAGGAGGTCCAGCAGGGTACAGAAAGAGGTCATAGGAGGTCCAGCAGGGTACAGAAAGAGGTCGCAGTAGGTCCAGCAGGGTTCAGAAAGAGGTCATGTGAAGTCCAGCAGGGTTCAGATAGAGGTCATGTGAAGTCCAGCAGGGTTCAGATAGAGGTCATGTGAAGTCCAGCAGGGTTCAGAAAGATGTCGTAGGAGGTCAATCAGGGTTCAGAAAGAGGTCAGAGGAGGTTCAGCAGGGTTCAGAAAGAGGTCATAGGAGGTCCAGCAGGGTACAGAAAGAGGTCATAGGAGGTCCAGCAGGGTACAGAAAGAGGTCGCAGTAGGTCCAGCATGGTTCAGAGAGAGGTCATGTGAAGTCCAGCAGGGTTCAGATCGAGGTCATGTGAAGTCCAGCAGGGTTCAGAAAGAGGTCATAGGAGGTCCAGCAGGGTACAGAAAGAGGTCGCAGTAGGTCCAGCAGGGTTCAGAAAGAGGTCATGTGAAGTCCAGCAGGGTTCAGATAGAGGTCATGTGAAGTCCAGCAGGGTTCAGAAAGATGTCGTAGGAGGTCAAGCAGGGTTCAGAAAGAGGTCAGAGGAGGTTCAGCAGGGTTCAGAAAGAGGTCATAGGAGGTCCAGCAGGGTACAGAAAGAGGTCGCAGTAGGTCCAGCAGGGTTCAGAAAGAGGTCATGTGAAGTCCAGCAGGGTTCAGATAGAGGTCATGTGAAGTCCAGCAGGGTTCAGAAAGAGGTCATAGGAGGTCCAGCAGGGTACAGAAAGAGGTCGCAGTAGGTCCAGTAGGGTTCAGAAAGAGGTCATGTGAAGTCCAGCATGGTTCAGATAGAGGTCGTGTGAAGTCCAGCAGGGTTCAGATAGAGGTCATGTGAAGTTCAGCAGGGTTCAGAAAGAGGTCATGTGAAGTCCAGCAGGGTTCAGAAAAGTTGGTGCATTCATTTGTGTTCAGCTGCAATTCCGAGTACTTGTCAGAGGCCTTTGTGCGCGTGGCTCAGGAACGTGTCTCGGTCGAAGACCTCAAGGGAAGGAAGAAGAAGAAGAATCAGAGCAAAAATGTTTAATAGAATCGATTATACACACACGTGTGGAGCGAGGCTCGAGAATGTACCGCCTAACACGCAGCGGACAATTCCTCAAGACACTCGCTGAAAAATAAGTGGAAAGGCATTTCATTTATAGCAAAATATTAGACAAGAATCTGCGCTAAAGACATAGCAATACAAGGCCATAAGGACAACATCTCCCATTGTCCCGTCCTATAGAAGGTCAAATTTAGACAACAAGATGTAAGCATACTGATAGGCTACGCTTTTTTTGGCTATCTATCTAAACATATCAGACCCGAGCGCAGGCCGAAGGAAATATTCTTATACACTAGGCTAAATGGTAGATGAAGATTGGATACGTCCTTGGTTTAGGAGACATACTAAACACTACGAAGATATATAATTAATTATTCCCGTTGTGAAGGAGGCGTTTGGATGACATCTTTTTCCTGTACGTGGGTCGAGAGCATTTTATCTACTGTTTGGCACATTCATTCAAGGACTAATTTACTAGGCTAAGGATCCACCCTGCACGTTGAGCCTCGAAACCACATTTTGTCCACTCACCTCTGTCTGCAGTTGAGTTCAAATCAGTTTTCAGAAGCACGATATATAATTATTTCAGATGTTATGATCAATTGAGTCATGGGGCTAAAACCCTAATGGCTGACAGTTCCTTCCTTTGTCTTTACAAGACACCTCCTTGGAAAGACACCAAATTCATCAATTAGTTACATGCCAGGCACGACATAGCGTCACGTATGCTCAAAGAGAGATACCGGCCCTAACTGGTCGTCTAACATTCAACGCATGAATTGTTAGCCATAATTCGCGACGACGGCGCCTGGTCAAGAGATTGCTGCCGCCCGCCAGATTCCGAATCCACCCTCGCTGCGGCATAGGTGCGACCCGGTTGCCAGCCAGATTAAGGGGCCCTCTTTATGCAAGTGAGGTCCTCGCGAATCAGGGCAAACAATCGACGTTAAATGCCATCAAGCCCTGTGAATGTGATTTGCTGGGTGGTGTAAATAATTTTTAAAAGAACGTACACTTTCTAAATCACAGATATAATCATCCCAACTAAAATCATAATCATTATCAGAATCCCAAGCATCAAATAGGTTCATCGATCACCCCATATACTCCTTCCTTTTCTGCCAACAACATATCCAAAGCCACTTGATTCTGCATCACCATCGTTTGCATATGCATTAATTCGTTTTCCAATTGTAGTTCTGCGATTCAGGTTTCGTTTCCAATTCGTTCCATTACTAATGCGAGACTATCTATTTGCCAATCATTCATAATACATAAGAGGCGTTAGCCAGTACACGCAAGGGATTTTCAACACAAGTATTACAATCATCACAAACATCGATGCAGGCATCAGCCAGTAGCCAGTTCCCACAAGGGATTTTCACAGTCATCACAAAAATCAATACAAAATTCTGAAGCGCTGGTCACATCTGCCTTGTTGAAGGACCCATTCAGATCGACGGCCTCTGTGGTCAAGATCATGGTTTTCCAACGGCGATTTCTTCATCGTCCATCCTGAAAAATACTTTCTTACACACACCATGATCAATTCCTAGCCCCCCGTCCCACTAATTGGCATTTAGTTACCTTATCTCTCAGATGGTTGGCTTATTCATAGCCGCATTTCCTGTGTCGTGTCTGGAAATTCAAATGCCATATTTACTTTCACTAATTTCCGAAAATACCTTCCTTTTAATCATCTTCCCTACATCAAATAATACATGATTTACCAAATTTACCTTGGGAAAAATGGATCCCAGATAACAAGTCCCTCCCCACTGTTCGGGTAGGTATGGATATGCTTTATTTCCGCAAATAAACATTACTCCATGGGGTGGGATAAGGGCCGAGGCCATGCATTTACTGATCTCAACGCGGGTGGCGCTTGGTGTCCCCCAAGATATGGTTAGCTTGGTTACGTTATGCTGGGCTTGGTCATCTATGGTTATTACAAGGGGGCCTCCCTTTTCTCTCCATCTGGTGTCGGATGGCAGGGTATGGGTACATTCCGAGGTTCCCATCTGAACGTGTCCCTTTCCTATAAGACACACCCGTCCCTTTTGCTCTGTCACCCAGACTGGATCAGGTGGTTTGTCTAACAAAGCCTGCTTAATGGGTGGGGTATATCGAAACTCCCGGGAACACACTGCTGGGTAGATTTGGGCCTATCAGTTCCAAGGTTGTGGTCAGACATGGGGTACGCAAGGGTCCTGAGCACATATCTCGTAGGGACAGGGGTAGCACTACCATTTCTATCCCTGTCGTACTGGTGTGGGGAAAATGCATACACACCCAACACCGTGATCGGTTCTGTACTTTCGCCATTGCACGGGTCACAGTCCAATACGTATTTTCCTTTGGCTTTTTCTTGCTTTCGATCCGTGGGTGCGGAATTAATATGTGTGAAATGCATGGTGGCCTATAATCGTAGGGGGAGCTCTGTGACGTCATGAATTCACATTGTAGTAATCGCTTGCTTCAAACGACTGAGGGCAGCAAAACCTGTCTTCCTTCCATGTGAGTCTGTGTACAACACCCTCCACATTATCCGTGTCCATACATCTTCCTTTACATGGCAGCAGGGTATATTTATCCTCTGACCCCAGATAACTCTCTGCCGGTAGACCTTAACAGTTTGGTCGCCATATACATATGTCTCCGTGTTCGCCCATGCCCTCGTGTCCCCAGTGCTGGCAAAGCTGTAAATTAAACTAAGTGTGATTGCCACCCCTAACAGGCGGTGGTGCAGCATCCTCGATCTGTGGTGGTGCGTTTGAGGTGTCTGTGTTTGTGGGTATGGCCAACTTACAATGTGTGGCATGTACCCAGGACGACTTGCCCTCACAAAACACCGCTGTTGGTGTGATCAGAAGAACTTGGTATGGCCCCGTCCATCTTGGTTCGAGCGCAGTCTTACGGGTGAAATGCTTCACCAGCACGTAATCTCCTGCCTCGACGGTGTGGGTAGGCTTGCTTGTTGGCTCCGGTAGGGCCTCCCGAACGCGTTCATGTATGCTGCGTGCCACATGGGATAGACCTATGCAAAACTCTAAAAACATGTCATCCATGATAGGTAATTCAAGGGCTGCCATATCCACTGGCGCTGATACCGATGACATATAGCGCACGAGCGACAGACCATGGTAACCACAGTCGAAAGGCCTGGTGCTGCCCAGGTGGAAGTGACCTGCCTCATCACCTCACCCCCCTATGGCACACATGGCCATTTGGATGCGCCATGCGTGCCAACCATGGCAATAAAGCTCGCGGTGCCACGGGTTTGTCATTAATCGTCCACATTTGTCCTTCTGCGGGGCACTGAGCTCCCAATTTAATCCAATTTTTGATGTTCTACGTTTGAGGCCGCGGCTTGTAATTGTATTACATCGAACTCTGTAGGTGCGGATGTCGGAACGTCTGTCTTGAGGTGCCAAATTAATTATGAACCCTTCATTGTTGTCCAACACATGGACCGTTCGGTGTTCAACATTGTATCGACGCCTTACTGGCGTTTTCCGCAGTCGGTCCATCATCCATGTACGACAGTACCCTGCCATTCCCAAAAATCGCAACGAACACACTAACTCTTCACTGTTATCCTTCACTTCACTTCAAAATTTCACTGTTATCCTATCAATACCTGGACAATTTTTTCCTTTCCTTCCTAGATACGCGAATTTCACATCAGTATAAACCCACTGGAAAAATTATCTGAAAAATAACTAGCCTCCCAAAACCATTTCCCTGCAAGAGCGGGGTTAGCCTTGCGGTCCACATGACAATCTTTTTTATTTTGCTCTATCACCTCCCTTTGAGCAATAATTTAATTGGTGTGATTCCCATATACCCACTCCTGGTGGAGTTCTGTTCACCTGGTCTGCAGAGCCGTGATCCAATCTTCACCAGCCCCCAATCACCTTCTTATCACAAAACAACAGTCCATAACTAACCACTTTTCTTTATTTCCCGTCTTTTCCATCAACTTTTATAATCTTTTCCCCTCCCTTTCTTAGCAAACCTTGCAAAGTCACTTGTCATTGACAAATGATCCATCTAATTCGACTTTCCTTTAACATCTTCGCACTTTCCATGACCTTCTTCACACTTACTTTAAACCTTTTCTTCAGACACAACCCACATGAGTTATGAATACAATTTCCCCTTCCAGGCACGTGTCTAGTCACTCACAAAGTGTCCATAAGACAACGTCATCATATTTCACAGAACTCCACCACTCTATTAAATCCTAAACATGCCCAATGGGCAATCCACAAAAAAATCAAAGCATTTTCAGTCCCCCTTTCAGGGAAGTCAAATCAACCACCATTAAAGCACAAAACAGAAAACGACCATATACTCAGAGTATATGCCATATACTCAGAGTGAGACCCGAAAATCAAGCAGACAGACCGACAATCGAACCTGTCTTTCGACACTGCCGAACGACAAGTTCGCAGACACTGAGGGAGTGACATTCGACCCCCAGTAGATACCGCGGACACCGCTTTGGTCCGCACCAGCAACTCCCTCAAAATCAGTGTTCAGAGACATGACTCCATAGACAGCCAGAAAGCCAGACAAATACGGACACACACACACAGAGATTAATATATTTTTACAGATTAATATACAGAGATTAATAGATTAATATAAACAATTAATATATTGTCCACATTCATCTTGGTCAACCCAACCCATTCTGGCTCTCCCCAAGAGCTCTGTGTCCGGACAGACAGACAGATAAACGGACCGGGTGAAACCATAACCATCCATCCTTCCGATTGGACTCACGTCAGCATCACATGTCATTTTTGCCTTCATTCAACGCATTCTGCCATCCCAAATCGGCCAAATACAAGCCCCGGCCATGCCGTTGAATAAACACCCTGTCGGTTGACAGCCTATTATTTTTGACTTTCACTCCCATTCTCCCTTGCTACATCTGGAGAGCCGTTAATGTGGGGATGTAATTGAACACTTGTTTTAAAGCCCTGTCTACACATGCTCTCCATAACATTCTCATTATTCCCTGCCAATTTTACTCGTCCGGATTGCCCAACGCCCGTAGGCAATTTGGGGAATCCCTTGTCAGTCAATGACACACATCAATGACACACACACAATAAACACAAATACACGCTGCAATGACAGATCATTCATTCCCTTATACACAAATACCATGTGACTGACCTTTCATTCTCCATACAATACAGTATAAATTCATGCACACTCATGCACACTTCAATCCTACTTACCTGTAAACTCTAACACATCCAGTGCGTAGCTTAACTTAAAATACTCATTATTCTACCTTTCTTGGGCTAGTCCCTCCTGGTAGTCCTAAGATCGGGTCGCCCCCCGATTCCTAACCTTAAACGCAGTTCTCACGCCGGAGTAACTTAATACCTATTATCTATCACCCACATATGGGTCTACCTGCTTCCCACGCAGGAAGCTTACCTCCTTATCCCGGGCGCCCTGTATAATCGATTCATTACCCACTGCTGCTCTGGTTTAAACTAAATTTGGTTCGGAATGCAAGCCAGGTGGTACAGCCGACAGAGGTCCACACATCCAAAGTAAGGCGGGAGGCTTCAATTTCGAGGTGCAAAAATGCGTACCCACCAAATTAGATGCCGGCAGGCCTCCCTCCCGACCTGGAACGTGAGGATCCACCTCGTCTGCACACTTGGATGTATCCCACTCCTGACACCAAATTCTCGGTCGAAGACCTCAAGGGAAGGAAGAAGAAGAAGAATCAGAGCAAAAATGTTTAATAGAATCGATTATACACACACGTGTGGAGCGAGGCTCGAGAATGTACCGCCTAACACGCAGCGGACAATTCCTCAAGACACTCGCTGAAAAATAAGTGGAAAGGCATTTCATTTATAGCAAAATATTAGACAAGAATCTGCGCTAAAGACATAGCAATACAAGGCCATAAGGACAACATCTCCCATTGTCCCGTCCTATAGAAGGTCAAATTTAGACAACAAGATGTAAGCATACTGATAGGCTACGCTTTTTTTGGCTATCTATCTAAACATATCAGACCCGAGCGCAGGCCGAAGTAAATATTCTTATACACTAGGCTAAATGGTAGATGAAGATTGGATACGTCCTTGGTTTAGGAGACATACTAAACACTACGAAGATATATAATTAATTATTCCCGTTGTGAAGGAGGCGTTTGGATGACATCTTTTTCCTGTACGTGGGTCGAGAGCATTTTATCTACTGTTTGGCACATTCATTCAAGGACTAATTTACTAGGCTAAGGATCCACCCTGCACGTTGAGCCTCGAAACCACATTTTGTCCACTCACCTCTGTCTGCAGTTGAGTTCAAATCAGTTTTCAGAAGCACGATATATAATTTCAGATGTTATGATCAATTGAGTCATGGGGCTAAAACCCTAATGGCTGACACGTGCACGTCTGCGACAACCGGAGACCCCTTACGTTGATCACTCATTATTGCAGCACTAAAACATATCAGTAGGAGTGATAGATAGCTAGTAGTCACATGGGCCAGTGGCGCAATGGATAACGCGTCTGACTACGAATTAGAAGATTGTAGGTTCGACTCCTACCTGGCTCAAAACTGATTTTGACATCACTTTTAGCAATATTTAATGAAGTCGCGTGGTCGCTTTGCTTCTTCAACATATTTTCCTGAAGTCGAATTCATTGGAGTGGTCGTCCACCCCTTGGTGACGATTGAGTAACCTTGGTCACCTCTTTAAAATACAGTCGCGACCCTCACGTCAAGGATTTGGCAACAGATTACGTCATCTTCCCGTTCCAAACCTGCTTTTTTAGGTCTACTTCCTTGAGGAACAGAGAAACCCAAGGTATCACCGCCATCGGAACGAGGGTCAAGCTGGGCTCAAGTCTTTCACGAACCTGCTGGCCAGGCCCAACGTTCAAATATGGTTGGAGGAGGAATTTGTCATTTGTTCCGGCTGCCTGCGAAAGCTCGCCCATGCTTCCTGAAGAACACTGGGATCTGCAACGTCGACCAACGAAGACTGGCAGACCGTCAGTGAAAAGGCACGGTCATGTGAAGTCCAGCAGGGTTCAGATAGAGGTCATGTGAAGTCCAGCAGGGTTCAGATAGAGGTCATGTGAAGTCCAGCAGGGTTCAGAAAGATGTCGTAGGAGGTCAATCAGGGTTCAGAAAGAGGTCAGAGGAGGTTCAGCAGGGTTCAGAAAGAGGTCATAAGAGGTCCAGCAGGGTACAGAAAGAGGTCGCAGTAGGTCCAGCAGGGTTCAGAAAGAGGTCATGTGAAGTCCAGCAGGGTTCAGATAGAGGTCATGTGAAGTCCAGCAGGGTTCAGAAAGGAGTCATGTGAAGTCCAGCAGGGTTCAGATATATGTCATGTGAAGTCCAGCAGGGTTCAGAAAAGTTGGTGCATTCATTTGTGTTCAGCTGCAATTCCGAGTACTTGTCAGAGGCCTTTGTGCGCGTGGCTCAGGAAAGTGCACGTCTGCGACAACCGGAGACCCCTTACGTTGATCACTCATTATTGCAGCACTAAAACATCTCAGTAGGAGTGATAGATAGTAGTCACATGGGCCAGTGGCGCAATGGATAACGCATCTGACTACGAATTAGAAGATTGTAGGTTCGACTCCTACCTGGCTCAAAACTGATTTTGACTTCACTTTTAGCAATATTTAATGAAGTCGCGTGGTCGCTTTGCTTCTTCAACATATTTTCCTGAAGTCGAATTCATTGGAGTGGTAGTCCACCCCTTGGTGACGATTGAGTAACCTTGGTCACCTCTTTAAAATACAGTCGTGACCCTCGCGTCAAGGATTTGGCAACAGATTACGTCATCTTCCCGTTCCAAACCTGCTTTTTTAGTCTACTTCCTTGAGGAACAGAGAAACCCAAGGTATCACCGCCATCGGAACGAGGGTCAAGCTGGGCTCAAGTCTTTCACGAACCTGCTGGCCAGGCCCAACGTTCAAATATGGTTGGAGGAGGAATTTGTCATTTGTTCCGGCTGCCTGCGAAAGCTCGCCCATGCTTCCTGAAGTACACTGGGATCTGCAACGTCGACCAACGAAGACTGGCAGACCGTCAGTGAAAAGGCACGGTCATGTGAAGTCCAGCAGGGTTCAGAAAGATGTCGTAGGAGGTCAAGCAGGGTTCAGAAAGAGGTCAGAGGAGGTTCAGCAGGGTTCAGAAAGAGGTCATAGGAGGTCCAGCAGGGTACAGAAAGAGGTCGCAGTAGGTCCAGCAGGGTTCAGAAAGAGGTCATGTGAAGTCCAGCAGGGTTCAGATAGAGGTCATGTGAAGTCCAGCAGGGTTCAGAAAGATGTCGTAGGAGGTCAATCAGGGTTCAGAAAGAGGTCAGAGGAGGTTCAGCAGGGTTCAGAAAGAGGTCATAGGAGGTCCAGCAGGGTACAGAAAGAGGTCGCAGTAGGTCCAGCAGGGTTCAGATATATGTCATGTGAAGTCCAGCATGGTTCAGATAGAGGTCGTGTGAAGTCCAGCAGGGTTCAGATAGAGGTCATGTGAAGTTCAGCAGGGTTCAGAAAGAGGTCATGTGAAGTCCAGCAGGGTTCAGAAAAGTTGGTGCATTCATTTGTGTTCAGCTGCAATTCCGAGTACTTGTCAGAGGCCTTTGTGCGCGTGGCTCAGGAAAGTGCACGTCTGCGACAACCGGAGACCCCTTACGTTGATCACTCATTATTGCAGCACTAAAACATCTCAGTAGGAGTGATAGATAGTAGTCACATGGGCCAGTGGCGCAATGGATAACGTGTCTGACTACGAATCAGAAGATTGTAGGTTCGACTCCTACCTGGCTCAAAACTGATTTTGACTTCACTTTTAGCAATATTTAATGAAGTCGCGTGGTCGCTTTGCTTCTTCAACATATTTTCCTGAAGTCGAATTCATTGGAGTGGTAGTCCACCCCTTGGTGACGATTGAGTAACCTTGGTCACCTCTTTAAAATACAGTCGCGACCCTCACGTCAAGGATTTGGCAACAGATTACGTCATCTTCCCGTTCCAAACCTGCTTTTTTAGGTCTACTTCCTTGAGGAACAGAGAAACCCAAGGTATCACCGCCATCGGAACGAGGGTCAAGCTGGGCTCAAGTCTTTCACGAACCTGCTGGCCAGGCCCAACGTTCAAATATGGTTGGAGGAGGAATTTGTCATTTGTTCCGGCTGCCTGCGAAAGCTCGCCCATGCTTCCTGAAGTACACTGGGATCTGCAACGTCGACCAACGAAGACTGGCAGACCGTCAGTGAAAAGGCACGGTCATGTGAAGTCCAGCAGGGTTCAGATAGAGGTCATGTGAAGTCCAGCAGGGTTCAGATAGAGGTCATGTGAAGTCCAGCAGGGTTCAGAAAGATGTCGTAGGAGGTCAATCAGGGTTCAGAAAGAGGTCAGAGGAGGTTCAGCAGGGTTCAGAAAGAGGTCATAAGAGGTACAGCAGGGTACAGAAAGAGGTCGCAGTAGGTCCAGCAGGGTTCAGAAAGAGGTCATGTGAAGTCCAGCAGGGTTCAGATAGAGGTCATGTGAAGTCCAGCAGGGTTCAGAAAGGAGTCATGTGAAGTCCAGCAGGGTTCAGATATATGTCATGTGAAGTCCAGCAGGGTTCAGAAAAGTTGGTGCATTCATTTGTGTTCAGCTGCAATTCCGAGTACTTGTCAGAGGCCTTTGTGCGCGTGGCTCAGGAAAGTGCACGTCTGCGACAACCGGAGACCCCTTACGTTGATCACTCATTATTGCAGCACTAAAACATCTCAGTAGGAGTGATAGATAGCAGTCACATGGGCCAGTGGCGCAATGGATAACGCGTCTGACTACGAATCAGAAGATTGTAGGTTCGACTCCTACCTGGCTCAAAACTGATTTTGACTTCACTTTTAGCAATATTTAATGAAGTCGCGTGGTCGCTTTGCTTCTTCAACATATTTTCCTGAAGTCGAATTCATTGGAGTGGTAGTCCACCCCTTGGTGACGATTGAGTAACCTTGGTCACCTCTTTAAAATACAGTCGCGACCCTCGCGTCAAGGATTTGGCAACATATTACGTCATCTTCCCGTTCCAAACCTGCTTTTTTAGTCTACTTCCTTGAGGAACAGAGAAACCCAAGGTATCACCGCCATCGGAACGAGGGTCAAGCTGGGCTCAAGTCTTTCACGAACCTGCTGGCCAGGCCCAACGTTCAAATATGGTTGGAGGAGGAATTTGTCATTTGTTCCGGCTGCCTGCGAAAGCTCGCCCATGCTTCCTGAAGTACACTGGGATCTGCAACGTCGACCAACGAAGACTGGCAGACCGTCAGTGAAAAGGCACGGTCATGTGAAGTCCAGCAGGGTTCAGAAAGATGTCGTAGGAGGTCAAGCAGGGTTCAGAAAGAGGTCAGAGGAGGTTCAGCAGGGTTCAGAAAGAGGTCATAGGAGGTCCAGCAGGGTACAGAAAGAGGTCGCAGTAGGTCCAGCAGGGTTCAGAAAGAGGTCATGTGAAGTCCAGCAGGGTTCAGATAGAGGTCATGTGAAGTCCAGCAGGGTTCAGAAAGATGTCGTAGGAGGTCAATCAGGGTTCAGAAAGAGGTCAGAGGAGGTTCAGCAGGGTTCAGAAAGAGGTCATAGGAGGTCCAGCAGGGTACAGAAAGAGGTCGCAGTAGGTCCAGCAGGGTTCAGATATATGTCATGTGAAGTCCAGCATGGTTCAGATAGAGGTCGTGTGAAGTCCAGCAGGGTTCAGATAGAGGTCATGTGAAGTTCAGCAGGGTTCAGAAAGAGGTCATGTGAAGTCCAGCAGGGTTCAGAAAAGTTGGTGCATTCATTTGTGTTCAGCTGCAATTCCGAGTACTTGTCAGAGGCCTTTGTGCGCGTGGCTCAGGAAAGTGCACGTCTGCGACAACCGGAGACCCCTTACGTTGATCACTCATTATTGCAGCACTAAAACATCTCAGTAGGAGTGATAGATAGTAGTCACATGGGCCAGTGGCGCAATGGATAACGCGTCTGACTACGAATCAGAAGATTGTAGGTTCGACTCCTACCTGGCTCAAAACTGATTTTGACTTCACTTTTAGCAATATTTAATGAAGTCGCGTGGTCGCTTTGCTTCTTCAACATATTTTCCTGAAGTCGAATTCATTGGAGTGGTAGTCCACCCCTTGTTGACGATTGAGTAACCTTGGTCACCTCTTTAAAATACAGTCGCGACCCTCACGTCAAGGATTTGGCAACAGATTACGTCATCTTCCCGTTCCAAACCTGCTTTTTTAGGTCGACTTCCTTGAGGAACAGAGAAACCCAAGGTATCACCGCCATCGGAACGAGGGTCAAGCTGGGCTCAAGTCTTTCACGAACCTGCTGGCCAGGCCCAACGTTCAAATATGGTTGGAGGAGGAATTTGTCATTTGTTCCGGCTGCCTGCGAAAGCTCGCCCATGCTTCCTGAAGTACACTGGGATCTGCAACGTCGACCAACGAAGACTGGCAGACCGTCAGTGAAAAGGCACGGTCATGTGAAGTCCAGCAGGGTTCAGATAGAGGTCATGTGAAGTCCAGCAGGGTTCAGATAGAGGTCATGTGAAGTCCAGCAGGGTTCAGAAAGATGTCGTAGGAGGTCAATCAGGGTTCAGAAAGAGGTCAGAGGAGGTTCAGCAGGGTTCAGAAAGAGGTCATAGGAGGTCCAGCAGGGTACAGAAAGAGGTCATAGGAGGTCCAGCAGGGTACAGAAAGAGGTCGCAGTAGGTCCAGCAGGGTTCAGAAAGAGGTCATGTGAAGTCCAGCAGGGTTCAGATAGAGGTCATGTGAAGTCCAGCAGGGTTCAGAAAGAGGTCATAGGAGGTCCAGCAGGGTACAGAAAGAGGTCGCAGTAGGTCCAGCAGGGTTCAGAAAGAGGTCATGTGAAGTCCAGCAGGGTTCAGATAGAGGTCATGTGAAGTCCAGCAGGGTTCAGAAAGATGTCGTAGGAGGTCAAGCAGGGTTCAGAAAGAGGTCAGAGGAGGTTCAGCAGGGTTCAGAAAGAGGTCATAGGAGGTCCAGCAGGGTACAGAAAGAGGTCGCAGTAGGTCCAGCAGGGTTCAGAAAGAGGTCATGTGAAGTCCAGCAGGGTTCAGATAGAGGTCATGTGAAGTCCAGCAGGGTTCAGAAAGAGGTCATAGGAGGTCCAGCAGGGTACAGAAAGAGGTCGCAGTAGGTCCAGTAGGGTTCAGAAAGAGGTCATGTGAAGTCCAGCATGGTTCAGATAGAGGTCGTGTGAAGTCCAGCAGGGTTCAGATAGAGGTCATGTGAAGTTCAGCAGGGTTCAGAAAGAGGTCATTTGAAGTCCAGCAGGGTTCAGAAAAGTTGGTGCATTCATTTGTGTTCAGCTGCAATTCCGAGTACTTGTCAGAGGCCTTTGTGCGCGTGGCTCAGGAACGTGCACGTCTGCGACAACCGGAGACCCCTTACGTTGATCACTCATTATTGCAGCACTAAAACATATCAGTAGGAGTGATAGCTAGTAGTCACATGGGCCAGTGGCGCAATGGATAACGCGTCTGACTACGAATTAGAAGATTGTAGGTTCGACTCCTACCTGGCTCAAAACTGATTTTGACATCACTTTTAGCAATATTTAATGAAGTCGCGTGGTCGCTTTGCTTCTTCAACATATTTTCCTGAAGTCGAATTCATTGGAGTGGTAGTCCACCCCTTGGTGACGATTGAGTAACCTTGGTCACCTCTTTAAAATACAGTCGCGACCCTCACGTCAAGGATTTGGCAACAGATTACGTCATCTTCCCGTTCCAAACCTGCTTTTTTAGGTCTACTTCCTTGAGGAACAGAGAAACCCAAGGTATCACCGCCATCGGAACGAGGGTCAAGCTGGGCTCAAGTCTTTCACGAACCTGCTGGCCAGGCCCAACGTTCAAATATGGTTGGAGGAGGAATTTGTCATTTGTTCCGGCTGCCTGCGAAAGCTCGCCCATGCTTCCTGAAGTACACTGGGATCTGCAACGTCGACCAACGAAGACTGGCAGACCGTCAGTGAAAAGGCACGGTCATGTGAAGTCCAGCAGGGTTCAGATAGAGGTCATGTGAAGTCCAGCAGGGTTCAGATAGAGGTCATGTGAAGTCCAGCAGGGTTCAGAAAGATGTCGTAGGAGGTCAATCAGGGTTCAGAAAGAGGTCAGAGGAGGTTCAGCAGGGTTCAGAAAGAGGTCATAAGAGGTCCAGCAGGGTACAGAAAGAGGTCGCAGTAGGTCCAGCAGGGTTCAGAAAGAGGTCATGTGAAGTCCAGCAGGGTTCAGATAGAGGTCATGTGAAGTCCAGCAGGGTTCAGAAAGGAGTCATGTGAAGTCCAGCAGGGTTCAGATATATGTCATGTGAAGTCCAGCAGGGTTCAGAAAAGTTGGTGCATTCATTTGTGTTCAGCTGCAATTCCGAGTACTTGTCAGAGGCCTTTGTGCGCGTGGCTCAGGAAAGTGCACGTCTGCGACAACCGGAGACCCCTTACGTTGATCACTCATTATTGCAGCACTAAAACATCTCAGTAGGAGTGATAGATAGTAGTCACATGGGCCAGTGGCGCAATGGATAACGCGTCTGACTACGAATCAGAAGATTGTAGGTTCGACTCCTACCTGGCTCAAAACTGATTTTGACTTCACTTTTAGCAATATTTAATGAAGTCGCGTGGTCGCTTTGCTTCTTCAACATATTTTCCTGAAGTCGAATTCATTGGAGTGGTAGTCCACCCCTTGGTGACGATTGAGTAACCTTGGTCACCTCTTTAAAATACAGTCGCGACCCTCGCGTCAAGGATTTGGTAACAGATTACGTCATCTTCCCGTTCCAAACCTGCTTTTTTAGTCTACTTCCTTGAGGAACAGAGAAACCCAAGGTATCACCGCCATCGGAACGAGGGTCAAGCTGGGCTCAAGTCTTTCACGAACCTGCTGGCCAGGCCCAACGTTCAAATATGGTTGGAGGAGGAATTTGTCATTTGTTCCGGCTGCCTGCGAAAGCTCGCCCATGCTTCCTGAAGTACACTGGGATCTGCAACGTCGACCAACGAAGACTGGCAGACCGTCAGTGAAAAGGCACGGTCATGTGAAGTCCAGCAGGGTTCAGAAAGATGTCGTAGGAGGTCAAGCAGGGTTCAGAAAGAGGTCAGAGGAGGTTCAGCAGGGTTCAGAAAGAGGTCATAGGAGGTCCAGCAGGGTACAGAAAGAGGTCGCAGTAGGTCCAGCAGGGTTCAGAAAGAGGTCATGTGAAGTCCAGCAGGGTTCAGATAGAGGTCATGTGAAGTCCAGCAGGGTTCAGAAAGATGTCGTAGGAGGTCAATCAGGGTTCAGAAAGAGGTCAGAGGAGGTTCAGCAGGGTTCAGAAAGAGGTCATAAGAGGTCCAGCAGGGTACAGAAAGAGGTCGCAGTAGGTCCAGCAGGGTTCAGATATATGTCATGTGAAGTCCAGCATGGTTCAGATAGAGGTCGTGTGAAGTCCAGCAGGGTTCAGATAGAGGTCATGTGAAGTTCAGCAGGGTTCAGAAAGAGGTCATGTGAAGTCCAGCAGGGTTCAGAAAAGTTGGTGCATTCATTTGTGTTCAGCTGCAATTCCGAGTACTTGTCAGAGGCCTTTGTGCGCGTGGCTCAGGAAAGTGCACGTCTGCGACAACCGGAGACCCCTTACGTTGATCACTCATTATTGCAGCACTAAAACATCTCAGTAGGAGTGATAGATAGTAGTCACATGGGCCAGTGGCGCAATGGATAACGCGTCTGACTACGAATCAGAAGATTGTAGGTTCGACTCCTACCTGGCTCAAAACTGATTTTGACTTCACTTTTAGCAATATTTAATGAAGTCGTGTGGTCGCTTTGCTTCTTCAACATATTTTCCTGAAGTCGAATTCATTGGAGTGGTAGTCCACCCCTTGATGACGATTGAGTAACCTTGGTCACCTCTTTAAAATACAGTCGCGACCCTCACGTCAAGGATTTGGCAACAGATTACGTCATCTTCCCGTTCCAAACCTGCTTTTTTAGGTCTACTTCCTTGAGGAACAGAGAAACCCAAGGTATCACCGCCATCGGAACGAGGGTCAAGCTGGGCTCAAGTCTTTCACGAACCTGCTGGCCAGGCCCAACGTTCAAATATGGTTGGAGGAGGAATTTGTCATTTGTTCCGGCTGCCTGCGAAAGCTCGCCCATGCTTCCTGAAGTACACTGGGATCTGCAACGTCGACCAACGAAGACTGGCAGACCGTCAGTGAAAAGGCACGGTCATGTGAAGTCCAGCAGGGTTCAGATAGAGGTCATGTGAAGTCCAGCAGGGTTCAGATAGAGGTCATGTGAAGTCCAGCAGGGTTCAGAAAGATGTCGTAGGAGGTCAATCAGGGTTCAGAAAGAGGTCAGAGGAGGTTCAGCAGGGTTCAGAAAGAGGTCATAAGAGGTCCAGCAGGGTACAGAAAGAGGTCGCAGTAGGTCCAGCAGGGTTCAGAAAGAGGTCATGTGAAGTCCAGCAGGGTTCAGATAGAGGTCATGTGAAGTCCAGCAGGGTTCAGAAAGGAGTCATGTGAAGTCCAGCAGGGTTCAGATATATGTCATGTGAAGTCCAGCAGGGTTCAGAAAAGTTGGTGCATTCATTTGTGTTCAGCTGCAATTCCGAGTACTTGTCAGAGGCCTTTGTGCGCGTGGCTCAGGAAAGTGCACGTCTGCGACAACCGGAGACCCCTTACGTTGATCACTCATTATTGCAGCACTAAAACATCTCAGTAGGAGTGATAGATAGTATTCACATGGGCCAGTGGCGCAATGGATAACGCGTCTGACTACGAATCAGAAGATTGTAGGTTCGACTCCTACCTGGCTCAAAACTGATTTTGACTTCACTTTTAGCAATATTTAATGAAGTCGCGTGGTCGCTTTGCTTCTTCAACATATTTTCCTGAAGTCGAATTCATTGGAGTGGTAGTCCACCCCTTGGTGACGATTGAGTAACCTTGGTCACCTCTTTAAAATACAGTCGCGACCCTCGCGTCAAGGATTTGGCAACAGATTACGTCATCTTCCCGTTCCAAACCTGCTTTTTTAGTCTACTTCCTTGAGGAACAGAGAAACCCAAGGTATCACCGCCATCGGAACGAGGGTCAAGCTGGGCTCAAGTCTTTCACGAACCTGCTGGCCAGGCCCAACGTTCAAATATGGTTGGAGGAGGAATTTGTCATTTGTTCCGGCTGCCTGCGAAAGCTCGCCCATGCTTCCTGAAGTACACTGGGATCTGCAACGTCGACCAACGAAGACTGGCAGACCGTCAGTGAAAAGGCACGGTCATGTGAAGTCCAGCAGGGTTCAGAAAGATGTCGTAGGAGGTCAAGCAGGGTTCAGAAAGAGGTCAGAGGAGGTTCAGCAGGGTTCAGAAAGAGGTCATAGGAGGTCCAGCAGGGTACAGAAAGAGGTCGCAGTAGGTCCAGCAGGGTTCAGAAAGAGGTCATGTGAAGTCCAGCAGGGTTCAGATAGAGGTCATGTGAAGTCCAGCAGGGTTCAGAAAGATGTCGTAGGAGGTCAATCAGGGTTCAGAAAGAGGTCAGAGGAGGTTCAGCAGGGTTCAGAAAGAGGTCATAGGAGGTCCAGCAGGGTACAGAAAGAGGTCGCAGTAGGTCCAGCAGGGTTCAGATATATGTCATGTGAAGTCCAGCATGGTTCAGATAGAGGTCGTGTGAAGTCCAGCAGGGTTCAGATAGAGGTCATGTGAAGTTCAGCAGGGTTCAGAAAGAGGTCATGTGAAGTCCAGCAGGGTTCAGAAAAGTTGGTGCATTCATTTGTGTTCAGCTGCAATTCCGAGTACTTGTCAGAGGCCTTTGTGCGCGTGGCTCAGGAAAGTGCACGTCTGCGACAACCGGAGACCCCTTACGTTGATCACTCATTATTGCAGCACTAAAACATCTCAGTAGGAGTGATAGATAGTAGTCACATGGGCCAGTGGCGCAATGGATAACGCGTCTGACTACGAATCAGAAGATTGTAGGTTCGACTCCTACCTGGCTCAAAACTGATTTTGACTTCACTTTTAGCAATATTTAATGAAGTCGCGTGGTCGCTTTGCTTCTTCAACATATTTTCCTGAAGTCGAATTCATTGGAGTGGTAGTCCACCCCTTGGTGACGATTGAGTAACCTTGGTCACCTCTTTAAAATACAGTCGCGACCCTCACGTCAAGGATTTGGCAACAGATTACGTCATCTTCCCGTTCCAAACCTGCTTTTTTAGGTCGACTTCCTTGAGGAACAGAGAAACCCAAGGTATCACCGCCATCGGAACGAGGGTCAAGCTGGGCTCAAGTCTTTCACGAACCTGCTGGCCAGGCCCAACGTTCAAATATGGTTGGAGGAGGAATTTGTCATTTGTTCCGGCTGCCTGCGAAAGCTCGCCCATGCTTCCTGAAGTACACTGGGATCTGCAACGTCGACCAACGAAGACTGGCAGACCGTCAGTGAAAAGGCACGGTCATGTGAAGTCCAGCAGGGTTCAGATAGAGGTCATGTGAAGTCCAGCAGGGTTCAGATAGAGGTCATGTGAAGTCCAGCAGGGTTCAGAAAGATGTCGTAGGAGGTCAATCAGGGTTCAGAAAGAGGTCAGAGGAGGTTCAGCAGGGTTCAGAAAGAGGTCATAGGAGGTCCAGCAGGGTACAGAAAGAGGTCATAGGAGGTCCAGCAGGGTACAGAAAGAGGTCGCAGTAGGTCCAGCAGGGTTCAGAAAGAGGTCATGTGAAGTCCAGCAGGGTTCAGATAGAGGTCATATGAAGTCCAGCAGGGTTCAGAAAGAGGTCATAGGAGGTCCAGCAGGGTACAGAAAGAGGTCGCAGTAGGTCCAGCAGGGTTCAGAAAGAGGTCATGTGAAGTCCAGCAGGGTTCAGATAGAGGTCATGTGAAGTCCAGCAGGGTTCAGAAAGATGTCGTAGGAGGTCAAGCAGGGTTCAGAAAGAGGTCAGAGGAGGTTCAGCAGGGTTCAGAAAGAGGTCATAGGAGGTCCAGCAGGGTACAGAAAGAGGTCGCAGTAGGTCCAGCAGGGTTCAGAAAGAGGTCATGTGAAGTCCAGCAGGGTTCAGATAGAGGTCATGTGAAGTCCAGCAGGGTTCAGAAAGAGGTCATAGGAGGTCCAGCAGGGTACAGAAAGAGGTCGCAGTAGGTCCAGTAGGGTTCAGAAAGAGGTCATGTGAAGTCCAGCATGGTTCAAATAGAGGTCGTGTGAAGTCCAGCAGGGTTCAGATAGAGGTCATGTGAAGTTCAGCAGGGTTCAGAAAGAGGTCATTTGAAGTCCAGCAGGGTTCAGAAAAGTTGGTGCATTCATTTGTGTTCAGCTGCAATTCCGAGTACTTGTCAGAGGCCTTTGTGCGCGTGGCTCAGGAACGTGCACGTCTGCGACAACCGGAGACCCCTTACGTTGATCACTCATTATTGCAGCACTAAAACATATCAGTAGGAGTGATAGCTAGTAGTCACATGGGCCAGTGGCGCAATGGATAACGCGTCTGACTACGAATTAGAAGATTGTAGGTTCGACTCCTACCTGGCTCAAAACTGATTTTGACATCACTTTTAGCAATATTTAATGAAGTCGCGTGGTCGCTTTGCTTCTTCAACATATTTTCCTGAAGTCGAATTCATTGGAGTGGTAGTCCACCCCTTGGTGACGATTGAGTAACCTTGGTCACCTCTTTAAAATACAGTCGCGACCCTCACGTCAAGGATTTGGCAACAGATTACGTCATCTTCCCGTTCCAAACCTGCTTTTTTAGGTCTACTTCCTTGAGGAACAGAGAAACCCAAGGTATCACCGCCATCGGAACGAGGGTCAAGCTGGGCTCAAGTCTTTCACGAACCTGCTGGCCAGGCCCAACGTTCAAATATGGTTGGAGGAGGAATTTGTCATTTGTTCCGGCTGCCTGCGAAAGCTCGCCCATGCTTCCTGAAGTACACTGGGATCTGCAACGTCGACCAACGAAGACTGGCAGACCGTCAGTGAAAAGGCACGGTCATGTGAAGTCCAGCAGGGTTCAGATAGAGGTCATGTGAAGTCCAGCAGGGTTCAGATAGAGGTCATGTGAAGTCCAGCAGGGTTCAGAAAGATGTCGTAGGAGGTCAATCAGGGTTCAGAAAGAGGTCAGAGGAGGTTCAGCAGGGTTCAGAAAGAGGTCATAAGAGGTCCAGCAGGGTACAGAAAGAGGTCGCAGTAGGTCCAGCAGGGTTCAGAAAGAGGTCATGTGAAGTCCAGCAGGGTTCAGATAGAGGTCATGTGAAGTCCAGCAGGGTTCAGAAAGGAGTCATGTGAAGTCCAGCAGGGTTCAGATATATGTCATGTGAAGTCCAGCAGGGTTCAGAAAAGTTGGTGCATTCATTTGTGTTCAGCTGCAATTCCGAGTACTTGTCAGAGGCCTTTGTGCGCGTGGCTCAGGAAAGTGCACGTCTGCGACAACCGGAGACCCCTTACGTTGATCACTCATTATTGCAGCACTAAAACATCTCAGTAGGAGTGATAGATAGTAGTCACATGGGCCAGTGGCGCAATGGATAACGCGTCTGACTACGAATCAGAAGATTGTAGGTTCGACTCCTACCTGGCTCAAAACTGATTTTGACTTCACTTTTAGCAATATTTAATGAAGTCGCGTGGTCGCTTTGCTTCTTCAACATATTTTCCTGAAGTCGAATTCATTGGAGTGGTAGTCCACCCCTTGGTGACGATTGAGTAACCTTGGTCACCTCTTTAAAATACAGTCGCGACCCTCGCGTCAAGGATTTGGCAACAGATTACGTCATCCTCCCGTTCCAAACCTGCTTTTTTAGTCTACTTCCTTGAGGAACAGAGAAACCCAAGGTATCACCGCCATCGGAACGAGGGTCAAGCTGGGCTCAAGTCTTTCACGAACCTGCTGGCCAGGCCCAACGTTCAAATATGGTTGGAGGAGGAATTTGTCATTTGTTCCGGCTGCCTGCGAAAGCTCGCCCATGCTTCCTGAAGTACACTGGGATCTGCAACGTCGACCAACGAAGACTGGCAGACCGTCAGTGAAAAGGCACGGTCATGTGAAGTCCAGCAGGGTTCAGAAAGATGTCGTAGGAGGTCAAGCAGGGTTCAGAAAGAGGTCAGAGGAGGTTCAGCAGGGTTCAGAAAGAGGTCATAGGAGGTCCAGCAGGGTACAGAAAGAGGTCGCAGTAGGTCCAGCAGGGTTCAGAAAGAGGTCATGTGAAGTCCAGCAGGGTTCAGATAGAGGTCATGTGAAGTCCAGCAGGGTTCAGAAAGATGTCGTAGGAGGTCAATCAGGGTTCAGAAAGAGGTCAGAGGAGGTTCAGCAGGGTTCAGAAAGAGGTCATAGGAGGTCCAGCAGGGTACAGAAAGAGGTCGCAGTAGGTCCAGCAGGGTTCAGATATATGTCATGTGAAGTCCAGCATGGTTCAGATAGAGGTCGTGTGAAGTCCAGCAGGGTTCAGATAGAGGTCATGTGAAGTTCAGCAGGGTTCAGAAAGAGGTCATGTGAAGTCCAGCAGGGTTCAGAAAAGTTGGTGCATTCATTTGTGTTCAGCTGCAATTCCGAGTACTTGTCAGAGGCCTTTGTGCGCGTGGCTCAGGAAAGTGCACGTCTGCGACAACCGGAGACCCCTTACGTTGATCACTCATTATTGCAGCACTAAAACATCTCAGTAGGAGTGATAGATAGTAGTCACATGGGCCAGTGGCGCAATGGATAACGCGTCTGACTACGAATCAGAAGATTGTAGGTTCGACTCCTTCCTGGCTCAAAACTGATTTTGACTTCACTTTTAGCAATATTTAATGAAGTCGCGTGGTCGCTTTGCTTCTTCAACATATTTTCCTGAAGTCGAATTCATTGGAGTGGTAGTCCACCCCTTGGTGACGATTGAGTAACCTTGGTCACCTCTTTAAAATACAGTCGCGACCCTCACGTCAAGGATTTGGCAACAGATTACGTCATCTTCCCGTTCCAAAGCTGCTTTTTTAGGTCTACTTCCTTGAGGAACAGAGAAACCCAAGGTATCACCGCCATCGGAACGAGGGTCAAGCTGGGCTCAAGTCTTTCACGAACCTGCTGGCCAGGCCCAACGTTCAAATATGGTTGGAGGAGGAATTTGTCATTTGTTCCGGCTGCCTGCGAAAGCTCGCCCATGCTTCCTGAAGTACACTGGGATCTGCAACGTCGACCAACGAAGACTGGCAGACCGTCAGTGAAAAGGCACGGTCATGTGAAGTCCAGCAGGGTTCAGATAGAGGTCATGTGAAGTCCAGCAGGGTTCAGATAGAGGTCATGTGAAGTCCAGCAGGGTTCAGAAAGATGTCGTAGGAGGTCAATCAGGGTTCAGAAAGAGGTCAGAGGAGGTTCAGCAGGGTTCAGAAAGAGGTCATAAGAGGTCCAGCAGGGTACAGAAAGAGGTCGCAGTAGGTCCAGCAGGGTTCAGAAAGAGGTCATGTGAAGTCCAGCAGGGTTCAGATAGAGGTCATGTGAAGTCCAGCAGGGTTCAGAAAGGAGTCATGTGAAGTCCAGCAGGGTTCAGATATATGTCATGTGAAGTCCAGCAGGGTTCAGAAAAGTTGGTGCATTCATTTGTGTTCAGCTGCAATTCCGAGTACTTGTCAGAGGCCTTTGTGCGCGTGGCTCAGGAAAGTGCACGTCTGCGACAACCGGAGACCCCTTACGTTGATCACTCATTATTGCAGCACTAAAACATCTCAGTAGGAGTGATAGATAGTATTCACATGGGCCAGTGGCGCAATGGATAACGCGTCTGACTACGAATCAGAAGATTGTAGGTTCGACTCCTACCTGGCTCAAAACTGATTTTGACTTCACTTTTAGCAATATTTAATGAAGTCGCGTGGTCGCTTTGCTTCTTCAACATATTTTCCTGAAGTCGAATTCATTGGAGTGGTCGTCCACCCCTTGGTGACGATTGAGTAACCTTGGTCACCTCTTTAAAATACAGTCGCGACCCTCGCGTCAAGGATTTGGCAACAGATTACGTCATCTTCCCGTTCCAAACCTGCTTTTTTAGTCTACTTCCTTGAGGAACAGAGAAACCCAAGGTATCACCGCCATCGGAACGAGGGTCAAGCTGGGCTCAAGTCTTTCACGAACCTGCTGGCCAGGCCCAACGTTCAAATATGGTTGGAGGAGGAATTTGTCATTTGTTCCGGCTGCCTGCGAAAGCTCGCCCATGCTTCCTGAAGTACACTGGGATCTGCAACGTCGACCAACGAAGACTGGCAGACCGTCAGTGAAAAGGCACGGTCATGTGAAGTCCAGCAGGGTTCAGAAAGATGTCGTAGGAGGTCAAGCAGGGTTCAGAAAGAGGTCAGAGGAGGTTCAGCAGGGTTCAGAAAGAGGTCATAGGAGGTCCAGCAGGGTACAGAAAGAGGTCGCAGTAGGTCCAGCAGGGTTCAGAAAGAGGTCATGTGAAGTCCAGCAGGGTTCAGATAGAGGTCATGTGAAGTCCAGCAGGGTTCAGAAAGATGTCGTAGGAGGTCAATCAGGGTTCAGAAAGAGGTCAGAGGAGGTTCAGCAGGGTTCAGAAAGAGGTCATAGGAGGTCCAGCAGGGTACAGAAAGAGGTCGCAGTAGGTCCAGCAGGGTTCAGATATATGTCATGTGAAGTCCAGCATGGTTCAGATAGAGGTCGTGTGAAGTCCAGCAGGGTTCAGATAGAGGTCATGTGAAGTTCAGCAGGGTTCAGAAAGAGGTCATGTGAAGTCCAGCAGGGTTCAGAAAAGTTGGTGCATTCATTTGTGTTCAGCTGCAATTCCGAGTACTTGTCAGAGGCCTTTGTGCGCGTGGCTCAGGAAAGTGCACGTCTGCGACAACCGGAGACCCCTTACGTTGATCACTCATTATTGCAGCACTAAAACATCTCAGTAGGAGTGATAGATAGTAGTCACATGGGCCAGTGGCGCAATGGATAACGCGTCTGACTACGAATCAGAAGATTGTAGGTTCGACTCCTACCTGGCTCAAAACTGATTTTGACTTCACTTTTAGCAATATTTAATGAAGTCGCGTGGTCGCTTTGCTTCTTCAACATATTTTCCTGAAGTCGAATTCATTGGAGTGGTAGTCCACCCCTTGGTGATGTGGAAGTGTAATTCAGTGTAACTTATTAATTGGCACTGGTAACTTATTGGTTGACCTAGTAACAAAGCAGATGCATTTTACATGCAAACTCTGTGGGGGACGGGTTTGTAAATGAGTTAGGAATGTGTATGAACAATGTAATCTCTTGAAACACCTGGTCAAGGCCCCAGGCTAGAGCACCCCCCCCTGCTGTGATTTCCATTTACACAGCAGGAGGGGAGCGAGCTGATGCCAGGACTCGGTGCGATGCATGACCTCGGGACATTAGCGGAGAGGAGATTAAGTCCAGCTTGGCGATATAACGAGAGCAAACGTTGAGTAAAGTACACATGTCCTCAGAAAGCCCTGCCCGACGGAACGATGGAATGAACGAGTACGGCGCTGCGGAAGAACATCAGCCGAACGAAAAGGACCATGGAAAAGAGTTAATCTCAGCCATTGAATAATGCGGTATTATTTGGTAAATGGAATGAAGTGAATAATAAACCAGACCTTTTGGTAAACCTGAGTCCGGTCATTGGAGTCCTGTGAGTCCCCCAGTAAATTCCCTGACAATCTTGGAGGCACCGCTGCGATCAATTGTACAAGCAAGTCTTCTTTAAAAGGTGAGTGTGTCTTGTCTTGCCCAATATGATTTACGAACTTGGAAGTTATGGGTACATACATGGGGGAGCAGGTGATCTGGGGCTCCTTTGCGCACCGATGCCGCGATATAGGTGGCGTGAGCCATCACGAATGGGATTTCGATGCGCTGGTTATTAGAAGCCTTGCCATGAACTGGGAGCAAGATCGTGCCATGAGTGCACCATGGGACGATCTGCTTCCAGGACGTGTAAGGCCGGTACACTCGTTTACCCACCAGCACACGGATAAAGTACTACTTTTTTTTTGCACTTGTTCGAAGCACTTGACTTGATCGGCGCTTGGCGAGCGACAGGGAATCGGGAAACGGAATTATATTTATATATATATATATTTCCAATATGGTACACCGGCCACAACGATTTTAGCGATTATCCGAGTTTTTTTTAACGATTTCTGTAAATACGTATTTTTCCTGCGCTGTGTAATTCTTCTGACACGCGCCACGAAGAAACGCACCACTGATGTGCATGAGGCGATTTGTTTGCCGGGTCGGTAAGGTCCGAACACGTGTACAATCTTGTACACCCGTTTTAAATAGAGAATTTTTTTCAGTTTTCCCGCCATAACTAAAACTCGTTCGATTTTTTTTGACGAAATTTGCTAGATAAATAGCATGGGTGACACGGATTAAATGATTTTATGATTATGAATTAATGAGAAAATGATTTTATATTTAAATATAAAAATTGATCTGCTTGGTGTTAGTTTAAGGGCTGTTCCAAATTTATCTTGATTATGAGACAAAAAGAGATAGACAGAGTGAGACAAAGTGAGAAAGAGAGACAGACAGAGAGAGATAGACAGAAAAAGAAAGAAAGAGAGACATAGAGACAAACAGAGATAAAGATGATAGTCAGACACATAGAGAGAGACAGACAAAAAGAGATAGACAGAGTGAGACAAAGTGAGAAAGAGAGACAGACAGAGAGAGATAGACAGAAAAAGAAAGAAAGAGAGACATAGAGACAAACAGAGATAAAGATGATAGTCAGAGTCAGACACATAGAGAGAGACAGACAGAGAGAGATAGACAGAGTGAGACAAAGTGAGAAAGAGAGACAGACAGAGAGAGATAGACAGAGAGAGAAAGAGAGAGAGACATAGAGACAAACAGAGATAAAGATGATAGTCAGACACATAGAGAGAGACAGACAAAAAGAGATAGACAGAGTGAGACAAAGTGAGAAAGAGAGACAGACAGAGAGAGATAGACAGAAAAAGAAAGAAAGAGAGACATAGAGACAAACAGAGATAAAGATGATACTCAGACACATAGAGAGAGACAGACAAAAAGAGATAGACAGAGTGAGACAAAGTGAGAAAGAGAGACAGACAGAGAGAGATAGACAGAGAGAGAAAGAGAGAGAGACATAGAGACAAACAGAGATAAAGATGATAGTCAGACACATAGAGAGACAGACAAAAAGAGATAGACAGAGTGAGACAAAGTGAGAAAGAGAGACAGACAGAGAGAGATAGACAGAAAAAGAAAGAAAGAGAGACATAGAGACAAACAAAGATAAAGATGATAGTCAGACACATAGAGAGAGACAGACAAAAAGAGATAGACAGAGTGAGACAAAGTGAGAAAGAGAGACAGACAGAGAGAGATAGACAGAAAAAGAAAGAAAGAGAGACATAGAGACAAACAGAGATAAAGATGATAGTCAGACACATAGAGAGAGACAGACAAAAAGAGATAGACAGAGTGAGACAAAGTGAGAAAGAGAGACAGACAGAGAGAGATAGACAGAAAAAGAAAGAAAGAGAGACATAGAGACAAACAGAGATAAAGATGATAGTCAGACACATAGAGAGAGACAGACAAAAAGAGATAGACAAAGTGAGACAAAGTGAGAAAGAGAGACAGACAGAGAGAGATAGACAGAGAGAGAAAGAGAGAGAGACATAGAGACAAACAGAGATAAAGATGATAGTCAGACACATAGAGAGAGACAGACAAAAAGAGATAGACAGAGTGAGACAAAGTGAGAAAGAGAGACAGACAGAGAGAGATAGACAGAAAAAGAAAGAAAGAGAGACATAGAGACAAACAGAGATAAAGATGATACTCAGACACATAGAGAGAGACAGACAAAAAGAGATAGACAGAGTGAGACAAAGTGAGAAAGAGAGACAGACAGAGAGAGATAGACAGAGAGAGAAAGAGAGAGAGACATAGAGACAAACAGAGATAAAGATGATAGTCAGACACATAGAGAGAGACAGACAAAAAGAGATAGACAGAGTGAGACAAAGTGAGAAAGAGAGACAGACAGAGAGAGATAGACAGAAAAAGAAAGAAAGAGAGACATAGAGACAAACAAAGATAAAGATGATAGTCAGACACATAGAGAGAGACAGACAAAAAGAGATAGACAGAGTGAGACAAAGTGAGAAAGAGAGACAGACAGAGAGAGATAGACAGAAAAAGAAAGAAAGAGAGACATAGAGACAAACAGAGATAAAGATGATAGTCAGACACATAGAGAGAGACAGACAAAAAGAGATAGACAGAGTGAGACAAAGTGAGAAAGAGAGACAGACAGAGAGAGATAGACAGAAAAAGAAAGAAAGAGAGACATAGAGACAAACAGAGATAAAGATGATAGTCAGACACATAGAGAGAGACAGACAAAAAGAGATAGACAGAGTGAGACAAAGTGAGAAAGAGAGACAGACAGAGAGAGATAGACAGAAAAAGAAAGAAAGAGAGACATAGAGACAAACAGAGATAAAGATGATAGTCAGACACATAGAGAGAGACAGACAAAAAGAGATAGACAGAGTGAGACAAAGTGAGAAAGAGAGACAGACAGAGAGAGATAGACAGAAAAAGAAAGAAAGAGAGACATAGAGACAAACAGAGATAAAGATGATAGTCAGACACATAGAGAGAGACAGACAAAAAGAGATAGACAGAGTGAGACAAAGTGAGAAAGAGAGACAGACAGAGAGAGATAGACAGAAAAAGAAAGAAAGAGAGACATAGAGACAAACAGAGATAAAGATGATAGTCAGAGTCAGACACATAGAGAGAGACAGACAGAGAGAGATAGACAGAGTGAGACAAAGTGAGAAAGAGAGACAGACAGAGAGAGATAGACAGAGAGAGAAAGAGAGAGAGACATAGAGACAAACAGAGATAAAGATGATAGTCAGACACATAGAGAGAGACAGACAAAAAGAGATAGACAGAGTGAGACAAAGTGAGAAAGAGAGACAGACAGAGAGAGATAGACAGAAAAAGAAAGAAAGAGAGACATAGAGACAAACAGAGATAAAGATGATAGTCAGACACATAGAGAGAGACAGACAAAAAGAGATAGACAGAGTGAGACAAAGTGAGAAAGAGAGACAGACAGAGAGAGATAGACAGAAAAAGAAAGAAAGAGAGACATAGAGACAAACAGAGATAAAGATGATACTCAGACACATAGAGAGAGACAGACAAAAAGAGATAGACAGAGTGAGACAAAGTGAGAAAGAGAGACAGACAGAGAGAGATAGACAGAAAAAGAAAGAAAGAGAGACATAGAGACAAACAGAGATAAAGATGATAGTCAGACACATAGAGAGAGACAGACAAAAAGAGATAGACAGAGTGAGACAAAGTGAGAAAGAGAGACAGACAGAGAGAGATAGACAGAAAAAGAAAGAAAGAGAGACATAGAGACAAACAGAGATAAAGATGATAGTCAGAGTCAGACACATAGAGAGAGACAGACAGAGAGAGATAGACAGAGTGAGACAAAGTGAGAAAGAGAGACAGACAGAGAGAGATAGACAGAGAGAGAAAGAGAGAGAGACATAGAGACAAACAGAGATAAAGATGATAGTCAGACACATAGAGAGAGACAGACAAAAAGAGATAGACAGAGTGAGACAAAGTGAGAAAGAGAGACAGACAGAGAGAGATAGACAGAAAGAGAAAGAAAGAGAGACATAGAGACAAACAGAGATAAAGATGATAGTCAGACACATAGAGAGAGACAGACAAAAAGAGATAGACAGAGTGAGACAAAGTGAGAAAGAGAGACAGACAGAGAGAGATAGACAGAAAAAGAAAGAAAGAGAGACATAGAGACAAACAGAGATAAAGATGATAGTCAGACACATAGAGAGAGACAGACAAAAAGAGATAGACAGAGTGAGACAAAGTGAGAAAGAGAGACAGACAGAGAGAGATAGACAGAAGAACATTTTTGGGAACGTTTTTTCACATTACTTTCCTGCAACATTGAAATAATGTTGTTGTAAAACGTTTCCACAACGTCGCCACAACGTTTCACTTTCGTTGTTGCAACGTTTTGCTCCAACGTTTTGGGAACATTCAAATGTTGTGTTTTGCTGATGCTAATTACCTGAGGTAATTACAGTAATTACAGTTCCGGTAATTACAGTAATTACAGTAATCATTACAGTAATTGCAATAATCTTATTACAGTAATTACATTACATTAACTCAGGCACCTTTTGAGTAAGGAAACTGATATTTGGACATGACACTGACCAAGTGATGTGGCTGTCAAGGAAAATTTTGATTTATTGATTAATCATTTAATAAATTAACTCGTTGATTTATAAATGACTTATTTAATTTAAAGTCCTCAGAGATACATCTTCGGATGAAATACTTGCAGATTGGTTATGCTATGAGCCAATTGATTAAGGAAAATATTTTGTGATGGCCATATTGGCAATTTTGTGGCCATATTCGTGGCAACTCAGTTAGTGCCACTGCACCTTTAAAATGCATCCCTGCGTTCATTTTTCGATCGATTGAGTTGAAATTTTGAACAATCGGATCTGGACTGTCGTTGTTAACGACTCTAGCATGCACTCGTCCAATCAGGATGGAGCGTTATGGTCCCCGGATCATCACTGCCCGCAGTTTTTAATTAATTTTACTTTCCTCTTGGTCATATAATTTTGAAGACATGCATGTCATGATAGAGGAAATGTTTGTTCTGTTGAACGGAATAAATGTTGTTTATTTGAGTGGGTGTGTATTTTTGTGTATTTTGGATATATTTTCACGACTAATTCCAGTTAACATCCTGCAAAATTTGCTCGTTTGCTGGCCGAGTCGAAATTGCGTTGAGTTTCTATGGCATGCGCCATTAAAAGCGCTGTGTAATGGTTGAGCTCCCTTTATTTCGTTTTGGTCATGCGGATGAGCAGACAAAGTGTCGAATGCTGCGGCTGGAGCAGTAGAAGCGATGTTTTAATTGAAATGATGTAATTTAATTCAACGTGGTAGGTGGGCAACACCACAAAGCATACCTCTTTTTAAGGTGTGTATAAACCCATGAACATTTCAGCAATCAATACGATGCTGAAATGATGTAATTTAATTCAACGTGGTAGGTGGGCAACACCACAAAGCATACCTCTTTTTAAGGTGTGTATAAACCCATGAACATTTCAGCAATCAATACGATGCTGAAATGATGTAATTTAATTCAACGTGGTAGGTGGGCAACACCACAAAGCATACCTCTTTTAAGGTGTGTATAAACCCATGAACATTTCAGCAATCAATACGATGCTGAAATGATGTAATTTAATTCAACGTGGTAGGTGGGCAACACCACAAAGCATACCTCTTTTAAGGTGTGTATAAACCCATGAACATTTCAGCAATCAATACGATACTGAAATGATGTAATTTAATTAAACGTGGTAGGTGGGCAAAACCGCAAAGCATACCTCTTTTAAGGTGTGTTCAAACCCATGAACATTTCAGCAATCAATACGATGCTGAAATGATGTAATTTAATGAGTAATTTAATGAGTAATTTAATGAATAATTTAAGGTGTAATTTAATTGTGTAATATGGTCGACCTTGGGTTTGTTTGGGTTTTGTTGTTTATTTTTGTAGGTGGGTATTTTTGTGTATTTTGGATATATTTTCACGACTAATTCCAGTTAACATCCTGCAAAATTTGCTCGTTTTTCTGGCCGAGTCGAAATTGCGTTGAGGTCCTATGGCATGCGCCATTAAAAGCGCTGTGTAATGGTTGAGCTCCCTTTATTTCGTTTTGGTCATGCGGATGAGCAGACAAAATGACGAATGCTGCGGCTGGAGCAGTGGAAGCGATTTTTGAATTGTTCAATGATTATTCGATATTGTTATGACTTATTGTCAATAGGTATACTAAGTGGCCATGAGGTAGCCTGTTGCTATGTACAGTTTTATTCTAGTGTTGATTATACCACATAGCTGTGGTGATAAAGGAAATGTTCGTTTAAATAGATGACTATGATATGACCATGACTATAAAATCATGATGATTATTATGAATGATATCATAGGGTTCAAATGCAGAATGATTGCATGAACGTGGGAAAGAACTTTCAAGCCCTATGGGATCAATTGGGTGTTACAAGCGATGGAGTTTCAAAATTTAGCATGATTGAAGGAATTTTACAGTCTTATTTCAGGAGTTTTACGAAATTTAAATTGCCAAGAGATTTTGGGTACTATTAAAGGAAAAATGATGAGATATTTTTCCAATGAACTTTAATATCTGCCATCCATTTTGGCTGTCTCACGAATGAAGGATGAGTTGCCTTTAGTGGTTGCAAAGAAAATTTGTGGAGACCAGGCAAAATGGGGAAATATGTCAGATATGACCCTAGGACAGGACGGTGATTCATCAATTGACATGAGGTACGAACCAGAGGTGACGACCGATAAAATTCGATCTCAGTCAATGGATGGACCTGTCCTGATATCATTGGGGAAAGGGCTTATGCAAGGAGTCATCCAAAATGATTAATTTGATTTATTGATGAATATTGATGAATTAATTGAAATTGAATAATTGATTGAATTGTTGATTGATTGAATCTAATTGATTGAATTTAATTGAATAAAATTAACTGAATAAATTGAACTGAATAAATTGAATTGAATATATTGATTGTTTGATTGATGAAAATGCGGTCTCAAGAAAGAAGCTTTGATATCTTTGCGAGATATTATCAATGTGGAGACAACCTGGGAAAATTGAGCAAGGTGGTGAGTTTATATACAGATATATATGTGCGGTTACCATTGTGTGATTTCCCCGTCAACAGAGCGGACACCTGAGGATTCACCCATTTCATACTGACCCTTTGGCTCATCTGCAAATACTGATCTGTGAGATTGGATTGTGCAAAAGCCACAGCTGAGGGAGATTCTCTGGAAATCACCATGTGAACAGGTGGAGAGACCCTTCCTGGAGGTACGAGTGAAGCTTTAGAGGAACCTGGAACAAGCTACAACACATCCAACGCTACTTTGATAAAAGGCAGAATGGGAAATGGAGCCTGCAAGAATACACAAGGACAACCAGAAATTCCACAAAAAGGTACTTGTACACATCATATGTACGACCGTTATGGTGCCGAAGCTATAAGACAGGTCGAGAATTGGTATTTGTGGACAAAGGGACATGATGAGGAGTTTCCAAGAGATGGTACATTCGAGCGAAGTCGATTGGAAAGATTGGAACAAAGATTGAAAGCCAGGAAGAGACAGAATCTAACGGTAGACTGGCTTGCATTCCATCTTTGGGATGGTGAATCCAGACAACGGGAACAGCAAGAACGGATAACGGATCTAGAACTTAAAATAAAAAGGATACAGGATACAGTGGAGGAGACAAATGCACAACTGCCCTCGAAATTAGGAACGAAAGTGACAGTTGTCCCATCAGATTTCCAGTTGTCTCCCCAAAAAGGACGGTACAGAGAATTTTTTCGTGTTTCAGGAGATAACGAGAGATTGCAGTGGCAACTCAGGGATGTAGAGATGCAGCCCAGCAATACAAGTGCACAGGTGCACAGATCAGACAACGACAGAAACCGGTGTTTCAAATGTGGACGGATGGGACATTGGAAAAGAGGATGTCCGTATACCAAAAGGAAGACAAGTTAATAGGGTAAACCAAGATCAAGGGTACCAGTGCTGACCGATACCTCAGACAATGATTAGGCCTTCATTGCAACAAATCCCAAATGACGATTGGCCTCAACAAATTAGATTACTGGACAAACATGAATAACTGTCGATGATTCTTGTGTCTGAAAAGTTTTCAGAGCAAGAATGATTCATTTTTCTTTTTGCTTGTTAACAAATTAATAATTAATTGATCAAATGCCAAAATTGGATCTTCTATTTTGGGCACAGCAATTTTAAATTTACAAAGTTTGGAACAATTGCGTTGCAATTTTTAGCAAACCAAGTAACAAGAGTCACATGATGATCAGGTGGGAATTTCGGACTATTGTTCCGCACGATTGATAGGTCAATGGTCGACTGACATGCAAATGGGTGTGTAGTCAAAATTTGGATAGATTATTGTGAAGGCAGAAAGGGTAATTTCAATTTGACATCATAAGGGTTTTCTAAGAATGGACTTTTGGTTTATTTGTCTATAAGCATTTTGAATTTGATTGACAAATTTTATGAAATTGAAATAAAATTGACACCCATCTGATCTGTAAATAATGGTTCCAACGCAAACAAATATGCATAATGCATGTGTGTGTGTGTTTTTGTGTTTCAATCTTACAAGATTGTTGACACCGACAGTGTGCCTGTCTGGAAATGGATAGTTATATGTGGATGGGATTGGGATATGTGGATGGGATTGAATATCCAGAGAATCCGTAAAATAAAATAGAAATATAATTTGATTATGAACATTATCTCTTTTGTCAAGGGAAATGGAATATAAAAAAATTTGATGTGCTGGGTTATGAGCAGCCATTAATTAATAGTAAAATTGTGAGTAATTTTGGGATTCCATTTTTGATAGAATGTATATGAGAATAACATCTATTTATGGATATGAGCTTCATAAAAGGAAATGAGGAAGTACAAAATCATCCAAATTTGGGAGAGGTCTTACACTGACTTCCCAGAATACTCTGCTCATGGATTTTATATATATAAACTTGAATTTTATCAGCATATAAATTGTGCTGTATGTATGGATGTGTTTTAGGCATAGATGATATGGGAAAAGAGTAAAGAAAATTTTGCTGGTTTGAACTATTGTGGGTTTTTCAGTTCTGGAGTTTAAACAAAGTCACTGGTTAACAGATGAGAAAGGATAGTAAATAAATTATTCTCTGCTGGGCAAATTAAGTACGATATTACTAAGACTTATGAGAGCTATTGTTCCGCCTTACAGCAGTGGAAAATTATTGGAAAAAATTAGATCCAATATAATGAATCTATAAAAGAATGTGATAGGGATAATATCCTCAATTTGTACTAATTATTTGATTGTGGGTAAAGGAATTAAGTCATCGTAGTGGATTGTTAACAGCAGCCTGAAAATGTCCTGAGAGTGTGCATCCATGTAATCAGAAATCCCAGATTTGTTTTTACAAACAACATTTTGGTAGAGGTCTTGTGTGGAACACTTCCTTGGTAGATAAAAACGGTACTGCATGCTGGCAGCCACTTTTACGGCCAGTTAGGCCAAACAAATTGAGAGGAAATTGTAGTTAAATACGTAAGTTACACATGGCTATTTGTAAAAAAGGAAATTTGTTGAGATGGGAAACATTTTTTCGAAGGTTTATTAAGGTGTTATAATATGACATGTGGCAAGGCAAACTATTGGATGGGAAAATTAGATCTGGCTATAGAATAAATTTATTGACCCCTTGAAGTTAATCCTTCGAATCATTGTTTCACTGGCATTTTTGTTCAAATTGGAAATAGTTTGGTAGAGCTTTGGTTAAAACCTTTGGTTGCGGTATCTTGGAACGAATTGATAAACCATAGGAGATTGATAAGAATAGAAACAAATATGGACCCAAAATAGAAAGTTGGATTCATGCCTCTCATTGCAAGCAAGCACATGGGGCTAAGGTGGACGATCCCACAGAAAATGAGGCTGCACCTAGCAGCCCAGCAGAACATTCAGTGGTAGAAAAATGATAGTCATGATTTACAGTCATTTGAATTACATTTTAACACCCCTTGCATTGATAAACATTACATTTTCAACATGTGATATTCCTACTTGGAATAGTGACATTTATTTGCCTACATGACATACAATTACCTGCTGATATTAATACAGCATGAGTGAAAAAAAATGTATCACAACTACACTCATGATCAGGGGATTGAGTTCAACCCCGGGAGATAGGGGGATCAGGGTAAGACAAATAATCTGATTATGTTACATATTAAGGGATTTTCTTTATTTACCTTTTAGGAAGCTTGTTAGTTTGGTATATAATGTTAAATGTCATCGACATATAACTATGTCATAGATATGAATATATACAAGGAGTAGCAGACTTGTTTGTTGGTTTAGTAGTTATATTGGCAATTGTTTTAGTGGTGGCTTGCTTGAAAGCCTTAGTGACGGTGTGTTTGAATAAGGTAACCAACAACACGATGATAACACATGAAGTGACAAATGAGGAAAGAAATGTGGAACCAGAAAAGGAAGACTTTTATGGCGACATAAACAGTAGAATTAAGATAATGGCATAACGACAATGTTATGAGTTGTGTCAATTACAATATCAATGAACTCATATCACCACGAGTGACACACTGTTAGGAAAAAGAGGGAAAAGAAAAAGTGGAGAGGAATTATGGTAATAATACATTATGCTTAATTTGTTGGTTTGGGAAAATTGTTGTTGGGAATTAGGTATTCCCGTTTGTGATTGTAATCATATACAATGCTATTCTTAGTTTAGTAATAAAATACATACCTGATTGAATATTATTTGTGTGACGCATATAAATGAATATAACTTTTTGTGTTAAGGAAAAACAACAAATTGTTGAATGTGAAACTGTCGGAAGATATACATGATTATGCTGATTTCATGGTAAGATGTACCCTATCTGATTCAGTGTGTGCGGAAAGCAGATTCAGATAGGACTGAGCATAAGGATAAGACGAGATCACATTTTGGAGGGATTGCTAACGGAATTGGGAAGAAGAAAGAAAGAAAATTTGTGGCTAAAAAATGAAGTTAATCGTGGCATACACCCTCTTTCTCAAAGAATGATGAAGACATTCTCCCGTGTAACTTGGAGATGAATGCTTACCTTCACCAAGGAAATTTATGTGACCATTTGCCTGGATCACACTGCAACATATGAAAGAAAGGCGATCACTTACTCTTGTTCGAAGACTTCGAACATTCACCACATCAGAAGTTGCAGGACAACGACATTTTACCTGCAACCTCTGTGAAATGCGGGGACATATGTTATTACTTCACCAACGTCCGGGGAACCAGCATGGAGCTGCAAAAAACGGCTGTGCCCTTGTCACAACAGCTGTGCACGATTCTGCTGGATTGCTCCTGGTAAGGACCATGAATGACCTGAACACCATGGTCCCAACATCATTGTGGATGCATCCGGCATCCCTGTTCCACATCTTGCTGGCCAATCAATGTCACACCAATACTTGCTGCCCACTCACAATAAGGGAGGAGGCAAGTCGACTACAACTGGGTGAAGGCCTTGTTCAGGAATTACTATGGTTTACAGCAAAAAGTGGCAAGAATGCTACAAGGAGAGCAGGGTCAGTCTATGACTCCGCAATGTTACCACAACAGCGAAATCCTACACGAAGTAGTGCAGGAGCTATGAAGACATTAGGAGAAAATGTTTCATACCTGGATTCAAACACAAGTGATCAGCCCTTCCTTTCAAACAAAGTCAACATTTGTGTGGAGGCAAACGTTTTTGCCAGATGGTGCAGATGCTTTACAAAACTTGAAAATGAAGTGAAATTGTTGTATCTTGGTGATGGTGAAGTGTTGTTTTGAAAATATATTTGTGATGCAAATGCAATAGATTGAACAATATGGAAGGAGTCAATGACCAACGAAATGTTTTGTGATTCTTGCAGGATGACGGTGTATGCCTAAGGGAATTTGATTACCAAAGTTATGATTATTTACTTATACTTGTAATGATGTTTACTTGTAGTGATTGATTGTTTACTTATATTGATGTTTAGATTAATGGTTAATATAAACAAAAACAAAAAGATGAGGGAATTGTGGAAGTGTAATTCAGTGTAACTTATTAATTGGCACTGGTAACTTATTGGTTGACCTAGTAACAAAGCAGATGCATTTTACATGCAAACTCTGTGGGGGACGGGTTTGTAAATGAGTTAGGAATGTGTATGAACAATGTAATCTCTTGAAACACCTGGTCAAGGCCCCAGGCTAGAGCACCCCCCCCTGCTGTGATTTCCATTTACACAGCAGGAGGGGAGCGAGCTGATGCCAGGACTCGGTGCGATGCATGACCTCGGGACATTAGCGGAGAGGAGATTAAGTCCAGCTTGGCGATATAACGAGAGCAAACGTTGAGTAAAGTACACTTGTCCTCAGAAAGCCCTGCCCGACGGAACGATGGAATGAACGAGTACGGCGCTGCGGAAGAACATCAGCCGAACGAAAAGGACCATGGAAAAGAGTTAATCTCAGCCATTGAATAATGCGGTATTATTTGGTAAATGGAATGAAGTGAATAATAAACCAGACCTTTTGGTAAACCTGAGTCCGGTCATTGGAGTCCTGTGAGTCCCCCAGTAAATTCCCTGACAGTGACGATTGAGTAACCTTGGTCACCTCTTTAAAATACAGTCGCGACCCTCACGTCAAGGATTTGGCAACAGATTACGTCATCTTCCCGTTCCAAACCTGCTTTTTTAGGTCGACTTCCTTGAGGAACAGAGAAACCCAAGGTATCACCGCCATCGGAACGAGGGTCAAGCTGGGCTCAAGTCTTTCACGAACCTGCTGGCCAGGCCCAACGTTCAAATATGGTTGGAGGAGGAATTTGTCATTTGTTCCGGCTGCCTGCGAAAGCTCGCCCATGCTTCCTGAAGTACACTGGGATCTGCAACGTCGACCAACGAAGACTGGCAGACCGTCAGTGAAAAGGCACGGTCATGTGAAGTCCAGCAGGGTTCAGATAGAGGTCATGTGAAGTCCAGCAGGGTTCAGATAGAGGTCATGTGAAGTCCAGCAGGGTTCAGAAAGATGTCGTAGGAGGTCAATCAGGGTTCAGAAAGAGGTCAGAGGAGGTTCAGCAGGGTTCAGAAAGAGGTCATAGGAGGTCCAGCAGGGTACAGAAAGAGGTCATAGGAGGTCCAGCAGGGTACAGAAAGAGGTCGCAGTAGGTCCAGCAGGGTTCAGAAAGAGGTCATGTGAAGTCCAGCAGGGTTCAGATAGAGGTCATGTGAAGTCCAGCAGGGTTCAGAAAGAGGTCATAGGAGGTCCAGCAGGGTACAGAAAGAGGTCGCAGTAGGTCCAGCAGGGTTCAGAAAGAGGTCATGTGAAGTCCAGCAGGGTTCAGATAGAGGTCATGTGAAGTCCAGCAGGGTTCAGAAAGATGTCGTAGGAGGTCAAGCAGGGTTCAGAAAGAGGTCAGAGGAGGTTCAGCAGGGTTCAGAAAGAGGTCATAGGAGGTCCAGCAGGGTACAGAAAGAGGTCGCAGTAGGTCCAGCAGGGTTCAGAAAGAGGTCATGTGAAGTCCAGCAGGGTTCAGATAGAGGTCATGTGAAGTCCAGCAGGGTTCAGAAAGAGGTCATAGGAGGTCCAGCAGGGTACAGAAAGAGGTCGCAGTAGGTCCAGTAGGGTTCAGAAAGAGGTCATGTGAAGTCCAGCATGGTTCAAATAGAGGTCGTGTGAAGTCCAGCAGGGTTCAGATAGAGGTCATGTGAAGTTCAGCAGGGTTCAGAAAGAGGTCATTTGAAGTCCAGCAGGGTTCAGAAAAGTTGGTGCATTCATTTGTGTTCAGCTGCAATTCCGAGTACTTGTCAGAGGCCTTTGTGCGCGTGGCTCAGGAAAGTGCACGTCTGCGACAACCGGAGACCCCTTACGTTGATCACTCATTATTGCAGCACTAAAACATCTCAGTAGGAGTGATAGATAGTAGTCACATGGGCCAGTGGCGCAATGGATAACGCGTCTGACTACGAATCAGAAGATTGTAGGTTCGACTCCTACCTGGCTCAAAACTGATTTTGACTTCACTTTTAGCAATATTTAATGAAGTCGCGTGGTCGCTTTGCTTCTTCAACATATTTTCCTGAAGTCGAATTCATTGGAGTGGTAGTCCACCCCTTGGTGACGACTGAGTAACCTTGGTCACCTCTTTAAAATACAGTCGCGACCCTCGCGTCAAGGATTTGGCAACAGATTACGTCATCCTCCCCTTCCAAACCTGCTTTTTTAGTCTACTTCCTTGAGGAACAGAGAAACCCAAGGTATCACCGCCATCGGAACGAGGGTCAAGCTGGGCTCAAGTCTTTCACGAACCTGCTGGCCAGGCCCAACGTTCAAATATGGTTGGAGGAGGAATTTGTCATTTGTTCCGGCTGCCTGCGAAAGCTCGCCCATGCTTCCTGAAGTACACTGGGATCTGCAACGTCGACCAACGAAGACTGGCAGACCGTCAGTGAAAAGGCACGGTCATGTGAAGTCCAGCAGGGTTCAGAAAGATGTCGTAGGAGGTCAAGCAGGGTTCAGAAAGAGGTCAGAGGAGGTTCAGCAGGGTTCAGAAAGAGGTCATAGGAGGTCCAGCAGGGTACAGAAAGAGGTCGCAGTAGGTCCAGCAGGGTTCAGAAAGAGGTCATGTGAAGTCCAGCAGGGTTCAGATAGAGGTCATGTGAAGTCCAGCAGGGTTCAGAAAGATGTCGTAGGAGGTCAATCAGGGTTCAGAAAGAGGTCAGAGGAGGTTCAGCAGGGTTCAGAAAGAGGTCATAGGAGGTCCAGCAGGGTACAGAAAGAGGTCGCAGTAGGTCCAGCAGGGTTCAGATATATGTCATGTGAAGTCCAGCATGGTTCAGATAGAGGTCGTGTGAAGTCCAGCAGGGTTCAGATAGAGGTCATGTGAAGTTCAGCAGGGTTCAGAAAGAGGTCATGTGAAGTCCAGCAGGGTTCAGAAAAGTTGGTGCATTCATTTGTGTTCAGCTGCAATTCCGAGTACTTGTCAGAGGCCTTTGTGCGCGTGGCTCAGGAAAGTGCACGTCTGCGACAACCGGAGACCCCTTACGTTGATCACTCATTATTGCAGCACTAAAACATCTCAGTAGGAGTGATAGATAGTAGTCACATGGGCCAGTGGCGCAATGGATAACGCGTCTGACTACGAATCAGAAGATTGTAGGTTCGACTCCTACCTGGCTCAAAACTGATTTTGACTTCACTTTTAGCAATATTTAATGAAGTCGCGTGGTCGCTTTGCTTCTTCAACATATTTTCCTGAAGTCGAATTCATTGGAGTGGTAGTCCACCCCTTGGTGACGATTGAGTAACCTTGGTCACCTCTTTAAAATACAGTCGCGACCCTCACGTCAAGGATTTGGCAACAGATTACGTCATCTTCCCGTTCCAAACCTGCTTTTTTAGGTCTACTTCCTTGAGGAACAGAGAAACCCAAGGTATCACCGCCATCGGAACGAGGGTCAAGCTGGGCTCAAGTCTTTCACGAACCTGCTGGCCAGGCCCAACGTTCAAATATGGTTGGAGGAGGAATTTGTCATTTGTTCCGGCTGCCTGCGAAAGCTCGCCCATGCTTCCTGAAGTACACTGGGATCTGCAACGTCGACCAACGAAGACTGGCAGACCGTCAGTGAAAAGGCACGGTCATGTGAAGTCCAGCAGGGTTCAGATAGAGGTCATGTGAAGTCCAGCAGGGTTCAGATAGAGGTCATGTGAAGTCCAGCAGGGTTCAGAAAGATGTCGTAGGAGGTCAATCAGGGTTCAGAAAGAGGTCAGAGGAGGTTCAGCAGGGTTCAGAAAGAGGTCATAAGAGGTCCAGCAGGGTACAGAAAGAGGTCGCAGTAGGTCCAGCAGGGTTCAGAAAGAGGTCATGTGAAGTCCAGCAGGGTTCAGATAGAGGTCATGTGAAGTCCAGCAGGGTTCAGAAAGGAGTCATGTGAAGTCCAGCAGGGTTCAGATATATGTCATGTGAAGTCCAGCAGGGTTCAGAAAAGTTGGTGCATTCATTTGTGTTCAGCTGCAATTCCGAGTACTTGTCAGAGGCCTTTGTGCGCGTGGCTCAGGAAAGTGCACGTCTGCGACAACCGGAGACCCCTTACGTTGATCACTCATTATTGCAGCACTAAAACATCTCAGTAGGAGTGATAGATAGTATTCACATGGGCCAGTGGCGCAATGGATAACGCGTCTGACTACGAATCAGAAGATTGTAGGTTCGACTCCTACCTGGCTCAAAACTGATTTTGACTTCACTTTTAGCAATATTTAATGAAGTCGCGTGGTCGCTTTGCTTCTTCAACATATTTTCCTGAAGTCGAATTCATTGGAGTGGTCGTCCACCCCTTGGTGACGATTGAGTAACCTTGGTCACCTCTTTAAAATACAGTCGCGACCCTCGCGTCAAGGATTTGGCAACAGATTACGTCATCTTCCCGTTCCAAACCTGCTTTTTTAGTCTACTTCCTTGAGGAACAGAGAAACCCAAGGTATCACCGCCATCGGAACGAGGGTCAAGCTGGGCTCAAGTCTTTCACGAACCTGCTGGCCAGGCCCAACGTTCAAATATGGTTGGAGGAGGAATTTGTCATTTGTTCCGGCTGCCTGCGAAAGCTCGCCCATGCTTCCTGAAGTACACTGGGATCTGCAACGTCGACCAACGAAGACTGGCAGACCGTCAGTGAAAAGGCACGGTCATGTGAAGTCCAGCAGGGTTCAGAAAGATGTCGTAGGAGGTCAAGCAGGGTTCAGAAAGAGGTCAGAGGAGGTTCAGCAGGGTTCAGAAAGAGGTCATAGGAGGTCCAGCAGGGTACAGAAAGAGGTCGCAGTAGGTCCAGCAGGGTTCAGAAAGAGGTCATGTGAAGTCCAGCAGGGTTCAGATAGAGGTCATGTGAAGTCCAGCAGGGTTCAGAAAGATGTCGTAGGAGGTCAATCAGGGTTCAGAAAGAGGTCAGAGGAGGTTCAGCAGGGTTCAGAAAGAGGTCATAGGAGGTCCAGCAGGGTACAGAAAGAGGTCGCAGTAGGTCCAGCAGGGTTCAGATATATGTCATGTGAAGTCCAGCATGGTTCAGATAGAGGTCGTGTGAAGTCCAGCAGGGTTCAGATAGAGGTCATGTGAAGTTCAGCAGGGTTCAGAAAGAGGTCATGTGAAGTCCAGCAGGGTTCAGAAAAGTTGGTGCATTCATTTGTGTTCAGCTGCAATTCCGAGTACTTGTCAGAGGCCTTTGTGCGCGTGGCTCAGGAAAGTGCACGTCTGCGACAACCGGAGACCCCTTACGTTGATCACTCATTATTGCAGCACTAAAACATCTCAGTAGGAGTGACAGATAGTAGTCACATGGGCCAGTGGCGCAATGGATAACGCGTCTGACTACGAATCAGAAGATTGTAGGTTCGACTCCTACCTGGCTCAAAACTGATTTTGACTTCACTTTTAGCAATATTTAATGAAGTCGCGTGGTCGCTTTGCTTCTTCAACATATTTTCCTGAAGTCGAATTCATTGGAGTGGTAGTCCACCCCTTGGTGACGATTGAGTAACCTTGGTCACCTCTTTAAAATACAGTCGCGACCCTCACGTCAAGGATTTGGCAACAGATTACGTCATCTTCCCGTTCCAAACCTGCTTTTTTAGGTCGACTTCCTTGAGGAACAGAGAAACCCAAGGTATCACCGCCATCGGAACGAGGGTCAAGCTGGGCTCAAGTCTTTCACGAACCTGCTGGCCAGGCCCAACGTTCAAATATGGTTGGAGGAGGAATTTGTCATTTGTTCCGGCTGCCTGCGAAAGCTCGCCCATGCTTCCTGAAGTACACTGGGATCTGCAACGTCGACCAACGAAGACTGGCAGACCGTCAGTGAAAAGGCACGGTCATGTGAAGTCCAGCAGGGTTCAGATAGAGGTCATGTGAAGTCCAGCAGGGTTCAGATAGAGGTCATGTGAAGTCCAGCAGGGTTCAGAAAGATGTCGTAGGAGGTCAATCAGGGTTCAGAAAGAGGTCAGAGGAGGTTCAGCAGGGTTCAGAAAGAGGTCATAGGAGGTCCAGCAGGGTACAGAAAGAGGTCATAGGAGGTCCAGCAGGGTACAGAAAGAGGTCGCAGTAGGTCCAGCAGGGTTCAGAAAGAGGTCATGTGAAGTCCAGCAGGGTTCAGATAGAGGTCATGTGAAGTCCAGCAGGGTTCAGAAAGAGGTCATAGGAGGTCCAGCAGGGTACAGAAAGAGGTCGCAGTAGGTCCAGCAGGGTTCAGAAAGAGGTCATGTGAAGTCCAGCAGGGTTCAGATAGAGGTCATGTGAAGTCCAGCAGGGTTCAGAAAGATGTCGTAGGAGGTCAAGCAGGGTTCAGAAAGAGGTCAGAGGAGGTTCAGCAGGGTTCAGAAAGAGGTCATAGGAGGTCCAGCAGGGTACAGAAAGAGGTCGCAGTAGGTCCAGCAGGGTTCAGAAAGAGGTCATGTGAAGTCCAGCAGGGTTCAGATAGAGGTCATGTGAAGTCCAGCAGGGTTCAGAAAGAGGTCATAGGAGGTCCAGCAGGGTACAGAAAGAGGTCGCAGTAGGTCCAGTAGGGTTCAGAAAGAGGTCATGTGAAGTCCAGCATGGTTCAAATAGAGGTCGTGTGAAGTCCAGCAGGGTTCAGATAGAGGTCATGTGAAGTTCAGCAGGGTTCAGAAAGAGGTCATTTGAAGTCCAGCAGGGTTCAGAAAAGTTGGTGCATTCATTTGTGTTCAGCTGCAATTCCGAGTACTTGTCAGAGGCCTTTGTGCGCGTGGCTCAGGAACGTGCACGTCTGCGACAACCGGAGACCCCTTACGTTGATCACTCATTATTGCAGCACTAAAACATATCAGTAGGAGTGATAGCTAGTAGTCACATGGGCCAGTGGCGCAATGGATAACGCGTCTGACTACGAATTAGAAGATTGTAGGTTCGACTCCTACCTGGCTCAAAACTGATTTTGACATCACTTTTAGCAATATTTAATGAAGTCGCGTGGTCGCTTTGCTTCTTCAACATATTTTCCTGAAGTCGAATTCATTGGAGTGGTAGTCCACCCCTTGGTGACGATTGAGTAACCTTGGTCACCTCTTTAAAATACAGTCGCGACCCTCACGTCAAGGATTTGGCAACAGATTACGTCATCTTCCCGTTCCAAACCTGCTTTTTTAGGTCTACTTCCTTGAGGAACAGAGAAACCCAAGGTATCACCGCCATCGGAACGAGGGTCAAGCTGGGCTCAAGTCTTTCACGAACCTGCTGGCCAGGCCCAACGTTCAAATATGGTTGGAGGAGGAATTTGTCATTTGTTCCGGCTGCCTGCGAAAGCTCGCCCATGCTTCCTGAAGTACACTGGGATCTGCAACGTCGACCAACGAAGACTGGCAGACCGTCAGTGAAAAGGCACGGTCATGTGAAGTCCAGCAGGGTTCAGATAGAGGTCATGTGAAGTCCAGCAGGGTTCAGATAGAGGTCATGTGAAGTCCAGCAGGGTTCAGAAAGATGTCGTAGGAGGTCAATCAGGGTTCAGAAAGAGGTCAGAGGAGGTTCAGCAGGGTTCAGAAAGAGGTCATAGGAGGTCCAGCAGGGTACAGAAAGAGGTCATAGGAGGTCCAGCAGGGTACAGAAAGAGGTCGCAGTAGGTCCAGCAGGGTTCAGAAAGAGGTCATGTGAAGTCCAGCAGGGTTCAGATAGAGGTCATGTGAAGTCCAGCAGGGTTCAGAAAGAGGTCATAGGAGGTCCAGCAGGGTACAGAAAAGTTGGTGCATTCATTTGTGTTCAGCTGCAATTCCGAGTACTTGTCAGAGGCCTTTGTGCGCGTGGCTCAGGAAAGTGCACGTCTGCGACAACCGGAGACCCCTTACGTTGATCACTCATTATTGCAGCACTAAAACATCTCAGTAGGAGTGATAGATAGTAGTCACATGGGCCAGTGGCGCAATGGATAACGCGTCTGACTACGAATCAGAAGATTGTAGGTTCGACTCCTACCTGGCTCAAAACTGATTTTGACTTCACTTTTAGCAATATTTAATGAAGTCGCGTGGTCGCTTTGCTTCTTCAACATATTTTCCTGAAGTCGAATTCATTGGAGTGGTAGTCCACCCCTTGGTGACGATTGAGTAACCTTGGTCACCTCTTTAAAATACAGTCGCGACCCTCGCGTCAAGGATTTGGCAACAGATTACGTCATCCTCCCGTTCCAAACCTGCTTTTTTAGTCTACTTCCTTGAGGAACAGAGAAACCCAAGGTATCACCGCCATCGGAACGAGGGTCAAGCTGGGCTCAAGTCTTTCACGAACCTGCTGGCCAGGCCCAACGTTCAAATATGGTTGGAGGAGGAATTTGTCATTTGTTCCGGCTGCCTGCGAAAGCTCGCCCATGCTTCCTGAAGTACACTGGGATCTGCAACGTCGACCAACGAAGACTGGCAGACCGTCAGTGAAAAGGCACGGTCATGTGAAGTCCAGCAGGGTTCAGAAAGATGTCGTAGGAGGTCAAGCATGGTTCAGAAAGAGGTCAGAGGAGGTTCAGCAGGGTTCAGAAAGAGGTCATAGGAGGTCCAGCAGGGTACAGAAAGAGGTCGCAGTAGGTCCAGCAGGGTTCAGAAAGAGGTCATGTGAAGTCCAGCAGGGTTCAGATAGAGGTCATGTGAAGTCCAGCAGGGTTCAGAAAGATGTCGTAGGAGGTCAATCAGGGTTCAGAAAGAGGTCAGAGGAGGTTCAGCAGGGTTCAGAAAGGAGTCATGTGAAGTCCAGCAGGGTTCAGATATATGTCATGTGAAGTCCAGCAGGGTTCAGAAAAGTTGGTGCATTCATTTGTGTTCAGCTGCAATTCCGAGTACTTGTCAGAGGCCTTTGTGCGCGTGGCTCAGGAAAGTGCACGTCTGCGACAACCGGAGACCCCTTACGTTGATCACTCATTATTGCAGCACTAAAACATCTCAGTAGGAGTGATAGATAGTATTCACATGGGCCAGTGGCGCAATGGATAACGCGTCTGACTACGAATCAGCAGATTGTAGGTTCGACTCCTACCTGGCTCAAAACTGATTTTGACTTCACTTTTAGCAATATTTAATGAAGTCGCGTGGTCGCTTTGCTTCTTCAACATATTTTCCTGAAGTCGAATTCATTGGAGTGGTAGTCCACCCCTTGGTGACGATTGAGTAACCTTGGTCACCTCTTTAAAATACAGTCGCGACCCTCGCGTCAAGGATTTGGCAACAGATTACGTCATCTTCCCGTTCCAAACCTGCTTTTTTAGTCTACTTCCTTGAGGAACAGAGAAACCCAAGGTATCACCGCCATCGGAACGAGGGTCAAGCTGGGCTCAAGTCTTTCACGAACCTGCTGGCCAGGCCCAACGTTCAAATATGGTTGGAGGAGGAATTTGTCATTTGTTCCGGCTGCCTGCGAAAGCTCGCCCATGCTTCCTGAAGTACACTGGGATCTGCAACGTCGACCAACGAAGACTGGCAGACCGTCAGTGAAAAGGCACGGTCATGTGAAGTCCAGCAGGGTTCAGAAAGATGTCGTAGGAGGTCAAGCAGGGTTCAGAAAGAGGTGAGAGGAGGTTCAGCAGGGTTCAGAAAGAGGTCATAGGAGGTCCAGCAGGGTACAGAAAGAGGTCGCAGTAGGTCCAGCAGGGTTCAGAAAGAGGTCATGTGAAGTCCAGCAGGGTTCAGATAGAGGTCATGTGAAGTCCAGCAGGGTTCAGAAAGATGTCGTAGGAGGTCAATCAGGGTTCAGAAAGAGGTCAGAGGAGGTTCAGCAGGGTTCAGAAAGAGGTCATAGGAGGTCCAGCAGGGTACAGAAAGAGGTCGCAGTAGGTCCAGCAGGGTTCAGATATATGTCATGTGAAGTCCAGCATGGTTCAGATAGAGGTCGTGTGAAGTCCAGCAGGGTTCAGATAGAGGTCATGTGAAGTTCAGCAGGGTTCAGAAAGAGGTCATGTGAAGTCCAGCAGGGTTCAGAAAAGCTGGTGCATTCATTTGTGTTCAGCTGCAATTCCGAGTACTTGTCAGAGGCCTTTGTGCGCGTGGCTCAGGAAAGTGCACGTCTGCGACAACCGGAGACCCCTTACGTTGATCACTCATTATTGCAGCACTAAAACATCTCAGTAGGAGTGATAGATAGTAGTCACATGGGCCAGTGGCGCAATGGATAACGCGTCTGACTACGAATCAGAAGATTGTAGGTTCGACTCCTACCTGGCTCAAAACTGATTTTGACTTCACTTTTAGCAATATTTAATGAAGTCGCGTGGTCGCTTTGCTTCTTCAACATATTTTCCTGAAGTCGAATTCATTGGAGTGGTAGTCCACCCCTTGGTGACGATTGAGTAACCTTGGTCACCTCTTTAAAATACAGTCGCGACCCTCACGTCAAGGATTTGGCAACAGATTACGTCATCTTCCCGTTCCAAACCTGCTTTTTTAGGTCGACTTCCTTGAGGAACAGAGAAACCCAAGGTATCACCGCCATCGGAACGAGGGTCAAGCTGGGCTCAAGTCTTTCACGAACCTGCTGGCCAGGCCCAACGTTCAAATATGGTTGGAGGAGGAATTTGTCATTTGTTCCGGCTGCCTGCGAAAGCTCGCCCATGCTTCCTGAAGTACACTGGGATCTGCAACGTCGACCAACGAAGACTGGCAGACCGTCAGTGAAAAGGCACGGTCATGTGAAGTCCAGCAGGGTTCAGATAGAGGTCATGTGAAGTCCAGCAGGGTTCAGATAGAGGTCATGTGAAGTCCAGCAGGGTTCAGAAAGATGTCGTAGGAGGTCAATCAGGGTTCAGAAAGAGGTCAGAGGAGGTTCAGCAGGGTTCAGAAAGAGGTCATAGGAGGTCCAGCAGGGTACAGAAAGAGGTCATAGGAGGTCCAGCAGGGTACAGAAAGAGGTCGCAGTAGGTCCAGCAGGGTTCAGAAAGAGGTCATGTGAAGTCCAGCAGGGTTCAGATAGAGGTCATGTGAAGTCCAGCAGGGTTCAGAAAGAGGTCATAGGAGGTCCAGCAGGGTACAGAAAGAGGTCGCAGTAGGTCCAGCAGGGTTCAGAAAGAGGTCATGTGAAGTCCAGCAGGGTTCAGATAGAGGTCATGTGAAGTCCAGCAGGGTTCAGAAAGATGTCGTAGGAGGTCAAGCAGGGTTCAGAAAGAGGTCAGAGGAGGTTCAGCAGGGTTCAGAAAGAGGTCATAGGAGGTCCAGCAGGGTACAGAAAGAGGTCGCAGTAGGTCCAGCAGGGTTCAGAAAGAGGTCATGTGAAGTCCAGCAGGGTTCAGATAGAGGTCATGTGAAGTCCAGCAGGGTTCAGAAAGAGGTCATAGGAGGTCCAGCAGGGTACAGAAAGAGGTCGCAGTAGGTCCAGTAGGGTTCAGAAAGAGGTCATGTGAAGTCCAGCATGGTTCAAATAGAGGTCGTGTGAAGTCCAGCAGGGTTCAGATAGAGGTCATGTGAAGTTCAGCAGGGTTCAGAAAGAGGTCATTTGAAGTCCAGCAGGGTTCAGAAAAGTTGGTGCATTCATTTGTGTTCAGCTGCAATTCCGAGTACTTGTCAGAGGCCTTTGTGCGCGTGGCTCAGGAACGTGCACGTCTGCGACAACCGGAGACCCCTTACGTTGATCACTCATTATTGCAGCACTAAAACATATCAGTAGGAGTGATAGCTAGTAGTCACATGGGCCAGTGGCGCAATGGATAACGCGTCTGACTACGAATTAGAAGATTGTAGGTTCGACTCCTACCTGGCTCAAAACTGATTTTGACATCACTTTTAGCAATATTTAATGAAGTCGCGTGGTCGCTTTGCTTCTTCAACATATTTTCCTGAAGTCGAATTCATTGGAGTGGTAGTCCACCCCTTGGTGACGATTGAGTAACCTTGGTCACCTCTTTAAAATACAGTCGCGACCCTCACGTCAAGGATTTGGCAACAGATTACGTCATCTTCCCGTTCCAAACCTGCTTTTTTAGGTCTACTTCCTTGAGGAACAGAGAAACCCAAGGTATCACCGCCATCGGAACGAGGGTCAAGCTGGGCTCAAGTCTTTCACGAACCTGCTGGCCAGGCCCAACGTTCAAATATGGTTGGAGGAGGAATTTGTCATTTGTTCCGGCTGCCTGCGAAAGCTCGCCCATGCTTCCTGAAGTACACTGGGATCTGCAACGTCGACCAACGAAGACTGGCAGACCGTCAGTGAAAAGGCACGGTCATGTGAAGTCCAGCAGGGTTCAGATAGAGGTCATGTGAAGTCCAGCAGGGTTCAGATAGAGGTCATGTGAAGTCCAGCAGGGTTCAGAAAGATGTCGTAGGAGGTCAATCAGGGTTCAGAAAGAGGTCAGAGGAGGTTCAGCAGGGTTCAGAAAGAGGTCATAGGAGGTCCAGCAGGGTACAGAAAGAGGTCATAGGAGGTCCAGCAGGGTACAGAAAGAGGTCGCAGTAGGTCCAGCAGGGTTCAGAAAGAGGTCATGTGAAGTCCAGCAGGGTTCAGATAGAGGTCATGTGAAGTCCAGCAGGGTTCAGAAAGAGGTCATAGGAGGTCCAGCAGGGTACAGAAAGAGGTCGCAGTAGGTCCAGCAGGGTTCAGAAAGAGGTCATGTGAAGTCCAGCAGGGTTCAGATAGAGGTCATGTGAAGTCCAGCAGGGTTCAGAAAGATGTCGTAGGAGGTCAAGCAGGGTTCAGAAAGAGGTCAGAGGAGGTTCAGCAGGGTTCAGAAAGAGGTCATAGGAGGTCCAGCAGGGTACAGAAAGAGGTCGCAGTAGGTCCAGCAGGGTTCAGAAAGAGGTCATGTGAAGTCCAGCAGGGTTCAGATAGAGGTCATGTGAAGTCCAGCAGGGTTCAGAAAGAGGTCATAGGAGGTCCAGCAGGGTACAGAAAGAGGTCGCAGTAGGTCCAGTAGGGTTCAGAAAGAGGTCATGTGAAGTCCAGCATGGTTCAAATAGAGGTCGTGTGAAGTCCAGCAGGGTTCAGATAGAGGTCATGTGAAGTTCAGCAGGGTTCAGAAAGAGGTCATTTGAAGTCCAGCAGGGTTCAGAAAAGTTGGTGCATTCATTTGTGTTCAGCTGCAATTCCGAGTACTTGTCAGAGGCCTTTGTGCGCGTGGCTCAGGAACGTGCACGTCTGCGACAACCGGAGACCCCTTACGTTGATCACTCATTATTGCAGCACTAAAACATATCAGTAGGAGTGATAGCTAGTAGTCACATGGGCCAGTGGCGCAATGGATAACGCGTCTGACTACGAATTAGAAGATTGTAGGTTCGACTCCTACCTGGCTCAAAACTGATTTTGACATCACTTTTAGCAATATTTAATGAAGTCGCGTGGTCGCTTTGCTTCTTCAACATATTTTCCTGAAGTCGAATTCATTGGAGTGGTAGTCCACCCCTTGGTGACGATTGAGTAACCTTGGTCACCTCTTTAAAATACAGTCGCGACCCTCACGTCAAGGATTTGGCAACAGATTACGTCATCTTCCCGTTCCAAACCTGCTTTTTTAGGTCTACTTCCTTGAGGAACAGAGAAACCCAAGGTATCACCGCCATCGGAACGAGGGTCAAGCTGGGCTCAAGTCTTTCACGAACCTGCTGGCCAGGCCCAACGTTCAAATATGGTTGGAGGAGGAATTTGTCATTTGTTCCGGCTGCCTGCGAAAGCTCGCCCATGCTTCCTGAAGTACACTGGGATCTGCAACGTCGACCAACGAAGACTGGCAGACCGTCAGTGAAAAGGCACGGTCATGTGAAGTCCAGCAGGGTTCAGATAGAGGTCATGTGAAGTCCAGCAGGGTTCAGATAGAGGTCATGTGAAGTCCAGCAGGGTTCAGAAAGATGTCGTAGGAGGTCAATCAGGGTTCAGAAAGAGGTCAGAGGAGGTTCAGCAGGGTTCAGAAAGAGGTCATAGGAGGTCCAGCAGGGTACAGAAAGAGGTCATAGGAGGTCCAGCAGGGTACAGAAAGAGGTCGCAGTAGGTCCAGCAGGGTTCAGAAAGAGGTCATGTGAAGTCCAGCAGGGTTCAGATAGAGGTCATGTGAAGTCCAGCAGGGTTCAGAAAGAGGTCATAGGAGGTCCAGCAGGGTACAGAAAGAGGTCGCAGTAGGTCCAGCAGGGTTCAGAAAGAGGTCATGTGAAGTCCAGCAGGGTTCAGATAGAGGTCATGTGAAGTCCAGCAGGGTTCAGAAAGATGTCGTAGGAGGTCAAGCAGGGTTCAGAAAGAGGTCAGAGGAGGTTCAGCAGGGTTCAGAAAGAGGTCATAGGAGGTCCAGCAGGGTACAGAAAGAGGTCGCAGTAGGTCCAGCAGGGTTCAGAAAGAGGTCATGTGAAGTCCAGCAGGGTTCAGATAGAGGTCATGTGAAGTCCAGCAGGGTTCAGAAAGAGGTCATAGGAGGTCCAGCAGGGTACAGAAAGAGGTCGCAGTAGGTCCAGTAGGGTTCAGAAAGAGGTCATGTGAAGTCCAGCATGGTTCAAATAGAGGTCGTGTGAAGTCCAGCAGGGTTCAGATAGAGGTCATGTGAAGTTCAGCAGGGTTCAGAAAGAGGTCATTTGAAGTCCAGCAGGGTTCAGAAAAGTTGGTGCATTCATTTGTGTTCAGCTGCAATTCCGAGTACTTGTCAGAGGCCTTTGTGCGCGTGGCTCAGGAACGTGCACGTCTGCGACAACCGGAGACCCCTTACGTTGATCACTCATTATTGCAGCACTAAAACATATCAGTAGGAGTGATAGCTAGTAGTCACATGGGCCAGTGGCGCAATGGATAACGCGTCTGACTACGAATTAGAAGATTGTAGGTTCGACTCCTACCTGGCTCAAAACTGATTTTGACATCACTTTCAGCAATATTTAATGAAGTCGCGTGGTCGCTTTGCTTCTTCAACATATTTTCCTGAAGTCGAATTCATTGGAGTGGTAGTCCACCCCTTGGTGACGATTGAGTAACCTTGGTCACCTCTTTAAAATACAGTCGCGACCCTCACGTCAAGGATTTGGCAACAGATTACGTCATCTTCCCGTTCCAAACCTGCTTTTTTAGGTCTACTTCCTTGAGGAACAGAGAAACCCAAGGTATCACCGCCATCGGAACGAGGGTCAAGCTGGGCTCAAGTCTTTCACGAACCTGCTGGCCAGGCCCAACGTTCAAATATGGTTGGAGGAGGAATTTGTCATTTGTTCCGGCTGCCTGCGAAAGCTCGCCCATGCTTCCTGAAATACACTGGGATCTGCAACGTCGACCAACGAAGACTGGCAGACCGTCAGTGAAAAGGCACGGTCATGTGAAGTCCAGCAGGGTTCAGATAGAGGTCATGTGAAGTCCAGCAGGGTTCAGATAGAGGTCATGTGAAGTCCAGCAGGGTTCAGAAAGATGTCGTAGGAGGTCAATCAGGGTTCAGAAAGAGGTCAGAGGAGGTTCAGCAGGGTTCAGAAAGAGGTCATAAGAGGTCCAGCAGGGTACAGAAAGAGGTCGCAGTAGGTCCAGCAGGGTTCAGAAAGAGGTCATGTGAAGTCCAGCAGGGTTCAGATAGAGGTCATGTGAAGTCCAGCAGGGTTCAGAAAGGAGTCATGTGAAGTCCAGCAGGGTTCAGATATATGTCATGTGAAGTCCAGCAGGGTTCAGAAAAGTTGGTGCATTCATTTGTGTTCAGCTGCAATTCCGAGTACTTGTCAGAGGCCTTTGTGCGCGTGGCTCAGGAAAGTGCACGTCTGCGACAACCGGAGACCCCTTACGTTGATCACTCATTATTGCAGCACTAAAACATCTCAGTAGGAGTGATAGATAGTAGTCACATGGGCCAGTGGCGCAATGGATAACGCGTCTGACTACGAATCAGAAGATTGTAGGTTCGACTCCTACCTGGCTCAAAACTGATTTTGACTTCACTTTTAGCAATATTTAATGAAGTCGCGTAGTCGCTTTGCTTCTTCAACATATTTTCCTGAAGTCGAATTCATTGGAGTGGTAGTCCACCCCTTGGTGACGATTGAGTAACCTTGGTCACCTCTTTAAAATACAGTCGCGACCCTCGCGTCAAGGATTTGGCAACAGATTACGTCATCCTCCCGTTCCAAACCTGCTTTTTTAGTCTACTTCCTTGAGGAACAGAGAAACCCAAGGTATCACCGCCATCGGAACGAGGGTCAAGCTGGGCTCAAGTCTTTCACGAACCTGCTGGCCAGGCCCAACGTTCAAATATGGTTGGAGGAGGAATTTGTCATTTGTTCCGGCTGCCTGCGAAAGCTCGCCCATGCTTCCTGAAGTACACTGGGATCTGCAACGTCGACCAACGAAGACTGGCAGACCGTCAGTGAAAAGGCACGGTCATGTGAAGTCCAGCAGGGTTCAGAAAGATGTCGTAGGAGGTCAAGCAGGGTTCAGAAAGAGGTCAGAGGAGGTTCAGCAGGGTTCAGAAAGAGGTCATAGGAGGTCCAGCAGGGTACAGAAAGAGGTCGCAGTAGGTCCAGCAGGGTTCAGAAAGAGGTCATGTGAAGTCCAGCAGGGTTCAGATAGAGGTCATGTGAAGTCCAGCAGGGTTCAGAAAGATGTCGTAGGAGGTCAATCAGGGTTCAGAAAGAGGTCAGAGGAGGTTCAGCAGGGTTCAGAAAGAGGTCATAGAAGGTCCAGCAGGGTACAGAAAGAGGTCGCAGTAGGTCCAGCAGGGTTCAGATATATGTCATGTGAAGTCCAGCATGGTTCAGATAGAGGTCGTGTGAAGTCCAGCAGGGTTCAGATAGAGGTCATGTGAAGTTCAGCAGGGTTCAGAAAGAGGTCATGTGAAGTCCAGCAGGGTTCAGAAAAGTTGGTGCATTCATTTGTGTTCAGCTGCAATTCCGAGTACTTGTCAGAGGCCTTTGTGCGCGTGGCTCAGGAAAGTGCACGTCTGCGACAACCGGAGACCCCTTACGTTGATCACTCATTATTGCAGCACTAAAACATCTCAGTAGGAGTGATAGATAGTAGTCACATGGGCCAGTGGCGCAATGGATAACGCGTCTGACTACGAATCAGAAGATTGTAGGTTCGACTCCTACCTGGCTCAAAACTGATTTTGACTTCACTTTTAGCAATATTTAATGAAGTCGCGTGGTCGCTTTGCTTCTTCAACATATTTTCCTGAAGTCGAATTCATTGGAGTGGTAGTCCACCCCTTGGTGACGATTGAGTAACCTTGGTCACCTCTTTAAAATACAGTCGCGACCCTCACGTCAAGGATTTGGCAACAGATTACGTCATCTTCCCGTTCCAAACCTGCTTTTTTAGGTCGACTTCCTTGAGGAACAGAGAAACCCAAGGTATCACCGCCATCGGAACGAGGGTCAAGCTGGGCTCAAGTCTTTCACGAACCTGCTGGCCAGGCCCAACGTTCAAATATGGTTGGAGGAGGAATTTGTCATTTGTTCCGGCTGCCTGCGAAAGCTCGCCCATGCTTCCTGAAGTACACTGGGATCTGCAACGTCGACCAACGAAGACTGGCAGACCGTCAGTGAAAAGGCACGGTCATGTGAAGTCCAGCAGGGTTCAGATAGAGGTCATGTGAAGTCCAGCAGGGTTCAGATAGAGGTCATGTGAAGTCCAGCAGGGTTCAGAAAGATGTCGTAGGAGGTCAATCAGGGTTCAGAAAGAGGTCAGAGGAGGTTCAGCAGGGTTCAGAAAGAGGTCATAGGAGGTCCAGCAGGGTACAGAAAGAGGTCATAGGAGGTCCAGCAGGGTACAGAAAGAGGTCGCAGTAGGTCCAGCAGGGTTCAGAAAGAGGTCATGTGAAGTCCAGCAGGGTTCAGATAGAGGTCATGTGAAGTCCAGCAGGGTTCAGAAAGAGGTCATAGGAGGTCCAGCAGGGTACAGAAAGAGGTCGCAGTAGGTCCAGCAGGGTTCAGAAAGAGGTCATGTGAAGTCCAGCAGGGTTCAGATAGAGGTCATGTGAAGTCCAGCAGGGTTCAGAAAGATGTCGTAGGAGGTCAAGCAGGGTTCAGAAAGAGGTCAGAGGAGGTTCAGCAGGGTTCAGAAAGAGGTCATAGGAGGTCCAGCAGGGTACAGAAAGAGGTCGCAGTAGGTCCAGCAGGGTTCAGAAAGAGGTCATGTGAAGTCCAGCAGGGTTCAGATAGAGGTCATGTGAAGTCCAGCAGGGTTCAGAAAGAGGTCATAGGAGGTCCAGCAGGGTACAGAAAGAGGTCGCAGTAGGTCCAGTAGGGTTCAGAAAGAGGTCATGTGAAGTCCAGCATGGTTCAAATAGAGGTCGTGTGAAGTCCAGCAGGGTTCAGATAGAGGTCATGTGAAGTTCAGCAGGGTTCAGAAAGAGGTCATTTGAAGTCCAGCAGGGTTCAGAAAAGTTGGTGCATTCATTTGTGTTCAGCTGCAATTCCGAGTACTTGTCAGAGGCCTTTGTGCGCGTGGCTCAGGAACGTGCACGTCTGCGACAACCGGAGACCCCTTACGTTGATCACTCATTATTGCAGCACTAAAACATATCAGTAGGAGTGATAGCTAGTAGTCACATGGGCCAGTGGCGCAATGGATAACGCGTCTGACTACGAATTAGAAGATTGTAGGTTCGACTCCTACCTGGCTCAAAACTGATTTTGACATCACTTTTAGCAATATTTAATGAAGTCGCGTGGTCGCTTTGCTTCTTCAACATATTTTCCTGAAGTCGAATTCATTGGAGTGGTAGTCCACCCCTTGGTGACGATTGAGTAACCTTGGTCACCTCTTTAAAATACAGTCGCGACCCTCACGTCAAGGATTTGGCAACAGATTACGTCATCTTCCCGTTCCAAACCTGCTTTTTTAGGTCTACTTCCTTGAGGAACAGAGAAACCCAAGGTATCACCGCCATCGGAACGAGGGTCAAGCTGGGCTCAAGTCTTTCACGAACCTGCTGGCCAGGCCCAACGTTCAAATATGGTTGGAGGAGGAATTTGTCATTTGTTCCGGCTGCCTGCGAAAGCTCGCCCATGCTTCCTGAAGTACACTGGGATCTGCAACGTCGACCAACGAAGACTGGCAGACCGTCAGTGAAAAGGCACGGTCATGTGAAGTCCAGCAGGGTTCAGATAGAGGTCATGTGAAGTCCAGCAGGGTTCAGATAGAGGTCATGTGAAGTCCAGCAGGGTTCAGAAAGATGTCGTAGGAGGTCAATCAGGGTTCAGAAAGAGGTCAGAGGAGGTTCAGCAGGGTTCAGAAAGAGGTCATAAGAGGTCCAGCAGGGTACAGAAAGAGGTCGCAGTAGGTCCAGCAGGGTTCAGAAAGAGGTCATGTGAAGTCCAGCAGGGTTCAGATAGAGGTCATGTGAAGTCCAGCAGGGTTCAGAAAGGAGTCATGTGAAGTCCAGCAGGGTTCAGATATATGTCATGTGAAGTCCAGCAGGGTTCAGAAAAGTTGGTGCATTCATTTGTGTTCAGCTGCAATTCCGAGTACTTGTCAGAGGCCTTTGTGCGCGTGGCTCAGGAAAGTGCACGTCTGCGACAACCGGAGACCCCTTACGTTGATCACTCATTATTGCAGCACTAAAACATCTCAGTAGGAGTGATAGATAGTAGTCACATGGGCCAGTGGCGCAATGGATAACGCGTCTGACTACGAATCAGAAGATTGTAGGTTCGACTCCTACCTGGCTCAAAACTGATTTTGACTTCACTTTTAGCAATATTTAATGAAGTCGCGTGGTCGCTTTGCTTCTTCAACATATTTTCCTGAAGTCGAATTCATTGGAGTGGTAGTCCACCCCTTGGTGACGATTGAGTAACCTTGGTCACCTCTTTAAAATACAGTCGCGACCCTCACGTCAAGGATTTGGCAACAGATTACGTCATCTTCCCGTTCCAAACCTGCTTTTTTAGGTCGACTTCCTTGAGGAACAGAGAAACCCAAGGTATCACCGCCATCGGAACGAGGGTCAAGCTGGGCTCAAGTCTTTCACGAACCTGCTGGCCAGGCCCAACGTTCAAATATGGTTGGAGGAGGAATTTGTCATTTGTTCCGGCTGCCTGCGAAAGCTCGCCCATGCTTCCTGAAGTACACTGGGATCTGCAACGTCGACCAACGAAGACTGGCAGACCGTCAGTGAAAAGGCACGGTCATGTGAAGTCCAGCAGGGTTCAGATAGAGGTCATGTGAAGTCCAGCAGGGTTCAGATAGAGGTCATGTGAAGTCCAGCAGGGTTCAGAAAGATGTCGTAGGAGGTCAATCAGGGTTCAGAAAGAGGTCAGAGGAGGTTCAGCAGGGTTCAGAAAGAGGTCATAGGAGGTCCAGCAGGGTACAGAAAGAGGTCATAGGAGGTCCAGCAGGGTACAGAAAGAGGTCGCAGTAGGTCCAGCAGGGTTCAGAAAGAGGTCATGTGAAGTCCAGCAGGGTTCAGATAGAGGTCATGTGAAGTCCAGCAGGGTTCAGAAAGAGGTCATAGGAGGTCCAGCAGGGTACAGAAAGAGGTCGCAGTAGGTCCAGCAGGGTTCAGAAAGAGGTCATGTGAAGTCCAGCAGGGTTCAGATAGAGGTCATGTGAAGTCCAGCAGGGTTCAGAAAGATGTCGTAGGAGGTCAAGCAGGGTTCAGAAAGAGGTCAGAGGAGGTTCAGCAGGGTTCAGAAAGAGGTCATAGGAGGTCCAGCAGGGTACAGAAGGAGGTCGCAGTAGGTCCAGCAGGGTTCAGAAAGAGGTCATGTGAAGTCCAGCAGGGTTCAGATAGAGGTCATGTGAAGTCCAGCAGGGTTCAGAAAGAGGTCATAGGAGGTCCAGCAGGGTACAGAAAGAGGTCGCAGTAGGTCCAGTAGGGTTCAGAAAGAGGTCATGTGAAGTCCAGCATGGTTCAAATAGAGGTCGTGTGAAGTCCAGCAGGGTTCAGATAGAGGTCATGTGAAGTTCAGCAGGGTTCAGAAAGAGGTCATTTGAAGTCCAGCAGGGTTCAGAAAAGTTGGTGCATTCATTTGTGTTCAGCTGCAATTCCGAGTACTTGTCAGAGGCCTTTGTGCGCGTGGCTCAGGAACGTGCACGTCTGCGACAACCGGAGACCCCTTACGTTGATCACTCATTATTGCAGCACTAAAACATATCAGTAGGAGTGATAGCTAGTAGTCACATGGGCCAGTGGCGCAATGGATAACGCGTCTGACTACGAATTAGAAGATTGTAGGTTCGACTCCTACCTGGCTCAAAACTGATTTTGACATCACTTTTAGCAATATTTAATGAAGTCGCGTGGTCGCTTTGCTTCTTCAACATATTTTCCTGAAGTCGAATTCATTGGAGTGGTAGTCCACCCCTTGGTGACGATTGAGTAACCTTGGTCACCTCTTTAAAATACAGTCGCGACCCTCACGTCAAGGATTTGGCAACAGATTACGTCATCTTCCCGTTCCAAACCTGCTTTTTTAGGTCTACTTCCTTGAGGAACAGAGAAACCCAAGGTATCACCGCCATCGGAACGAGGGTCAAGCTGGGCTCAAGTCTTTCACGAACCTGCTGGCCAGGCCCAACGTTCAAATATGGTTGGAGGAGGAATTTGTCATTTGTTCCGGCTGCCTGCGAAAGCTCGCCCATGCTTCCTGAAGTACACTGGGATCTGCAACGTCGACCAACGAAGACTGGCAGACCGTCAGTGAAAAGGCACGGTCATGTGAAGTCCAGCAGGGTTCAGATAGAGGTCATGTGAAGTCCAGCAGGGTTCAGATAGAGGTCATGTGAAGTCCAGCAGGGTTCAGAAAGATGTCGTAGGAGGTCAATCAGGGTTCAGAAAGAGGTCAGAGGAGGTTCAGCAGGGTTCAGAAAGAGGTCATAAGAGGTCCAGCAGGGTACAGAAAGAGGTCGCAGTAGGTCCAGCAGGGTTCAGAAAGAGGTCATGTGAAGTCCAGCAGGGTTCAGATAGAGGTCATGTGAAGTCCAGCAGGGTTCAGAAAGGAGTCATGTGAAGTCCAGCAGGGTTCAGATATATGTCATGTGAAGTCCAGCAGGGTTCAGAAAAGTTGGTGCATTCATTTGTGTTCAGCTGCAATTCCGAGTACTTGTCAGAGGCCTTTGTGCGCGTGGCTCAGGAAAGTGCACGTCTGCGACAACCGGAGACCCCTTACGTTGATCACTCATTATTGCAGCACTAAAACATCTCAGTAGGAGTGATAGATAGTAGTCACATGGGCCAGTGGCGCAATGGATAACGCGTCTGACTACGAATCAGAAGATTGTAGGTTCGACTCCTACCTGGCTCAAAACTGATTTTGACTTCACTTTTAGCAATATTTAATGAAGTCGCGTGGTCGCTTTGCTTCTTCAACATATTTTCCTGAAGTCGAATTCATTGGAGTGGTAGTCCACCCCTTGGTGACGATTGAGTAACCTTGGTCACCTCTTTAAAATACAGTCGCGACCCTCGCGTCAAGGATTTGGCAACAGATTACGTCATCCTCCCGTTCCAAACCTGCTTTTTTAGTCTACTTCCTTGAGGAACAGAGAAACCCAAGGTATCACCGCCATCGGAACGAGGGTCAAGCTGGGCTCAAGTCTTTCACGAACCTGCTGGCCAGGCCCAACGTTCAAATATGGTTGGAGGAGGAATTTGTCATTTGTTCCGGCTGCCTGCGAAAGCTCGCCCATGCTTCCTGAAGTACACTGGGATCTGCAACGTCGACCAACGAAGACTGGCAGACCGTCAGTGAAAAGGCACGGTCATGTGAAGTCCAGCAGGGTTCAGAAAGATGTCGTAGGAGGTCAAGCAGGGTTCAGAAAGAGGTCAGAGGAGGTTCAGCAGGGTTCAGAAAGAGGTCATAGGAGGTCCAGCAGGGTACAGAAAGAGGTCGCAGTAGGTCCAGCAGGGTTCAGAAAGAGGTCATGTGAAGTCCAGCAGGGTTCAGATAGAGGTCATGTGAAGTCCAGCAGGGTTCAGAAAGATGTCGTAGGAGGTCAATCAGGGTTCAGAAAGAGGTCAGAGGAGGTTCAGCAGGGTTCAGAAAGAGGTCATAGGAGGTCCAGCAGGGTACAGAAAGAGGTCGCAGTAGGTCCAGCAGGGTTCAGATATATGTCATGTGAAGTCCAGCATGGTTCAGATAGAGGTCATGTGAAGTTCAGCAGGGTTCAGAAAGAGGTCATGTGAAGTCCAGCAGGGTTCAGAAAAGTTGGTGCATTCATTTGTGTTCAGCTGCAATTCCGAGTACTTGTCAGAGGCCTTTGTGCGCGTGGCTCAGGAAAGTGCACGTCTGCGACAACCGGAGACCCCTTACGTTGATCACTCATTATTGCAGCACTAAAACATCTCAGTAGGAGTGATAGATAGTAGTCACATGGGCCAGTGGCGCAATGGATAACGCGTCTGACTACGAATCAGAAGATTGTAGGTTCGACTCCTACCTGGCTCAAAACTGATTTTGACTTCACTTTTAGCAATATTTAATGAAGTCGCGTGGTCGCTTTGCTTCTTCAACATATTTTCCTGAAGTCGAATTCATTGGAGTGGTAGTCCACCCCTTGGTGACGATTGAGTAACCTTGGTCACCTCTTTAAAATACAGTCGCGACCCTCACGTCAAGGATTTGGCAACAGATTACGTCATCTTCCCGTTCCAAACCTGCTTTTTTAGGTCTACTTCCTTGAGGAACAGAGAAACCCAAGGTATCACCGCCATCGGAACGAGGGTCAAGCTGGGCTCAAGTCTTTCACGAACCTGCTGGCCAGGCCCAACGTTCAAATATGGTTGGAGGAGGAATTTGTCATTTGTTCCGGCTGCCTGCGAAAGCTCGCCCATGCTTCCTGAAGTACACTGGGATCTGCAACGTCGACCAACGAAGACTGGCAGACCGTCAGTGAAAAGGCACGGTCATGTGAAGTCCAGCAGGGTTCAGATAGTGGTCATGTGAAGTCCAGCAGGGTTCAGATAGAGGTCATGTGAAGTCCAGCAGGGTTCAGAAAGATGTCGTAGGAGGTCAATCAGGGTTCAGAAAGAGGTCAGAGGAGGTTCAGCAGGGTTCAGAAAGAGGTCATAAGAGGTCCAGCAGGGTACAGAAAGAGGTCGCAGTAGGTCCAGCAGGGTTCAGAAAGAGGTCATGTGAAGTCCAGCAGGGTTCAGATAGAGGTCATGTGAAGTCCAGCAGGGTTCAGAAAGGAGTCATGTGAAGTCCAGCAGGGTTCAGATATATGTCATGTGAAGTCCAGCAGGGTTCAGAAAAGTTGGTGCATTCATTTGTGTTCAGCTGCAATTCCGAGTACTTGTCAGAGGCCTTTGTGCGCGTGGCTCAGGGAAGTGCACGTCTGCGACAACCGGAGACCCCTTACGTTGATCACTCATTATTGCAGCACTAAAACATCTCAGTAGGAGTGATAGATAGTATTCACATGGGCCAGTGGCGCAATGGATAACGCGTCTGACTACGAATCAGAAGATTGTAGGTTCGACTCCTACCTGGCTCAAAACTGATTTTGACTTCACTTTTAGCAATATTTAATGAAGTCGCGTGGTCGCTTTGCTTCTTCAACATATTTTCCTGAAGTCGAATTCATTGGAGTGGTAGTCCACCCCTTGGTGACGATTGAGTAACCTTGGTCACCTCTTTAAAATACAGTCGCGACCCTCGCGTCAAGGATTTGGCAACAGATTACGTCATCTTCCCGTTCCAAACCTGCTTTTTTAGTCTACTTCCTTGAGGAACAGAGAAACCCAAGGTATCACCGCCATCGGAACGAGGGTCAAGCTGGGCTCAAGTCTTTCACGAACCTGCTGGCCAGGCCCAACGTTCAAATATGGTTGGAGGAGGAATTTGTCATTTGTTCCGGCTGCCTGCGAAAGCTCGCCCATGCTTCCTGAAGTACACTGGGATCTGCAACGTCGACCAACGAAGACTGGCAGACCGTCAGTGAAAAGGCACGGTCATGTGAAGTCCAGCAGGGTTCAGAAAGATGTCGTAGGAGGTCAAGCAGGGTTCAGAAAGAGGTCAGAGGAGGTTCAGCAGGGTTCAGAAAGAGGTCATAGGAGGTCCAGCAGGGTACAGAAAGAGGTCGCAGTAGGTCCAGCAGGGTTCAGAAAGAGGTCATGTGAAGTCCAGCAGGGTTCAGATAGAGGTCATGTGAAGTCCAGCAGGGTTCAGAAAGATGTCGTAGGAGGTCAATCAGGGTTCAGAAAGAGGTCAGAGGAGGTTCAGCAGGGTTCAGAAAGAGGTCATAGGAGGTCCAGCAGGGTACAGAAAGAGGTCGCAGTAGGTCCAGCAGGGTTCAGATATATGTCATGTGAAGTCCAGCATGGTTCAGATAGAGGTCGTGTGAAGTCCAGCAGGGTTCAGATAGAGGTCATGTGAAGTTCAGCAGGGTTCAGAAAGAGGTCATGTGAAGTCCAGCAGGGTTCAGAAAAGTTGGTGCATTCATTTGTGTTCAGCTGCAATTCCGAGTACTTGTCAGAGGCCTTTGTGCGCGTGGCTCAGGAAAGTGCACGTCTGCGACAACCGGAGACCCCTTACGTTGATCACTCATTATTGCAGCACTAAAACATCTCAGTAGGAGTGATAGATAGTAGTCACATGGGCCAGTGGCGCAATGGATAACGCGTCTGACTACGAATCAGAAGATTGTAGGTTCGACTCCTACCTGGCTCAAAACTGATTTTGACTTCACTTTTAGCAATATTTAATGAAGTCGCGTGGTCGCTTTGCTTCTTCAACATATTTTCCTGAAGTCGAATTCATTGGAGTGGTAGTCCACCCCTTGGTGACGATTGAGTAACCTTGGTCACCTCTTTAAAATACAGTCGCGACCCTCACGTCAAGGATTTGGCAACAGATTACGTCATCTTCCCGTTCCAAACCTGCTTTTTTAGGTCGACTTCCTTGAGGAACAGAGAAACCCAAGGTATCACCGCCATCGGAACGAGGGTCAAGCTGGGCTCAAGTCTTTCACGAACCTGCTGGCCAGGCCCAACGTTCAAATATGGTTGGAGGAGGAATTTGTCATTTGTTCCGGCTGCCTGCGAAAGCTCGCCCATGCTTCCTGAAGTACACTGGGATCTGCAACGTCGACCAACGAAGACTGGCAGACCGTCAGTGAAAAGGCACGGTCATGTGAAGTCCAGCAGGGTTCAGATAGAGGTCATGTGAAGTCCAGCAGGGTTCAGATAGAGGTCATGTGAAGTCCAGCAGGGTTCAGAAAGATGTCGTAGGAGGTCAATCAGGGTTCAGAAAGAGGTCAGAGGAGGTTCAGCAGGGTTCAGAAAGAGGTCATAGGAGGTCCAGCAGGGTACAGAAAGAGGTCATAGGAGGTCCAGCAGGGTACAGAAAGAGGTCGCAGTAGGTCCAGCAGGGTTCAGAAAGAGGTCATGTGAAGTCCAGCAGGGTTCAGATAGAGGTCATGTGAAGTCCAGCAGGGTTCAGAAAGAGGTCATAGGAGGTCCAGCAGGGTACAGAAAGAGGTCGCAGTAGGTCCAGCAGGGTTCAGAAAGAGGTCATGTGAAGTCCAGCAGGGTTCAGATAGAGGTCATGTGAAGTCCAGCAGGGTTCAGAAAGATGTCGTAGGAGGTCAAGCAGGGTTCAGAAAGAGGTCAGAGGAGGTTCAGCAGGGTTCAGAAAGAGGTCATAGGAGGTCCAGCAGGGTACAGAAAGAGGTCGCAGTAGGTCCAGCAGGGTTCAGAAATAGGTCATGTGAAGTCCAGCAGGGTTCAGATAGAGGTCATGTGAAGTCCAGCAGTGTTCAGAAAGAGGTCATAGGAGGTCCAGCAGGGTACAGAAAGAGGTCGCAGTAGGTCCAGTAGGGTTCAGAAAGAGGTCATGTGAAGTCCAGCATGGTTCAAATAGAGGTCGTGTGAAGTCCAGCAGGGTTCAGATAGAGGTCATGTGAAGTTCAGCAGGGTTCAGAAAGAGGTCATTTGAAGTCCAGCAGGGTTCAGAAAAGTTGGTGCATTCATTTGTGTTCAGCTGCAATTCCGAGTACTTGTCAGAGGCCTTTGTGCGCGTGGCTCAGGAACGTGCACGTCTGCGACAACCGGAGACCCCTTACGTTGATCACTCATTATTGCAGCACTAAAACATATCAGTAGGAGTGATAGCTAGTAGTCACATGGGCCAGTGGCGCAATGGATAACGCGTCTGACTACGAATTAGAAGATTGTAGGTTCGACTCCTACCTGGCTCAAAACTGATTTTGACATCACTTTTAGCAATATTTAATGAAGTCGCGTGGTCGCTTTGCTTCTTCAACATATTTTCCTGAAGTCGAATTCATTGGAGTGGTAGTCCACCCCTTGGTGACGATTGAGTAACCTTGGTCACCTCTTTAAAATACAGTCGCGACCCTCACGTCAAGGATTTGGCAACAGATTACGTCATCTTCCCGTTCCAAACCTGCTTTTTTAGGTCTACTTCCTTGAGGAACAGAGAAACCCAAGGTATCACCGCCATCGGAACGAGGGTCAAGCTGGGCTCAAGTCTTTCACGAACCTGCTGGCCAGGCCCAACGTTCAAATATGGTTGGAGGAGGAATTTGTCATTTGTTCCGGCTGCCTGCGAAAGCTCGCCCATGCTTCCTGAAGTACACTGGGATCTGCAACGTCGACCAACGAAGACTGGCAGACCGTCAGTGAAAAGGCACGGTCATGTGAAGTCCAGCAGGGTTCAGATAGAGGTCATGTGAAGTCCAGCAGGGTTCAGATAGAGGTCATGTGAAGTCCAGCAGGGTTCAGAAAGATGTCGTAGGAGGTCAATCAGGGTTCAGAAAGAGGTCGCAGTAGGTCCAGCAGGGTTCAGAAAGAGGTCATGTGAAGTCCAGCAGGGTTCAGATAGAGGTCATGTGAAGTCCAGCAGGGTTCAGAAAGATGTCGTAGGAGGTCAATCAGGGTTCAGAAAGAGGTCAGAGGAGGTTCAGCAGGGTTCAGAAAGAGGTCATAGGAGGTCCAGCAGGGTACAGAAAGAGGTCGCAGTAGGTCCAGCAGGGTTCAGATATATGTCATGTGAAGTCCAGCATGGTTCAGATAGAGGTCGTGTGAAGTCCAGCAGGGTTCAGATAGAGGTCATGTGAAGTTCAGCAGGGTTCAGAAAGAGGTCATGTGAAGTCCAGCAGGGTTCAGAAAAGTTGGTGCATTCATTTGTGTTCAGCTGCAATTCCGAGTACTTGTCAGAGGCCTTTGTGCGCGTGGCTCAGGAAAGTGCACGTCTGCGACAACCGGAGACCCCTTACGTTGATCACTCATTATTGCAGCACTAAAACATCTCAGTAGGAGTGATAGATAGTAGTCACATGGGCCAGTGGCGCAATGAATAACGCGTCTGACTACGAATCAGAAGATTGTAGGTTCGACTCCTACCTGGCTCAAAACTGATTTTGACTTCACTTTTAGCAATATTTAATGAAGTCGCGTGGTCGCTTTGCTTCTTCAACATATTTTCCTGAAGTCGAATTCATTGGAGTGGTAGTCCACCCCTTGGTGACGATTGAGTAACCTTGGTCACCTCTTTAAAATACAGTCGCGACCCTCACGTCAAGGATTTGGCAACAGATTACGTCATCTTCCCGTTCCAAACCTGCTTTTTTAGGTCTACTTCCTTGAGGAACAGAGAAACCCAAGGTATCACCGCCATCGGAACGAGGGTCAAGCTGGGCTCAAGTCTTTCACGAACCTGCTGGCCAGGCCCAACGTTCAAATATGGTTGGAGGAGGAATTTGTCATTTGTTCCGGCTGCCTGCGAAAGCTCGCCCATGCTTCCTGAAGTACACTGGGATCTGCAACGTCGACCAACGAAGACTGGCAGACCGTCAGTGAAAAGGCACGGTCATGTGAAGTCCAGCAGGGTTCAGATAGAGGTCATGTGAAGTCCAGCAGGGTTCAGATAGAGGTCATGTGAAGTCCAGCAGGGTTCAGAAAGATGTCGTAGGAGGTCAATCAGGGTTCAGAAAGAGGTCAGAGGAGGTTCAGCAGGGTTCAGAAAGAGGTCATAAGAGGTCCAGCAGGGTACAGAAAGAGGTCGCAGTAGGTCCAGCAGGGTTCAGAAAGAGGTCATGTGAAGTCCAGCAGGGTTCAGATAGAGGTCATGTGAAGTCCAGCAGGGTTCAGAAAGGAGTCATGTGAAGTCCAGCAGGGTTCAGATATATGTCATGTGAAGTCCAGCAGGGTTCAGAAAAGCTGGTGCATTCATTTGTGTTCAGCTGCAATTCCGAGTACTTGTCAGAGGCCTTTGTGCGCGTGGCTCAGGAAAGTGCACGTCTGCGACAACCGGAGACCCCTTACGTTGATCACTCATTATTGCAGCACTAAAACATCTCAGTAGGAGTGATAGATAGTAGTCACATGGGCCAGTGGCGCAATGGATAACGTGTCTGACTACGAATCAGAAGATTGTAGGTTCGACTCCTACCTGGCTCAAAACTGATTTTGACTTCACTTTTAGCAATATTTAATGAAGTCGCGTGGTCGCTTTGCTTCCTCAACATATTTTCCTGAAGTCGAATTCATTGGAGTGGTAGTCCACCCCTTGGTGACGATTGAGTAACCTTGGTCACCTCTTTAAAATACAGTCGCGACCCTCGCGTCAAGGATTTGGCAACAGATTACGTCATCTTCCCGTTCCAAACCTGCTTTTTTAGTCTACTTCCTTGAGGAACAGAGAAACCCAAGGTATCACCGCCATCGGAACGAGGGTCAAGCTGGGCTCAAGTCTTTCACGAACCTGCTGGCCAGGCCCAACGTTCAAATATGGTTGGAGGAGGAATTTGTCATTTGTTCCGGCTGCCTGCGAAAGCTCGCCCATGCTTCCTGAAGTACACTGGGATCTGCAACGTCGACCAACGAAGACTGGCAGACCGTCAGTGAAAAGGCACGGTCATGTGAAGTCCAGCAGGGTTCAGAAAGATGTCGTAGGAGGTCAAGCAGGGTTCAGAAAGAGGTCAGAGGAGGTTCAGCAGGGTTCAGAAAGAGGTCATAGGAGGTCCAGCAGGGTACAGAAAGAGGTCGCAGTAGGTCCAGCAGGGTTCAGAAAGAGGTCATGTGAAGTCCAGCAGGGTTCAGATAGAGGTCATGTGAAGTCCAGCAGGGTTCAGAAAGATGTCGTAGGAGGTCAATCAGGGTTCAGAAAGAGGTCAGAGGAGGTTCAGCAGGGTTCAGAAAGAGGTCATAGGAGGTCCAGCAGGGTACAGAAAGAGGTCGCAGTAGGTCCAGCAGGGTTCAGATATATGTCATGTGAAGTCCAGCATGGTTCAGATAGAGGTCGTGTGAAGTCCAGCAGGGTTCAGATAGAGGTCATGTGAAGTTCAGCAGGGTTCAGAAAGAGGTCATGTGAAGTCCAGCAGGGTTCAGAAAAGTTGGTGCATTCATTTGTGTTCAGCTGCAATTCCGAGTACTTGTCAGAGGCCTTTGTGTGCGTGGCTCAGGAAAGTGCACGTCTGCGACAACCGGAGACCCCTTACGTTGATCACTCATTATTGCAGCACTAAAACATCTCAGTAGGAGTGATAGATAGTAGTCACATGGGCCAGTGGCGCAATGGATAACGCGTCTGACTACGAATCAGAAGATTGTAGGTTCGACTCCTACCTGGCTCAAAACTGATTTTGACTTCACTTTTAGCAATATTTAATGAAGTCGCGTGGTCGCTTTGCTTCTTCAACATATTTTCCTGAAGTCGAATTCATTGGAGTGGTAGTCCACCCCTTGGTGACGATTGAGTAACCTTGGTCACCTCTTTAAAATACAGTCGCGACCCTCACGTCAAGGATTTGGCAACAGATTACGTCATCTTCCCGTTCCAAACCTGCTTTTTTAGGTCTACTTCCTTGAGGAACAGAGAAACCCAAGGTATCACCGCCATCGGAACGAGGGTCAAGCTGGGCTCAAGTCTTTCACGAACCTGCTGGCCAGGCCCAACGTTCAAATATGGTTGGAGGAGGAATTTGTCATTTGTTCCGGCTGCCTGCGAAAGCTCGCCCATGCTTCCTGAAGTACACTGGGATCTGCAACGTCGACCAACGAAGACTGGCAGACCGTCAGTGAAAAGGCACGGTCATGTGAAGTCCAGCAGGGTTCAGATAGAGGTCATGTGAAGTCCAGCAGGGTTCAGATAGAGGTCATGTGAAGTCCAGCAGGGTTCAGAAAGATGTCGTAGGAGGTCAATCAGGGTTCAGAAAGAGGTCAGAGGAGGTTCAGCAGGGTTCAGAAAGAGGTCATAAGAGGTCCAGCAGGGTACAGAAAGAGGTCGCAGTAGGTCCAGCAGGGTTCAGAAAGAGGTCATGTGAAGTCCAGCAGGGTTCAGATAGAGGTCATGTGAAGTCCAGCAGGGTTCAGAAAGGAGTCATGTGAAGTCCAGCAGGGTTCAGATATATGTCATGTGAAGTCCAGCAGGGTTCAGAAAAGTTGGTGCATTCATTTGTGTTCAGCTGCAATTCCGAGTACTTGTCAGAGGCCTTTGTGCGCGTGGCTCAGGAAAGTGCACGTCTGCGACAACCGGAGACCCCTTACGTTGATCACTCATTATTGCAGCACTAAAACATCTCAGTAGGAGTGATAGATAGTAGTCACATGGGCCAGTGGCGCAATGGATAACGCGTCTGACTACGAATCAGAAGATTGTAGGTTCGACTCCTACCTGGCTCAAAACTGATTTTGACTTCACTTTTAGCAATATTTAATGAAGTCGCGTGGTCGCTTTGCTTCTTCAACATATTTTCCTGAAGTCGAATTCATTGGAGTGGTAGTCCACCCCTTGGTGACGATTGAGTAACCTTGGTCACCTCTTTAAAATACAGTCGCGACCCTCGCGTCAAGGATTTGGCAACAGATTACGTCATCTTCCCGTTCCAAACCTGCTTTTTTAGTCTACTTCCTTGAGGAACAGAGAAACCCAAGGTATCACCGCCATCGGAACGAGGGTCAAGCTGGGCTCAAGTCTTTCACGAACCTGCTGGCCAGGCCCAACGTTCAATTATGGTTGGAGGAGGAATTTGTCATTTGTTCCGGCTGCCTGCGAAAGCTCGCCCATGCTTCCTGAAGTACACTGGGATCTGCAACGTCGACCAACGAAGACTGGCAGACCGTCAGTGAAAAGTCACGGTCATGTGAAGTCCAGCAGGGTTCAGAAAGATGTCGTAGGAGGTCAAGCAGGGTTCAGAAAGAGGTCAGAGGAGGTTCAGCAGGGTTCAGAAAGAGGTCATAGGAGGTCCAGCAGGGTACAGAAAGAGGTCGCAGTAGGTCCAGCAGGGTTCAGAAAGAGGTCATGTGAAGTCCAGCAGGGTTCAGATAGAGGTCATGTGAAGTCCAGCAGGGTTCAGAAAGATGTCGTAGGAGGTCAATCAGGGTTCAGAAAGAGGTCAGAGGAGGTTCAGCAGGGTTCAGAAAGAGGTCATAGGAGGTCCAGCAGGGTACAGAAAGAGGTCGCAGTAGGTCCAGCAGGGTTCAGATATATGTCATGTGAAGTCCAGCATGGTTCAGATAGAGGTCGTGTGAAGTCCAGCAGGGTTCAGATAGAGGTCATGTGAAGTTCAGCAGGGTTCAGAAAGAGGTCATGTGAAGTCCAGCAGGGTTCAGAAAAGTTGGTGCATTCATTTGTGTTCAGCTGCAATTCCGAGTACTTGTCAGAGGCCTTTGTGCGCGTGGCTCAGGAAAGTGCACGTCTGCGACAACCGGAGACCCCTTACGTTGATCACTCATTATTGCAGCACTAAAACATATCAGTAGGAGTGATAGCTAGTAGCCACATGGGCCAGTGGCGCAATGGATAACGCGTCTGACTACGAATCAGAAGATTGTAGGTTCGACTCCTACCTGGCTCAAAACTGATTTTGACTTCACTTTTAGCAATATTTAACGAAGTCGCATTGTCGCTTTGCTTCTTAAACATGTTTTCCTGAAGTCGAATTCATTGGAGTGGTCGTCCACCCCTTGGTGACGATTGAGTAACCTTGGTCACCTCTTTAAAATACAGTCGCGACCCTCGCGTCAAGGATTTGGCAACAGATTACGTCATCTTCCCGTTCCAAACCTGCTTCTTTAGTTCTACTTCCTTGTGGAACAGAGAAACCCAAGGTATCACCGCCATCGGAACGAGGGTCAAGCTGGGCTCAAATCTTTCACGAACCTGCTGGCCAGGCCCAACGTTCAAATATGGTTGAAGGAGGAATTTGTCATTTGTTCCGGCTGCCTGCGAAAGCTCGCCCATGCTTCCTGAAGTACACTGGGATCTGCAACGTCGACCAACGAAGACTGGCAGACCGTCAGTGAAAAGGCACGGTCATGTGAAGTCCAGCAGGGTTCAGAAAGATGTCGTAGGAGGTCAAGCAGGGTTCAGAAAGGGGTCAGAGGAGGTTCAGCAGGGTTCAGAAAGAGGTCATAGGAGGTCCAGCAGGGTACAGAAAGAGGTCGCAGTAGATCCAGCAGGGTTCAGAAAGAGGTCATGTGAAGTCCAGCAGGGTTCAGATAGAGGTCATGTGAAGTCCAGCAGGGTTCAGATAGAGGTCATGTGAAGTCCAGCAGGGTTCAGATATATGTCATGTGAAGTCCAGCATGGTTCAGATAGAGGTCGTGTGAAGTCCAGCAGGGTTCAGATAGAGGTCATGTGAAGTTCAGCAGGGTTCAGAAAGAGGTCATGTGAAGTCCAGCAGGGTTCAGAAAAGTTGGTGCATTCATTTGTGTTCAGCTGCAATTCCGAGTACTTGTCAGAGGCCTTTGTGCGCGTGGCTCAGGAACGTGCACGTCTGCGACAACCTGAGACCCCTTACGTTGATCACTCATTATTGCAGCACTAAAACATATCAGTAGGAGTGATAGCTAGTAGTCAGATGGGCCAGTGGCGCAATGGATAACGCGTCTGACAACGAATCAGAAGATTGTAGGTTCGACTCCTACCTGGTTCAAAACTGATTTTGACTTCACTTTTACCAATATTTAATGAAGTCGCGTGGTCGCTTTGCTTCTTCAACATATTTTCCTGAAGTCGAATTCATTGGAGTGGTAGTCCACCCCTTGGTGACGAGTGAGTAACCTTGGTCACCTCTTTAAAATACAGTCGCGACCCTCGCGTCAAGGATTTGGCAACAGATTACGTCATCTTCCCGTTCCAAACCTGCTTTTTTAGTTCTACTTCCTTGAGGGACAGAGAAACCCAAGGTATCACCGCCATCGGAACGAGGGTCAAGCTGGGCTCAAGTCTTTCACGAACCTGCTGGCCAGGCCCAACGTTCAAATATGGTTGGAGGAGGAATTTGTCATTTGTTCCGTCTGCCTGCGAAAGCTCGCCCATGCTTCCTGAAGTACACTGGGATCTGCAACGTCGACCAACGAAGACTGGCAGACCGTCAGTGAAAAGGCACGGTCATGTGAAGTCCAGCAGGGTTCAGAAAGATGTCATAGGAGGTCAAGCAGGGTTCAGAAAGAGGTCAGAGGAGGTTCAGCAGGGTTCAGAAAGAGGTCATAGGAGGTCCAGCAGGGTACAGAAAGAGGTCGCAGTAGGTCCAGCAGGGTTCAGAAAGAGGTCATGTGAAGTCCAGCAGGGTTCAGATAGAGGTCATGTGAAGTCCAGCAGGGTTCAGATAGAGGTCATGTGAAGTCCAGCAGGGTTCAAAAAGATGTCGTAGGAGGTCAATCAGGGTTCAGAAAGAGGTCAGAGGAGGTTCAGCAGGGTTCAGAAAGAGGTCATAGGAGGTCCAGCAGGGTACAGAAAGAGGTCGCAGTAGGTCCAGCAGGGTTCAGAAAGAGGTCATGTGAAGTCCAGCAGGGTTCAGATAGAGGTCATGTGAAGTCCAGCAGGGTTCAGAAAGGAGTCATGTGAAGTCCAGCAGGGTTCAGATATATGTCATGTGAAGTCCAGCATGGTTCAGATAGAGGTCGTGTGAAGTCCAGCAGGGTTCAGATAGAGGTCATGTGAAGTCCAGCAGGGTTCAAAAAGATTTCGTAGGAGGTCAATCAGGGTTCAGAAAGAGGTCAGAGGAGGTTCAGCAGGGTTCAGAAAGAGGTCATAGGAGGTCCAGCAGGGTACAGAAAGAGGTCGCAGTAGGTCCAGCAGGGTTCAGAAAGAGGTCATGTGAAGTCCAGCAGGGTTCAGATCGAGGTCATGTGAAGTCCAGCAGGGTTCAGAAAGGAGTCATGTGAAGTCCAGCAGGGTTCAGATATATGTCATGTGAAGTCCAGCAGGGTTCAGAAAAGTTGGTGCATTCATTTGTGTTCAGCTGCAATTCCGAGTACTTGTCAGAGGCCTTTGTGCGCGTGGCTCAGGAACGTGCACGTCTGCGACAACCGGAGACCTCTTACGTTGATCACTCATTATTGCAGCACTAAAACATATCAGTAGGAGTGATAGCTAGTAGTCACATGGGCCAGTGGCGCAATGGATAACGCATCTGACTACGAATCAGAAGATTGTAGGTTCGACTCCTACCTGGCTCAAAACTGATTTTGACTTCACTTTTAGCAATATTTAATGAAGTCGCGTGGTCGCTTTGCTTCTTCAACATATTTTCCTGAAGTCGAATTCATTGGAGTGGTAGTCCACCCCTTGGTGACGATTGAGTAACCTTGGTCACCTCTTTAAAATACAGTCGCGACCCTCGCGTCAAGGATTTGGCAACAGATTACGTCATCTTCCCGTTCCAAACCTGCTTTTTTAGTTCTACTTCCTTGAGGAACAGAGAAACCCAAGGTATCACCGCCATCGGAACGAGGGTCAAGCTGGGCTCAAGTCTTTCACGAACCTGCTGGCCAGGCCCAACGTTCAAATATGGTTGGAGGAGGAATTTGTCATTTGTTCCGGCTGCCTGCGAAAGCTCGCCCATGCTTCCTGAAGTACACTGGGATCTGCAACGTCGACCAACGAAGACTGGCAGACCGTCAGTGAAAAGGCACGGTCATGTGAAGTCCAGCAGGGTTCAGAAAGATGTCGTAGGAGGTCAAGCAGGGTTCAGAAAGAGGTCAGAGGAGGTTCAGCAGGGTTCAGAAAGAGGTCATAGGAGGTCCAGCAGGGTACAGAAAGAGGTCGCAGTAGGTCCAGCAGGGTTCAGAAAGAGGTCATGTGAAGTCCAGCAGGGTTCAGATAGAGGTCATGTGAAGTCCAGCAGGGTTCAGATAGAGGTCATGTGAAGTCCAGCAGGGTTCAAAAAGATGTCGTAGGAGGTCAATCAGGGTTCAGAAAGAGGTCAGAGGAGGTTCAGCAGGGTTCAGAAAGAGGTCATAGGAGGTCCAGCAGGGTACAGAAAGAGGTCGCAGTAGGTCCAGCAGGGTTCAGAAAGAGGTCATGTGAAGTCCAGCAGGGTTCAGATAGAGGTCATGTGAAGTCCAGCAGGGTTCAGAAAGGAGTCATGTGAAGTCCAGCAGGGTTCAGATATATGTCATGTGAAGTCCAGCATGGTTCAGATAGAGGTCGTGTGAAGTCCAGCAGGGTTCAGATAGAGGTCATGTGAAGTCCAGCAGGGTTCAGAAAGAGGTCAGAGGAGGTTCAGCAGGGTTCAGAAAGAGGTCATAGGAGGTCCAGCAGGGTACAGAAAGAGGTCGCAGTAGGTCCAGCAGGGTTCAGAAAGAGGTCATGTGAAGTCCAGCAGGGTTCAGATAGAGGTCATGTGAAGTCCAGCAGGGTTCAGAAAGGAGTCATGTGAAGTCCAGCAGGGTTCAGATATATGTCATGTGAAGTCCAGCAGGGTTCAGAAAAGTTGGTGCATTCATTTGTGTTCAGCTGCAATTCCGAGTACTTGTCAGAGGCCTTTGTGCGCGTGGCTCAGGAACCTGCACGTCTGCGACAACCGGAGACCCCTCACGTTGATCACTCATTATTGCAGCACTAAAACATATCAGTAGGAGTGATAGCTAGTAGTCACATGGGAGAGTGGCGCAATGGATATCGCGTCTGACTACGAATCAGAAGATTGTAGGTTCGACTCCTACCTGGCTCAAAACTGATTTTGACTTCACTTTTAGCAATATTTAACGAAGTCGCATTGTCGCTTTGCTTCTTAAACATGTTTTCCTGAAGTCGAATTCATTGGAGTGGTCGTCCACCCCTTGGTGACGATTGAGTAACCTTGGTCACCTCTTTAAAATACAGTCGCGACCCTCGCGTCAAGGATTTGGCAACAGATTACGTCATCTTCCCGTTCCAAACCTGCTTCTTTAGTTCTACTTCCTTGTGGAACAGAGAAACCCAAGGTATCACCGCCATCGGAACGAGGGTCAAGCTGGGCTCAAATCTTTCACGAACCTGCTGGCCAGGCCCAACGTTCAAATATGGTTGAAGGAGGAATTTGTCATTTGTTCCGGCTGCCTGCGAAAGCTCGCCCATGCTTCCTGAAGTACACTGGGATCTGCAACGTCGACCAACGAAGACTGGCAGACCGTCAGTGAAAAGGCACGGTCATGTGAAGTCCAGCAGGGTTCAGAAAGATGTCGTAGGAGGTCAAGCAGGGTTCAGAAAGGGGTCAGAGGAGGTTCAGCAGGGTTCAGAAAGAGGTCATAGGAGGTCCAGCAGGGTACAGAAAGAGGTCGCAGTAGATCCAGCAGGGTTCAGAAAGAGGTCATGTGAAGTCCAGCAGGGTTCAGATAGAGGTCATGTGAAGTCCAGCAGGGTTCAGATAGAGGTCATGTGAAGTCCAGCAGGGTTCAGATATATGTCATGTGAAGTCCAGCATGGTTCAGATAGAGGTCGTGTGAAGTCCCGCAGGGTTCAGATAGAGGTCATGTGAAGTTCAGCAGGGTTCAGAAAGAGGTCATGTGAAGTCCAGCAGGGTTCAGAAAAGTTGGTGCATTCATTTGTGTTCAGCTGCAATTCCGAGTACTTGTCAGAGGCCTTTGTGCGCGTGGCTCAGGAACGTGCACGTCTGCGACAACCTGAGACCCCTTACGTTGATCACTCATTATTGCAGCACTAAAACATATCAGTAGGAGTGATAGCTAGTAGTCAGATGGGCCAGTGGCGCAATGGATAACGCGTCTGACTACGAATCAGAAGATTGTAGGTTCGACTCCTACCTGGCTCAAAACTGATTTTGACTTCACTTTTACCAATATTTAATGAAGTCGCGTGGTCGCTTTGCTTCTTCAACATATTTTCCTGAAGTCGAATTCATTGGAGTGGTAGTCCACCCCTTGGTGACGATTGAGTAACCTTGGTCACCTCTTTAAAATACAGTCGCGACCCTCGCGTCAAGGATTTGGCAACAGATTACGTCATCTTCCCGTTCCAAACCTGCTTTTTTAGTTCTACTTCCTTGAGGAACAGAGAAACCCAAGGTATCACCGCCATCGGAACGAGGGTCAAGCTGGGCTCAAGTCTTTCACGAACCTGCTGGCCAGGCCCAACGTTCAAATATGGTTGGAGGAGGAATTTGTCATTTGTTCCGTCTGCCTGCGAAAGCTCGCCCATGCTTCCTGAAGTACACTGGGATCTGCAACGTCGACCAACGAAGACTGGCAGACCGTCAGTGAAAAGGCACAGTCATGTGAAGTCCAGCAGGGTTCAGAAAGATGTCATAGGAGGTCAAGCAGGGTTCAGAAAGAGGTCAGAGGAGGTTCAGCAGGGTTCAGAAAGAGGTCATAGGAGGTCCAGCAGGGTACAGAAAGAGGTCGCAGTAGGTCCAGCAGGGTTCAGAAAGAGGTCATGTGAAGTCCAGCAGGGTTCAGATAGAGGTCATGTGAAGTCCAGCAGGGTTCAGATAGAGGTCATGTGAAGTCCAGCAGGGTTCAAAAAGATGTCGTAGGAGGTCAATCAGGGTTCAGAAAGAGGTCAGAGGAGGTTCAGCAGGGTTCAGAAAGAGGTCATAGGAGGTCCAGCAGGGTACAGAAAGAGGTCGCAGTAGGTCCAGCAGGGTTCAGAAAGAGGTCATGTGAAGTCCAGCAGGGTTCAGATAGAGGTCATGTGAAGTCCAGCAGGGTTCAGAAAGGAGTCATGTGAAGTCCAGCAGGGTTCAGATATATGTCATGTGAAGTCCAGCATGGTTCAGATAGAGGTCGTGTGAAGTCCAGCAGGGTTCAGATAGAGGTCATGTGAAGTCCAGCAGGGTTCAAAAAGATTTCGTAGGAGGTCAATCAGGGTTCAGAAAGAGGTCAGAGGAGGTTCAGCAGGGTTCAGAAAGAGGTCATAGGAGGTCCAGCAGGGTACAGAAAGAGGTCGCAGTAGGTCCAGCAGGGTTCAGAAAGAGGTCATGTGAAGTCCAGCAGGGTTCAGATAGAGGTCATGTGAAGTCCAGCAGGGTTCAGAAAGGAGTCATGTGAAGTCCAGCAGGGTTCAGATATATGTCATGTGAAGTCCAGCATGGTTCAGATAGAGGTCGTGTGAAGTCCAGCAGGGTTCAGATAGAGGTCATGTGAAGTTCAGCAGGGTTCAGAAAGAGGTCATGTGAAGTCCAGCAGGGTTCAGAAAGAGGACGCAGTAGGTCCAGCAGGGTTCAGAAAGAGGTCATGTGAAGTCCAGCAGGGTTCAGATAGAGGTCATGTGAAGTTCAGCAGGGTTCAGAAAGAGGTCATGTGAAGTCCAGCAGGGTTCAGAAAAGTTGGTGCATTCATTTGTGTTCAGCTGCAATTCCGAGTACTTGTCAGAGGCCTTTGTGCGCGTGGCTCAGGAACGTGCACGTCTGCGACAACCGGAGACCCCTTACGTTGATCACTCATTATTGCAGCACTAAAACATATCAGTAGGAGTGATAGCTAGTTGTCACATGGGCCAGTGGCGCAATGGATAACGCGTCTGACTACGAATCAGAAGATTGTAGGTTCGACTCCTACCTGGCTCAAAACTGATTTTGACTTCACTTTTAGCAATATTTAATGAAGTCGCGTGGTCGCTTTGCTTCTTCAACATATTTTCCTGAAGTCGAATTCATTGGAGTGGTAGTTCACCCCTTGGTGACGATTGAGTAACCTTGGTCACCTCTTTAAAATACAGTCGCGACCCTCGCGTCAAGGATTTGGCAACAGATTACGTCATCTTCCCGTTCCAAACCTGCTTTTTTAGTTCTACTTCCTTGAGGAACAGAGAAACCCAAGGTATCACCGCCATCGGAACGAGGGTCAAGCTGGGCTCAAGTCTTTCACGAACCTGCTGGCCAGGCCCAACGTTCAAATATGGTTGGAGGAGGAATTTGTCATTTGTTCCGGCTGCCTGCGAAAGCTCGCCCATGCTTCCTGAAGTACACTGGGATCTGCAACGTCGACCAACGAAGACTGGCAGACCGTCAGTGAAAAGGCACGGTCATGTGAAGTCCAGCAGGGTTCAGAAAGATGTCGTAGGAGGTCAAGCAGGGTTCAGAAAGAGGTCAGAGGAGGTTCAGCAGGGTTCAGAAAGAGGTCATAGGAGGTCCAGCAGGGTACAGAAAGAGGTCGCAGTCGGTCCAGCAGGGTTCAGAAAGAGGTCATGTGAAGTCCAGCAGGGTTCAGATAGAGGTCATGTGAAGTTCAGCAGGGTTCAGAAAGAGGTCATGTGAAGTCCAGCAGGGTTCAGAAAAGTTGGTGCATTCATTTGTGTTCAGCTGCAATTCCGAGTACTTGTCAGAGGCCTTTGTGCGCGTGGCTCAGGAACGTGCACGTCTGCGACAACCGGAGACCCCTTACGTTGATCACTCATTATTGCAGCACTAAAACATATCAGTAGGAGTGATAGCTAGTAGTCACATGGGCCAGTGGCGCAATGGATAACGCGTCTGACTACGAATCAGAAGATTGTAGGTTCGACTTCCTACCTGGCTCAAAACTGATTTTGACTTCACTTTTAGCAATATTTAATGAAGTCGCGTGGTCGCTTTGCTTCTTCAACATATTTTCCTGAAGTCGAATTCATTGGAGTGGTAGTCCACCCCTTGGTGACGATTGAGTAACCTTGGTCACCTCTTTAAAATACAGTCGCGACCCTCGCGTCAAGGATTTGGCAACAGATTACGTCATCTTCCCGTTCCAAACCTGCTTTTTTAGTTCTACTTCCTTGAGGAACAGAGAAACCCAAGGTATCACCGCCATCGGAACGAGGGTCAAGCTGGGCTCAAGTCTTTCACGAACCTGCTGGCCAGGCCCAACGTTCAAATATGGTTGGAGGAGGAATTTGTCATTTGTTCCGGCTGCCTGCGAAAGCTCGCCAATGCTTCCTGAAGTACACTGGGATCTGCAACGTCGACCAACGAAGACTGGCAGACCGTCAGTGAAAAGGCACGGTCATGTGAAGTCCAGCAGGGTTCAGAAAGATGTCGTAGGAGGTCAAGCAGGGTTCAGAAAGAGGTCAGAGGAGGTTCAGCAGGGTTCAGAAAGAGGTCATAGGAGGTCAATCAGGGTTCAGAAAGAGGTCAGAGGAGGTTCAGCAGGGTTCAGAAAGAGGTCATAGGAGGTCCAGCAGGGTACAGAAAGAGGTCGCAGTAGGTCCAGCAGGGTTCAGAAAGAGGTCATGTGAAGTCCAGCAGGGTTCAGATAGAGGTCATGTGAAGTCCAGCAGGGTTCAGAAAGGAGTCATGTGAAGTCCAGCAGGGTTCAGATATATGTCATGTGAAGTCCAGCATGGTTCAGATAGAGGTCGTGTGAAGTCCAGCAGGGTTCAGATAGAGGTCATGTGAAGTTCAGCAGGGTTCAGAAAGAGGTCATGTGAAGTCCAGCAGGGTTCAGAAAAGTTGGTGCATTCATTTGTGTTCAGCTGCAATTCCGAGTACTTGTCAGAGGCCTTTGTGCGCGTGGCTCAGGAACGTGCACGTCTGCGACAACCGGAGACCCCTTACGTTGATCACTCATTATTGCAGCACTAAAACATATCAGTAGGAGTGATAGCTAGTAGTCACATGGGCCAGTGGCGCAATGGATAACGCGTCTGACTACGAATCAGAAGATTGTAGGTTCGACTCCTACCTGGCTCAAAACTGATTTTGACTTCACTTTTAGCAATATTTAATGAAGTCGCGTGGTCGCTTTGCTTCTTCAACATATTTTCCTGAAGTCGAATTCATTGGAGTGGTAGTTCACCCCTTGGTGACGATTGAGTAACCTTGGTCACCTCTTTAAAATACAGTCGCGACCCTCGCGTCAAGGATTTGGCAACAGATTACGTCATCTTCCCGTTCCAAACCTGCTTTTTTAGTTCTACTTCCTTGAGGAACAGAGAAACCCAAGGTATCACCGCCATCGGAACGAGGGTCAAGCTGGGCTCAAGTCTTTCACGAACCTGCTGGCCAGGCCCAACGTTCAAATATGGTTGGAGGAGGAATTTGTCATTTGTTCCGGCTGCCTGCGAAAGCTCGCCCATGCTTCCTGAAGTACACTGGGATCTGCAACGTCGACCAACGAAGACTGGCAGACCGTCAGTGAAAAGGCACGGTCATGTGAAGTCCAGCAGGGTTCAGAAAGATGTCGTAGGAGGTCAAGCAGGGTTCAGAAAGAGGTCAGAGGAGGTTCAGCAGGGTTCAGAAAGAGGTCATAGGAGGTCCAGCAGGGTACAGAAAGAGGTCGCAGTAGGTCCAGCAGGGTTCAGAAAGAGGTCATGTGAAGTCCAGCAGGGTTCAGATAGAGGTCATGTGAAGTTCAGCAGGGTTCAGAAAGAGGTCATGTGAAGTCCAGCAGGGTTCAGAAAAGTTGGTGCATTCATTTGTGTTCAGCTGCAATTCCGAGTACTTGTCAGAGGCCTTTGTGCGAGTGGCTCAGGAACGTGCACGTCTGCGACAACCGGAGACCCCTTCCGTTGATCACTCATTATTGCAGCACTAAAACATATCAGTAGGAGTGATAGCTAGTAGTCACATGGGCCAGTGGCGCAATGGATAACGCGTCTGATTACGAATCAGAAGATTATAGGTTCGACTCCTACCTGGCTCAAAACTGATTTTGACTTCACTTTTAGCAATATTTAATGAAGTCGCATGGTCGCTTTGCTTCTTCAACATATTTTCCTGAAGTCGAATTCATTGGAGTGGTAGTCCACCCCTTGGTGACGATTGAGTAACTTTGGTCACCTCTTTAAAATACAGTCGCGACCCTCGCGTCAAGGATTTGGCAACAGATTACGTCATCTTCCCGTTCCAAACCTGCTTTTTTAGTTCTACTTCCTTGAGGAACAGAGAAACCCAAGGTATCACCGCCATCGGAACGAGGGTCAAGCTGGGCTCAAGTCTTTCACGAACCTGCTGGCCAGGCCCAACGTTCAAATATGGTTGGAGGAGGAATTTGTCATTTGTTCCGGCTGCCTGCGAAAGCTCGCCCATGCTTCCTGAAGTACACTGGGATCTGCAACGTCGACCAACGAAGACTGGCAGACCGTCAGTGAAAAGGCACGGTCATGTGAAGTCCAGCAGGGTTCAGAAAGATGTCGTAGGAGGTCAAGCAGGGTTCAGAAAGAGGTCAGAGGAGGTTCAGCAGGGTTCAGAAAGAGGTCATAGGAGGTCCAGCAGGGTACAGAAAGAGGTCGCAGTAGGTCCAGCAGGGTTCAGAAAGAGGTCATGTGAAGTCCAGCAGGGTTCAGATAGAGGTCATGTGAAGTCCAGCAGGGTTCAGAAAGGAGTCATGTGAAGTCCAGCAGGGTTCAGATATATGTCATGTGAAGTCCAGCAGGGTTCAGAAAAGTTGGTGCATTCATTTGTGTTCAGCTGCAATTCCGAGTACTTGTCAGAGGCCTTTGTGCGCGTGGCTCAGGAACGTGCACGTCTGCGACAGCCGGAGACCCCTTACGTTGATCACTCATTATTGCAGCACTAAAACATATCAGTAGGAGTGATAGGTGATAGCTAGTAGTCACATGGGCCAGTGGCGCAATGGATAACGCGTCTGACGACGAATCAGAAGATTGTAGGTTCGACTCCTACCTGGCTCAAAACTGATTTTGACTCCACTTTAGCAATATTTAATGAAGTCGCGTGGTCGCTTTGCTTCTTCAACATATTTTCCTGAAGTCGAATTCATTGGAGTGGTAGTCCACCCCTTGGTGACGATTGAGTAACCTTGGTCACCTCTTTAAAATACAGTCGCGACCCTCGCGTCAAGGATTTGGCAACAGATTACGTCATCTTCCCGTTCCAAACCTGCTTTTTTAGTTCTACTTCCTTGAGGAACAGAGAAACCCAAGGTATCACCGCCATCGGAACGAGGGTCAAGCTGGGCTCAAGTCTTTCACGAACCTGCTGGCCAGGCCCAACGTTCAAATATGGTTGGAGGAGGAATTTGTCATTTGTTCTGGCTGCCTGCGAAAGCTCGCCCATGCTTCCTGAAGAACACTGGGATCTGCAACGTCGACCAACGAAAACTGGCAGACCGTCAGTGAAAAGGCACGGTCATGTGAAGTCCAGCAGGGTTCAGAAAGATGTCGTAGGAGGTCAAGCAGGGTTCAGAAAGAGGTCAGAGGAGGTTCAGCAGGGTTCAGAAAGAGGTCATAGGAGGTCCAGCAGGGTACAGAAAGAGGTCGCAGTAGGTCCAGCATGGTTCAGAAAGAGGTCATGTGAAGTCCAGCAGGGTTCAGATAGAGGTCATGTGAAGTCCAGCAGGGTTCAGAAAGATGTCGTAGGAGGTCAAGCAGGGTTCAGAAAGAGGTCAGAGGAGGTTCAGCAGGGTTCAGAAAGAGGTCATAGGAGGTCAATCAGGGTTCAGAAAGAGGTCAGAGGAGGTTCAGCAGGGTTCAGAAAGAGGTCATAGGAGGTCCAGCAGGGTACAGAAAGAGGTCGCAGTAGGTCCAGCAGGGTTCAGAAAGAGGTCATGTGAAGTCCAGCAGGGTTCAGATAGAGGTCATGTGAAGTCCAGCAGGGTTCAGAAAGGAGTCATGTGAAGTCCAGCAGGGTTCAGATATATGTCATGTGAAGTCCAGCATGGTTCAGATAGAGGTCGTGTGAAGTCCAGCAGGGTTCAGATAGAGGTCATGTGAAGTTCAGCAGGGTTCAGAAAGAGGTCATGTGAAGTCCAGCAGGGTTCAGAAAAGTTGGTGCATTCATTTGTGTTCAGCTGCAATTCCGAGTACTTGTCAGAGGCCTTTGTGCGCGTGGCTCAGGGACGTGCACGTCTGCGACAACCGGAGACCCCTTACGTTGATCACTCATTATTGCAGCACTAAAACATATCAGTAGGAGTGATAGCTAGTAGTCACATGGGCCAGTGGCGCAATGGATAACGCGTTTGACTACGAATCAGAAGATTGTAGGTTCGACTCCTACCTGGCTCAAAACTTATTTTGACTTCACTTTTAGCAATATTTAATGAAGTCGCGTGGTCGCTTTGCTTCTTCATCATATTTTCCTGAAGTCGAATTCATTGGAGTGGTAGTCCACCCCTTGGTGACGATTGAGTAACCTTGGTCACCTCTTTAAAATACAGTCGCGACCCTCGCGTCAAGGATTTGGCAACAGATTACGTCATCTTCCCGTTCCAAATGTCATGGAATTTGTAGTGGGGGACTCACAGGACTCCAATGACCGGACACAGGTTACAAAAGGTCTAGTTTATTAAACTGTATTCACTTCATCCAATTACCAAAATGATACTGCATAATATAATGGATCAGGTTAACTCTTTTCGCTGGTCCTTCTCGTTCATCCGACACTCCCGTTCGGTCAGCGCTTCACGTAGCAAGTACTCGACTCCAGCCGCAGCTCCCGCTTATATGGACCAACTCGACTTAATCCTCTGTCCGCTGAACTCGTAATCTCTTCTCCGCTGACGTTACTGGTCGCCTTCCTGGCGCCAGCTAGCCCCCCCTGTTGTGAGTTCCATTTATCAAACAATAGGGGGGTGCTCCAGCCTGGGGCTGTGACCAGGTGTTTCAAGAGATTATCATGTTCGTGCACATTCCTAACTCATTTACAAACTCGTCCTTCACAGAGTTTGCATGTAAAATGTATTTGCTTTGTTACCAGGTTAATTAATAAGTTACCAGTGCCAATTAATAAGTTACGCTGAGTTACACTTCCACAATTCCCTCATCTTTTTGTTTTTTGTTTATATTAACCATTAATCTAAACATCAATATAAGTAAATAAGCAATCACTACAAGTAAACATCATTACAAGTATAAGTAAATAATCAATCACTACAAGTAAACATCATTACAAGTATAAGTAAATAATCAATCACTTTGGTAATCAAATTCCCTTGGGCATACACCGTCATCCTGCAAGAATCACAAAACATTTCGTTGGTCATTGACTCCTTCCATATCGTTCAATCTATTGCATTTGCATCACAAATATATTTTCAAAACAACACTTCACCATCACCAAGATACAACAATTTCACTTCATTTTCAAGTTTTGTAAAGCATCTGCACCATCTGGCAAAAAACGTTTTCCTCCACACAAATGTTGACTTTGTTTGAAAGGAAGGGCTGATCACTTGTGTTTGAATCCTGGTATGAAACATTTTCTCCTAATGTCTTCATAGCTCCTGCACTACTTCGTGTAGGATTTCGCTGTTGTGGTAACATTGCGGAGTCATAGGCTGACCCTGCTCTCCTTGTAGCATTCTTGCCACTTTTTGCTGTAAACCATAGTAATTCCTGAACACGGCCTTCACCCAGTTGTAGTCGACTTGCCTCCTCCCTCATTGTGAGTGGGCAGCAAGTATTGGTGTGACGTTGATTGGCCAGCAAGATGTGGAACAGGGATGCCGGATGCATCCACAATGATGTTGGGACCATGGTGTTCAGGTCATTCATGGTCCTTACCAGGAGCAACCAGCAGAATCGTGCACAGCTGTTGTGACAAGGGCACAGCCGTTTTTTGCAGCTCCATGCTGGTTCCCCGGACGTTGGTGAAGTAATAACATATGTCCCCGCATTTCACAGAGGTTGCAGGTAAAATGTCGTTGTCCTGCAACTTCTGATGTGGTGAATGTTCGAAGCCTTCGAACAAGAGTAAGTGATCGCCTTTCTTTCATATGTTTCAGTGTGATCCAGGCAAATGGTCACATAAATTTCCTTGGTGAAGGTAAGCATTCATCTCCAAGTTACACGGGAGAATGTCTTCATCATTCTTTGAGAAAGAGGGTGTATGCCACGATTAACTTCATTTTTTAGCCACAAATTTTCTTTCTCGACCTTCTTCCCAATTCCGTTAGCAATCCCTCCAAACTGTGATCTCGTCTTATCCTTATGCTCAGTCACATCTGAATCTGCTTTCCGCACACACTGGATCAGATAGGGTACATCTTACCATGAAATCAGCATAATCATGTATATCTTCCGACAGTTTCACATTCAACAATTTGTTGTTTTTTCCCTTAACACAAACGTTATATTCATTTATATGCGTCACACAAATAATATTCAATCAGGTATGTATTTTATTACTAATCTAAGAATAGCATTGTATATGATTACAATCACAAACGGGAATATCTAATTCCCAACAACAATTTTCCCAAACCAACAAATTAAGCATAATGTATTATTACCATAATTCCTCTCCACTTTTTCTTTTCCCTCTGTTTTTCTAACAGTGTGTCACTCGTGGTGATATGAGTTCACTGATATTGTAATTGACACAACTCATAACATTGTCGTTATGCCATTATCTTAATTCTACTGTTTATGTCGCCATAAAAGTCTTCCTTTTCTGGTTTCACATTTCTTTCCTCATTTGTCACTTCATGCGTTATCATCGTGTTGTTGGTTACCTTATTCAAACACACCGTCACTAAGGCTTTCAAGCAAGCCACCACTAAAACAATTGCCAATATAACTACTAAACCAACAAACAAGTCTGCTACTCCTTGTATATATTCATACCTATGACATAGTTATATGTCGATGACATTTAACATTATATACCAAACTAACAAGCTTCCTAAAAGGTAAATAAAGAAAATCCCTTAATATGTAACATAATCAGATTATTTGTCTTGCCCTGATCCCCCTATCTCCCGGGGTTGAACTCAATCCCCTGATCATGAGTGTAGTTGTGATACATTTTTCACTCATGTTGTTTTAATATCAGCAGGTAATTGTATGTCATGTAGGCAAATAAATGTCACTATCCCAAGTAGGAATATCACATGTTGAAAATGTAATGTTTAACAATGCAAGGGGTGTTAAAATGTAATTCAAATGACTGTAAATCACGACTATCATTTATCTACCACTGAATGTTCTGCTGGGCTGCTAGGTGCAGCCTCATTTTCTGTGGGATCGTCCACCTTAGCCCCATGTCCTTGTTTGCAATGAGGGGCATGAATCCAACTTTCTATTTTGGGTCCATATTTTTTTTTTTTTCTATTCTTATCAATCTCCTATGGTTTATCAATTTGTTCCAAAACACTGCAACCAAAGGTTTTAACCAAAGCTCTACCAAACTATTTCCAATTTGAACTCAAAATGCTAATTAAACAACAATTCAAAGAATTAACTTCAATGGGTCAACAAACTCATTTTATAAACAGATCTAATTTTCCCATCCAATAATTTTCCTTGCCAAATGTCATATTGCAACACTTTAATAAACCTTCGAAAAATGTCTCCCAAATCAATAAATTCCCTTTTTACTTCCCAAATACTCATCTGTAAATTACATATTCAATTACAGTTTTTTCCTATTTGTTCGGCCTAAATGGCCACTGAAGTGGCTGCCAACATGCAGTACCGTTTTTATCTACCAAGCAAGTATTCGTCCGCATAAGATCTCTACCAAAATGTTGTTTGTAAAAACAAATCTGGGATTTCTGATTACATGGATGCACACTCTCAGGACATTTCAGGCTGCTTGTTAACAATCCACTACGATTAATTAATTCCTTTACCCACAATCAAATAATTAGTACAAATTGAGGATATTATCCCTATCACATTCATTTATAGATTCATTATGTTGGATCTAAATTTTCTCCCACTGCTGCAAGGAAGAACAATAGCTCTAATAAGTCTTTGTAATATCTCACTTCATTTACCCAGCATCGAAGAATTTATTTACTATCCATTCCCATCTGTTAACCAGTGACTTTGTTTGAACTCCAAAACTTAATTTGATGAATCCCATGTGTATGGTACCACTTATTGAAACCCCTACTTTTGTAGAAAGTATCCAAGTAAGTGTTTTAATACACCCCCTTAACTGTTGCTCATCCATTTCTATGCACCCAGTGAGTACTACTGACACCAGTATGCCAATATAGGTGTGCGAGATTAACAAATATGTTGCAGGTACATGTAACAGCGCGTTCTGAGTATAAATAACGTAACAGCGCGTTCACGTCTGCCCCTTGGTTTAAGATGCACAATGCATTCCGTTTTAAAACTCACAATAGTTCCAATCAGCAAGATTTTCTTTACTATTTTCCCATATCATCTATGCCTAATACACATCCATACATGCAGCACAATTTATATGCTGATAAAATTCAAGTTTATATATATATATATAAATCCATGAGCAGAGTATTCTGGGAAGTCAGTGTAAGACCTCTCCCAAATTTGGATAATTTTGTACTCCCTCATTTCCTTTTATGAAGCTCATATCCATAAATAGCTGTTATTCTCATATAAATTCTATCAAAATGGAATCCCCAAATTACTCACAATTTTACTATGAATGAATAGCTGCTCATAACCCAGCACATCAAATCTTTATATTCCATCTCCCTTGACAAAAGAGATAATGTTCATAATCAAATTTTATTTCTATTTTATTTTACGGATTCTCTGCATATTCAATCCCATCCACATAAAACTATCCATTTCCAGACAGGCACACTGTCGGTGTCAACAATCTTGTAAGATTGATACACAAAACAATAAAAACACTAACATTGACACACAAAAATACACACACACCTGCATTATGCGTATTTGTTTGCGTTGGAACTATTATTTACAGATCAAGATGGGTGTCAATTTTATTTCAATTTCATAAAATTTGTCCTTCAATTTTAGAAATGCTAATACACAAATGGACCAAAAGCTTATTCTTAGAAAACCCCTATGATGTCACATTGAAATTACCCTTTCAGTTCCCACAATAATTTATCCAAATTTGACTACACACCCATTTGCATGTCAGTCGACCACTGACCTATCAATAATGCGGAACACTAGTCCGAAATTCCCACCTGATCATCATGTGACTCTTGTCACTTAGTTTCAAAAATTTGCAAAGCAATTGTTCCAACTTTGTAAATTTAAAATTGTGTGCCCAACATAAAAGATCCAATTTCGGCATGTGATCAATTAATTACTAATTTGCTTACAAGCAAAAGAAAAAATGAATAATTCTTGCTCCGAAAACTTTTCAGACCCAAGAATCATTGACAGTTATTCATGTTTGTCCAGTAATCGAATCTGTTGAGGCCAATCATCATTTGGGATTTGCAGCAATGAAGGCCTAATCATTGTCTGAGGTATCGGTCAGCACTGGTACCCTTGATCTTGGTTTACCCTATTAACTTGTCTTCCTTTTGGTATACGGACATCCTCTTTTCCAATGTCCCATCCGTCCACACTTGAAACACCGGTTTCTGTCGTTGTCTGATCTGTGCACCTGTGCACTTGTATTGCTGGGCTGCATCTCTACATCCCTGAGTTGCCACTGCAATCTCTCGTTATCTCCTGAAACACGAAAAAATTCTCTGTACCGTCCTTTTTGGGGAGACAACTGGAAATCTGATGGGACAACTGTCACTTTCATTCCTAATTTCGAGGGCAGTTGTGCATTTGTCTCCTCCACTGTATCCTGTATCCTTTTTATTTTAAGTTCTAGATCCGTTATCCGTTCTTGCTGTTCCCGTTGTCTGGATTCACCATCCCAAAGATGGAATGCAAGCCAGTCTACCGTTATATTCTGTCTCTTCCTGGCTTTCAATCTTTGTTCCAATCTTTCCAATCGACTTCGCTCAAATGTACCATCTCTTGGAAACTCCTCATCATGTCCCTTTGTCCACAAATACCAATTCTCGACCTGCCTTATAGCTTCGGCACCATAACGGTCGTACATATGATGTGTACAAGTACCTTTTTGTGGAATTTCTGGTTGTCCTTGTGTATTCTTGCAGGCTCCATTTCCCATTCTGCCTTTTATCAAAGTAGCGTTGGATGTGTTGTAGCTTGTTCCAGGTTCCTCTAAAGCTTCACTCGTACCTCCAGGAAGGATCTCTCCACCTGTTCGCACGGTGATTTCCAGAGAATCTCCCTCAGCTGTGGCTTTTGCACAATCCAATCTCACAGATCAGTATTTGCAGATGAGCCGGAGGGTCAGTATGAAGTGGGTGAATCCTCAGGTGTCCGCTCTGTTTGACGGGGAAATCACACAATGGTAACCGCACATACATATCTGTATATAAACTCACCACCTTGCTCAATTTTCCCAGGTTGTCTCCACATTGATAATATCTCGCAAAGATATCAAAGCTTCTTTCTTGAGACCGCATTTTCATCAATCAAACAATCAATATATTCAATTCAATTTATTCAGTTCAATTTATGCAATTAAATTCAATCAATTAGATTCAATCAATTAACAATTCAATCAATTATTCAATTTCAATTAATTCATCAATATTCATCAATAAATCAAATTAATCATTTTGAATGACTCCTTGCATAAGCCCTTTCCCCAATGATGTCAGGACAGGTCCATCCATTGACTGAGATCGACTCATCGGTCGTCACCTCTGGTTCGTACCTCATGTCAATTGATGAATCACCGTCCTGTCCTCGGGTCATATCTGACATATTTCCCCATTTTGCCTGGTCTCCACAAATTTTCTTTGCAACCACTAAAGGCAACTCATCCTTCATTCGTGAGACAGCCAAAATGGATGGCAGATATTAAAGTTCATTGGAAAAAATATCTCATCATTTTTTTCCTTTAATAGTACCCAAAATCTCTTGGCAATTTAAATTTCGTAAAACTACTGAAATAAGACTGTAAAATTCCTTCAATCATGCGAAATTTTGAAGCTCCATTGCTTGTAACACCCAATTTATCCCATAGGGCTTGAAAGTTCTTTCCCAAGTTCATGCAATCATTCTGCATTTGAACCCTATGATATCATTCATAATAATCATCATGATTTTATAGTCATGGTCATATCATAATCATCTATTTAAACGAACATTTCCTTTATCACCACAATTATGTGGTATAATCAACAATAGAATAAAACTGTACATAGCAACAGGCTACCTCATGGCCACTCAGTATACCTATTGACAATAAGTCATAACAATATCGAATAATCATTGAACAATTCAAAAATCGCTTCCACTGCTCCAGCCGCAGCATTCGTCATTTTGTTTGCTCATCCGCATGACCAAAACGAAATAAAGGGAGCTCAACCATTACACAGCGCTTTTAATGGCGCATGCCATAGAAACTCAACGCAATTTCGACTCAGCCAGAAAACGAGCAAATTTTGCAGGATGTTAACTGGAATTAGTCGTGAAAATATATCCAAAATACACAAAAAATACACATCCACAAAATAAACAACAAACCCAAACAAACCCAAGGTCGACCCTCTTACACAGTAAATTACATCATTTCAGCATCGTATTGATTGCTGAAATATTCCAGGGTTTATACATACCTTAAAAGAGGTATGCGTGGTGTTGCCCCGTCCCACGTTTATTCCAGGGTTTATACACACCTTAAAAGAGGTATGCGTGGTGTTGCCCCCTCCCACTTTTAATTCCTCATTAAATTCCTCATTAAATTACTTATTAAATTACTTATTAAATTACTCATTAAATTACTCATTAAATTACTCATTAAATTATTCGTTAAATTACTCATTAAATTACTCATTAAATTACTCATTAAATTATTCGTTAAATTACTCATTAAATTACTCATTAAATTACTCATTAAATTACTCAGTAAATTACTCATTAACTTAACTTACATAGTTTCAGCATTGTATTGATTGCTGAAATATTCCAGGGTTTATACACACCTTAAAAGAGGTATGCGTGGTGTTGCCCCCTCCCACTTTTAATTACTCATTACATCGTTTCCATTAAAAAAAACATCGCTTCTACTGCTCCAGCCGCAGCATTTGTCACTTTGTTTGCTCATCCGCATGACCAAACCGAAATAAAAGGAGCTCAACCATTACACAGCGCTTTTAATGGCGCATGCCATAGAAACTCAACGCAATTTCGACTCGGCCAGCAAACGAGCAAATTTTGCAGGATGTTAACTGGAATTAGTCGTGAAAATATATCCAAAATACACAAGAAATACACAAAAATACACTCCCACACAAATAAACAACATTTATTCCGTTCAACAGAACAAACATTTCCTCTATCATGACACGCATGTCTTCAAAATTATATGACCAAGAGAAAAAGTAAAATTAATTAAAACTGCGGGCAGTGATGATCCGGGGACCATACCGCTCCATCCTGATTGGACGAGTGCGTGCTAGAGTCGTTAACAACGACAGTCCAGATCCGATTGTTCAAAATTTCAACTCAATCGATCGAAAAATGAACGCAGGGATGCATTTTAAAGGTGCAGTGGCACTAACTGAGTTGCCACGAATATGGCCACGAAATTGCCAATATGGCCATCACAAAATATTTTCCTTAATCAATTGGCTCATAGCATAACCAATCTGCAAGTATTTCATCCGAAGATGTATCTCTCAGGAATTTTAATTAAATAAGTCATTTATAAATCAACGAGTTAATTTATTAAATGATTAATCAATAAATCAATATTTTCCTTGACAGCCACATCAGTAGTGTAATAATGTTGCTTCTGGGACACCTCCGTTTAACATGGGAAATCCCTATCTAATGTCATTTACCCCCTTGTCTTTTTCAAAAATCATAAACACCTCTATTTCTCCCACCCTCATCTTTATGAACCTTTTGTCTGTAGTACCTATCCTTAATGTTGTTCATTAGACCACTCAAACACTACAAATATTTGTTTTCTCTTATAGACCTATCATCCTTCTTCTACATATCATCTGGCAGATTAATCTTTGACCCATTCACTTCCATATTAATTCTTTCCCTCCCTCATTGACCCTAAACACCTATATTTCTCTCACCCTGTTCTTTACGAACCTTCTAACCTTTTGACATGCTATCCTTATTCATTAGACCACTTAAACACCTGTGATCCTTCTGACCTTATGGACCTTTTAACCTTTTACTCTTAATATCATCTGGTGAATATAACCCACTCAAACAACGACCCTACAAATATTTGTTTATGCGTGGGAAATAATTTAATTCTCTTGCCACTCTCTTCACCATCTAATATATTAACAAAAAAGATGATTGAGTTTGGTTCTTTATTAAGATATTTTAACTGAGCTAAGATAAAATGGTAAACCTCCCTCAATGTTCTTGTTTGAGCACCTCCAGTGCCACATACCATTTTTAAATTAAAGTATATATTTTCCTGACAACCATCAAAGTTTTCCGTCCACTCAAAAATATTTCCATCTTTTTTACCCAATTCACCGGTATTTAAATTAATTCTCTTATTTGTTTTGTGAATTTTTTTACCAGTTGCCTTTTCAATTATACCTATTTGATATTTTTCACATTCATTATGTTTTCCATTTATATACCAAGGTTGATTACACCTCCACTCTTTAGTCTGGTTGATACTTGGTTCTATCATTTATATAATAGTAAAAAAGGCGGCAGTAGCCCGTTAAAATCCCCAACCCCCCCTTTTTAACTTATCACTTATATATATCTTATCACTTATGTATATCTTATCACTTATATATATCTTATCACTTATATATATCTTATCACTTATATATATCTTATCACTTATATACTTATATAACCATAAGGGAGACTATCAATTCCATTTTCTAAAATAAACCTCTTATCATCAAAAGCCCCCAATGCTTTCTTATTCACCTCTTCTGAATATAATTGATGTTTATAACTTCTTATTCCATTAATCTTTCTAAACTCTTCTTTCTTTGTTGTTAAACAGTTATAATAATCCTTAAAGTTTATTGTTTCTTTAATGACATTTTTCTTTACACCTTTTAATTTCTTATCAGTTTTTTCAACGTTATTCACAATGTATTTATAAGCATAAGCCTTAGACCTCAATCCCACAAATTCACTCATGACATTTCCTCCTAATTCATCCTTGAACTTTCCAATCACCTTTTTATTTTTAGAAGAGAACAACTCACTCTCTGGACTGTAATTACTCGTGTCATAGATATTAATGTCTCTTTTCATGTCTGAATAAACATCGTTGGTATTAATTTTCAAAATAAAACTATCTGTATCCATATAAAGTAGATTAACATCATTTTGATATTTCTTCCTCAAGTTATTATAAAAGTAATCATACATTAATGACTTTGATAAATCAAGAATTGTTGTCCCAATATAAATAGGTTTGTTCATTTCAATACTCTCTTTAATCAAATGGATCGCACAAAAGTTCTCAGTAAAGACCTCAGCTCGAGTAAAACTCGGTCTATTAATTAATTTTGATGCTTGTTCCCAAGATGTTGATAATCTGATATTTTGTCTTTTCCTCACATTCTCCATAGTCTTACCAAAGACCGCATTATTCATCAATTTATAAAAGTCTTTCTCAAAATCTGTTTTTGACTCTGTTCTTCTTTGTGTATTAAAATCAATGTACCCCTTTAACCAATGACTTTGATTGAACTTTAGAACCCTATGGATCTTCTCTACTCTTAGACCTTTTGATAAATATTGTCGCAAATTTCTTTGGTGTAGAACATAATTTTTCTTGTTATATAATGTAGTAAGTAATTTTTCTGTTGATTCACCTATATCAAACGATCGTTGATAATCACTCAACCATTCTTTCTTTGGACTTTCTTTCTCACAAGCAAATGGGAGATCTTTGTGTAGGTTATGGAGTTCCTCTGGATATTTTAAATCAATTTCAAAATAATAACCAACTTTTTCTTCATCCAATTCTTTTTGTGAAGAGATACATACATCTTGTAAAACGTTTTTGTAGTCTTTTTCCTTTACCCATCTAAGTTTTCCATAAGGAAGAGCCTGAGACATTGCCCAGCCATACAGGTTGTTTGCGTCATAGTACATCAAGTAAGAACTCTCTTTCGTTGGATCATAATTTGGAAGATATTTGTTATTTGCTTTTGCGTATCTACTCGAGCAGACTTGTGAAATTCCACCTCTTTTTGCCTTTTCAATCATCAAAAGCATATCAACATCGGTTATCAAATCCAAATCTTGTTTTGTCATTTTCAACATCGCACTCCAGGCCAATCCAGGTGCTGTGTAGTAGTGAGCAGGATCCAATCCATATCCAGTGCGACAAACAGATCTAAAGGCTTCAAATACATCGGCCAATAAAAGCACATCAGTTTTGAGATACAAATCGTGATACTCGCCAAGATTCCTGATGTTATATTTTTCCCAAACATTTTGTGCGTGTACATAATCTTTATCAGATATATTACTGTTGTTTAATTTGTTATAGAAATTTTCTTTTGAAGGAAGTTGTGTTTCATTGAATCTCTCAAATGAGTCCATAGAGTCATAGGGGTAAATTCCCTTTTGTGTTAGAAAATCTTTATCTAAAAAATACTCTGAAAGACATGGAAACTCTTTTAGATTTTGAACCAAGTTAACCAATGGACTTGCCATGAATTTAAATGTATCAAGAAATCTGATATGAGTAATAGGAGATGTGTGAATTGTTTTTGTGAATGAAATGTATTTCTGATCCGTGTTTGGAATTGCTGAGATACTTCCAGAAGTCTTTGAGAGTTCCTTGATAAATAGATGTGTATCATAATGAGCGTTGTTATGAAGAAAGACAGGAATGAAAGAGGGGAGTTGATAATTAATATTACAACTTTGATGAGCCAGACCTCTATATTTACCAGTGAGATGACAATGGTCTCTAACCTTTAGACCTTTACCAATTTTCTCCTCACAAATATGACAGACATTGTTTTTTATAAATTCCCTTTTTTCTTTACTTGTTAAGGACATTGGTTTATTGGTTTCTCTCATTATCTTGGTTAATCGAACACAGTCTTTTTCTAGTCGTTTCACAAACTCCTCTGGGGTATTTGAGCCTCTATACATCTCTAACTTGTTATATTTATCACCAACGGATGATTTGATATAATAACAAAAACCACAAGGAGTATGTTTTTGATATTTATTTGTGTATGATTCTTTTGGATCTGGAGAAGCAGTATCAATTTTTTCTAAAATACTTTCAAAATCAGCATATATAACAAATGGATGTTTGATCTTTTTATTTTCATCTTTGAATGTGATCTTTGAGCCTTCTTTAGGCATATTGATTACCGTTGATTTATGTTCGCCACAATAATTTGAATGTTTATCTAATCTTTCTTGTGAATTGAAGAAGTTAAGACAACGCAAACAAATATATATTTTATTTGTTCTCTTACAGACTTGTGGTTTTATTAATTTAGCAATATCTTTGATGTATGTATAATGTGAATTTTCGTCTGAATTAAAATATAGAAGATTAATATGAGTTTGTTTACAATTGTCAGAAAGCTTTAAAACCTGAATGTTGTTTGTTTCTGTTAGACCATAAACATTAACTGATAAATTATTCATCTTTTCAAATTTAGGAATATCATTTAAAGTCATCGGAAACTTTAGATCTTTCGTATTTAATGTATTCTCATATTTTTTATAATGAGATACTCTTTCATCATGAAAATGTGGAGGATGTAAGTGTGCTAAAATAGACCAGAGAAAACATTTATTGTCTTTATTTTTGATATTGATAACTGCTTTTCTATTTTTGATAACACTGGGTAAATCAATGTAAGAAGAAGCTTTTAGAGGATCTGATTTAAGAATATGAATGTCTATGTAAATAATTTTTCCTATATTGAATCCACTTCCTACGATTGAATTATCCACATCTTGCTCTTGTTTAATAAGTTCATCATAGACTCCTGATGTTTTAAAATCTTGATATGAAGATATAAAGTGTGGCTCAGTTCTCATGTATGGTGCATCTATAACTCCTTCATCCTTTGTCATTTCTAATTTTACTCCCATATAAAATTTAAGTGGTTTCATTTCCTTTAGTGTTTTTTCAATCAACGTTTGAACAGCAGGTTTAACTATTTCTACAGCATCAACTATAGACTCTGGTTCAGGAGGTTTGAAGTTAAAGACTCTTATTTTAATATGTCCTTTGAATGCTCCATCAGAGTTTTTAGTTGTGATAAAATTTGATAAATGTAGATTTGTTTTAAGATGTATTTTGAAGCCTTTCTTGAGGATATTTTTATTACATGTAGAACAGTGTTTTGTTTCAGGTGGAAGAGGGGAAAGTTTGTTTAAAATGTTGTATGTATGTTTTGCGGTGAGAATATGTTGTTTATAATATTTTACTTCCTTCTCGCAAGTATCACAATAAACCATATTTATAGCGTGAGAAAACGTGGTGTTTTATATATATCACTGTGCTTAAAATAAAACACTTTTGAGCTTTACAGCTCCGTTTTATATATATCGCTGTGCTTAAACTAAAACACTTTTTCACTCAGAATCATCTAAGTCATAACTATCACATGAATACTCAGAATCATACTCAGAGTCATCAATAAAGCTACTCTCATAACTATCATTTGAGCACAAACTATTAGTATCATAACTATCATCTGTGTTCAATGAAATACTATCATCACCATCGTCCGAGTTCAATGAAATACTATCATCACTATCGTCCGAGTTCAATGAAATAGTAAAATCTTCACTGCTGTAATGACTCATATTTAATTAGCAGAAAAAACCTTTCCATCTATACCAATATACTTTCTTTCATTAACGGATTCAATCTCTACATTTTTAATATCAAAAGTTATCTTTAAATAATCTCTAACTATCATAGAACGAAATGACATTTCACCAGAAATATTAACATCATTCATTTTACTTAGATCTACACCCTTTGGATTATTAAAGAAAATACAAATGTCTCCTCTAGAATTATTAATGGTCTTATCATTCTTTTTCAAAGTATCGTGGTCAATCACTTTTTCAAGCTTTGAATAAATTGCCAGGAGTAGAGGAGAAACTTTTGTTAGATTTACTTTAATGGATGTCTTTCCAGGTATAGTTAGAGCTCTTCCTTTAAATGAAATAGAGGGGCTCATGTTATTTTCCATAACTGGTTTTACCCAAAAATTTCCATATTTATCTTTGTTCAATTTAACATCTTTGACATATTTTTCTATATCTTCCACCGAAGTAGAGATTGATTGAAATTTGTCTTTTGTGCTTTGAAACATTGTATTTATTAATGAATAAACTTGCGTTTAGTTTAAGTAAAAATTTACTATATAAATATGATAAGTTCTGAAGGATATTTAGAATTTCCAGACTCTCCATATGATAAATTAGAGAATTGTCCAGCTTGTGATAGAATAGGGCTTAATAATGAGGGTTCATATAAACAATGTTTATTCTGTGATTATATTCTAATTAATGATAATAAGAAATATAAAAAAACATATAACTCTTTTAAATTAGAACCAAAAATGAATTACTTTACAAGATTAATAAGAGAGATGAATGTTAAGCATTATGGTGATAATACACCATTTCTTACAAGGAAAGAGACTCTTTGTATTGAGGAAATGTATAAGGGTTTAATGATATTTATTATTCAAAATAATTTTAATGGAAATGTTAATACAAGATACTATATAAATAAAATAATGAATTATTTTGAAATTAAACCCGAACTCAGGATAAAATATAGAGTTTCTAAAATAGCTCAAAAAAAGTTAGATGACTTGTTTTCCAAATATATAAATGAATGATTTTTTACCCGTTTGGGAAAATAAGATAAAGTTTAATAACCATAAAAACATTCCAAATTCATTGAGATGTCTAATAGTTGGTTCAAGCGGATGTGGGAAAACCTGTTTACTTTTAAAGATGCTCCTTGGTCCTAATTTTTTAGATTATGATAATTTAATAATTTTTACAAAGTCAAGTTTTCAACCCGAGTATCAACTACTCTCACAGGGTTTTAATGCAGGTCTTAAAAAGGAAGACATTATCGGTTTATTTAAACTTCAAAACAAACTGAATGATTATAATATTGAAGATATAATACAATTATTTTGTGATACACAGAAATCAAAATCGAAACCCATAACTTGTATTCTCAGTGATAATACGGATGATATACCTTCACCTCAAGATTTAGATAAATCAAAAAAGAACCTCGTCATCTTTGATGATTGTGTTAATGAGAGAAACCAAACAGTAATGGATAGCTACTATACAAGAGGGAGACATTCTTCTTGTAATTGTATATATCTTAGTCAATCATATTTTCAACTCCCTCGACGCTCAATAAGAAACAATGCCAATACTTTTATTTTATTTAAGTTAAATTCAATAGATGTAAATAATTTTTGGAGAGATAATTGCTCTACGTTATGTAGTAAAAAAGAATTTGAAAATTATATGAAACACACGATTGGAAAATATAAATATATTGTTGTGAAACAAGATGAGATACTAAATGATATTTTTCAATAAATAAATACAGAAAATGAATACCGAAGAAAGAGAAAGAAAGTTTAAGGAACATCAACAATTAGTTTCAAAAGTTGTTAAACAACAGGAAGAGATAAAGAAGAAACGGAGACAGAAACTAACTGGTGAAGAAGCCTTTGAAAGAAAACAAGAGAAATTCTTTAAACCACTTTTGAAAACTCAACACTCACCTACAGTTCCCACGGTAGAATTTACTCCGAAAAAACTTCAAATGCTCAAAGATTTTAGTCAGATAACAAAACAAGAACTTGGTGAATTAGAATATGATGACGAGGGATTATTTCGGAAACTTGAGCAGGTAAATCAACCCCCTAATTATGTTGTGGAAGCTCTTCAAAACAATGAATATTCGGCGGGTTCAAAAACCAGAGCAGGTCTCATTCCAACAGAAGAACCAGCAGTGTTTCATCTTGTGGAAGAAAAGGTATTGATATTTAATGATGAATTGATGTTCTTGAGTTCTACTCAACCAAATGTTAAATTAACTCCAAGATTAATGTTTCTTCTAACAAACCCCGGATTCAGCGGTTCAAAATATTTTGAGGAACCACTTGATATGGAAAGAGAGGAAGATAGGGTATATATTGAGTTGTTAAATGCACTTGATTATGGAGTTTCTGTTGCTGGTAAAAGTAAGAAGAATGAGAAGGAGAAACATATTATTGATGCTTTAAGTAAACTTGGTTCAGGTGTTAGTTTTCTTCCAAATGACCCATCACAATTAGTTAATAGGCTATTATTGTTGTTAGGTAGTAAGAAGGCTGGAAACAACAATTGTTTTAATGAATCCTCAGCCATTTTAGATCAGTTGATGAATATGAAAATAATTAATAAATGTCAATACAAAGATATTTTATTAGATATTAAATAAGATGAGAAGCACAATTCTTAGTTTTAATTTCACAACGAGCGATTACACAGCTTCATTCCCTTACCCACTACAACTTGACCCCCTTACCTCATATGAGGCATCTTTATTGTCGATGGAAACTTATAATACCTTGTTTAATATCACAGAGAAAAACAGCAAGTTTAGTTATAATCCAGGAAGTGGATATAAAACTATAACTGTTTCACCTGGAGCTTACGAGATTTCTCAAATATCTTCAGAAGTCTCTCGCCTTATGAAAGAAAAAGGTGATGAACCAAAAAATATTGTAATAGATATTCAAAAACACACTTCAAAATCAACTATTAAACTTAAAAATAATTATAAAGTTGATTTCACGATTGAAAATTCGTTTAGAGAGCTATTGGGTTTCTCTTCAAAAAAGATTGAAAATAACGGGACGTTTTACAGTGATAATGTTATCCAAATATCCTCCGGTATAAATTCAGTATTAATTCATTGTGATTTGATTGATGGTGCTTATAACGATGGAATAAGAACAAATACAATATTTTCATTCAGTGCATACTCAACCCCGATTGGTTATAAATTTAATATGGAACCAAAAAATCTTGTCTATTTACCTGTGTCAGGAAAAACCATATACAGAGTAAATTTTAGGATAACCGACCAAGATAATCGTATGATATCCTTTAATGATGAAATTATATCCATCAGAATTCACCTACGTGAAGTTTTTCAATAAATAAATAATGGTTATTGTGAGAAAACACGAGTTGGGAAAATATAAAATAATTACAGGGGAGGGCATGTTCCTTTCACCAGACTATACAAGGTATGTGGGTAGAGGATACTATAAACCTAAGAGACAACGAGGTGTAGGTCATCAATTTCGAAATAAAGGAGATGGGATAATTGATACTCTAATGGGTATTGGTTCAACCATCCTTAAACATAAAGACCTAATTGGTTCAACTGCTTCTGCCGTGGGCTCCGTTGCGGGTGCTATAAAGAGTATAAAAGATGCTCAAAAGGAGTCTCATAAATTACAAGCAATCAAAGAAATAAAAAAAGGTAAAACTCAACTATCTTCACAAGAACGACAAAAAATCATTAAAATACTTGGGTCAGGGTTTCAACAATTTTAATGCTATATAAATACAAGTATGGAAGCGATTGATAGTATCTATGATTTGGATGATACGATTATCATTTCAAACTCCACTAAAAAGGAAGACTATTTTAAGGTAAATGCTATAACAGGAACAGACTGGAATTCAAACAGAACAAAAAGTTTTGAAATAAATAATCAACAAACTTACTTGAATATAGCTGATAGTTTCTTGCTGTGTAAATTTAAATTCACTAAGGCTGCGAATAATACTAATGCTACACTCGTAAATGATTTCTTCTGGAAAATGTTTGACAGTGTCCGCCTGTATATTGGAACACAAGAGGTTGAAGCGGTTGATTATGTCTCTGCTACATCTGAAATGATGAAATTTACACTATATTCGTTTAGTGATAGAATGGGTAAGGGAGCTGTTGAAGGTTTTATTCCTGATATGTCAACGGCTACAAACGCAGACCCTGGTTATAGTCAAAGGAAGTCAATGTATAATGATGAAACAAAAGCAGTGAATAGTTTTACCGTAGCAGTACCTCTTAAAGGTATATTTGGATTTTGCGATTATGATAAAGTTTTGTATGGTCTTAAAATTAGATTTCAACTACAAAGGAATGATAATGTAAATAGGTTGCTTTTTGGGGATGAAAATGCTTTTGGAGACAACAATAAATTTGTTATTAATGATTTGTGTTGGTATATCAGTGAATATACTCCTAATCTTAAAACGGAAGAGATGTTAAATAGAAGACTTAACTCAAAGAAACCGCTAAATGTATCATACCTTAAAAGAAGATGTCAACACGTTAAACTGGAACACACTACCTACACTTGGAATTTGGGTGTTCTTCAAGGAAAGCCACGATACCTCTGGCTCATTTTTAAAAAACCAGATGGAGAGGACGGTACTAATAAGAATAATGCGCTGAGTGATAATGCTAAGGTGAAACAACTTCGGGTTTCTCTTGATGGCACATTTTATCCGCGAGATAGATTGGAAATTGATTGGGAAAAAAATGATTATGCGGAAGCCTACAAGTCCTACCAAAAGGTGTGTGAAAGTAATGGTAATAATGATCCTATTTTGGATATGGTTGCGTTTCAAAAACTTTATACAATCTACACAATTGACCTGAGTTCTCAAAAGGAAACTATAAAGTCTAATCGAGTGGATACTTCTCTATACATTGAAAGAGGGGAGAGTGAAGAGGTTAATGCATATTGTTTGCTTTTGGAGGAAACAGAATTACAGATTAATACAGATAATGGTGTTATGATTAATATCACATAGGTTTTTTCTCATAAATAAATGGTTGGGGTATATGTTAATCAAATCAATCTTAATAAATTAACATCTTGTATTCAAAATCAAAAGCCTTGTATTATTAATGTTAATACAATTCAAAGAAAAGGAGCTGTAAGAATTGATGTTTTACTCACACACACACAAGTAAAAACACTAAATGATGTTGGATCACTTAAAATTAAAATGACGAAACCTATGTTAAAGAAATATTCAATAGATGAGTCAAGAGGAGGATTTCTCCCGTTTCTAATTCCTTTATTTGCTGGTTTAAGTGCGGCGGGAGCATTGACTGGTGGTATTTCAGCAGCGGTAAAAACTGCTAACGAAAGGAAGGCACAACTAAAAGCTCAAAAAGAATTGGAAAGACATAACAAGGAGTTGGAGAAACAAATTAGTGGAAGTGGTGTAATTGTAGATTTTGCTCAAAAACTTGAAAGTCTACCTGATAAAGCTAGATTGTTGGTTGGAGATATGCTTTCCTCTATCGCTCAAGCGGGTGTTAAACTAACTAAACGGGGTAATGGATTGTATCTTTCTCATAAATAAATGGATAAATGGTTTAAACAATTTGGAAAGAATACAACGTCAAATATAGAACTAGCTAAGTATTGTAAAACACTAAAAATTGATAATGTGGTTATTTGTATGAGAGATGAATTAATACATATAAATAAGAATACAAAGAATATTATTATGAATTTAGACACACAGAATGGTTCTCATTGGGTTTGTATTCATAATAGTCAGGATAAATATTATTTTGATAGTTATGGTATGCCACCACCTGTTGAAGTAATACAATTCTTACAGAATGGTGTTTATCAAACATTCCAAGTTCAAGAAATTAATTCTAAATGTTGTGGCCAATTATGTTTATATGTATTATTTCAACTCAACAATAATGAAAATTTTTATGATATCATTTTTAATCTAATATAAATGACTTATGTTGGAAAAGATGGTTCTATCTTTGGAAAATCCTCTCAGGATATTGATTTATCAAATTATTATACAAAGGCACAGGCTGAACGACAAAAATATAGTGTAAGTAAAAATATTAATATGAAGAATACTTATAAATTAATCAATTATCCAAACCCTACAGATGCGAATGACTTAATTAGATTAAGTGATTTATCACAATATATATTTTTAAAGAAAACAGCACGTTTTGTGAAAGAAGTAAAATTTACAACCACAACACCTGGTTATACTGACCATACACCTTTCCTCATTGAATTTAACTACCTGCTTACAATTGAATTTTATAAAGAAGGACATTTAGTTAATATGCGAATTAATAAATGGGGGTATGATATGCCTGATTTAGGGTATAATTGGTCTTTTTCAATAAACATAGAAGACCTACATGATTTAAATCAGTCTCGTAAAGAAGAATATTATCCACTTGGTGAGGATAAGGATTTATGTGGAAGTACAATTAGTAAACAACAAATACGTGATTTTAAGAAAAGAAAAATATATGATAGTATAGCGATGGTTCGCATGACAAAGAAGGAAGGTAATGAGATAAGGATAGAAAGCCGAGGAATACAAACCGATTTGGTAGTGGGAAGATGGGGTGGTATTACCTGTCATAATATTAATCTCACATATATTTCTGATACATAAATGGCAGGAAGAAGACTACAAGATAATTATAATTTTTGTATTCAAGGATACCTACAAGAAAAGGGTGCTCGGTATTACATACCTTATGATTTGGAGCATATACATGGGAATTTTGTCATAAAAAACTGGCCTTATACTGATATTGTTAAACCCACAAATAGAGACTTGTTTAAAATATTAAATAAAAATGAACTTCTCAAAGTTATGAAATATAAAACTCTTTTAGAAATCGTCAACAAATCTTATTGGTATCCTATTATGAGAAAAATAATTATAGATACAAGAATATCTCAAAATCCAGATGAGTATATGTATAATATTCTTTGGGGTTCAAACTCAAGGGTAGCAAGGGATGAGGAAGGAGTTGAAGAAGAGAAGGAGGAAAGAGAGAAAAAGGAGAAGGAGGAAAGGGAGAGGGAGGAGAAGGAGGAGAGGGAGAAAAAGGAGGAGAAGGAGGAGAGGGAGAAAAAGGAGAAGGAGGAAAGGGAGAAAAGGGAGAAGGAGGAAAGGGAGAAAAGGGAGAAAAAGGAGAAGGAGGAGAGGGAGAAAATGGAGGAGGAGGAGAGGGAGATGGAAATCAGTGAGATTCATAAAAGATTGAGTGTATTAAAGCAAATAAATCAATCTCAACGCACCGAAGAGGAAATTAAAGAATTAACACCTCTTATGAAGATAATAGTTTCAAAAATAAGAACGTCAATGTCTTCAATTTCAGGGAGGAGATTTAAACGAGAAAGTGGTGAAGAAGAAGAAGAAGAAGAAGGAAAAGATTATGTGATTGATGATGTTGGTGTCATTGACTTTAGTTAGTTTTTATTTGTAAATAAATGGAGGAGAGAGTGAAGGCATTCCTTAGGATTCTTTATGTTTTAAAAATAAAGATTGAAATGTATATGTTGAAAACCAAAAAGGTTTTGATACTCTGTCGGAATTTTTCTGATAAATAAATATGAGTTATTGTCTCAAATGTAAAAAGAAAACTAAATCTAAAAATATCTCTTATGTTAAAGCTAAAAATAATAGAGTTTATCAAAAAGGAATATGTCAAGTATGTGGCTCTAAAAAGTGCCAATTCATCTCTCCTAAAAGAGGAGGAGACATACAAAAGTTTCTGTCAGGAAGTAAATTTACAACAACTGGAATTCCAGGGGAATTACACCTTCCAGGGTATTCTTTCTGTGGTCCAGGAACAAACTTGGATAAAAGATTAGATGAGGCTGACAATCCTAAACCTTGGTCTAAACCTACAAATAGGGTTGACGAAGTGTGTATGAAGCATGATATTGCTTATGGGAAAACCACTACGTTGACTGAAAAACATAAAGCCGACAGCGAAATGTTGTATAATTTGTCTTTGATACAAAATCCAACGTTGAGAGAGAAAGTTGATAGGTTTATTGTGAGAAATTTGATAAATGCTAAATTGAAACTTGGTCTTGGTTATTCCTCAAAAAACTATTAGGCTCTAATGATGTCATCAAGACTGAGGAGCTTTTGGCTGAAGAATTACACAAACCTATAATCACAAAGTTTAAAAGAAGGAAGGTTTATTCTAAATACACCGACCACATATGGTCCGCTGATTTAATTGAATTGAATAATGACAGGGGATACAGGTATGCTTTAACCGTTATTGATTTGAGGAGTAGATTTGCCTGGGTTGTCCCTTTAAAAAATAAAAGGGGTGATACTTTAATGTTAGCCTTTAAGCTAATATTTGATCGGGATAAAAGGAAACCAAAGAAGTTATGGACTGATGAGGGAACAGAGTTCTATAACAAAATATTCATGAAATTTCTTAAGGGGAAGGGTATTAAATTATACAGCACCTTTAATGAAGGAAAGGCAGTTGTTATTGAGCGTTTTAATCGTACTTTGAAAGAGAAATTATATAAAAAATTCACAGAACTCGGTTCTCAAAAATGGGTGTATTTAATTCAGGATATTGTAGATGATTACAACAATACAGTTCATTCATCAACAAAATCAAAACCATCAGAAACATTTACAAAATTAGAATATGAAAAGGAGATTAATTTGAGAAAGCCCAAGTTCAAAGTTGGTGATATGGTAAGGATATACAAATGGAAAAGCCATTTTGAGAAAGGTTATACACAAAAATGGACTCGTGAATTATTTAAAATCGTTGATGTAATGGCTACAAACCCTTGGACTTACAAATTAAATGATTTAAATGGAGAAGAAATCTTGGGTTCATTTTACTCGCAAGAATTACAAAAAACACAAGTAAGCAGATAATACCCTTGAAAATAATAAATAAATAAAAAAAATGTAATGGGGATACGTTTTTAAATCTGTGAACCACAAACACAGAATCCCTCAACTTTTCAGTTGGGGCTTAACTTTTGTTTGTGTGTACAATGGGGATACGTTTTTAAACCTGTGAACCCCAAACACAGAATCCCTCAACTTTTCAGTTGGGGCTTAACTTTTGTGTGTGTATAATGGGGATACGTTTTTAAACCTGTGAACCCCAAACACAGAATCCCTCAACTTTTCAGTTGGGGCTTAACTTTTGTATGTGTATAATGGGGATACGTTTTTAAATCTGTGAACCCCAAACACAGAATCCCTCAACTTTTCAGTTGGGGCTTAACTTTTGTGTGTGTGTATGTGTGAGTGAGTCATAATAATATACAAACCCTAACCCAACCCCATCCCTAACCCAAACCCATCCCTAACCCAACCCATCCCTAACCCAACCCCATCCCTAACCCAACCCCATCCCCAACCCAACCCCATCCCTAACCCAACCCCATCCCTAACCCAACCCCATCCCTAACCCAACCCCATCCCCAACCCAACCCCATCCCTAACCCAACCCCATCCCTAACCCAACCCCATCCCTAACCCAACCCCATCCCTAACCCAACCCCAACCCTAACCCTCACATTCAAAATCCCAACCCTAACCCAACCCCATCCCTAACCCAATCCCAACCCTAACCCTCACATTCAAAATCCCAACCCTAACCCAACCCCATCCCTAACCCAACTCCATCCCTAACCCAACCTAATCCCTAACCCTCACATTCAAAATCCCACCCTAACCCTAACATAATCTTTTTTTTTCTTCTTTTTTAAAAATACGTATTTCTTTTTTTTTCTTCTTTTTTTAAATACGTATTTCATTTTTATTTTTTTTCCTCTTCCTCCAATTCTGTCTTTCAAGGCTTTCAAGTTTGAAGAAGTAGAAATGGGAAGAAAGAATTTTCCAGCATTTTCTTCCTCGAACTTTCTTGATATTGCTTAAATCAAGCGTCATTAAACAAAGAACATTGTTCATTGCTTTAGAATGCAAAGAGTCTCCAAGATGTACCCCACAGGTAGAGTCTCCAAAATAAAACCAACTTTCCAAGTTCCCAAGGTATAACCACAATCCTGTTGAGTCTCCAAGATAGGTATCACATTCCGAGTTATCAAAACAAAACCCCCATTCAGAGTCTCCAAAACGAAACCAGTTTTCAAAGTCTCCAAGGTAAAACTCTTTTCCTAATTTTATGAAATTTAGTGAGTCTCCAAGGTAGGCTCCACAGTTAGAACCATCTAGGCAAACCTCATAATTTGTTTTTCCCAAATTTAGTGAGTCTCCAAGGTAGGCTCCACAGTTAGAACCATCTAGGCAAACCTCATAATTTGTTTTTCCCAAATTTAGTGAGTCTCCAAGGTAGGCTCCACAGTTAGAACCATCTAGGCAGACCTCATAATTTGTTTTTCCCAAATTCAGTGAGTCTCCAAGGTAGGCTCCACAGTTAGAACCATCTAGGCAAACCTCATAATTTGTTTTTCCCAAATTTAGTGAGTCTCCAAGGTAGGCTCCACAGTTAGAACCATCTAGGCAAACCTCATAATTTGTTTTTCCCAAATTTAGTGAGTCTCCAAGGTAGGCTCCACAGTTAGAACCATCTAGGCAGACCTCATAATTTGTTTTTCCCAAATTTAGTGAGTCTCCAAGGTATAACTCTTTGGCTGGGTCATCAAGGTAGAACTCGTTCAGTGGGTTTTGTTTTGATAACTCACAATAAGTATCATCATGGTAGAACTCTTTTTCAGGATTTTGTGGATCTCCAAGGTATAACTCTTTGGCTGGGTCATCAAGGTAGAACTCGTTCTGTGGGTCTTGGTTGTTCAAAAGATCTTCAAACAAAAAAATAACTTTATCCCAAGTTGTGTTAAAAGTAGAATTTTCATTTCGTAGCTCAGATACAATTTCCTCCATCGACAAGAGGTTCGAGTCCAGTTCATCAATCTGAAGGTTGAGCGCTACACAGGTAGTAGGACTCCAAGGAATAGCAAAGTTATCCCATTCCATTTCGGCATAGGAGTCCATTCTCAAGTGAAGCAGAAAGCGTGTTTGAAAAAGCCTGTGTGGTCGGTGCCTTTTATAAGAAGGGCTGGGTGTGTGTCATTTCCTGTGGAAATTCCCTGGGCGTGTCTTAACTGGAAATGATGTGATGGAAATTCCCTGAAAATGATGTTATGTATTACCTGGAAATGATACAATGCTGAAGAGTTTATAAAGTGGGTGGGACTTAGCAAAAGTGGGCGGAGCTTAGCAAAAGTGGGCGGGGTGTAGCAAAAAGTGGGCGTGGCTTAACAAAAAGTGGGCGGGGCTTAGTAAAAGGTGGGCGTGGCTTACCAAAAAGTGGGCGGGGTTTTTCCAAAAAGTGGACGGAGCTTAACAAAAGGTGGGCAGAGCCTACCAAAAAGTGTGTGGCACTGGAGGCGCTCAAATAAGAACATTGAGGGAGGTTTACCATTTTATCTTAGCTCAGTTAAAATATCTTAATAAAGAACCAAACTCAAACATATTTTTTGTTAATATATTAGATGGTGAAGAGAGTGGCAAGAGAATTAAATTATTTCCCACGCATAAACAAATATTTGTAGGGTCGTTGTTTGAGTGGGTTATATTCACCAGATGATATTAAGAGTAAAAGGTTAAAAGGTCCATAAGGTCAGAAGGATCACAGGTGTTTAAGTGGTCTAATGAATAAGGATAGCATGTCAAAAGGTTAGAAGGTTCGTAAAGAACAGGGTGAGAGAAATATAGGTGTTTAGGGTCAATGAGGGAGGGAAAGAATTAATATGGAAGTGAATGGGTCAAAGATTAATCTGCCAGATGATATGTAGAAGAAGGATGATAGGTCTATAAGAGAAAACAAATATTTGTAGTGTTTGAGTGGTCTAATGAACAACATTAAGGATAGGTACTACAGACAAAAGGTTCATAAAGATGAGGGTGGGAGAAATAGAGGTGTTTATGATTTTTGAAAAAGACAAGGGGGTAAATGACATTAGATAGGGATTTCCCATGTTAAACGGAGGTGTCCCAGAAGCAACATTATTACACTACTCACATCACTTGGTCAGTGTCATGTCCAAATATCAGCTTCCTTACTCAAAAGGTGCCTGAGTTAATGTAATGTAATTACTGTAATAAGATTACTGCAATTACTGTAATGATTACTGTAATTACTGTAATTACCGGAACTGTAATTACTGTAATTACCTCAGGTAATTACTGTAATGTAATTACTGTAATGTAATAAGAAATGTAATTAATTAAATAAGTACGGGTTCCAACAACAAGTTCCAACAACAAGTTCCAACAACAAGTTCCAACAGCAAGTTCCAACAACAAGTTCCAACAACAAGTTCCAACAAGTTCCAACAAGTGCCAACAGCAAGTTCCAACAACAAGTTCCAACAACAAGTTCCAACAAGTTCCAACAGCAAGTTCCAACAACAAGTTCCAACAAGTTCCAACAGCAAGTTCCAACAGCAAGTTCCAACAACAAGTTCCAACAACAAGTTCCAACAAGTTCCAACAAGTGCCAACAGCAAGTTCCAACAACAAGTTCCAACAACAAGTTCCAACAAGTTCCAACAGCAAGTTCCAACAACAAGTTCCAACAAGTTCCAACAGCAAGTTCCAACAGCAAGTTCCAACAACAAGTTCCAACAACAAGTTCCAACAAGTTCCAACAAGTGCCAACAGCAAGTTCCAACAACAAGTTCCAACAACAAGTTCCAACAAGTTCCAACAGCAAGTTCCAACAACAAGTTCCAACAAGTTCCAACAGCAAGTTCCAACAGCAAGTTCCAACAACAAGTTCCAACAAGTTCCAACAAGTGCCAACAGCAAGTTCCAACAACAAGTTCCAACAACACGTTCCAACAACAAGTTCCAACAAGTTCCAACAGCAAGTTCCAACAACAAGTTCCAACAACAAGTTCCAACAGCAAGTTCCAACAGCAAGTTCCAACAACAAGTTCCAACAACAAGTTTCCAACAAGTTCCAACAAGTGCCAACAGCAAGTTCCAACAACAAGTTCCAACAACAAGTTCCAACAAGTTCCAACAGCAAGTTCCAACAACAAGTTCCAACAAGTTCCAACAGCAAGTTCCAACAGCAAGTTCCAACAACAAGTTCCAACAAGTTCCAACAGCAAGTTCCAACAACAAGTTCCAACAAGTTCCAACAACAAGTTCCAACAAGTTCCAACAGCAAGTTCCAACAACAAGTTCCAACAAGTTCCAACAACAAGTTCCAACAGCAAGTTCCAACAACAAGTTCCAACAACAAGTTCCAACAGCAAGTCCCAACAACAAGTTCCAACAAGTTCCAACAACAAGTTCCAACAAGTTCCAACAGCAAGTTCCAACAACAAGTTCCAACAAGTTCCAACAACAAGTTCCAACAGCAAGTCCCAACAACAAGTTCCAACAAGTTCCAACAACAAGTTCCAACAAGTTCCAACAGCAAGTTCCAACAACAAGTTCCAACAAGTTCCAACAACAAGTTCCAACAGCAAGTTCCAACAAGTTCCAACAAGTGCCAACAGCAAGTTCCAAAACAGTGTGAACATTAACCCACACCAAAACCTCTGACATCCCACCATTAACACCTATTGTAAGCGTGCCGAATCAGTAAGCATCACCCCTTCTATGAGCCTCGACCAGAGGGTGGTTGTTACTCACAAACACCATTTCCTGTAATTATCTCTCACTAGGGCATGCCCGTACTATATATATATCTAAAATTATATCCCCCGCCGAGCAAGTCGCTGGCTCCAAGTCGAGTGCTTTGAACAAAAAAAAAGAAGTACTCTAAACGGTGGTTTTTTATTCAACCGTGGAGCATGTCTCAAAGGCTTCTTGATGGACCTGGACAAAATTTGATGCAATTTTTTTTCTCAATCGCCATCTTTCATCATAATTCTGGACCGGCATGAGGGGGGGTTGTCTGTCATGAATTTATAGGCATGGCGGGAAAACTGAAAAAAATTATTTATTTAAAACGGGTGTACACGATTGTACACGTGTACGGACGGACCTTACCGAACCGGCAAACAAGTCGCTTCATGCACATCAGTGGTGCGTTTCTTCGTGGCGCGTGTCAGAAGAATTACATAGCGCAGGAAAAATACGTATTTACAGAAATCGTTAAAAAAAACTCGGATAATCGCTAAAATCGTTGTGGCCGGTGTACCATATTGGAAATATATATATATATAAATATAATTCCGTTTCCCGGTTCCCTGTCGCTCGCCGAGCGCCGAGCAAGTCAAGTGCTTCGAACAAGTGCAAAAAAAAGTAGTACTTTATCCGTGTGCGGGTGGGTAAACGAGTGTACCGGCCTTACACGTCCTGGAAGCAAGCGGTCGCAAGGTGCACACTTGCTTCGTTTGCTTCCAGGTTACAGTAAGGCCCTTTAATAACCAGCGCAAAAATACGTATTTACAGAAATCATTTTAAAAAAACGAATAAATTGCTACAGTCGTTTATCGAAATCCCATTCGTGATGGCTCACGCCACCTATATCGCGGCATCGGTGCGCAAAGAAGCCCCAGACCACCTGCTCCCCCATGTATGTACCCATAACTTCCAAGTTCGTAAATCATATTGGACCAAACAAGACACACTCACCTTTTAAAGACTTGTTTGTGTCCAGTTGATGTCAGCGGTGCCTCCAAGATTGTCAGGGAATTTGTAGTGGGGGACTCACAGGACTCCAATGACCGGACACAGGTTACAAAAGGTCTAGTTTATTAAACTGTATTCACTTCATCCAATTACCAAAATGATACCGCATAATATAATGGATCAGGTTAACTCTTTTCGCTGGTCCTTCTCGTTCATCCGACACTCCCGTTCGGTCAGCGCTTCACGTAGCAAGTACTCGACTCCAGCCGCAGCTCCCGCTTATATGGACCAACTCGACTTAATCCTCTGTCCGCTGAACTCGTAATCTCTTCTCCGCTGACGTTACTGGTCGCCTTCCTGGCGCCAGCTAGCCCCCCCTGTTGTGAGTTCCATTTATCAAACAATAGGGGGGTGCTCCAGCCTGGGGCTGTGACCAGGTGTTTCAAGAGATTATCATGTTCGTGCACATTCCTAACTCATTTACAAACTCGTCCTTCACAGAGTTTGCATGTAAAATGTATTTGCTTTGTTACCAGGTTAATTAATAAGTTACCAGTGCCAATTAATAAGTTACGCTGAGTTACACTTCCACACAAACCTGCTTTTTTAGTTCTACTTCCTTGAGGAACAGAGAAACCCAAGGTATCACCGCCATCGGAACGAGGGTCAAGCTGGGCTCAAGTCTTTCACGAACCTGCTGGCCAGGCCCAACGTTCAAATATGGTTGGAGGAGGAATTTGTCATTTGTTCCGGCTGCCTGCGAAAGCTCGCCCATGCTTCCTGAAGTACACTGGGATCTGCAACGTCGACCAACGAAGACTGGCAGACCGTCAGTGAAAAGGCACGGTCATGTGAAGTCCAGCAGGGTTCAGAAAGATGTCGTAGGAGGTCAAGCAGGGTTCAGAAAGAGGTCAGAGGAGGTTCAGCAGGGTTCAGAAAGAGGTCATAGGAGGTCCAGCAGGGTACAGAAAGAGGTCGCAGTAGGTCCAGCAGGGTTCAGAAAGAGGTCATGTGAAGTCCAGCAGGGTTCAGATAGAGGTCATGTGAAGTTCAGCAGGGTTCAGAAAGAGGTCATGTGAAGTCCAGCAGGGTTCAGAAAAGTTGGTGCATTCATTTGTGTTCAGCTGCAATTCCGAGTACTTGTCAGAGGCCTTTGTGCGCGTGGCTCAGGAACGTGCACGTCTGCGACAACCGGAGACCCCTTACGTTGATCACTCATTATTGCAGCACTAAAACATATCAGTAGGAGTGATAGCTAGTAGTCACATGGGCCAGTGGCGCAATGGATAACGCGTCTGACTACGAATCAGAAGATTGTAGGTTCGACTCCTACCTGGCTCAAAACTGATTTTGACTTCACTTTTAGCAATATTTAATGAAGTCGCGTGGTCGCTTTGGTTCTTCAACATATTTTCCTGAAGTCGAATTCATTGGAGTGGTAGTCCACCCCTTGGTGACGATTGAGTAACCTTGGTCACCTCTTTAAAATACAGTCGCGACCCTCGCGTCAAGGATTTGGCAACAGATTATGTCATCTTCCCGTTCCAAACCTGCTTTTTTAGTTCTACTTCCTTGAGGAACAGAGAAACCCAAGGTATCACCGCCATCGGAACGAGGGTCAAGCTGGGCTCAAGTCTTGGACGAACCTGCTGGCCAGGCCCAACGTTCAAATATGGTTGGAGGAGGAATTTGTCATTTGTTCCGGCTGCCTGCGAAAGCTCGCCCATGCTTCCTGAAGTACACTGGGATCTGCAACGTCGACCAACGAAGACTGGCAGACCGTCAGTGAAAAGGCACGGTCATGTGAAGTCCAGCAGGGTTCAGAAAGATGTCGTAGGAGGTCAAGCAGGGTTCAGAAAGAGGTCAGAGGAGGTTCAGCAGGGTTCAGAAAGAGGTCATAGGAGGTCCAGCAGGGTACAGAAAGAGGTCGCAGTAGGTCCAGCAGGGCTCAGAAAGAGGTCATGTGAAGTCCAGCAGGGTTCAGATAGAGGTCATGTGAAGTCCAGCAGGGTTCAGATAGAGGTCATGTGAAGTCCAGCAGGGTTCAGAAAGATGTCGTAGGAGGTAAATCAGGGTTCAGAAAGAGGTCAGAGGAGGTTCAGCAGGGTTCAGAAAGAGGTCATAGGAGGTCCAGCAGGGTACAGAAAGAGGTCGCAGTAGGTCCAGCAGGGTTCAGAAAGAGGTCATGTGAAGTCCAGCAGGGTTCAGATAGAGGTCATGTGAAGTCCAGCAGGGTTCAGAAAGGAGTCATGTGAAGTCCAGCAGGGTTCAGATATATGTCATGTGAAGTCCAGCAGGGTTCAGAAAAGTTGGTGCATTCATTTGTGTTCAGCTGCAATTCCGAGTACTTGTCAGAGGCCTTTGTGCGCATGGCTCAGGAACGTGCACGTCTGCGACAACCGGAGACCCCTTACGTTGATCACTCATTATTGCAGCACTAAAACATATCAGTAGGAGTGATAGCTAGTAGTCACATGGGCCAGTGGCGCAATGGATAACGCATCTGACTACGAATCAGAAGATTGTAGGTTCGACTCCTACCTGGCTCAAAACTGATTTTGACTTCACTTTTAGCAATATTTAATGAAGTCGCGTGGTCGCTTTGCTTCTTCAACATATTTTCCTGAAGTCGAATTCATTGGAGTGGTAGTCCACCCCTTGGTGACGATTGAGTAACCTTGGTCACCTCTTTAAAATACAGTCGCGACCCTCGCGTCAAGGATTTGGCAACAGATTACGTCATCTTCCCGTTCCAAACCTGCTTTTTTAGTTCTACTTCCTTGAGGAACAGAGAAACCCAAGGTATCACCGCCATCGGAACGAGGGTCAAGCTGGGCTCAAGTCTTTCACGAACCTGCTGGCCAGGCCCAACGTTCAAATATGGTTGGAGGAGGAATTTGTCATTTGTTCCGGCTGCCTGCGAAAGCTCGCCCATGCTTCCTGAAGTACACTGGGATCTGCAACGTCGACCAACGAAGACTGGCAGACCGTCAGTGAAAAGGCACGGTCATGTGAAGTCCAGCAGGGTTCAGAAAGATGTCGTAGGAGGTCAAGCAGGGTTCAGAAAGAGGTCAGAGGAGGTTCAGCAGGGTTCAGAAAGAGGTCATAGGAGGTCCAGCAGGGTACAGAAAGAGGTCGCAGTAGGTCCAGCAGGGTTCAGAAAGAGGTCATGTGAAGTCCAGCAGGGTTCAGATAGAGGTCATGTGAAGTCCAGCAGGGTACAGATAGAGGTCATGTGAAGTCCAGCAGGGTTCAGAAAGATGTCGTAGGAGGTCAATCAGGGTTCAGAAAGAGGTCAGAGGAGGTTCAGCAGGGTTCAGAAAGAGGTCATAGGAGGTCCAGCAGGGTACAGAAAGAGGTCATAGGAGGTCCAGCAGGGTACAGAAAGAGGTCGCAGTAGGTCCAGCAGGGTTCAGATATATGTCATGTGAAGTCCAGCATGGTTCAGATAGAGGTCGTGTGAAGTCCAGCAGGGTTCAGATAGAGGTCATGTGAAGTTCAGCAGGGTTCAGAAAGAGGTCATGTGAAGTCCAGCAGGGTTCAGAAAAGTTGGTGCATTCATTTGTGTTCAGCTGCAATTCCGAGTACTTGTCAGAGGCCTTTGTGCGCGTGGCTCAGGAACGTGCACGTCTGTGACAACCGGAGACCCCTTACGTTGATCACTCATTATTGCAGCACTAAAACATATCAGTAGGAGTGATAGCTAGTCGTCACATGGGCCAGTGGCGCAATGGATAACGCGTCTGACAACGAATCAGAAGATTGTAGGTTCGACTCCTACCTGGCTCAAAACTGATTTTGACTTCACTTTTAGCAATATTTAATGAAGTCGCGTGGTCGCTTTGCTTCTTCAACATATTTTCCTGAAGTCGAATTCATTGGAGTGGTAGTTCACCCCTTGGTGACGATTGAGTAACCTTGGTCACCTCTTTAAAATACAGTCGCGACCCTCGCGTCAAGGATTTGGCAACAGATTACGTCATCTTCCCGTTCCAAACCTGCTTTTTTAGTTCTACTTCCTTGAGGAACAGAGAAACCCAAGGTATCACCGCCATCGGAACGAGGGTCAAGCTGGGCTCAAGTCTTTCACGAACCTGCTGGCCAGGCCCAACGTTCAAATATGGTTGGAGGAGGAATTTGTCATTTGTTCCGGCTGCCTGCGAAAGCTCGCCCATGCTTCCTGAAGTACACTGGGATCTGCAACGTCGACCAACGAAGACTGGCAGACCGTCAGTGAAAAGGCACGGTCATGTGAAGTCCAGCAGGGTTCAGAAAGATGTCGTAGGAGGTCAAGCAGGGTTCAGAAAGAGGTCAGAGGAGGTTCAGCAGGGTTCAGAAAGAGGTCATAGGAGGTCCAGCAGGGTACAGAAAGAGGTCGCAGTCGGTCCAGCAGGGTTCAGAAAGAGGTCATGTGAAGTCCAGCAGGGTTCAGATAGAGGTCATGTGAAGTTCAGCAGGGTTCAGAAAGAGGTCATGTGAAATCCAGCAGGGTTCAGAAAAGTTGGTGCATTCATTTGTGTTCAGCTGCAATTCCGAGTACTTGTCAGAGGCCTTTGTGCGCGTGGCTCAGGAACGTGCACGTCTGCGACAACCGGAGACCCCTTACGTTGATCACTCATTATTGCAGCACTAAAACATATCAGTAGGAGTGATAGCTAGTAGTCACATGGGCCAGTGGCGCAATGGATAACACGTCTGACTACGAATCAGAAGATTGTAGGTTCGTACTTCCTACCTGGCTCAAAACTGATTTTGACTTCACTTTTAGCAATATTTAATGAAGTCGCGTGGTCGCTTTGCTTCTTCAACATATTTTCCTGAAGTCGAATTCATTGGAGTGGTAGTCCACCCCTTGGTGACGATTGAGTAACCTTGGTCACCTCTTTAAAATACAGTCGCGACCCTCGCGTCAAGGATTTGGCAACAGATTACGTCATCTTCCCGTTCCAAACCTGCTTTTTTAGTTCTACTTCCTTGAGGAACAGAGAAACCCAAGGTATCACCGCCATCGGAACGAGGGTCAAGCTGGGCTCAAGTCTTTCACGAACCTGCTGGCCAGGCCCAACGTTCAAATATGGTTGGAGGAGGAATTTGTCATTTGTTCCGGCTGCCTGCGAAAGCTCGCCCATGCTTCCTGAAGTACACTGGGATCTGCAACGTCGACCAACGAAGACTGGCAGACCGTCAGTGAAAAGGCACGGTCATGTGAAGTCCAGCAGGGTTCAGAAAGATGTCGTAGGAGGTCAAGCAGGGTTCAGAAAGAGGTCAGAGGAGGTTCAGCAGGGTTCAGAAAGAGGTCATAGGAGGTCAATCAGGGTTCAGAAAGAGGTCAGAGGAGGTTCAGCAGGGTTCAGAAAGAGGTCATAGGAGGTCCAGCAGGGTACAGAAAGAGGTCGCAGTAGGTCCAGCAGGGTTCAGAAAGAGGTCATGTGAAGTCCAGCAGGGTTCAGATAGAGGTCATGTGAAGTCCAGCAGGGTTCAGAAAGGAGTCATGTGAAGTCCAGCAGGGTTCAGATATATGTCATGTGAAGTCCAGCATGGTTCAGATAGAGGTCGTGTGAAGTCCAGCAGGGTTCAGATAGAGGTCATGTGAAGCTCAGCAGGGTTCAGAAAGAGGTCATGTGAAGTCCAGCAGGGTTCAGAAAAGTTGGTGCATTCATTTGTGTTCAGCTGCAATTCCGAGTACTTGTCAGAGGCCTTTGTGCGCGTGGCTCAGGGACGTGCACGTCTGCGACAACCGGAGACCCCTTACGTTGATCACTCATTATTGCAGCACTAAAACATATCAGTAGGAGTGATAGCTAGTAGTCACATGGGCCAGTGGCACAATGGATAACGCATCTGACTACGAATCAGAAGATTGTAGGTTCGACTCCTACCTGGCTCAAAACTGATTTTGACTTCACTTTTGGCAATATTTAATGAAGTCGCGTGGTCGCTTTGCTTCTTCAACATATTTTCCTGAAGTCGAATTAATTGGAGTGGTAGTCCACCCCTTGGTGATGATTGAGTAACCTTGGTCACCTCTTTAAAATACAGTCGCGACCCTCGCGTCAAGGATTTGGCAACAGATTACGTCATCTTCCCGTTCCAAACCTGCTTTTTTAGTTCTACTTCCTTGAGGAACAGAGAAACCCAAGGTATCACCGCCATCGGAACGAGGGTCAAGCTGGGCTCAAGTCTTTCACGAACCTGCTGGCCAGGCCCAACGTTCAAATATGGTTGGAGGAGGAATTTGTCATTTGTTCCGGCTGCCTGCGAAAGCTCGCCCATGCTTCCTGAAGTACACTGGGATCTGCAACGTCGACCAACGAAGACTGGCAGACCGTCAGTGAAAAGGCACGGTCATGTGAAGTCCAGCAGGGTTCAGAAAGATGTCGTAGGAGGTCAAGCAGGGTTCAGAAAGAGGTCAGAGGAGGTTCAGCAGGGTTCAGAAAGAGGTCATAGGAGGTCCAGCAGGGTACAGAAAGAGGTCGCAGTAGGTCCAGCAGGGTTCAGAAAGAGGTCATGTGAAGTCCAGCAGGGTTCAGATAGAGGTCATGTGAAGTTCAGCAGGGTTCAGAAAGAGGTCATGTGAAATCCAGCAGGGTTCAGAAAAGTTGGTGCATTCATTTGTGTTCAGCTGCAATTCCGAGTACTTGTCAGAGGCCTTTGTGCGCGTGGCTCAGGAACGTGCACGTCTGCGACAACCGGAGACCCCTTACGTTGATCACTCATTATTGCAGCACTAAAACATATCAGTAGGAGTGATAGCTAGTAGTCACATGGGCCAGTGGCGCAATGGATAACACGTCTGACTACGAATCAGAAGATTGTAGGTTCGTACTTCCTACCTGGCTCAAAACTGATTTTGACTTCACTTTTAGCAATATTTAATGAAGTCGCGTGGTCGCTTTGCTTCTTCAACATATTTTCCTGAAGTCGAATTCATTGGAGTGGTAGTCCACCCCTTGGTGACGATTGAGTAACCTTGGTCACCTCTTTAAAATACAGTCGCGACCCTCGCGTCAAGGATTTGGCAACAGATTACGTCATCTTCCCGTTCCAAACCTGCTTTTTTAGTTCTACTTCCTTGAGGAACAGAGAAACCCAAGGTATCACCGCCATCGGAACGAGGGTCAAGCTGGGCTCAAGTCTTTCACGAACCTGCTGGCCAGGCCCAACGTTCAAATATGGTTGGAGGAGGAATTTGTCATTTGTTCCGGCTGCCTGCGAAAGCTCGCCCATGCTTCCTGAAGTACACTGGGATCTGCAACGTCGACCAACGAAGACTGGCAGACCGTCAGTGAAAAGGCACGGTCATGTGAAGTCCAGCAGGGTTCAGAAAGATGTCGTAGGAGGTCAAGCAGGGTTCAGAAAGAGGTCAGAGGAGGTTCAGCAGGGTTCAGAAAGAGGTCATAGGAGGTCAATCAGGGTTCAGAAAGAGGTCAGAGGAGGTTCAGCAGGGTTCAGAAAGAGGTCATAGGAGGTCCAGCAGGGTACAGAAAGAGGTCGCAGTAGGTCCAGCAGGGTTCAGAAAGAGGTCATGTGAAGTCCAGCAGGGTTCAGATAGAGGTCATGTGAAGTCCAGCAGGGTTCAGAAAGGAGTCATGTGAAGTCCAGCAGGGTTCAGATATATGTCATGTGAAGTCCAGCATGGTTCAGATAGAGGTCGTGTGAAGTCCAGCAGGGTTCAGATAGAGGTCATGTGAAGCTCAGCAGGGTTCAGAAAGAGGTCATGTGAAGTCCAGCAGGGTTCAGAAAAGTTGGTGCATTCATTTGTGTTCAGCTGCAATTCCGAGTACTTGTCAGAGGCCTTTGTGCGCGTGGCTCAGGGACGTGCACGTCTGCGACAACCGGAGACCCCTTACGTTGATCACTCATTATTGCAGCACTAAAACATATCAGTAGGAGTGATAGCTAGTAGTCACATGGGCCAGTGGCACAATGGATAACGCATCTGACTACGAATCAGAAGATTGTAGGTTCGACTCCTACCTGGCTCAAAACTGATTTTGACTTCACTTTTGGCAATATTTAATGAAGTCGCGTGGTCGCTTTGCTTCTTCAACATATTTTCCTGAAGTCGAATTAATTGGAGTGGTAGTCCACCCCTTGGTGATGATTGAGTAACCTTGGTCACCTCTTTAAAATACAGTCGCGACCCTCGCGTCAAGGATTTGGCAACAGATTACGTCATCTTCCCGTTCCAAACCTGCTTTTTTAGTTCTACTTCCTTGAGGAACAGAGAAACCCAAGGTATCACCGCCATCGGAACGAGGGTCAAGCTGGGCTCAAGTCTTTCACGAACCTGCTGGCCAGGCCCAACGTTCAAATATGGTTGGAGGAGGAATTTGTCATTTGTTCCGGCTGCCTGCGAAAGCTCGCCCATGCTTCCTGAAGTACACTGGGATCTGCAACGTCGACCAACGAAGACTGGCAGACCGTCAGTGAAAAGGCACGGTCATGTGAAGTCCAGCAGGGTTCAGAAAGATGTCGTAGGAGGTCAAGCAGGGTTCAGAAAGAGGTCAGAGGAGGTTCAGCAGGGTTCAGAAAGAGGTCATAGGAGGTCCAGCAGGGTACAGAAAGAGGTCGCAGTAGGTCCAGCAGGGTTCAGAAAGAGGTCATGTGAAGTCCAGCAGGGTTCAGATAGAGGTCATGTGAAGTTCAGCAGGGTTCAGAAAGAGGTCATGTGAAGTCCAGCAGGGTTCAGAAAAGTTGGTGCATTCATTTGTGTTCAGCTGCAATTCCGAGTACTTGTCAGAGGCCTTTGTGCGCGTGGCTCAGGAACGTGCACGTCTGCGACAACCAGAGACCCCTTACGTTGATCACTCATTATTGCAGCACTAAAACATATCAGTAGGAGTGATAGCTAGTAGTCACATGGGCCAGTGGCGCAATGGATAACGCATCTGACTACGAATCAGAAGATTGTAGGTTCGACTCCTACCTGGCTCAAAACTGATTTTGACTTCACTTTTAGCAATATTTAATGAAGTCGCGTGGTCGCTTTGCTTCTTCAACATATTTTCCTGAAGTCGAATTCATTGGAGTGGTAGTTCACCCCTTGGTGACGATTGAGTAACCTTGGTCACCTCTTTAAAATACAGTCGCGACCCTCGCGTCAAGGATTTGGCAACAGATTACGTCATCTTCCCGTTCCAAACCTGCTTTTTTAGTTCTACTTCCTTGAGGAACAGAGAAACCCAAGGTATCACCGCCATCGGAACGAGGGTCAAGCTGGGCTCAAGTCTTTCACGAACCTGCTGGCCAGGCCCAACGTTCAAATATGGTTGGAGGAGGAATTTGTCATTTGTTCCGGCTGCCTGCGAAAGCTCGCCCATGCTTCCTGAAGTACACTGGGATCTGCAACGTCGACCAACGAAGACTGGCAGACCGTCAGTGAAAAGGCACGGTCATGTGAAGTCCAGCAGGGTTCAGAAAGATGTCGTAGGAGGTCAAGCAGGGTTCAGAAAGAGGTCAGAGGAGGTTCAGCAGGGTTCAGAAAGAGGTCATAGGAGGTCCAGCAGGGTACAGAAAGAGGTCGCAGTAGGTCCAGCAGGGTTCAGAAAGAGGTCATGTGAAGTCCAGCAGGGTTCAGATAGAGGTCATGTGAAGTTCAGCAGGGTTCAGAAAGAGGTCATGTGAAGTCCAGCAGGGTTCAGAAAAGTTGGTGCATTCATTTGTGTTCAGCTGCAATTCCGAGTACTTGTCAGAGGCCTTTGTGCGCGTGGCTCAGGAACGTGCACGTCTGCGACAACCGGAGACCCCTTCCGTTGATCACTCATTATTGCAGCACTAAAACATATCAGTAGGAGTGATAGCTAGTAGTCACATGGGCCAGTGGCGCAATGGATAACGCGTCTGATTACGAATCAGAAGATTGTAGGTTCGACTCCTACCTGGCTCAAAACTGATTTTGACTTCACCTTTAGCAATATTTAATGAAGTCGCATGGTCGCTTTGCTTCTTCAACATATTTTCCTGAAGTCGAATTCATTGGAGTGGTAGTCCACCCCTTGGTGACGATTGAGTAACTTTGGTCACCTCTTTAAAATACAGTCGCGACCCTCGCGTCAAGGATTTGGCAACAGATTACGTCATCTTCCCGTTCCAAACCTGCTTTTTTAGTTCTACTTCCTTGAGGAACAGAGAAACCCAAGGTATCACCGCCATCGGAACGAGGGTCAAGCTGGGCTCAAGTCTTTCACGAACCTGCTGGCCAGGCCCAACGTTCAAATATGGTTGGAGGAGGAATTTGTCATTTGTTCCGGCTGCCTGCGAAAGCTCGCCCATGCTTCCTGAAGTACACTGGGATCTGCAACGTCGACTAACGAAGACTGGCAGACCGTCAGTGAAAAGGCACGGTCATGTGAAGTCCAGCAGGGTTCAGAAAGATGTCGTAGGAGGTCAAGCAGGGTTCAGAAAGAGGTCAGAGGAGGTTCAGCAGGGTTCAGAAAGAGGTCATGTGAAGTCCAGCAGGGTTCAGATAGAGGTCATGTGAAGTCCAGCAGGGTTCAGATAGAGGTCATGTGAAGTCCAGCAGGGTTCAGAAAGATGTCGTAGGAGGTCAATCAGGGTTCAGAAAGAGGTCAGAGGAGGTTCAGCAGGGTTCAGAAAGAGGTCATAGGAGGTCCAGCAGGGTACAGAAAGAGGTCGCAGTAGGTCCAGCAGGGTTCAGAAAGAGGTCATGTGAAGTCCAGCAGGGTTCAGATAGAGGTCATGTGAAGTCCAGCAGGGTTCAGAAAGGAGTCATGTGAAGTCCAGCAGGGTTCAGATATATGTCATGTGAAGTCCAGCAGGGTTCAGAAAAGTTGGTGCATTCATTTGTGTTCAGCTGCAATTCCGAGTACTTGTCAGAGGCCTTTGTGCGCGTGGCTCAGGAACGTGCACGTCTGCGACAACCGGAGACCCCTTACGTTGATCACTCATTATTGCAGCACTAAAACATATCAGTAGGAGTGATAGGTGAGAGCTAGTAGTCACATGGGCCAGTGGCGCAATGGATAACGCGTCTGACGACGAATCAGAAGATTGTAGGTTCGACTCCTACCTGGCTCAAAACTGATTTTGACTTCACTTTAGCAATATTTAATGAAGTCGCGTGGTCGCTTTGCTTCTTCAACATATTTTCCTGAAGTCGAATTCATTGGAGTGGTAGTCCACCCCTTGGTGACGATTGAGTAACCTTGGTCACCTCTTTAAAATACAGTCGCGACCCTCGCGTCAAGGATTTGGCAACAGATTACGTCATCTTCCCGTTCCAAACCTGCTTTTTTAGTTCTACTTCCTTGAGGAACAGAGAAACCCAAGGTATCACCGCCATCGGAACGAGGGTCAAGCTGGGCTCAAGTCTTTCACGAACCTGCTGGCCAGGCCCAACGTTCAAATATGGTTGGAGGAGGAATTTGTCATTTGTTCTGGCTGCCTGCGAAAGCTCGCCCATGCTTCCTGAAGAACACTGGGATCTGCAACGTCGACCAACGAAGACTGGCAGACCGTCAGTGAAAAGGCACGGTCATGTGAAGTCCAGCAGGGTTCAGAAAGATGTCGTAGGAGGTCAAGCAGGGTTCAGAAAGAGGTCAGAGGAGGTTCAGCAGGGTTCAGAAAGAGGTCATAGGAGGTCCAGCAGGGTACAGAAAGAGGTCGCAGTAGGTCCAGCATGGTTCAGAAAGAGGTCATGTGAAGTCCAGCAGGGTTCAGATAGAGGTCATGTGAAGTCCAGCAGGGTTCAGAAAGATGTCGTAGGAGGTCAAGCAGGGTTCAGAAAGAGGTCAGAGGAGGTTCAGCAGGGTTCAGAAAGAGGTCATAGGAGGTCAATCAGGGTTCAGAAAGAGGTCAGAGGAGGTTCAGCAGGGTTCAGAAAGAGGTCATAGGAGGTCCAGCAGGGTACAGAAAGAGGTCGCAGTAGGTCCAGCAGGGTTCAGAAAGAGGTCATGTGAAGTCCAGCAGGGTTCAGATAGAGGTCATGTGAAGTCCAGCAGGGTTCAGAAAGGAGTCATGTGAAGTCCAGCAGGGTTCAGATATATGTCATGTGAAGTCCAGCATGGTTCAGATAGAGGTCGTGTGAAGTCCAGCAGGGTTCCGATAGAGGTCATGTGAAGTTCAGCAGGGTTCAGAAAGAGGTCATGTGAAGTCCAGCAGGGTTCAGAAAAGTTGGTGCATTCATTTGTGTTCAGCTGCAATTCCGAGTACTTGTCAGAGGCCTTTGTGCGCGTGGCTCAGGGACGTGCACGTCTGCGACAACCGGAGACCCCTTACGTTGATCACTCATTATTGCAGCACTAAAACATATCAGTAGGAGTGATAGCTAGTAGTCACATGGGCCAGTGGCGCAATGGATAACGCGTCTGACTACGAATCAGAAGATTGTAGGTTCGACTCCTACCTGGCTCAAAACTTATTTTGACTTCACTTTTAGCAATATTTAATGAAGTCGCGTGGTCGCTTTGCTTCTTCATCATATTTTCCTGAAGTCGAATTCATTGGAGTGGTAGTCCACCCCTTGGTGACGATTGAGTAACCTTGGTCACCTCTTTAAAATACAGTCGCGACCCTCGCGTCAAGGATTTGGCAACAGATTACGTCATCTTCCCGTTCCAAACCTGCTTTTTTAGTTCTACTTCCTTGAGGAACAGAGAAACCCAAGGTATCACCGCCATCGGAACGAGGGTCAAGCTGGGCTCAAGTCTTTCACGAACCTGCTGGCCAGGCCCAACGTTCAAATATGGTTGGAGGAGGAATTTGTCATTTGTTCCGGCTGCCTGCGAAAGCTCGCCCATGCTTCCTGAAGTACACTGGGATCTGCAACGTCGACCAACGAAGACTGGCAGACCGTCAGTGAAAAGGCACGGTCATGTGAAGTCCAGCAGGGTTCAGAAAGATGTCGTAGGAGGTCAAGCAGGGTTCAGAAAGAGGTCAGAGGAGGTTCAGCAGGGTTCAGAAAGAGGTCATAGGAGGTCCAGCAGGGTACAGAAAGAGGTCGCAGTAGGTCCAGCAGGGTTCAGAAAGAGGTCATGTGAAGTCCAGCAGGGTTCAGATAGAGGTCATGTGAAGTTCAGCAGGGTTCAGAAAAGTTGGTGCATTCATTTGTGTTCAGCTGCAATTCCGAGTACTTGTCAGAGGCCTTTGTGCGCGTGGCTCAGGAACGTGCACGTCTGCGACAACCGGAGACCCCTTACGTTGATCACTCATTATTGCAGCACTAAAACATATCAGTAGGAGTGATAGCTAGTAGTCACATGGGCCAGTGGCGCAATGGATAACGCGTCTGACTACGAATCAGAAGATTGTAGGTTCGACTCCTACCTGGCTCAAAACTGATTTTGACTTCACTTTTAGCAATATTTAATGAAGTCGCGTGGTCGCTTTGCTTCTTCAACATATTTTCCTGAAGTCGAATTCATTGGAGTGGTAGTCCACCTCTTGGTGACGATTGAGTAACCTTGGTCACCTCTTTAAAATACAGTCGCGACCCTCGCGTCAAGGATTTGGCAACAGATTACGTCATCTTCCCGTTCCAAACCTGCTTTTTTAGTACTACTTCCTTGAGGAACAGAGAAACCCAAGGTATCACCGCCATCGGAACGAGGGTCAAGCTGGGCTCAAGTCTTGGACGAACCTGCTGGCCAGGCCCAACGTTCAAATATGGTTGGAGGAGGAATTTGTCATTTGTTCCGGCTGCCTGCGAAAGCTCGCCCATGCTTCCTGAAGTACACTGGGATCTGCAACGTCGACCAACGAAGACTGGCAGACCGTCAGTGAAAAGGCACGGTCATGTGAAGTCCAGCAGGGTTCAGAAAGATGTCGTAGGAGGTCAAGCAGGGTTCAGAAAGAGGTCAGAGGAGGTTCAGCAGGGTTCAGAAAGAGGTCATAGGAGGTCCAGCAGGGTTCAGAAAGAGGTCAGAGGAGGTTCAGCAGGGTTCAGAAAGAGGTCATAGGAGGTCCAGCAGGGTACAGAAAGAGGTCGCAGTAGGTCCAGCAGGGTTCAGAAAGAGGTCATGTGAAGTCCAGCAGGGTTCAGATAGAGGTCATGTGAAGTCCAGCAGGGTTCAGAAAGGAGTCATGTGAAGTCCAGCAGGGTTCAGATATATGTCATGTGACGTCCAGCATGGTTCAGATAGAGGTCGTGTGAAGTCCAGCAGGGTTCAGATAGAGGTCATGTGAAGTTCAGCAGGGTTCAGAAAGAGGTCATGTGAAGTCCAGCAGGGTTCAGAAAAGTTGGTGCATTCATTTGTGTTCAGCTGCAATTCCGAGTACTTGTCAGAGGCCTTTGTGCGCGTGGCTCAGGGACGTGCACGTCTGCGACAACCGGAGACCCCTTACGTTGATCACTCATTATTGCAGCACTAAAACATATCAGTAGGAGTGATAGCTAGTAGTCACATGGGCCAGTGGCACAATGGATAACGCATCTGACTACGAATCAGAAGATTGTAGGTTCGACTCCTACCTGGCTCAAAACTGATTTTGACTTCACTTTTGGCAATATTTAATGAAGTCGCGTGGTCGCTTTGCTTCTTCAACATATTTTCCTGAAGTCGAATTAATTGGAGTGGTAGTCCACCCCTTGGTGATGATTGAGTAACCTTGGTCACCTCTTTAAAATACAGTCGCGACCCTCGCGTCAAGGATTTGGCAACAGATTACGTCATCTTCCCGTTCCAAACCTGCTTTTTTAGTTCTACTTCCTTGAGGAACAGAGAAACCCAAGGTATCACCGCCATCGGAACGAGGGTCAAGCTGGGCTCAAGTCTTTCACGAACCTGCTGGCCAGGCCCAACGTTCAAATATGGTTGGAGGAGGAATTTGTCATTTGTTCCGGCTGCCTGCGAAAGCTCGCCCATGCTTCCTGAAGTACACTGGGATCTGCAACGTCGACCAACGAAGACTGGCAGACCGTCAGTGAAAAGGCACGGTCATGTGAAGTCCAGCAGGGTTCAGAAAGATGTCGTAGGAGGTCAAGCAGGGTTCAGAAAGAGGTCAGAGGAGGTTCAGCAGGGTTCAGAAAGAGGTCATAGGAGGTCCAGCAGGGTACAGAAAGAGGTCGCAGTAGGTCCAGCAGGGTTCAGAAAGAGGTCATGTGAAGTCCAGCAGGGTTCAGATAGAGGTCATGTGAAGTTCAGCAGGGTTCAGAAAGAGGTCATGTGAAGTCCAGCAGGGTTCAGAAAAGTTGGTGCATTCATTTGTGTTCAGCTGCAATTCCGAGTACTTGTCAGAGGCCTTTGTGCGCGTGGCTCAGGAACGTGCACGTCTGCGACAACCAGAGACCCCTTACGTTGATCACTCATTATTGCAGCACTAAAACATATCAGTAGGAGTGATAGCTAGTAGTCACATGGGCCAGTGGCGCAATGGATAACGCGTCTGACTACGAATCAGAAGATTGTAGGTTCGACTCCTACCTGGCTCAAAACTGATTTTGACTTCACTTTTAGCAATATTTAATGAAGTCGCGTGGTCGCTTTGCTTCTTCAACATATTTTCCTGAAGTCGAATTCATTGGAGTGGTAGTTCACCCCTTGGTGACGATTGAGTAACCTTGGTCACCTCTTTAAAATACAGTCGCGACCCTCGCGTCAAGGATTTGGCAACAGATTACGTCATCTTCCCGTTCCAAACCTGCTTTTTTAGTTCTACTTCCTTGAGGAACAGAGAAACCCAAGGTATCACCGCCATCGGAACGAGGGTCAAGCTGGGCTCAAGTCTTTCACGAACCTGCTGGCCAGGCCCAACGTTCAAATATGGTTGGAGGAGGAATTTGTTATTTGTTCCGGCTGCCTGCGAAAGCTCGCCCATGCTTCCTGAAGTACACTGGGATCTGCAACGTCGACCAACGAAGACTGGCAGACCGTCAGTGAAAAGGCACGGTCATGTGAAGTCCAGCAGGGTTCAGAAAGATGTCGTAGGAGGTCAAGCAGGGTTCAGAAAGAGGTCAGAGGAGGTTCAGCAGGGTTCAGAAAGAGGTCATAGGAGGTCCAGCAGGGTACAGAAAGAGGTCGCAGTAGGTCCAGCAGGGTTCAGAAAGAGGTCATGTGAAGTCCAGCAGGGTTCAGATAGAGGTCATGTGAAGTTCAGCAGGGTTCAGAAAGAGGTCATGTGAAGTCCAGCAGGGTTCAGAAAAGTTGGTGCATTCATTTGTGTTCAGCTGCAATTCCGAGTACTTGTCAGAGGCCTTTGTGCGCGTGGCTCAGGAACGTGCACGTCTGCGACAACCGGAGACCCCTTCCGTTGATCACTCATTATTGCAGCACTAAAACATATCAGTAGGAGTGATAGCTAGTAGTCACATGGGCCAGTGGCGCAATGGATAACGCGTCTGATTACGAATCAGAAGATTGTAGGTTCGACTCCTACCTGGCTCAAAACTGATTTTGACTTCACCTTTAGCAATATTTAATGAAGTCGCATGGTCGCTTTGCTTCTTCAACATATTTTCCTGAAGTCGAATTCATTGGAGTGGTAGTCCACCCCTTGGTGACGATTGAGTAACTTTGGTCACCTCTTTAAAATACAGTCGCGACCCTCGCGTCAAGGATTTGGCAACAGATTACGTCATCTTCCCGTTCCAAACCTGCTTTTTTAGTTCTACTTCCTTGAGGAACAGAGAAACCCAAGGTATCGCCGCCATCGGAACGAGGGTCAAGCTGGGCTCAAGTCTTTCACGAACCTGCTGGCCAGGCCCAACGTTCAAATATGGTTGGAGGAGGAATTTGTCATTTGTTCCGGCTGCCTGCGAAAGCTCGCCCATGCTTCCTGAAGTACACTGGGATCTGCAACGTCGACCAACGAAGACTGGCAGACCGTCAGTGAAAAGGCACGGTCATGTGAAGTCCAGCAGGGTTCAGAAAGATGTCGTAGGAGGTCAAGCAGGGTTCAGAAAGAGGTCAGAGGAGGTTCAGCAGGGTTCAGAAAGAGGTCATGTGAAGTCCAGCAGGGTTCAGATAGAGGTCATGTGAAGTCCAGCAGGGTTCAGATAGAGGTCATGTGAAGTCCAGCAGGGTTCAGAAAGATGTCGTAGGAGGTCAATCAGGGTTCAGAAAGAGGTCAGAGGAGGTTCAGCAGGGTTCAGAAAGAGGTCATAGGAGGTCCAGCAGGGTACAGAAAGAGGTCGCAGTAGGTCCAGCAGGGTTCAGAAAGAGGTCATGTGAAGTCCAGCAGGGTTCAGATAGAGGTCATGTGAAGTCCAGCAGGGTTCAGAAAGGAGTCATGTGAAGTCCAGCAGGGTTCAGATATATGTCATGTGAAGTCCAGCAGGGTTCAGAAAAGTTGGTGCATTCATTTGTGTTCAGCTGCAATTCCGAGTACTTGTCAGAGGCCTTTGTGCGCGTGGCTCAGGAACGTGCACGTCTGCGACAACCGGAGACCCCTTACGTTGATCACTCATTATTGCAGCACTAAAACATATCAGTAGGAGTGATAGGTGAGAGCTAGTAGTCACATGGGCCAGTGGCGCAATGGATAACGCGTCTGACTACGAATCAGAAGATTGTAGGTTCGACTCCTACCTGGCTCAAAACTTATTTTGACTTCACTTTTAGCAATATTTAATGAAGTCGCGTGGTCGCTTTGCTTCTTCATCATATTTTCCTGAAGTCGAATTCATTGGAGTGGTAGTCCACCCCTTGGTGACGATTGAGTAACCTTGGTCACCTCTTTAAAATACAGTCGCGACCCTCGCGTCAAGGATTTGGCAACAGATTACGTCATCTTCCCGTTCCAAACCTGCTTTTTTAGTTCTACTTCCTTGAGGAACAGAGAAACCCAAGGTATCACCGCCATCGGAACGAGGGTCAAGCTGGGCTCAAGTCTTTCACGAACCTGCTGGCCAGGCCCAACGTTCAAATATGGTTGGAGGAGGAATTTGACATTTGTTCCGGCTGCCTGCGAAAGCTCGCCCATGCTTCCTGAAGTACACTGGGATCTGCAACGTCGACCAACGAAGACTGGCAGACCGTCAGTGAAAAGGCACGGTCATGTGAAGTCCAGCAGGGTTCAGAAAGATGTCGTAGGAGGTCAAGCAGGGTTCAGAAAGAGGTCAGAGGAGGTTCAGCAGGGTTCAGAAAGAGGTCATAGGAGGTCCAGCAGGGTACAGAAAGAGGTCGCAGTAGGTCCAGCAGGGTTCAGAAAGAGGTCATGTGAAGTCCAGCAGGGTTCAGATAGAGGTCATGTGAAGTTCAGCAGGGTTCAGAAAAGTTGGTGCATTCATTTGTGTTCAGCTGCAATTCCGAGTACTTGTCAGAGGCCTTTGTGCGCGTGGCTCAGGAACGTGCACGTCTGCGACAACCGGAGACCCCTTACGTTGATCACTCATTATTGCAGCACTAAAACATATCAGTAGGAGTGATAGCTAGTAGTCACATGGGCCAGTGGCGCAATGGATAACGCGTCTGACTACGAATCAGAAGATTGTAGGTTCGACTCCTACCTGGCTCAAAACTGATTTTGACTTCACTTTTAGCAATATTTAATGAAGTCGCGTGGTCGCTTTGCTTCTTCAACATATTTTCCTGAAGTCGAATTCATTGGAGTGGTAGTCCACCTCTTGGTGACGATTGAGTAACCTTGGTCACCTCTTTAAAATACAGTCGCGACCCTCGCGTCAAGGATTTGGCAACAGATTACGTCATCTTCCCGTTCCAAACCTGCTTTTTTAGTTCTACTTCCTTGAGGAACAGAGAAACCCAAGGTATCACCGCCATCGGAACGAGGGTCAAGCTGGGCTCAAGTCTTGGACGAACCTGCTGGCCAGGCCCAACGTTCAAATATGGTTGGAGGAGGAATTTGTCATTTGTTCCGGCTGCCTGCGAAAGCTCGCCCATGCTTCCTGAAGTACACTGGGATCTGCAACGTCGACCAACGAAGACTGGCAGACCGTCAGTGAAAAGGCACGGTCATGTGAAGTCCAGCAGGGTTCAGAAAGATGTCGTAGGAGGTCAAGCAGGGTTCAGAAAGAGGTCAGAGGAGGTTCAGCAGGGTTCAGAAAGAGGTCATAGGAGGTCCAGCAGGGTTCAGAAAGAGGTCAGAGGAGGTTCAGCAGGGTTCAGAAAGAGGTCATAGGAGGTCCAGCAGGGTACAGAAAGAGGTCGCAGTAGGTCCAGCAGGGTTCAGAAAGAGGTCATGTGAAGTCCAGCAGGGTTCAGATAGAGGTCATGTGAAGTCCAGCAGGGTTCAGAAAGGAGTCATGTGAAGTCCAGCAGGGTTCAGATATATGTCATGTGACGTCCAGCATGGTTCAGATAGAGGTCGTGTGAAGTCCAGCAGGGTTCAGATAGAGGTCATGTGAAGTTCAGCAGGGTTCAGAAAGATGTCGTAGGAGGTCAAGCAGGGTTCAGAAAGAGGTCAGAGGAGGTTCAGCAGGGTTCAGAAAGAGGTCATAGGAGGTCCAGCAGGGTACAGAAAGAGGTCGCAGTAGGTCCAGCAGGGTTCAGAAAGAGGTCATGTGAAGTCCAGCAGGGTTCAGATAGAGGTCATGTGAAGTTCAGCAGGGTTCAGAAAGAGGTCATGTGAAGTCCAGCAGGGTTCAGAAAAGTTGGTGCATTCATTTGTGTTCAGCTGCAATTCCGAGTACTTGTCAGAGGCCTTTGTAGTCTAGTAGGAAGACTAGGTCCCCCTGCACCCCCCGGAGATATACTTCTAATCAGTGTTTCTAGATTGGAAGAAATGTGTAGAAAATGACTAGCTATGGCCCCAAGCTGAAATAATGTCCCACATACCATTTTTATGCAAATTACTGCTGCCATTATCAAAAAAAGACTAGGTCCCCCTGCACCCCCCGGAGATATACTTCTAATCAGTGTTTCTAGATTGGAAAAAATGTGTAGAAAATGACTAGCTATGGCCCCAAGCTGACAATATGTCCCACATACCATTTTTATGCAAATTACTGCTGCCATTATCAAAAAAAGACTAGGTCCCCCTGCACCCCCCGGAGATATACTTCTAATCAGTGTTTCTAGATTGGAAAAAATGTGTAGAAAATGACTAGCTATGGCCCCAAGCTGAAAAAATGTCCCACATACCATTTTTATGCAAATTACTGCTGCCATTATCAAAAAAAGACTAGGTCCCCCTGCACCCCCCGGAGATATACTGAAACTGGCAGTGACTGGTGATTGAAATGCGGTGCCTTTTTGTGTTTCAGGTCGAGGTACGTGAACTCCCCACGATCTACAGCAACCAGGAAGAGACTGATACCAGGGTGGTTCTGTACCTCCATCATGCTGCTACCATCGGATACAAGAACGCTGTAGTCAGAACACCGGACACAGACATCCTCCTGATCCTGCTCCACCATGCCCACAACATCAAGCTGACGGTGTACCTGGATACAGGGTCAGGGAAGCATCGCCAACTTGTCAACGTCTCTGAGCTGGCAGAATCCCTGGGAGAGGACTACTGTGCCACTCTCCTGGGGTACTATGTGTTCAGCGGAGAAGACTGCACCAGTGCCTTCAAAGGGAAGGGAAAAGTCGGGCCCTTGAAAAAGCTGGAGAAGAATCCCAGGTTTCACAGGGCATTCGGTGAATTTCACAGGGTATTTAGAAAAATAAAACTTTGTGTTAACGTCTGTGTAGACGGACCTTAATATGAGTCTATTATTTCGTAAAACTGTGATTATTTTGTAAATAAAGCACTAATTAGCATACTAGTATACCATAGACACATGTAATCATGTTATGAATAGTTCTATCATGATCTATGCCCTTCAAAACATGGGTCTAGACACCTTCATTTTTCAATTATCTGCAATATTGGCTGAGATATGTCAAAAATCGTTTTTTTGATAATGGCAGCAGTAATTTGCATAAAAATGGTATGTGGGACATTGTTTCAGCTTGGGGCCATAGCTAGTCATTTTCTACACATTTTTTCCAATCTAGAAACACTGGTTAGAAGTATATCTCCGGGGGTGCAGGGGGACCTAGTCTTTTTTTGATAATGGCAGCAGTAATTTGCATAAAAATGGTATGTGGGACATTTTTTCAGCTTGGGGCCATAGCTAGTCATTTTCTACACATTGTTTCCAATCTAGAAACACTGATTAGAAGTATATCTCCGGGGGGTGCAGGGGGACCTAGTCTTCCTACTAGACTATTGTGCGCGTGGCTCAGGAACGTGCACGTCTGCGACAACCAGAGACCCCTTACGTTGATCACTCATTATTGCAGCACTAAAACATATCAGTAGGAGTGATAGCTAGTAGTCACATGGGCCAGTGGCGCAATGGATAACGCGTCTGACTACGAATCAGAAGATTGTAGGTTCGACTCCTACCTGGCTCAAAACTGATTTTGACTTCACTTTTAGCAATATTTAATGAAGTCGCGTGGTCGCTTTGCTTCTTCAACATATTTTCCTGAAGTCGAATTCATTGGAGTGGTAGTTCACCCCTTGGTGACGATTGAGTAACCTTGGTCACCTCTTTAAAATACAGTCGCGACCCTCGCGTCAAGGATTTGGCAACAGATTACGTCATCTTCCCGTTCCAAACCTGCTTTTTTAGTTCTACTTCCTTGAGGAACAGAGAAACCCAAGGTATCACCGCCATCGGAACGAGGGTCAAGCTGGGCTCAAGTCTTTCACGAACCTGCTGGCCAGGCCCAACGTTCAAATATGGTTGGAGGAGGAATTTGTCATTTGTTCCGGCTGCCTGCGAAAGCTCGCCCATGCTTCCTGAAGTACACTGGGATCTGCAACGTCGACCAACGAAGACTGGCAGACCGTCAGTGAAAAGGCACGGTCATGTGAAGTCCAGCAGGGTTCAGAAAGATGTCGTAGGAGGTCAAGCAGGGTTCAGAAAGAGGTCAGAGGAGGTTCAGCAGGGTTCAGAAAGAGGTCATAGGAGGTCCAGCAGGGTACAGAAAGAGGTCGCAGTAGGTCCAGCAGGGTTCAGAAAGAGGTCATGTGAAGTCCAGCAGGGTTCAGATAGAGGTCATGTGAAGTCCAGCAGGGTTCAGAAAGATGTCGTAGGAGGTCAATCAGTGTTCAGAAAGAGGTCAGAGGAGGTTCAGCAGGGTTCAGAAAGAGGTCATAGGAGGTCCAGCAGGGTACAGAAAGAGGTCGCAGTAGGTCCAGCAGGGTTCAGAAAGAGGTCATGTGAAGTCCAGCAGGGTTCAGATAGAGGTCATGTGAAGTCCAGCAGGGTTCAGAAAGGAGTCATGTGAAGTCCAGCAGGGTTCAGATATATGTCATGTGAAGTCCAGCAGGGTTCAGAAAAGTTGGTGCATTCATTTGTGTTCAGCTGCAATTCCGAGTACTTGTCAGAGGCCTTTGTGCGTGTGGCTCAGGAACGTGCACGTCTGCGACAACCGGAGACCCCTTACGTTGATCACTCATTATTGCAGCACTAAAACATATCAGTAGGAGTGATAGGTGAGAGCTAGTAGTCACATGGGCCAGTGGCGCAATGGATAACGCGTCTGACGACGAATCAGAAGATTGTAGGTTCGACTCCTACCTGGCTCAAAACTGATTTTGACTTCACTTTAGCAATATTTAACGAAGTCGCGTGGTCGCTTTGCTTCTTCAACATATTTTCCTGAAGTCGAATTCATTGGAGTGGTAGTCCACCCCTTGGTGACGATTGAGTAACCTTGGTCACCTCTTTAAAATACAGTCGCGACCCTCGCGTCAAGGATTTGGCAACAGATTACGTCATCTTCCCGTTCCAAACCTGCTTTTTTAGTTCTACTTCCTTGAGGAACAGAGAAACCCAAGGTATCACCGCCATCGGAACGAGGGTCAAGCTGGGCTCAAGTCTTTCACGAACCTGCTGGCCAGGCCCAACGTTCAAATATGGTTGGAGGAGGAATTTGTCATTTGTTCTGGCTGCCTGCGAAAGCTCGCCCATGCTTCCTGAAGAACACTGGGATCTGCAACGTCGACCAACGAAGACTGGCAGACCGTCAGTGAAAAGGCACGGTCATGTGAAGTCCAGCAGGGTTCAGAAAGATGTCGTAGGAGGTCAAGCAGGGTTCAGAAAGAGGTCAGAGGAGGTTCAGCAGGGTTCAGAAAGAGGTCATAGGAGGTCCAGCAGGGTACAGAAAGAGGTCGCAGTAGGTCCAGCATGGTTCAGAAAGAGGTCATGTGAAGTCCAGCAGGGTTCAGATAGAGGTCATGTGAAGTCCAGCAGGGTTCAGAAAGATGTCGTAGGAGGTCAAGCAGGGTTCAGAAAGAGGTCAGAGGAGGTTCAGCAGGGTTCAGAAAGAGGTCATAGGAGGTCAATCAGGGTTCAGAAAGAGGTCAGAGGAGGTTCAGCAGGGTTCAGAAAGAGGTCATAGGAGGTCCAGCAGGGTACAGAAAGAGGTCGCAGTAGGTCCAGCAGGGTTCAGAAAGAGGTCATGTGAAGTCCAGCAGGGTTCAGATAGAGGTCATGTGAAGTCCAGCAGGGTTCAGAAAGGAGTCATGTGAAGTCCAGCAGGGTTCAGATATATGTCATGTGAAGTCCAGCATGGTTCAGATAGAGGTCATGTGAAGTCCAGCAGGGTTCAGAAAGATGTCGTAGGAGGTCAAGCAGGGTTCAGAAAGAGGTCAGAGGAGGTTCAGCAGGGTTCAGAAAGAGGTCATAGGAGGTCAATCAGGGTTCAGAAAGAGGTCAGAGGAGGTTCAGCAGGGTTCAGAAAGAGGTCATAGGAGGTCCAGCAGGGTACAGAAAGAGGTCGCAGTAGGTCCAGCAGGGTTCAGAAAGAGGTCATGTGAAGTCCAGCAGGGTTCAGATAGAGGTCATGTGAAGTTCAGCAGGGTTCAGAAAAGTTGGTGCATTCATTTGTGTTCAGCTGCAATTCCGAGTACTTGTCAGAGGCCTTTGTGCGCGTGGCTCAGGAACGTGCACGTCTGCGACAACCGGAGACCCCTTACGTTGATCACTCATTATTGCAGCACTAAAACATATCAGTAGGAGTGATAGCTAGTAGTCACATGGGCCAGTGGCGCAATGGATAACGCGTCTGACTACGAATCAGAAGATTGTAGGTTCGACTCCTACCTGGCTCAAAACTGATTTTGACTTCACTTTTAGCAATATTTAATGAAGTCGCGTGGTCGCTTTGCTTCTTCAACATATTTTCCTGAAGTCGAATTCATTGGAGTGGTAGTCCACCTCTTGGTGACGATTGAGTAACCTTGGTCACCTCTTTAAAATACAGTCGCGACCCTCGCGTCAAGGATTTGGCAACAGATTACGTCATCTTCCCGTTCCAAACCTGCTTTTTTAGTTCTACTTCCTTGAGGAACAGAGAAACCCAAGGTATCACCGCCATCGGAACGAGGGTCAAGCTGGGCTCAAGTCTTGGACGAACCTGCTGGCCAGGCCCAACGTTCAAATATGGTTGGAGGAGGAATTTGTCATTTGTTCCGGCTGCCTGCGAAAGCTCGCCCATGCTTCCTGAAGTACACTGGGATCTGCAACGTCGACCAACGAAGACTGGCAGACCGTCAGTGAAAAGGCACGGTCATGTGAAGTCCAGCAGGGTTCAGAAAGATGTCGTAGGAGGTCAAGCAGGGTTCAGAAAGAGGTCAGAGGAGGTTCAGCAGGGTTCAGAAAGAGGTCATAGGAGGTCCAGCAGGGTACAGAAAGAGGTCGCAGTAGGTCCAGCATGGTTCAGAAAGAGGTCATGTGAAGTCCAGCAGGGTTCAGATAGAGGTCATGTGAAGTCCAGCAGGGTTCAGAAAGATGTCGTAGGAGGTCAAGCAGGGTTCAGAAAGAGGTCAGAGGAGGTTCAGCAGGGTTCAGAAAGAGGTCATAGGAGGTCCAGCAGGGTTCAGAAAGATGTCGTAGGAGGTCAAGCAGGGTTCAGAAAGAGGTCAGAGGAGGTTCAGCAGGGTTCAGAAAGAGGTCGCAGTAGGTCCAGCAGGGTTCAGAAAGAGGTCATGTGAAGTCCAGCAGGGTTCAGATAGAGGTCATGTGAAGTTCAGCAGGGTTCAGAAAGAGGTCATGTGAAGTCCAGCAGGGTTCAGAAAAGTTGGTGCATTCATTTGTGTTCAGCTGCAATTCCGAGTACTTGTCAGAGGCCTTTGTGCGCGTGGCTCAGGAACGTGCACGTCTGCGACAACCGGAGACCCCTTCCGTTGATCACTCATTATTGCAGCACTAAAACATATCAGTAGGAGTGATAGCTAGTAGTCACATGGGCCAGTGGCGCAATGGATAACGCGTCTGATTACGAATCAGACGATTGTAGGTTCGACTCCTACCTGGCTCAAAACTGATTTTGACTTCACCTTTAGCAATATTTAATGAAGTCGCATGGTCGCTTTGCTTCTTCAACATATTTTCCTGAAGTCGAATTCATTGGAGTGGTAGTCCACCCCTTGGTGACGATTGAGTAACTTTGGTCACCTCTTTAAAATACAGTCGCGACCCTCGCGTCAAGGATTTGGCAACAAATTACGTCATCTTCTCGTTCCAAACCTGCTTTTTTAGTTCTACTTCCTTGAGGAACAGAGAAACCCAAGGTATCACCGCCATCGGAACGAGGGTCAAGCTGGGCTCAAGTCTTTCACGAACCTGCTGGCCAGGCCCAACGTTCAAATATGGTTGGAGGAGGAATTTGTCATTTGTTCCGGCTGCCTGCGAAAGCTCGCCCATGCTTCCTGAAGTACACTGGGATCTGCAACGTCGACCAACGAAGACTGGCAGACCGTCAGTGAAAAGGCACGGTCATGTGAAGTCCAGCAGGGTTCAGAAAGATGTCGTAGGAGGTCAAGCAGGGTTCAGAAAGAGGTCAGAGGAGGTTCAGCAGGGTTCAGAAAGAGGTCATGTGAAGTCCAGCAGGGTTCAGATAGAGGTCATGTGAAGTCCAGCAGGGTTCAGATAGAGGTCATGTGAAGTCCAGCAGGGTTCAGAAAGATGTCGTAGGAGGTCAATCAGGGTTCAGAAAGAGGTCAGAGGAGGTTCAGCAGGGTTCAGAAAGAGGTCATAGGAGGTCCAGCAGGGTACAGAAAGAGGTCGCAGTAGGTCCAGCAGGGTTCAGAAAGAGGTCATGTGAAGTCCAGCAGGGTTCAGATAGAGGTCATGTGAAGTCCAGCAGGGTTCAGAAAGGAGTCATGTGAAGTCCAGCAGGGTTCAGATATATGTCATGTGAAGTCCAGCAGGGTTCAGAAAAGTTGGTGCATTCATTTGTGTTCAGCTGCAATTCCGAGTACTTGTCAGAGGCCTTTGTGCGCGTGGCTCAGGAACGTGCACGTCTGCGACAACCGGAGACCCCTTACGTTGATCACTCATTATTGCAGCACTAAAACATATCAGTAGGAGTGATAGGTGATAGCTAGTAGTCACATGGGCCAGTGGCGCAATGGATAACGCGTCTGACGACGAATCAGAAGATTGTAGGTTCGACTCCTACCTGGCTCAAAACTGATTTTGACTTCACTTTAGCAATATTTAATGAAGTCGCGTGGTCGCTTTGCTTCTTCAACATATTTTCCTGAAGTCGAATTCATTGGAGTGGTAGTCCACCCCTTGGTGACGATTGAGTAACCTTGGTCACCTCTTTAAAATACAGTCGCGACCCTCGCGTCAAGGATTTGGCAACAGATTACGTCATCTTCCCGTTCCAAACCTGCTTTTTTAGTTCTACTTCCTTGAGGAACAGAGAAACCCAAGGTATCACCGCCATCGGAACGAGGGTCAAGCTGGGCTCAAGTCTTTCACGAACCTGCTGGCCAGGCCCAACGTTCAAATATGGTTGGAGGAGGAATTTGTCATTTGTTCTGGCTGCCTGCGAAAGCTCGCCCATGCTTCCTGAAGAACACTGGGATCTGCAACGTCGACCAACGAAGACTGGCAGACCGTCAGTGAAAAGGCACGGTCATGTGAAGTCCAGCAGGGTTCAGAAAGATGTCGTAGGAGGTCAAGCAGGGTTCAGAAAGAGGTCAGAGGAGGTTCAGCAGGGTTCAGAAAGAGGTCATAGGAGGTCCAGCAGGGTACAGAAAGAGGTCGCAGTAGGTCCAGCATGGTTCAGAAAGAGGTCATGTGAAGTCCAGCAGGGTTCAGATAGAGGTCATGTGAAGTTCAGCAGGGTTCAGAAAGACGTCATGTGAAGTCCAGCAGGGTTCAGAAAAGTTGGTGCATTCATTTGTGTTCAGCTGCAATTCCGAGTACTTGTCAGAGGCCTTTGTGCGCGTGGCTCAGGAACGTGCACGTCTGCGACAACCAGAGACCCCTTACGTTGATCACTCATTATTGCAGCACTAAAACATATCAGTAGGAGTGATAGCTAGTAGTCACATGGGCCAGTGGCGCAATGGATAACGCGTCTGACTACGAATCAGAAGATTGTAGGTTCGACTCCTACCTGGCTCAAAACTGATTTTGACTTCACTTTTAGCAATATTTAATGAAGTCGCGTGGTCGCTTTGCTTCTTCAACATATTTTCCTGAAGTCGAATTCATTGGAGTGGTAGTTCACCCCTTGGTGACGATTGAGTAACCTTGGTCACCTCTTTAAAATACAGTCGCGACCCTCGCGTCAAGGATTTGGCAACAGATTACGTCATCTTCCCGTTCCAAACCTGCTTTTTTAGTTCTACTTCCTTGAGGAACAGAGAAACCCAAGGTATCACCGCCATCGGAACGAGGGTCAAGCTGGGCTCAAGTCTTTCACGAACCTGCTGGCCAGGCCCAACGTTCAAATATGGTTGGAGGAGGAATTTGTCATTTGTTCCGGCTGCCTGCGAAAGCTCGCCCATGCTTCCTGAAGTACACTGGGATCTGCAACGTCGACCAACGAAGACTGGCAGACCGTCAGTGAAAAGGCACGGTCATGTGAAGTCCAGCAGGGTTCAGAAAGATGTCGTAGGAGGTCAAGCAGGGTTCAGAAAGAGGTCAGAGGAGGTTCAGCAGGGTTCAGAAAGAGGTCATAGGAGGTCCAGCAGGGTACAGAAAGAGGTCGCAGTAGGTCCAGCAGGGTTCAGAAAGAGGTCATGTGAAGTCCAGCAGGGTTCAGATAGAGGTCATGTGAAGTTCAGCAGGGTTCAGAAAGAGGTCATGTGAAGTCCAGCAGGGTTCAGAAAAGTTGGTGCATTCATTTGTGTTCAGCTGCAATTCCGAGTACTTGTCAGAGGCCTTTGTGCGCGTGGCTCAGGAACGTGCACGTCTGCGACAACCGGAGACCCCTTCCGTTGATCACTCATTATTGCAGCACTAAAACATATCAGTAGGAGTGATAGCTAGTAGTCACATGGGCCAGTGGCGCAATGGATAACGCGTCTGATTACGAATCAGAAGATTGTAGGTTCGACTCCTACCTGGCTCAAAACTGATTTTGACTTCACCTTTAGCAATATTTAATGAAGTCGCATGGTCGCTTTGCTTCTTCAACATATTTTCCTGAAGTCGAATTCATTGGAGTGGTAGTCCACCCCTTGGTGACGATTGAGTAACTTTGGTCACCTCTTTAAAATACAGTCGCGACCCTCGCGTCAAGGATTTGGCAACAGATTACGTCATCTTCCCGTTCCAAACCTGCTTTTTTAGTTCTACTTCCTTGAGGAACAGAGAAACCCAAGGTATCACCGCCATCGGAACGAGGGTCAAGCTGGGCTCAAGTCTTTCACGAACCTGCTGGCCAGGCCCAACGTTCAAATATGGTTGGAGGAGGAATTTGTCATTTGTTCCGGCTGCCTGCGAAAGCTCGCCCATGCTTCCTGAAGTACACTGGGATCTGCAACGTCGACCAACGAAGACTGGCAGACCGTCAGTGAAAAGGCACGGTCATGTGAAGTCCAGCAGGGTTCAGAAAGATGTCGTAGGAGGTCAAGCAGGGTTCAGAAAGAGGTCAGAGGAGGTTCAGCAGGGTTCAGAAAGAGGTCATGTGAAGTCCAGCAGGGTTCAGATAGAGGTCATGTGAAGTCCAGCAGGGTTCAGATAGAGGTCATGTGAAGTCCAGCAGGGTTCAGAAAGATGTCGTAGGAGGTCAATCAGTGTTCAGAAAGAGGTCAGAGGAGGTTCAGCAGGGTTCAGAAAGAGGTCATAGGAGGTCCAGCAGGGTACAGAAAGAGGTCGCAGTAGGTCCAGCAGGGTTCAGAAAGAGGTCATGTGAAGTCCAGCAGGGTTCAGATAGAGGTCATGTGAAGTCCAGCAGGGTTCAGAAAGGAGTCATGTGAAGTCCAGCAGGGTTCAGATATATGTCATGTGAAGTCCAGCAGGGTTCAGAAAAGTTGGTGCATTCATTTGTGTTCAGCTGCAATTCCGAGTACTTGTCAGAGGCCTTTGTGCGCGTGGCTCAGGAACGTGCACGTCTGCGACAACCGGAGACCCCTTACGTTGATCACTCATTATTGCAGCACTAAAACATATCAGTAGGAGTGATAGGTGAGAGCTAGTAGTCACATGGGCCAGTGGCGCAATGGATAACGCGTCTGACGACGAATCAGAAGATTGTAGGTTCGACTCCTACCTGGCTCAAAACTGATTTTGACTTCACTTTAGCAATATTTAACGAAGTCGCGTGGTCGCTTTGCTTCTTCAACATATTTTCCTGAAGTCGAATTCATTGGAGTGGTAGTCCACCCCTTGGTGACGATTGAGTAACCTTGGTCACCTCTTTAAAATACAGTCGCGGCCCTCGCGTCAAGGATTTGGCAACAGATTACGTCATCTTCCCGTTCCAAACCTGCTTTTTTAGTTCTACTTCCTTGAGGAACAGAGAAACCCAAGGTATCACCGCCATCGGAACGAGGGTCAAGCTGGGCTCAAGTCTTTCACGAACCTGCTGGCCAGGCCCAACGTTCAAATATGGTTGGAGGAGGAATTTGTCATTTGTTCTGGCTGCCTGCGAAAGCTCGCCCATGCTTCCTGAAGAACACTGGGATCTGCAACGTCGACCAACGAAGACTGGCAGACCGTCAGTGAAAAGGCACGGTCATGTGAAGTCCAGCAGGGTTCAGAAAGATGTCGTAGGAGGTCAAGCAGGGTTCAGAAAGAGGTCAGAGGAGGTTCAGCAGGGTTCAGAAAGAGGTCATAGGAGGTCCAGCAGGGTACAGAAAGAGGTCGCAGTAGGTCCAGCATGGTTCAGAAAGAGGTCATGTGAAGTCCAGCAGGGTTCAGATAGAGGTCATGTGAAGTCCAGCAGGGTTCAGAAAGATGTCGTAGGAGGTCAAGCAGGGTTCAGAAAGAGGTCAGAGGAGGTTCAGCAGGGTTCAGAAAGAGGTCATAGGAGGTCAATCAGGGTTCAGAAAGAGGTCAGAGGAGGTTCAGCAGGGTTCAGAAAGAGGTCATAGGAGGTCCAGCAGGGTACAGAAAGAGGTCGCAGTAGGTCCAGCAGGGTTCAGAAAGAGGTCATGTGAAGTCCAGCAGGGTTCAGATAGAGGTCATGTGAAGTCCAGCAGGGTTCAGAAAGGAGTCATGTGAAGTCCAGCAGGGTTCAGATATATGTCATGTGAAGTCCAGCATGGTTCAGATAGAGGTCATGTGAAGTCCAGCAGGGTTCAGAAAGATGTCGTAGGAGGTCAAGCAGGGTTCAGAAAGAGGTCAGAGGAGGTTCAGCAGGGTTCAGAAAGAGGTCATAGGAGGTCAATCAGGGTTCAGAAAGAGGTCAGAGGAGGTTCAGCAGGGTTCAGAAAGAGGTCATAGGAGGTCCAGCAGGGTACAGAAAGAGGTCGCAGTAGGTCCAGCAGGGTTCAGAAAGAGGTCATGTGAAGTCCAGCAGGGTTCAGATAGAGGTCATGTGAAGTTCAGCAGGGTTCAGAAAAGTTGGTGCATTCATTTGTGTTCAGCTGCAATTCCGAGTACTTGTCAGAGGCCTTTGTGCGCGTGGCTCAGGAACGTGCACGTCTGCGACAACCGGAGACCCCTTACGTTGATCACTCATTATTGCAGCACTAAAACATATCAGTAGGAGTGATAGCTAGTAGTCACATGGGCCAGTGGCGCAATGGATAACGCGTCTGACTACGAATCAGAAGATTGTAGGTTCGACTCCTACCTGGCTCAAAACTGATTTTGACTTCACTTTTAGCAATATTTAATGAAGTCGCGTGGTCGCTTTGCTTCTTCAACATATTTTCCTGAAGTCGAATTCATTGGAGTGGTAGTCCACCTCTTGGTGACGATTGAGTAACCTTGGTCACCTCTTTAAAATACAGTCGCGACCCTCGCGTCAAGGATTTGGCAACAGATTACGTCATCTTCCCGTTCCAAACCTGCTTTTTTAGTTCTACTTCCTTGAGGAACAGAGAAACCCAAGGTATCACCGCCATCGGAACGAGGGTCAAGCTGGGCTCAAGTCTTGGACGAACCTGCTGGCCAGGCCCAACGTTCAAATATGGTTGGAGGAGGAATTTGTCATTTGTTCCGGCTGCCTGCGAAAGCTCGCCCATGCTTCCTGAAGTACACTGGGATCTGCAACGTCGACCAACGAAGACTGGCAGACCGTCAGTGAAAAGGCACGGTCATGTGAAGTCCAGCAGGGTTCAGAAAGATGTCGTAGGAGGTCAAGCAGGGTTCAGAAAGAGGTCAGAGGAGGTTCAGCAGGGTTCAGAAAGAGGTCATAGGAGGTCCAGCAGGGTACAGAAAGAGGTCGCAGTAGGTCCAGCATGGTTCAGAAAGAGGTCATGTGAAGTCCAGCAGGGTTCAGATAGAGGTCATGTGAAGTCCAGCAGGGTTCAGAAAGATGTCGTAGGAGGTCAAGCAGGGTTCAGAAAGAGGTCAGAGGAGGTTCAGCAGGGTTCAGAAAGAGGTCATAGGAGGTCCAGCAGGGTTCAGAAAGATGTCGTAGGAGGTCAAGCAGGGTTCAGAAAGAGGTCAGAGGAGGTTCAGCAGGGTTCAGAAAGAGGTCGCAGTAGGTCCAGCAGGGTTCAGAAAGAGGTCATGTGAAGTCCAGCAGGGTTCAGATAGAGGTCATGTGAAGTTCAGCAGGGTTCAGAAAGAGGTCATGTGAAGTCCAGCAGGGTTCAGAAAAGTTGGTGCATTCATTTGTGTTCAGCTGCAATTCCGAGTACTTGTCAGAGGCCTTTGTGCGCGTGGCTCAGGAACGTGCACGTCTGCGACAACCGGAGACCCCTTCCGTTGATCACTCATTATTGCAGCACTAAAACATATCAGTAGGAGTGATAGCTAGTAGTCACATGGGCCAGTGGCGCAATGGATAACGCGTCTGATTACGAATCAGAAGATTGTAGGTTCGACTCCTACCTGGCTCAAAACTGATTTTGACTTCACCTTTAGCAATATTTAATGAAGTCGCATGGTCGCTTTGCTTCTTCAACATATTTTCCTGAAGTCGAATTCATTGGAGTGGTAGTCCACCCCTTGGTGACGATTGAGTAACTTTGGTCACCTCTTTAAAATACAGTCGCGACCCTCGCGTCAAGGATTTGGCAACAGATTACGTCATCTTCCCGTTCCAAACCTGCTTTTTTAGTTCTACTTCCTTGAGGAACAGAGAAACCCAAGGTATCACCGCCATCGGAACGAGGGTCAAGCTGGGCTCAAGTCTTTCACGAACCTGCTGGCCAGGCCCAACGTTCAAATATGGTTGGAGGAGGAATTTGTCATTTGTTCCGGCTGCCTGCGAAAGCTCGCCCATGCTTCCTGAAGTACACTGGGATCTGCAACGTCGACCAACGAAGACTGGCAGACCGTCAGTGAAAAGGCACGGTCATGTGAAGTCCAGCAGGGTTCAGAAAGATGTCGTAGGAGGTCAAGCAGGGTTCAGAAAGAGGTCAGAGGAGGTTCAGCAGGGTTCAGAAAGAGGTCATGTGAAGTCCAGCAGGGTTCAGATAGAGGTCATGTGAAGTCCAGCAGGGTTCAGATAGAGGTCATGTGAAGTCCAGCAGGGTTCAGAAAGATGTCGTAGGAGGTCAATCAGGGTTCAGAAAGAGGTCAGAGGAGGTTCAGCAGGGTTCAGAAAGAGGTCATAGGAGGTCCAGCAGGGTACAGAAAGAGGTCGCAGTAGGTCCAGCAGGGTTCAGATAGAGGTCATGTGAAGTCCAGCAGGGTTCAGAAAGGAGTCATGTGAAGTCCAGCAGGGTTCAGATATATGTCATGTGAAGTCCAGCAGGGTTCAGAAAAGTTGGTGCATTCATTTGTGTTCAGCTGCAATTCCGAGTACTTGTCAGAGGCCTTTGTGCGCGTGGCTCAGGAACGTGCACGTCTGCGACAACCGGAGACCCCTTACGTTGATCACTCATTATTGCAGCACTAAAACATATCAGTAGGAGTGATAGGTGATAGCTAGTAGTCACATGGGCCAGTGGCGCAATGGATAACGCGTCTGACGACGAATCAGAAGATTGTAGGTTCGACTCCTACCTGGCTCAAAACTGATTTTGACTTCACTTTAGCAATATTTAATGAAGTCGCGTGGTCGCTTTGCTTCTTCAACATATTTTCCTGAAGTCGAATTCATTGGAGTGGTAGTCCACCCCTTGGTGACGATTGAGTAACCTTGGTCACCTCTTTAAAATACAGTCGCGACCCTCGCGTCAAGGATTTGGCAACAGATTACGTCATCTTCCCGTTCCAAACCTGCTTTTTTAGTTCTACTTCCTTGAGGAACAGAGAAACCCAAGGTATCACCGCCATCGGAACGAGGGTCAAGCTGGGCTCAAGTCTTTCACGAACCTGCTGGCCAGGCCCAACGTTCAAATATGGTTGGAGGAGGAATTTGTCATTTGTTCTGGCTGCCTGCGAAAGCTCGCCCATGCTTCCTGAAGAACACTGGGATCTGCAACGTCGACCAACGAAGACTGGCAGACCGTCAGTGAAAAGGCACGGTCATGTGAAGTCCAGCAGGGTTCAGAAAGATGTCGTAGGAGGTCAAGCAGGGTTCAGAAAGAGGTCAGAGGAGGTTCAGCAGGGTTCAGAAAGAGGTCATAGGAGGTCCAGCAGGGTACAGAAAGAGGTCGCAGTAGGTCCAGCATGGTTCAGAAAGAGGTCATGTGAAGTCCAGCAGGGTTCAGATAGAGGTCATGTGAAGTCCAGCAGGGTTCAGAAAGATGTCGTAGGAGGTCAAGCAGGGTTCAGAAAGAGGTCAGAGGAGGTTCAGCAGGGTTCAGAAAGAGGTCATAGGAGGTCAATCAGGGTTCAGAAAGAGGTCAGAGGAGGTTCAGCAGGGTTCAGAAAGAGGTCATAGGAAGTCCAGCAGGGTACAGAAAGAGGTCGCAGTAGGTCCAGCAGGGTTCAGAAAGAGGTCATGTGAAGTCCAGCATGGTTCAGATAGAGGTCATGTGAAGTCCAGCAGGGTTCAGAAAGGAGTCATGTGAAGTCCAGCAGGGTTCAGATATATGTCATGTGAAGTCCAGCATGGTTCAGATAGAGGTCGTGTGAAGTCCAGCAGGGTTCAGATAGAGGTCATGTGAAGTTCAGCAGGGTTCAGAAAGAGGTCATGTGAAGTCCAGCAGGGTTCAGAAAAGTTGGTGCATTCATTTGTGTTCAGCTGCAATTCCGAGTACTTGTCAGAGGCCTTTGTGCGCGTGGCTCAGGGACGTGCACGTCTGCGACAACCGGAGACCCCTTACGTTGATCACTCATTATTGCAGCACTAAAACATATCAGTAGGAGTGATAGCTAGTAGTCACATGGGCCAGTGGCGCAATGGATAACGCGTCTGACTACGAATCAGAAGATTGTAGGTTCGACTCCTACCTGGCTCAAAACTTATTTTGACTTCACTTTTAGCAATATTTAATGAAGTCGCGTGGTCGCTTTGCTTCTTCATCATATTTTCCTGAAGTCGAATTCATTGGAGTGGTAGTCCACCCCTTGGTGACGATTGAGTAACCTTGGTCACCTCTTTAAAATACAGTCGCGACCCTCGCGTCAAGGATTTGGCAACAGATTACGTCATCTTCCCGTTCCAAACCTGCTTTTTTAGTTCTACTTCCTTGAGGAACAGAGAAACCCAAGGTATCACCGCCATCGGAACGAGGGTCAAGCTGGGCTCAAGTCTTTCACGAACCTGCTGGCCAGGCCCAACGTTCAAATATGGTTGGAGGAGGAATTTGTCATTTGTTCCGGCTGCCTGCGAAAGCTCGCCCATGCTTCCTGAAGTACACTGGGATCTGCAACGTCGACCAACGAAGACTGGCAGACCGTCAGTGAAAAGGCACGGTCATGTGAAGTCCAGCAGGGTTCAAAAAGATGTCGTAGGAGGTCAAGCAGTGTTCAGAAAGAGGTCAGAGGAGGTTCAGCAGGGTTCAGAATGAGGTCATAGGAGGTCCAGCAGGGTACAGAAAGAGGTCGCAGTAGGTCCAGCAGGGTTCAGAAAGAGGTCATGTGAAGTCCAGCAGGGTTCAGATAGAGGTCATGTGAAGTTCAGCAGGGTTCAGAAAGAGGTCATGTGAAGTCCAGCAGGGTTCAGAAAAGTTGGTGCATTCATTTGTGTTCAGCTGCAATTCCGAGTACTTGTCAGAGGCCTTTGTGCGCGTGGCTCAGGAACGTGCACGTCTGCGACAACCGGAGACCCCTTACGTTGATCACTCATTATTGCAGCACTAAAACATATCAGTAGGAGTGATAGCTAGTAGTCACATGGGCCAGTGGCGCAATGGATAACGCGTCTGACTACGAATCAGAAGATTGTAGGTTCGACTCCTACCTGGCTCAAAACTGATTTTGACTTCACTTTTAGCAATATTTAATGAAGTCGCGTGGTCGCTTTGCTTCTTCAACATATTTTCCTGAAGTCGAATTCATTGGAGTGGTAGTCCACCTCTTGGTGACGATTGAGTAACCTTGGTCACCTCTTTAAAATACAGTCGCGACCCTCGCGTCAAGGATTTGGCAACAGATTACGTCATCTTCCCGTTCCAAACCTGCTTTTTTAGTTCTACTTCCTTGAGGAACAGAGAAACCCAAGGTATCACCGCCATCGGAACGAGGGTCAAGCTGGGCTCAAGTCTTGGACGAACCTGCTGGCCAGGCCCAACGTTCAAATATGGTTGGAGGAGGAATTTGTCATTTGTTCCGGCTGCCTGCGAAAGCTCGCCCATGCTTCCTGAAGTACACTGGGATCTGCAACGTCGACCAACGAAGACTGGCAGACCGTCAGTGAAAAGGCACGGTCATGTGAAGTCCAGCAGGGTTCAGAAAGATGTCGTAGGAGGTCAAGCAGGGTTCAGAAAGAGGTCAGAGGAGGTTCAGCAGGGTTCAGAAAGAGGCCATAGGAGGTCCAGCAGGGTACAGAAAGAGGTCGCAGTAGGTCCAGCAGGGCTCAGAAAGAGGTCATGTGAAGTCCAGCAGGGTTCAGATAGAGGTCATGTGAAGTCCAGCAGGGTTCAGATATAGGTCATGTAAAGTCCAGCAGGGTTCAGAAAGATGTCGTAGGAGGTCAATCAGGGTTCAGAAAGAGGTCAGAGGAGGTTCAGCAGGGTTCAGAAAGAGGTCATAGGATGTCCAGCAGGGTACAGAAAGAGGTCGCAGTAGGTCCAGCAGGGTTCAGAAAGAGGTCATGTGAAGTCCAGCAGGGTTCAGATAGAGGTCATGTGAAGTCCAGCAGGGTTCAGAAAGGAGTCATGTGAAGTCCAGCAGGGTTCAGATATATGTCATGTGAAGTCCAGCAGGGTTCAGAAAAGTTGGTGCATTCATTTGTGTTCAGCTGCAATTCCGAGTACTTGTCAGAGGCCTTTGTGCGCATGGCTCAGGAACGTGCACGTCTGCGACAACCGGAGACCCCTTACGTTGATCACTCATTATTGCAGCACTAAAACATATCAGTAGGAGTGATAGCTAGTAGTCACATGGGCCAGTGGCGCAATGGATAACGCGTCTGACTACGAATCAGAAGATTGTAGGTTCGACTCCTACCTGGCTCAAAACTGATTTTGACTTCACTTTTAGCAATATTTAATGAAGTCGCGTGGTCGCTTTGCTTCTTCAACATATTTTCCTGAAGTCGAATTCATTGGAGTGGTAGTCCACCCCTTGGTGACGATTGAGTAACCTTGGTCACCTCTTTAAAATACAGTCGCGACCCTCGCGTCAAGGATTTGGCAACAGATTACGTCATCTTCCCGTTCCAAACCTGCTTTTTTAGTTCTACTTCCTTGAGGAACAGAGAAACCCAAGGTATCACCGCCATCGGAACGAGGGTCAAGCTGGGCTCAAGTCTTTCACGAACCTGCTGGCCAGGCCCAACGTTCAAATATGGTTGGAGGAGGAATTTGTCATTTGTTCCGGCTGCCTGCGAAAGCTCGCCCATGCTTCCTGAAGTACACTGGGATCTGCAACGTCGACCAACGAAGACTGGCAGACCGTCAGTGAAAAGGCACGGTCATGTGAAGTCCAGCAGGGTTCAGAAAGATGTCGTAGGAGGTCAATCAGGGTTCAGAAAGAGGTCAGAGGAGGTTCAGCAGGGTTCAGAAAGAGGTCATAGGAGGTCCAGCAGGGTACAGAAAGAGGTCGCAGTAGGTCCAGCAGGGTTCAGAAAGAGGTCATGTGAAGTCCAGCAGGGTTCAGATAGAGGTCATGTGAAGTCCAGCAGGGTTCAGAAAGGAGTCATGTGAAGTCCAGCAGGGTTCAGATATATGTCATGTGAAGTCCAGCAGGGTTCAGAAAAGTTGGTGCATTCATTTGTGTTCAGCTGCAATTCCGAGTACTTGTCAGAGGCCTTTGTGCGCGTGGCTCAGGAACGTGCACGTCTGCGACAACCGGAGACCCCTTACGTTGATCACTCATTATTGCAGCACTAAAACATATCAGTAGGAGTGATAGGTGATAGCTAGTAGTCACATGGGCCAGTGGCGCAATGGATAACGCGTCTGATGACGAATCAGAAGATTGTAGGTTCGACTCCTACCTGGCTCAAAACTGATTTTGACTTCACTTTAGCAATATTTAATGAAGTCGCGTGGTCGCTTTGCTTCTTCAACATATTTTCCTGAAGTCGAATTCATTGGAGTGGTAGTCCACCCCTTGGTGACGATTGAGTAACCTTGGTCACCTCTTTAAAATACAGTCGCGACCCTCGCGTCAAGGATTTGGCAACAGATTACGTCATCTTCCCGTTCCAAACCTGCTTTTTTAGTTCTACTTCCTTGAGGAACAGAGAAACCCAAGGTTTCACCGCCATCGGAACGAGGGTCAAGCTGGGCTCAAGTCTTTCACGAACCTGCTGGCCAGGCCCAACGTTCAAATATGGTTGGAGGAGGAATTTGTCATTTGTTCTGGCTGCCTGCGAAAGCTCGCCCATGCTTCCTGAAGAACACTGGGATCTGCAACGTCGACCAACGAAGACTGGCAGACCGTCAGTGAAAAGGCACGGTCATGTGAAGTCCAGCAGGGTTCAGAAAGATGTCGTAGGAGGTCAAGCAGGGTTCAGAAAGAGGTCAGAGGAGGTTCAGCAGGGTTCAGAAAGAGGTCATAGGAGGTCCAGCAGGGTACAGAAAGAGGTCGCAGTAGGTCCAGCATGGTTCAGAAAGAGGTCATGTGAAGTCCAGCAGGGTTCAGATAGAGGTCATGTGAAGTCCAGCAGGGTTCAGAAAGATGTCGTAAGTAGTGTAATAATGTTGCTTCTGGGACACCTCCGTTTAACATGGGAAATCCCTATCTAATGTCATTTACCCCCTTGTCTTTTTCAAAAATCATAAACACCTCTATTTCTCCCACCCTCATCTTTATGAACCTTTTGTCTGTAGTACCTATCCTTAATGTTGTTCATTAGACCACTCAAACACTACAAATATTTGTTTTCTCTTATAGACCTATCATCCTTCTTCTACATATCATCTGGCAGATTAATCTTTGACCCATTCACTTCCATATTGCCCCTAAAGACCTCTATTTCTCTCACCCTGTTCTTTACGAACCTTCTAACCTTTTGACATGCTATCCTTATTCATTAGACCACTTAAACACCTGTGATCCTTCTGACCTTATGAACCTTTTAACCTTTTACTCTTAATATCATCTGGTGAATATAACCCACTCAAACAACGACCCTACAAATATTTGTTTATGCGTGGGAAATAATTTAATTCTCTTGCCACTCTCTTCACCATCTAATATATTAACAAAAAATATGTTTGAGTTTGGTTCTTTATTAAGATATTTTAACTGAGCTAAGATAAAATGGTAAACCTCCCTCAATGTTCTTGTTTGAGCGCCTCCAGTGCCACACACCATTTTAAAATTAAAGTATATATTTTCCTGACAACCATCAAAGTTTTCCGTCCACTCAAAAATATTTCCATCTTTTTTACCCAATTCACCGGTATTTAAATTAATTCTCTTATTTGTTTTGTGAACTTTTTTACCAGTTGCCTTTTCAATTATACCTATTTGATATTTTTCACATTCATTATGTTTTCCATTTATATACCAAGGTTGATTACACCTCCACTCTTTAGTCTGGTTGATACTTGGTTCTATCATTTATATAATAGTAAAAAAGGCGGCGGTAGCCCGTTAAAATCCCCAACCCCCCCCCTTTTTAACTTATCACTTATATATATCTTATCACTTATATATATCTTATCACTTATGTATATCTTATCACTTATATATATATCTTATCACTTATATATATCTTATCACTTATATACTTATATAACCATAAGGGAGACTATCAATTCCATTTTCTAAAATAAACCTCTTATCATCAAAAGCCCCCAATGCTTTCTTATTTATCTCTTCTGAATATAATTGATGTTTATAACTTCTTATTCCATTAATCTTTCTAAACTCTTCTTTCTTTGTTGTTAAACAGTTATAATAATCCTTAAAGTTTATTGTTTCTTTAATAACATTTTTCTTTACACCTTTTAACTTCTTATCAGTCTTTTCAACGTTATTCACAATGTATTTATAAGCATAAGCCTTTGACCTCAATCCCACAAATTCACTCATAACATTTCCTCCTAATTCATCCTTGAACTTTCCAATCACCTTTTTATTTTTAGAAGAGAACAACTCACTCTCTGGACTGTAATTACTCGTGTCATAGATATTAATGTCTCTTTTCATGTCTGAATAAACATCGTTGGTATTAATTTTCAAAATAAAACTATCTGTATCCATATAAAGTAGATTAACATCATTTTGATATTTCTTCCTCAAGTTATTATAAAAGTAATCATACATTAATGACTTTGATAAATCAAGAATTGTTGTTCCAATATAAATAGGTTTGTTCATTTCAATACTCTCTTTAATCAAATGGATCGCACAAAAGTTCTCAGTAAAGACCTCAGCTCGAGTAAAACTCGGTCTATTAATTAATTTTGATGCTTGTTCCCAAGATGTTGATAGTCTGATATTTTGTCTTTTCCTCACATTCTCCATAGTCTTACCAAAGACCGCATTATTCATCAATTTATAAAAGTCTTTCTCAAAATCTGTTTTTGACTCTGTTCTTCTTTGTGTATTAAAATCAATGTACCCCTTTAACCAATGACTTTGATTGAACTTTAGAACCCTATGGATCTTCTCTACTCTTAGACCTTTTGATAAATATTGTCGCAAATTTCTTTGGTGTAGAACATAATTTTTCTTGTTATATAATGTAGTAAGTAATTTTTCTGTTGATTCACCTTTATCAAACGATCGTTGATAATCACTCAACCATTCTTTCTTTGGACTTGCTTTCTCACAAGCAAATGGGAGATCTTTGTGTAGGTTATGGAGTTCCTCTGGATATTTTAAATCAATTTCAAAATAATAACCAACTTTTTCTTCATCCAATTCTTTTTGTGTAGAGATACATACATCTTGTAAAACGTTTTTGTAGTCTTTTTCCTTTACCCATCTAAGTTTTCCATAAGGAAGAGCCTGAGACATTGCCCAGCCATACAGGTTGTTCGCGTCATAGTACATCAAGTAAGAACTCTCTTTCGTTGGATCATAATTTGGAAGATATTTGTTATTTGCTTTTGCGTATCTACTCGAGCAGACTTGTGAAATTCCACCTCTTTTTGCCTTTTCAATCATCAAAAGCATATCAACATCGGTTATCAAATCCAAATCTTGTTTTGTCATTTTCAACATCGCACTCCAGGCCAATCCAGGTGCTGTGTAGTAGTGAGCAGGATCCAATCCATATCCAGTGCGACAAACAGATCTAAAGGCTTCAAATACATCGGCCAATAAAAGCACATCAGTTTTGAGATACAAATCGTGATACTCGCCAAGATTCTTGATGTTATATTTTTCCCAAACATTTTGTGCGTGTACATAATCTTTATCAGATATATGACTATTATTTAATTTGTTATAGAAATTTTCTTTTGAAGGAAGTTGTGTTTCATTGAATCTCTCAAATGAGTCCATATAGTCATAGGGGTAAATTCCCTTTTGTGTTAGAAAATCTTTATCTAAAAAATACTCTGAAAGACATGGAAACTCTTTTAGATTTTGAACCAAGTTAACCAATGGACTTGCCATGAATTTAAATGTATCAAGAAATCTGATATGAGTAATAGGAGATGTGTGAATTGTTTTTGTGAATGAAATGTATTTCTGATCCGTGTTTGGAATTGCTGAGATACTTCCAGAAGTCTTTGAGAGTTCCTTGATAAATAGATGTGTATCATAATGAGCGTTGTTATGAAGAAAGACAGGAATGAAAGAGGGGAGTTGATAATTAATATTACAACTTTGATGAGCCGGACCTCTATATTTACCAGTGAGATGACAATGGTCTCTAACCTTTAGACCTTTACCAATTTTCTCCTCACAAATATGACAGACATTGTTTTTTATAAATTCCCTTTTTTCTTTACTTGTTAAGGACATTGGTTTATTGGTTTCTCTCATTATCTTGGTTAATCGAACACAGTCTTTTTCTAGTCGTTTCACAAACTCCTCTGGGGTATTTGAGCCTCTATACATCTCTAACTTGTTATATTTATCACCAACGGATGATTTGATATAATAACAAAAACCACAAGGAGTATGTTTTTGATATTTATTTGTGTATGATTCTTTTGGATCTTGAGAAGCAGTATCAATTTTTTCTAAAATACTTTCAAAATCAGCATATATAACAAATGGATGTTTGATCTTTTTATTTTCATCTTTGAATGTGATCTTTGAGCCTTCTTTAGGCATATTGATTACCGTTGATTTATGTTCGCCACAATAATTTGAATGTTTATCTAATCTTTCTTGTGAATTGAAGAAGTTAAGACAACGCAAACAAATATATATTTTATTTGTTCTCTTACAGACTTGTGGTTTTATTAATTTAGCAATATCTTTGATGTATGTATAATGTGAATTTTCGTCTGAATTAAAATATAGAAGATTAATATGAGTTTGTTTACAATTGTCAGAAAGCTTTAAAACCTGAATGTTGTTTGTTTCTGTTAGACCATAAACATTAACTGATAAATTATTCATCTTTTCAAATTTAGGAATATCATTTAAAGTCATCGGAAACTTTAGATCTTTCGTATTTAATGTATTCTCATATTTTTTATAATGAGATACTCTTTCATCATGAAAATGTGGAGGATGTAAGTGTGCTAAAATAGACCAGAGAAAACATTTATTGTCTTTATTTTTGATATTGATAACTGCTTTTCTATTTTTGATAACACTGGGTAAATCAATGTAAGAAGAAGCTTTTAGAGGATCTGATTTAAGAATATGAATGTCTATGTAAATAATTTTTCCTATATTGAATCCACTTCCTACGATTGAATTATCCACATCTTGCTCTTGTTTAATAAGTTCATCATAGACTCCTGATGTTTTAAAATCTTGATATGAAGATATAAAGTGTGGCTCAGTTCTCATGTATGGTGCATCTATAACTCCTTCATCCTTTGTCATTTCTAATTTTACTCCCATATAAAATTTAAGTGGTTTCATTTCCTTTAGTGTTTTTTCAATCAACGTTTGAACAGCAGGTTTAACTATTTCTACAGCATCAACTATAGACTCTGGTTCAGGAGGTTTGAAGTTAAAGACTCTTATTTTAATATGTCCTTTGAATGCTCCATCAGAGTTTTTAGTTGTGATAAAATTTGATAAATGTAGATTTGTTTTAAGATGTATTTTGAAGCCTTTCTTGAGGATATTTTTATTACATGTAGAACAGTGTTTTGTTTCAGGTGGAAGAGGGGAAAGTTTGTTTAAAATGTTGTATGTATGTTTTGCGGTGAGAATATGTTGTTTATAATATTTTACTTCCTTCTCGCAAGTATCACAATAAACCATATTTATAGCGTGAGAAAACGTGGTGTTTTATATATATCACTGTGCTTAAAATAAAACACTTTTGAGCTTTACAGCTCCGTTTTATATATATCACTGTGCTTAAACTAAAACACTTTTTCACTCAGAATCATCTAAGTCATAACTATCACATGAATACTCAGAATCATACTCAGAGTCATCAATAAAGCTACTCTCATAACTATCATTTGAGCACAAACTATTAGTATCATAACTATCATCTGTGTTCAATGAAATACTATCATCACCATCAGCCAAGTTCAATGAAATACTATCATCACTATCGTCCGAGTTCAATGAAATAGTAAAATCTTCACTGCTGTATTGACTCATATTTAATTAGCAAGAAAAATATTCCCATCAATATCTATATACTTTCTTTCATTAACAGATTCAATCTCTACAATTTTTATATCAAAAGTTATCTTTAAATAATCTCTAACTATCATAGAACGAAATGACATTTCACCAGAAATATTAACATCATTCATTTTACTTAGATCTACACCCTTTGGATTATTAAAGAAAATACAAATGTCTCCTCTAGAATTATTAATGGTCTTATCATTCTTTTTCAAAGTATCGTGGTCAATCACTTTTTCAAGCTTTGAATAAATTGCCAGGAGTAGAGGAGAAACTTTTGTTAGATTTACTTTAATGGATGTCTTTCCAGGTATAGTTAGAGCTCTTCCTTTAAATGAAATAGAGGGGCTCATGTTATTTTCCATAACTGGTTTTACCCAAAAATTTCCATATTTATCTTTGTTCAATTTAACATCTTTGACATATTTTTCTATATCTTCCACCGAAGTAGAGATTGATTGAAATTTGTCTTTTGTGCTTTGAAACATTGTATTTATTAATGAATAAACTTGCGTTTAGTTTAAGTAAAAATTTACCACATAAATATGATAAGTTCTGAAGGATATTTAGAATTTCCAGACTCTCCATATGATAAATTAGAGAATTGTCCGGCTTGTGATAGAGTGGGGCTTAATGATGAGGATTCATATAAACAATGTTTATTCTGTGATTATATTCTAATTAATGATAATAAGAAATATAAAAAAACATATAACTCTTTTAAATTAGAACCAAAAATGAATTACTTTACAAGATTAATAAGAGAGATGAATGTTAAGCATTATGGTGATAATACACCATTTCTTACAAGGAAAGAGACTCTTTGTATTGAGGAAATGTATAAGGGTTTAATGATATTTATTATTCAAAATAATTTTAATGGAAATGTTAATACAAGATACTACATAAATAAAATAATGAATTATTTTGAAATTAAACCAGAACTCAGGATAAAATATAGAGTTTCTAAAATAGCTCAAAAAAAGTTGGATGACTTGTTTTCCAAATATATAAATGAATGATTTTTTACCCGTTTGGGAAAATAAGATAAAATTTAATAACCATAAAAACATTCCAAATTCATTGAGATGTCTAATAGTTGGTTCAAGCGGATGTGGGAAAACCTGTTTACTTTTAAAGATGCTCCTTGGTCCTAATTTTTTAGATTATGATAATTTAATAATTTTTACAAAGTCAAGTTTTCAACCCGAGTATCAACTACTCTCACAGGGTTTTAATGCAGGTCTTAAAAAGGAAGACATTATCGGTTTATTTAAACTTCAAAACAAACTGAATGATTATAATATTGAAGATATAATACAATTATTTTGTGATACACAGAAATCAAAATCGAAACCCATAACTTGTATTCTCAGTGATAATACGGATGATATACCTTCACCTCAAGATTTAGATAAATCAAAAAAGAACCTCGTCATCTTTGATGATTGTGTTAATGAGAGAAACCAAACAGTAATGGATAGCTACTATACAAGAGGGAGACATTCTTCTTGTAATTGTATATATCTTAGTCAATCATATTTTCAACTCCCTCGACGCTCAATAAGAAACAATGCCAATACTTTTATTTTATTTAAGTTAAATTCAATAGATGTAAATAATTTTTGGAGAGATAATTGCTCTACGTTATGTAGTAAAAAAGAATTTGAAAATTATATGAAACACACGATTGGAAAATATAAATATATTGTTGTGAAACAAGATGAGATACTAAATGATATTTTTCAATAAATAAATACAGAAAATGAATACTGAAGAAAGAGAAAGAAAGTTTAAGGAACATCAACAATTAGTTTCAAAAGTTGTTAAACAACAGGAAGAGATAAAGAAGAAACGGAGACAGAAACTAACTGGTGAAGAAGCCTTTGAAAGAAAACAAGAGAAATTCTTTAAACCACTTTTGAAAACTCAACACTCACCTACAGTACCCACGGTAGAATTTACTCCGAAAAAACTTCAAATGCTCAAAGATTTTAGTCAGATAACAAAACAAGAACTTGGTGAATTAGAATATGATGACGAGGGATTATTTCGGAAACTTGAGGAGGTAAATCAACCCCCTAATTATGTTGTGGAAGCTCTTCAAAACAATGAATATTCGGCGGGTTCAAAAACCAGAGCAGGTCTCATTCCAACAGAAGAACCAGCAGTGTTTCATCTTGTGGAAGAAAAGGTATTGATATTTAATGATGAATTGATGTTCTTGAGTTCTACTCAACCAAATGTTAAATTAACTCCAAGATTAATGTTTCTTCTAACAAACCCCGGATTCAGCGGTTCAAAATATTTTGAGGAACCACTTGATATGGAAAGAGAGGAAGATAGGGTATATATTGAGTTGCTAAATGCACTTGATTATGGAGTTTCTGTTGCTGGTAAAAGTAAGAAGAATGAGAAGGAGAAACATATTATTGATGCTTTAAGTAAGCTTGGTTCGGGTGTTAGTTTTCTTCCAAATGACCCATCACAATTAGTTAATAGGCTATTATTGTTGTTAGGTAGTAAGAAGGCTGGAAACAACAATTGTTTTAATGAATCCTCAGCCATTTTAGATCAGTTGATGAACATGAAAATAATTAATAAATGTCAATACAAAGATATTTTATTAGATATTAAATAAGATGAGAAGCACAATTCTTAGTTTTAATTTCACAACGAGCGATTACACAGCTTCATTCCCTTACCCACTACAACTTGACCCCCTTACCTCATATGAGGCATCTTTGTTGTCAATGGAAACTTACAATACCCTTTTTAATATCACAGAGAAAAACAACAAGTTTAGTTATAATCCAGGCACTGCCTACAAAACTATAACTGTTTCACCTGGAGCTTACGAGATTTCTCAAATATCTTCAGAAGTCTCTCGCCTTATGAAAGAAAAAGGTGATGAACCAAAAAATATTGTAATAGATATTCAAACACACACTTCAAAATCAACTATTAAACTGAAAAATAATTATAAAGTTGATTTCACGATTGAAAATTCGTTCAGAGAGCTATTGGGTTTCTCTTCAAAAAAGATTGAAAATAACGGGACGTTTTACAGTGATAATGTTATCCAAATATCCTCCGGTATAAATTCAGTATTAATTCATTGTGATTTGATTGATGGTGCTTATAACGATGGAATAAGAACAAATACAATATTTTCATTCAGTGCATACTCAACCCCGATTGGTTATAAATTTAATATGGAACCAAAAAATCTTGTCTATTTACCTGTGTCAGGAAAAACCATATACAGAGTAAATTTTAGGATAACCGACCAAGATAATCATATGATATCCTTTAATGATGAAATTATATCCATCAGAATTCACCTACGTGAAGTTTTTCAATAAATAAATAATGGTTATTGTAAGAAAACACGAGTTGGGAAAATATAAAATAATTACAGGGGAGGGCATGTTCCTTTCACCAGACTATACAAGGTATGTGGGTAAAGGATACTATAAACCTAAGAGACAACGGGGTGTGGGTCATCAATTTCGAAATAAAGGAGATGGGATAATTGATACTCTAATGGGTATTGGTTCAACCATTCTTAAACATAAAGACCTAATTGGTTCAACTGCTTCTCTCATGGGAAATGTAGCAGGTGTTGTAAAGAGTATAAAAGATGCTCAAAAGGAGTCCCATAAATTACAAGCAATCAAAGAAATTAAAAAAGGTAAAACTCAACTATCTTCACAAGAACGACAAAAAATCATTAAAATACTTGGGTCAGGGTTTCAACAATTTTAATACTATATAAATACAAGTATGGAAGCGATTGATAGTATCTATGATTTGGATGATACGATTATCATTTCAAACTCTACTAAAAAGGAAGACTATTTTAAGGTAAATGCTATTACAGGAACCGACTGGAATTCAAACGGAACAAAAAGTTTTGAAATAAATAATCAACAAACTTACTTGAATATAGCTGATAGTTTCTTGCTGTGTAAATTTAAATTCACTAAGGCTGCGAATAATACTAATGCTACACTCGTAAATGATTTCTTCTGGAAAATGTTTGACAGTGTTCGCCTGTATATTGGAACACAAGAGGTTGAAGCGGTTGATTATGTCTCTGCTACATCTGAAATGATGAAATTTACACTATATTCGTTTGGTGATAGAATGGGTAAGGGAGCTGTTGAAGGCTTTATTCCTGATATGTCAACGGGAACAAACACAGACCCTGGTTATAGTCAAAGGAAGTCAATGTATAATGATGACGCAAAAGCTGAGAATAGTTTTACCGTAGCAGTACCTCTTAAAGGTATATTTGGATTTTGTGATTATGATAAAGTTTTGTATGGTCTTAAAATTAGATTTCAACTACAAAGGAATGATAATGTAAATAGATTGCTTTTTGGGGCTGAAAATGCTTTTGGCGACAATAATAAATTTGTTATTAATGATTTGTGTTGGTATATCAATGAATATACTCCTAATCTTAAAACGGAGGAGATGTTAAATAGAAGACTTAACTCAAAGAAACCGCTAAATGTATCATACTGTTACAGATACGACTTTGATGGTATGGTGGGCCGAGCGGGATGGCCGCCGTATCCGTACAAGTTACCCGATTGTGCCCGAATGTTAACTAATCGCGCTACGCTGGCCCAATGAAGGAAAAAGAAGACACCCGGCTGGGTTATAATGACACAATACGACACCAGGGGTTCAGTTCTCAAGACCTCCGGAGGAGGTTATATTAAGGCGGAAAAGGTTAGATTACAGGGACAAGAGGGAAACATAGGAAGGTGGGCACTTAGACACAACCTTATATTAACCCTAGACAGACCACAGATAAACGGGACAACGCTGACTCACACGGGATTTGATGGCAAGGAAAGCGGCAGTCGATGGCTCAGGTGCACCTGGCTCAGGGACAGAATCACGTACGGTGGTGTCCAGCAGATGCGGGGAGGTCGCTCAGCGCTCGTGGGTCGCGACTTTGGTGGAGATGCCGGGGAGGTCGCTCAGCGCTCGGGAGGGTGGCGTCTTGTCCTTCCAAGCTCGGGGCGCATCTGACGTCACGTCCGGCGCGGGGCCGCGTATATCCGGCGGGGAGTCACGCCCTCGCTCGTTAGCTCCGCCCCATATGGCATCGGCCCATGGCTTCTCATTGGGTGCGGGGGTTACCGGCTCCGCCCTTGACGAGGGGCCGACAGGGAGCCCCTTTCTGGGTAACCCCGTCGAGCACATGTTCAATGGCGGCCAACCGAGCCGGAGTGAGGACGCAAAGCCGCTGTTGTTGTGGTTGTTGTTGGAGCTTGAGATGATGGGAAGAGATGCGGGGAGGTATGGGAAGGTCCTAAACTCCTACTGGTGCCATATCATCACATTCTGGTGCAACGAAGAGTCATAATTAATGGAAACAAGTCCTTAACTGACATAGATTAAGAATAACTAGCAAGATGTCCTATAATTGTCTACGTGTGGTGCGGGGGACCTGGGCACGACATTTAATGGGGGAATGAAGGGGAAGATCGGCTCTAATGGGTGTTGTTTACAGACAATGGGACTAGGGAATGGGGTAAGGGGAGAGTTGGGGAGTATCGGAGAAGATAGGGGAATATTTACAAGCGGATATGGAGGTCAAATTCCATATTCGCAACATTGCACCCTTCTCTACCCTCGGGGCGTCCCGACCCGATAAATTTTTACCTACTTTAGTGTGGCACGCAATGTAGTTCCCTCTACTATTAACTCTACCCTGAGTGCGACAGTTTTATAGATATTCACAAATGAGTAAATATGTCCCCCTGCGACGTTGCACCCTTCTCCTCTCAGAAACACACCCACAGGATAACCGAATCCGGAAAGAATCCTCAAACTAAACATACAGCCGGTAGGGAGCATTATTTACAAGACTACGCTGCTATTTACACTACGATCCAGGACCTGTTTTTGGAGGAACACATGCAGATGTTATGCATAGAGAGAGCGCGCTTGCCAACATCGATACACCAACCCACGAGTGCTCTGTGGCCGACGGCCTTTAATAACGTGCAGAGCACCCTTCCCGAGCATCAAAAGCACCACCCCACCACCAATCGGTGCAGTCACCATTGTTCATTGGAATAAAAATAACTTCAACAACCCCTAACCCTGCAGGTGTCTCTTGCTCTTCTTGTGGTGCACTTGGTGTTACTTAAAAGTGGTTCACCTGTATGGCATAGGTGCCACGTTGACCCATAGGTCCATCCCCGGGTGGTGCTTGGCCGCAAACGAACTGCGGTCCATCGTGGGTGGCCACAAACATTGCGGTCCATATGGTGTATCGATCCCGGCAGCAAGCAGCGAAAGTGCAGGCCCACAACTGCGTCGCCAGCACCTCTCTCTCCTCTCTCTCTACCCCAAAGCCAGATCCTCGGAGGTGGGAGACAAAAGAAGAAACAAGTGAGTAAGGTGGTAAGGGCGCAAAAGTGCACGCAATATAAGGTAATGCACACTGGGGGCACATGGGAACCAGGTGAGACAGGTACGTTCCTATCGTACGCCCCCCCCCCCACCAGGTAACCTACATGGCCCCTCCCTTACCCCTTACTGTATCCACAAAACACAACACTACCCATAAACATCTACTTTACAAATCAACAAACATCCCTACTGTCTTCCCCGTTCCTCCCATATACCAAATTCGTCTTCTCTCCCTCCTAACCAATCAAATTTGCCATTTTCAACTCTCATCAAAATTTGCCATCTCCAACTGAACATCAAAATTTGCCATCACCAACTGAACATCAAAATTTGCCATCACCAATTCATCATCAGTCCCTCCTAGGGAGGGAGAGATGGAATCACCCCAATGTCTCATCCACGTCGTGATGCGTCTCACAAATCCTCACAGCAATCTCATTTCCTGCAACAAACAAAGAAAACACAGGTGTGGAGTCATCATCATCACCACAGGCAAGTGGCTGCGTATGGTGCGACAGGTTCATCAATCCTAACTATCTCCTAAATGTCTTTAACAACTTTACACTACCCGGGGCCTTCTCCGGCCAAACCATTGGCCCTCTTACACTATGGGTTCTAAAAACCAATTCCCATTGGCCAAACTGTGGTGCTCTTCAATTTGGGGTCTCACTCCCCCGATTCATCTCCCGGTGCCCTCGCACAATTTCTGGGCTGCGGCGTGTACCTCTCCCAGTGGGTCTACCCACCTGCACACCTCCACCACTGTAGTTGCCTCCGAGCTTACCTGCTCCTTACCCTAACCTATCTACCTGGGGAAGGCCCTCTGGCGCTCTCCCCACTCCGTGCCCTCTCTGGCACTGGGCTACCCGGGTCCATCCTCCGGATCCTCGGGCCCCATCCACAACTCTACCGGCTCCCAGAGCCCACCTGCGGCCTCACCTGGCCGACATCCTCACAGTGGTGGAGTGCCCAACCAACTACACACACTAACAGGCTACACGCCCCGCCATTTCCACAACACTAATGCACCCATTCACAACACCATTCTGCAACCGCACCACAAATGCCAATATCCAACCACAATTTACCTGCACCCTCTACCTAACACTTACACTACCCGCCCCGGGTGCTCGTGAAAGGGGTCCACTCTTCCCCCATCCACACCTTCGCACCATGCACACCACTCCGTACCACTCACTCCAACTCTCTCCACACACCTGTACCTGCACACCTGTGCTCTCACACCTGGTGCCACCTGCACCCTTCTCTCCCCAAGCGCATTCGCGCTGATCCACTCACTCACTACTCATACACTGCTCCACACACCTGTTCAATTGCACACCTGTGCAATCACACCTGTTCAATCCTCACACACACAGCATCATCTCAGCTAACTACTCCCTTCTGAAACTTGCGCTTCCCAGTCGTCCCTTTAAACTATTGCGCTCCCTCGTCATTATCATCCATACTAATCTACCTGCGTCCCCACTACAGGTATCAGTCACTAACTAATCTTAACGTTACCTAATGTCAATCCTTGCTAGATCCCTACACGCCATATCCTAACCCACCCGGGCTAGTTTTCACTGCCATACACCCCATAAACTATTGCTCCTTTGCCCCACTCCTGTGAGGGATGGTGGATTTGCCATCCCACCACATCGGGGGTCTCTCACTACCAATTTTGCACATCAAATTTCAACAAATCAAAAATTTGGCCAATCACTGCCCATCATCTGCCAATCACTTGCCAATCATCAAATTTTGTTTTTCTCCAATTTTGGGTCCAAAACACTAACCTCATCACCCAGTCGACTCACTAATACCTCTCGGTGCGCCAATCCCTGTCCAAAGCCCGGCTTCGTAAAGCCAAGCAATGGATGCTGGTTGTTTTGTGCCAGCGGCTGGATGCGTCCGGCACTCGGTGCAGGGACGGGGGCTTACCCGGGCCGAGATCCCACGCATCACCTCGGCGTGGAGCCATCCAATGTCCCGATCTCGACCTGCCGGCACGTCTCAACAAAACGTGGTCGCCATGACGACCCTTCCTATCCAGCCGCCCGCTCCGCCTAGTGGAGCACGGACGCGGCCGTTCAAAGCGAGGCCCGGCACGCACCGAGGGCCCGATTCGGCTATAAGTCGTTCTACACTCTACCCCGTCTAACGTCGATGCTTCACCTGGACGCTTACACCCCGCAGCCCGTTCCTTGCTCACACCTCCAGCCGTGCCCATGCTCCTCGTACCTTTCCTTACACACCCAGGTACCCTCATTCCACTCACAGCCTTGGTCACACACCTGACCACCGAACACTTTGGCACACATTCGTTGCTCGCACACCTCACCAATACACCGCTTCGCGCCCCCTCCTCGGTCACCTCCTCTGTGACAATCACAGGTGTGCCCTCATTCGCACACCCAACCACGTGCCTCACCACCAACTCCAGCGTGCATTCCCACTCACGCTCTACCATTCCAGGTGTGCATCCTTTCATCCCAGGTGTACATCCTCGCTCACCTGTCACAACTAACTCACGCTCCATGTCACTCTCACTACTTTCACCTCCATTCCTGACAGCGCACTCACCCTTACTCTTGACAGCGCACTCTTTCCTCATGCACCTGTCCGTTACACACCTTTCTCGCGCACACTCTTGCGCACACTCTCCCGTCACACCCTCTGTAACACTCACCACAGGTGGACACTCTTCCTTACTTCTGACAGCGCACTCTTTCCTCATGCACCTGTCCGTCACACACCTTTCTCGCGCACACTCTCCCGTTACACCCTCTGTAACACTCACCACAGGTGGACACTCTTCCTTACTTCTGACAGCGCACTCTTTCCTCATGCACCTGTCCGTCACACACCTTTCTCGCGCACACTCTTGCGCACACTCTCCGGTCACACCCTCTGTAACACTCACCACACCACGCTTCCATGTGCTCCCTCGCACACGCGCTACGACCGACTCACTCCCGCCAGCACACTCACTCCTTGGCACGCACTTTTTCCTCACACACCCCAGAGTCGGACTTTCTCGCACACCTCCTCTTTCGCACACCAGACCTGTCACACACTTCACCAACGGCCTCTCACGAACACCCGGGTCTATCTCGACCCCCAAGCCTCTTAAATCACCTGGCGCATCATACGCACGACCATATTGGTCACCACTTACACCGGGTCCTCTTCCTCTTCGCTTCTCCTCCATCACCTGCGAATCCCTCATCCGGTTAATGAGCACATCATCACGATCCGAACACAGACTTTGGACCAATTCTTTTATCTCCTCTTTTATCTCTTTCTTATCCCCTCTCCGTCGCTTCTTAATTTCACTCATCCCTTCTTCCACTTCTTCTAATTTGTGCTTCATCTCCTTCATCTCTTCGTGCGCCCCTTTAAGTTCTTCCTCTAACTCCACTTTATTTTTTTCTATGTGCTCCCGCACCTCCCGCTCTTTAACCTCCATTACCTCTACCACCTTGTCCATTTTCCTCGTCAGGTCCTCATGTACCGTCTGACACTCTTTTTTAATTACCCCTACGTCCTTTTTCATCTCCTTCTGTGTCGATTTTAAACCCTCTATTACCGCTGTGTTCTTCTTTACCTGGTCCCCCAACTCCTTTTGTCCCACTGTCAGTTGTTCTACTCCCAGCGTCAACTCCTCTATACCACCTTGCAATTTTACAGTCCCCTTTCTCACCTCTTTCTCCATGCGCTCCTTACAGTGCCTCACCTCCTCGCGCACTCCTCCGACCTCCTCACTCACTCCTCTTCTGATCTCCTCTCCCATCACTTGCATCTCCTGCCCAGATGCCACCCTCATCTGCTCCATTTCCTCCCTGTGAGCATCCAGTTTGGTTTCTACCCCCATTCTGACCCCCTCTATCTGCTGCTCCATTTGTTTAACTTCCCTTTCCGCTTGGTCCCTCATGTCCCTCAATTTGCCTTCCATACTGTTTTCTAACCCCTCTAACCCATTTTTCACTCCCTTTAACTGATTCTCTTGAGCGGCCATTCTGTTTTCTACCCCCATTAACCCATTTTTCACCCCTTCTATCCCATTGTCTAATCCCTCAAATTTCTTGTCTAACTCCTTAAAATTATTGTCTAACCCCTCACCGGTACCCCTCGCTTCGTCCCTCATTACCCCCATTTGCTCACTCTGAGCCCTCGCTTCGTCCCTCATTACCCCCATTTGGTTTCCCATTACCCCCATTTGGTTTTCCAACCGCTCACTATTAGCCCTCGTTTCCTCCCTCATTTTCTCGCTATTCTGGGCCATAAGGGCCTTCATTTGTATGAAAAAAAGGCCCCAATCCATCGGGGGCGCTGCCACGGTCGCTGGCGCGGTGATCAGCGAGGCGCCATTTTGCGCGCCCGCTTCTTCGTGCGTGACGGCGCTATTTTGCGAACCTGCCGCCCTCACTGCTTCGCTCTCCTCCTGTCCCTCATTTTGGTCCTGGATCGACCCTACCTCACTCTCCCCTACCGGACCCCAGCCGTCTTGATCCGCCATAGCGCGACTTGCAAAATTCGAGTTTCGTAAAACAAAACAAATTTCGGCCGCTCCAAATTTTGACCAAATTTTTTTTTTTTTTTCCTCTATTCGTTTTTTTTTTCTTCAAAATTTGGTCGGGCCTCGAATCTCACTCCCGACACCAATTGTTACAGATACGACTTTGATGGTATGGTGGGCCGAGCGGGATGGCCGCCGTATCCGTACAAGTTACCCGATTGTGCCCGAATGTTAACTAATCGCGCTACGCTGGCCCAATGAAGGAAAAAGAAGACACCCGGCTGGGTTATAATGACACAATACGACACCAGGGGTTCAGTTCTCAAGACCTCCGGAGGAGGTTATATTAAGGCGGAAAAGGTTAGATTACAGGGACAAGAGGGAAACATAGGAAGGTGGGCACTTAGACACAACCTTATATTAACCCTAGACAGACCACAGATAAACGGGACAACGCTGACTCACACGGGATTTGATGGCAAGGAAAGCGGCAGTCGATGGCTCAGGTGCACCTGGCTCAGGGACAGAATCACGTACGGTGGTGTCCAGCAGATGCGGGGAGGTCGCTCAGCGCTCGTGGGTCGCGACTTTGGTGGAGATGCCGGGGAGGTCGCTCAGCGCTCGGGAGGGTGGCGTCTTGTCCTTCCAAGCTCGGGGCGCATCTGACGTCACGTCCGGCGCGGGGCCGCGTATATCCGGCGGGGAGTCACGCCCTCGCTCGTTAGCTCCGCCCCATATGGCATCGGCCCATGGCTTCTCATTGGGTGCGGGGGTTACCGGCTCCGCCCTTGACGAGGGGCCGACAGGGAGCCCCTTTCTGGGTAACCCCGTCGAGCACATGTTCAATGGCGGCCAACCGAGCCGGAGTGAGGACGCAAAGCCGCTGTTGTTGTGGTTGTTGTTGGAGCTTGAGATGATGGGAAGAGATGCGGGGAGGTATGGGAAGGTCCTAAACTCCTACTGGTGCCATATCATCACATTCTGGTGCAACGAAGAGTCATAATTAATGGAAACAAGTCCTTAACTGACATAGATTAAGAATAACTAGCAAGATGTCCTATAATTGTCTACGTGTGGTGCGGGGGACCTGGGCACGACATTTAATGGGGGAATGAAGGGGAAGATCGGCTCTAATGGGTGTTGTTTACAGACAATGGGACTAGGGAATGGGGTAAGGGGAGAGTTGGGGAGTATCGGAGAAGATAGGGGAATATTTACAAGCGGATATGGAGGTCAAATTCCATATTCGCAACAATACCTTAAAAGAAGATGTCAACATGTTAAACTGGAACACACTACCTACACTTGGAATTTGGGTGTTCTTGAAGGAAAGCCACGATACCTATGGCTCATTTTTAAAAAACCAGATGGAGAGGAGGGTACTAATAAGAATAATGCGCTGAGTGATAATGCTAAGGTGAAACAACTTCGGGTTTCTCTTGATGGCACATTTTATCCGCGAGATAGATTGGAAATTGATTGGGAAAAAAATGATTATGCGGAAGCCTACAAGTCCTACCAAAAAGTGTGTGAAAGTAATGGTAATAATGATCCTATTTTGGATATGGTTGCATTTAAAGGTTTATATACAATCTACGCAATTGACCTGAGTTCTCAAAAGGAAACTATAAAGTCTAATCGAGTGGATACTTCTCTATACATTGAAAGAGGGGAGAATGAAGAAGTTGATGCTTATTGTTTGCTTTTGGAGGAAACAGAATTACAGATTAATACAGATAATGGTGTTATGATTAATATCACATAGGTTTTTTCTCATAAATAAATGGTAGGGGTATATGTTAATCAAATCAATCTTAATAAATTAACATCTTGTATTCAAAATCAAAAGCCTTGTATTATTAATGTTAATACAATTCAAAGAAAAGGAGCTGTAAGAATTGATGTTTTACTCACACACACACAAGTAAAAACACTAAATGATGTTGGATCACTTAAAATTAAAATGACGAAACCTATGTTAAAGAAATATTCAATAGACGAGTCAAGAGGAGGATTTCTCCCGTTTCTAATTCCTTTATTTGCTGGTTTAAGTGCGGCGGGAGCATTGACTGGTGGTATTTCAGCAGCGGTAAAAACTGCTAACGAAAGGAAGGCACAACTAAAAGCTCAAAAAGAATTGGAAAGACATAACAAGGAGTTGGAGAAACAAATTAGTGGAAGTGGTGTAATTGTAGATTTTGCTCAAAAACTTGAAAGTCTACCTGATAAAGCTAGATTGTTGGTTGGTGATATGCTTTCCTCTATCGCTCAAGCGGGTGTTAAACTAACTAAACGGGGTAATGGATTGTATCTTTCTCATAAATAAATGGATAAATGGTTTAAACAATTTGGAAAGAATACAACGTCAAATATAGAACTAGCCAAGTATTGTAAAACACTAAAAATTGATAATGTGGTAATCTGTATGAGAGATGAATTAATACATATAAATAAGAATACAAAGAATATTATTATGAATTTAGACACACAGAATGGTTCTCATTGGGTTTGTATTCATAATAGTCAGGATAAATATTATTTTGATAGTTATGGTATGCCACCACCTGTTGAAGTAATACAATTCTTACAGAATGGTGTTTATCAAACATTTCAAGTTCAAGAAATTAATTCTAAATGTTGTGGTCAATTATGTTTATATGTATTATTTCAACTCAACAATAATGAAAATTTTTATGATATCATTTTTAATCTAATATAAATGACTTATGTTGGAAAAGATGGTTCTATCTTTGGAAAATCCTCTCAGGATATTGATTTATCAAATTATTATACAAAGACACAGGCTGAACGACAAAAATATAGTGTAAGTAAAAATATTAATATGAAGAATACTTATAAATTAATCAATTATCCAAACCCTACAGATGCGAATGACTTAATTAGATTAAGTGATTTATCACAATATATATTTTTAAAGAAAACAGCACGTTTTGTGAAAGAAGTAAAATTTACAACCACAACACCTGGTTATACTGACCATACACCTTTCCTCATTGAATTTAACTACCTGCTTACAATTGAATTTTATAAAGAAGGACATTTAGTTAATATGCGAATTAATAAATGGGGGTATGATATGCCTGATTTAGGGTATAATTGGTCTTTTTCAATAAACATAGAAGACCTACATGATTTAAATCAGTCTCGTAAAGAAGAATATTATCCACTTGGTGAGGATAAGGATTTATGTGGAAGTACAATTAGTAAACAACAAATACGTGATTTTAAGAAAAGAAAAATATATGATAGTATAGCGATGGTTCGCATGACAAAGAAGGAAGGTAATGAGATAAGGATAGAAAGCCGAGGAATACAAACCGATTTGGTAGTGGGAAGATGGGGTGGTATTACCTGTCATAATATTAATCTCACATATATTTCTGATACATAAATGGCAGGAAGAAGACTACAAGAGAATTATAATTTTTGTATTCAAGGATACCTACAAGAAAAGGGTGCTCGGTATTACATACCTTATGATTTGGAGCATATACATGGGAATTTTGTCATTAAAAACTGGCCTTATACTGATATTGTTAAACCCACAAATAGAGACTTGTTTAAAATATTAAATAAAAATGAACTTCTCAAAGTTATGAAATATAAAACTCTTTTAGAAATCGTCAACAAATCTTATTGGTATCCTATTATGAGAAAAATAATTATAGATACAAGAATATCTCAAAATCCAGATGAGTATATGTATAATATTCTTTGGGGTTCAAACTCAAGGGTAGCAAGGGATGAGGAAGGAGTTGAAGAAGAGAAGGAGGAAAGAGAGAAAAAGGAGAAGGAGGAAAGGGAGAGGGAGGAGAAGGAGGAGAGGGAGAAAAAGGAGGAGAAGGAGGAGAGGGAGAAAAATGAGAAGGAGGAAAGGGAGAAAAGGGAGAAGGAGGAAAGGGAGAAAAGGGAGAAAAAGGAGAAGGAGGAGAGGGAGAAAATGGAGGAGGAGGAGAGGGAGCAAAGAGAGAGGGAGGAAAAATATAAAAAGATGGAAATCATTGAGATTCATAAAAGATTGAGTGTATTAAAGCAAATAAATCAATCTCAACGCACCGAAGAGGAAATTAAAGAATTAACAACTCTTATGAAGATAATGGTTTCAAAAATAAGAACGTCAATGTCTTCAATTTCAGGGAGGAGATTTAAACGAGAAAGTGGTGAAGAAGAAGAAGAAGAAGAAGGAAAAGATTATGTGATTGATGATGTTGGTGTCATTGACTTTAGTTAGTTTTTATTTGTAAATAAATGGAGGAGAGAGTGAAGGCATTCCTTAGGATTCTTTATGTTTTAAAAATAAAGATTGAAATGTATATGTTGAAAACCAAAAAGGTTTTGATACTCTGTCGGAATTTTTCTGATAAATAAATATGAGTTATTGTCTCAAATGTAAAAAGAAAACTAAATCTAAAAATATCTCTTATGTTAAAGCTAAAAATAATAGAGTTTATCAAAAAGGAATATGTCAAGTATGTGGCTCTAAAAAGTGCCAATTCATCTCTCCTAAAAGAGGAGGAGACATACAAAAGTTTCTGTCAGGAAGTAAATTTACAACAACTGGAATTCCAGGGGAATTACACCTTCCAGGGTATTCTTTCTGTGGTCCAGGAACAAACTTGGATAAAAGATTAGATGAGGCTGACAATCCTAAACCTTGGTCTAAACCTACAAATAGGGTTGACGAAGTGTGTATGAAGCATGATGTTGCTTATGGGAAAACCACTACGTTGACTGAAAAACATAAAGCCGACAGCGAAATGTTGTATAATTTGTCTTTGATACAAAATCCAACGTTGAGAGAGAAAGTTGATAGGTTTATTGTGAGAAATTTGATAAATGCTAAATTGAAACTTGGTCTTGGTTATTCCTCAAAAAACTATTAGGCTCTAATGATGTCATCAAGACTGAGGAGCTTTTGGCTGAAGAATTACACAAACCTATAATCACAAAGTTTAAAAGAAGGAAGGTTTATTCTAAATACACTGACCACATATGGTCCGCTGATTTAATTGAATTGAATAATGACAGGGGATACAGGTATGCTTTAACCGTTATTGATTTGAGGAGTAGATTTGCCTGGGTTGTCCCTTTAAAAAATAAAAGGGGTGATACTTTAATGTTAGCCTTTAAGCTAATATTTGATCGGGATAAAAGGAAACCAAAGAAGTTATGGACTGATGAGGGAACAGAGTTCTATAACAAAATATTCATGAAATTTCTTAAGGGGAAGGGTATTAAATTATACAGCACCTTTAATGAAGGAAAGGCAGTTGTTATTGAGCGTTTTAATCGTACTTTAAAAGAGAAATTATATAAAAAATGCACACAACTCGGTTCTCAAAAATGGGTGTATTTAATTCAGGATATTGTAGATAATTACAATAATACAGTTCATTCATCAACACAATCAAAACCATCAGAAACATTTACAAAATTAGAATATGAAAAGGAGATTAATTTGAGAAAGCCCAAGTTTAAAGTTGGTGATATTGTAAGAATATACAAATGGAAAAGTCATTTTGAGAAAGGTTATACACAAAAATGGACTCGTGAATTATTTAAAATCATTGATGTAATGGATACAGTCCCTTGGACCTACAAATTATATGATTTAAATGGAGAAGAAATCTTGGGTTCATTTTACTCACAAGAATTACAAAAAACACAAGTAAGCAGCTAATACCCTTGAAAATAATAAATAAATAAATAAAATGTAATGGGGATACGTTTTTAAATCTGTGAACCCCAAACACAGAATCCCACAACTTTTTAGTTGGGGCTTAACTTTTGTGTGTGTATAATGGGGATACGTTTTTAAATCTGTGAACCCCAAACACAGAATCCCACAACTTTTTAGTTGGGGCTTAACTTTTGTGTGTGTATAATGGGGATACGTTTTTAAATCTGTGAACCCCAAACACAGAATCCCACAACTTTTTAGTTGGGGCTTAACTTTTGTGTGTGTATAATGGGGATACGTTTTTAAATCTGTGAACCCCAAACACAGAATCCCACAACTTTTTAGTTGGGGCTTAACTTTTGTGTGTGTATAATGGGGATACGTTTTTAAATCTGTGAACCCCAAACACAGAATCCCACAACTTTTTAGTTGGGGCTTAACTTTTGTGTGTGTATAATGGGGATACGTTTTTAAATCTGTGAACCCCAAACACAGAATCCCACAACTTTTTAGTTGGGGCTTAACTTTTGTGTGTGTATAATGGGGATACGTTTTTAAATCTGTGAACCCCAAACACAGAATCCCACAACTTTTTAGTTGGGGCTTAACTTTTGTGTATGTGTGAGTGAGTCATAATAATATACAAACCCTAACCCAACCCCATCCCTAACCCAAACCCATCCCTAACCCAAACCCATCCCTAACCCAACCCATCCCTAACCCAACCCCATCCCTAACCCAACCCCATCCCTAACCCAACCCCATCCCTAACCCAACCCCATCCCTAACCCAACCCCATCCCTAACCCAACCCCAACCCTAACCCAACCCCATCCCTAACCCAACCCCATCCCTAACCCAACCCATCCCTAACCCTCACATTCAAAATCCCAACCCTAACCCAATCCCATCCCTAACCCAACCCCAACCCTAACCCTCACATTCAAAATCCCAACCCTAACCCAACCCATCCCTAACCCAACCCCATCCCTAACCCAACCCCATCCCTAACCCAACCCCAACCCTAACCCTCACATTCAAAATCCCAACCCTAACCCAACCCCATCCCTAACCCTCACATTCAAAATCCCACCCAAACCCTAACATAATCTTTCTTTTCTTCTTTTTTAAATACGTATTTCTTTTTTTTTTTTTCCTCTTCCTCCAATTCTGTCTTTCAAGGCTTTTAAGTTTGAAGAAGTAGAAATGGGAAGAAAGAATTTTCCAGCATTTTCTTCCTCGAACTTTCTTGATATTGCTTAAATCAAGCGTCATTAAATAAAGAACATTGTTCATTGCTTTAGAATCCAAAGAGTCTCCAAGAGGAACCCCACAGGTAGAGTCTCCAAAATAAAACCAACTTTCCAAGTTCCCAAGGTATAACCACATTCCTGTTGAGCCTCCAAGATAGGTATCACATTCCGAGTCATCAAAACAAAACCCCCATTCCGAGTCTCCAAAAATATAACCATCTTTCCAAGTCCCCAAGGTAAAACCACAATTTTCAGAAATATTGGGGGTTTCCGTGATAAGTCTCACATAGTATAACTGCGGACCATCAGGGAAAACTTCCCTTTCCCAATTTTTTAGGGTTTCTATGATGTGTCTCACATAGTATAACTGCGGACCATCAGGGAGAATTCCCATTTCACAATTTTTTAGGGTTTCTATGATGTGTCTCACATAGTATAACTGCGGACCATCAGGGAGAATTCCCATTTCACAATTTTTTAGGGTTTCTATGATGTGTCTCACATAGTATAACTGCGGACCATCAGGGAGAACTCTCCTTGCCCAATTTTTTAGGGTTTCTATGATGTGTCTCACATAGTATAACTGCGGACCATCAGGGAGAACTCTCCTTGCCCAATTTTTTAGGGTTTCTATGATGTGTCTCACATAGTATAACTGCGGACCATCAGGGAGAACTCTCCTTGCCCAATTTTTTAGGGTTTCTATGATGTGTCTCACATAGTATAACTGCGGACCATCAGGGAGAACTCTCCTTTCCCAATTTTCAGAAATTTGTGGGTCTCCAATGTATGACTTGTATTCTGGCTCATCAAGGTAGAACTTGTTCAGTGGGTTTTGTTTTGATAACTCACAACAAGTATCATCATGGTAAAACTCTTTTTCAGGATTTTGTGGATCTCCAAGGTATAACTCTTTGGCTGGGTCATCAAGGTAGAACTCGTTCTGGGGGTCTTGGTTGTTCAAAATGTCTTCAAACAAAAAAATAACTTCATCCCAAGTTGTGTTAAAAGCAGAATTTTCATTTCGTATCTCAGATACAATTTCCTGTGAAAGAAAATAACAATGTATTAATTTAATACAATATTTTTTATTTGTATAAATCAAGCTCTATGAATATTAAAATAAACTTTGTTAACTCTTACACGAGTCTCATCTTAAAAAAAAAAAAAAATAAAAAAAAAAAAAAATTAAATAAATAAATAAATAAATAAACAAACTTACCTCCATTGATAAGAGGTTCGAGTCCAGTTCATCAATCTGAAGGTTGAGTTCTACACAGGTAGTAGGACTCCATGGAATAGCAAAGTTATCCCATTCCATTTCGGCATAGTAGTCCATTCTCAAGTGAAGCAGAAAGCGTGTTTGAAAAAGCCTGTGTGGTCGGTGCCTTTTATAAGGACTGGGTGTGTCTTCCTGTGGAAATTCCCTGGGCGTGTCTTAACTGGAAATGATGTGATGGAAATTCCCTGAAAATGATGTAATGTATTACCTGGAAATGATACAATGCTGAAGAGTTTATAAAGTGGGTGGGACTTAGCAAAAGTGGGAGGAGCTTAGCAAAAGTGGGTGGGGCTTAGTAAAAAGTGGGCGTGGCTTAACAAAAAGTGGGCGGGGCTTAGTAAAAATGGGCGTGGTTTACCAAAAAGTGGGCGGAGCTTACCAAAAATGGTATGTGGCACTGGAGGCGCTCAAACAAGAACATTGAGGGAGGTTTACCATTTTATCTTAGCTCAGTTAAAATATCTTAATAAAGAACCAAACTCAAACATATTTTTTGTTAATATATTAGATGGTGAAGAGAGTTGTAGGAGAATTAAATTATTTCCCACGCATAAACAAATATTTGTAGGGTCGTTGTTTGAGTGGGTTATATTCACCAGATGATATTAAGAGTAAAAGGTTAAAAGGTCCATGAGGTCAGAAGGATCACAGGTGTTTAAGTGGTCTAATGAATAAGGATAACATGTCAAAAGGTTAGAAGGTTCGTAAAGAACAGGGTGAGAGAAATATAGGTGTTTAGGGGCAATGAGGGAGGGAAAGAATTAATATGGAAGTGAATGGGTCAATGTTTGAGTGGGTCAAAGATTAATCTGCCAGATGATATGTAGAAGAAGGATGATAGGTCTATAAGAGAAAACAAATATTTGTAGTGTTTGAGTGGTCTAATGAACAACATTAAGGATAGGTACTACAGACAAAAGGTTCATAAAGATGAGGGTGGGAGAAATAGAGGTGTTTATGATTTTTGAAAAAGACAAGGGGGTAAATGACATTAGATAGGGATTTCACATGTTAAACGGAGGTGTCCCAGAAGCAACATTATTACACTACTGTCGTAGGAGGTCAAGCAGGGTTCAGAAAGAGGTCAGAGGAGGTTCAGCAGGGTTCAGAAAGAGGTCATAGGAGGTCAATCAGGGTTCAGAAAGAGGTCAGAGGAGGTTCAGCAGGGTTCAGAAAGAGGTCATAGGAAGTCCAGCAGGGTACAGAAAGAGGTCGCAGTAGGTCCAGCAGGGTTCAGAAAGAGGTCATGTGAAGTCCAGCAGGGTTCAGATAGAGGTCATGTGAAGTCCAGCAGGGTTCAGAAAGGAGTCATGTGAAGTCCAGCAGGGTTCAGATATATGTCATGTGAAGTCCAGCATGGTTCAGATAGAGGTCGTGTGAAGTCCAGCAGGGTTCAGATAGAGGTCATGTGAAGTTCAGCAGGGTTCAGAAAGAGGTCATGTGAAGTCCGTGGTCGCTTTGCTTCTTCATCATATTTTCCTGAAGTCGAATTCATTGGAGTGGTAGTCCACCCCTTGGTGACGATTGAGTAACCTTGGTCACCTCTTTAAAATACAGTCGCGACCCTCGCGTCAAGGATTTGGCAACAGATTACGTCATCTTCCCGTTCCAAACCTGCTTTTTTAGTTCTACTTCCTTGAGGAACAGAGAAACCCAAGGTATCACCGCCATCGGAACGAGGGTCAAGCTGGGCTCAAGTCTTTCACGAACCTGCTGGCCAGGCCCAACGTTCAAATATGGTTGGAGGAGGAATTTGTCATTTGTTCCGGCTGCCTGCGAAAGCTCGCCCATGCTTCCTGAAGTACACTGGGATCTGCAACGTCGACCAACGAAGACTGGCAGACCGTCAGTGAAAAGGCACGGTCATGTGAAGTCCAGCAGGGTTCAGAAAGATGTCGTAGGAGGTCAAGCAGGGTTCAGAAAGAGGTCAGAGGAGGTTCAGCAGGGTTCAGAAAGGGGTCATAGGAGGTCCAGCAGGGTACAGAAAGAGGTCGCAGTAGGTCCAGCAGGGTTCAGAAAGAGGTCATGTGAAGTCCAGCAGGGTTCAGATAGAGGTCATGTGAAGTTCAGCAGGGTTCAGAAAGAGGTCATGTGAAGTCCAGCAGGGTTCAGAAAAGTTGGTGCATTCATTTGTGTTCAGCTGCAATTCCGAGTACTTGTCAGAGGCCTTTGTGCGCGTGGCTCAGGAACGTGCACGTCTGCGACAACCGGAGACCCCTTACGTTGATCACTCATTATTGCAGCACTAAAACATATCAGTAGGAGTGATAGCTAGTAGTCACATGGGCCAGTGGCGCAATGGATAACGCGTCTGACTACGAATCAGAAGATTGTAGGTTCGACTCCTACCTGGCTCAAAACTGATTTTGACTTCACTTTTAGCAATATTTAATGAAGTCGCGTGGTCGCTTTGCTTCTTCAACATATTTTCCTGAAGTCGAATTCATTGGAGTGGTAGTCCACCTCTTGGTGACGATTGAGTAACCTTGGTCACCTCTTTAAAATACAGTCGCGACCCTCGCGTCAAGGATTTGGCAACAGATTACGTCATCTTCCCGTTCCAAACCTGCTTTTTTAGTTCTACTTCCTTGAGGAACAGAGAAACCCAAGGTATCACCGCCATCGGAACGAGGGTCAAGCTGGGCTCAAGTCTTGGACGAACCTGCTGGCCAGGCCCAACGTTCAAATATGGTTGGAGGAGGAATTTGTCATTTGTTCCGGCTGCCTGCGAAAGCTCGCCCATGCTTCCTGAAGTACACTGGGATCTGCAACGTCGACCAACGAAGACTGGCAGACCGTCAGTGAAAAGGCACGGTCATGTGAAGTCCAGCAGGGTTCAGAAAGATGTCGTAGGAGGTCAAGCAGGGTTCAGAAAGAGGTCAGAGGAGGTTCAGCAGGGTTCAGAAAGAGGTCATAGGAGGTCCAGCAGGGTACAGAAAGAGGTCGCAGTAGGTCCAGCAGGGCTCAGAAAGAGGTCATGTGAAGTCCAGCAGGGTTCAGATAGAGGTCATGTGAAGTCCAGCAGGGTTCAGATAGAGGTCATGTAAAGTCCAGCAGGGTTCAGAAAGATGTCGTAGGAGGTCAATCAGGGTTCAGAAAGAGGTCAGAGGAGGTTCAGCAGGGTTCAGAAAGAGGTCATAGGAGGTCCAGCAGGGTACAGAAAGAGGTCGCAGTAGGTCCAGCAGGGTTCATAAAGAGGTCATGTGAAGTCCAGCAGGGTTCAGATAGAGGTCATGTGAAGTCCAGCAGGGTTCAGAAAGGAGTCATGTGAAGTCCAGCAGGGTTCAGATATATGTCATGTGAAGTCCAGCAGGGTTCAGAAAAGTTGGTGCATTCATTTGTGTTCAGCTGCAATTCCGAGTACTTGTCAGAGGCCTTTGTGCGCATGGCTCAGGAACGTGCACGTCTGCGACAACCGGAGACCCCTTACGTTGATCACTCATTATTGCAGCACTAAAACATATCAGTAGGAGTGATAGCTAGTAGTCACATGGGCCAGTGGCGCAATGGATAACGCGTCTGACTACAAATCAGAAGATTGTAGGTTCGACTCCTACCTGGCTCAAAACTGATTTTAACTTCACTTTTAGCAATATTTAATGAAGTCGCGTGGTCGCTTTGCTTCTTCAACATATTTTCCTGAAGTCGAATTCATTGGAGTGGTAGTCCACCCCTTGGTGACGATTGAGTAACCTTGGTCACCTCTTTAAAATACAGTCGCGACCCTCGCGTCAAGGATTTGGCAACAGATTACGTCATCTTCCCGTTCCAAACCTGCTTTTTTAGTTCTACTTCCTTGAGGAACAGAGAAACCCAAGGTATCACCGCCATCGGAACGAGGGTCAAGCTGGGCTCAAGTCTTTCACGAACCTGCTGGCCAGGCCCAACGTTCAAATATGGTTGGAGGAGGAATTTGTCATTTGTTCCGGCTGCCTGCGAAAGCTCGCCCATGCTTCCTGAAGTACACTGGGATCTGCAACGTCGACCAACGAAGACTGGCAGACCGTCAGTGAAAAGGCACGGTCATGTGAAGTCCAGCAGGGTTCAGAAAGATGTCGTAGGAGGTCAAGCAGGGTTCAGAAAGAGGTCAGAGGAGGTTCAGCAGGGTTCAGAAAGAGGTCATAGGAGGTCAATCAGGGTTCAGAAAGAGGTCAGAGGAGGTTCAGCAGGGTTCAGAAAGAGGTCATAGGAGGTCCAGCAGGGTACAGAAAGAGGTCGCAGTAGGTCCAGCAGGGTTCAGAAAGAGGTCATGTGAAGTCCAGCAGGGTTCAGATAGAGGTCATGTGAAGTCCAGCAGGGTTCAGAAAGGAGTCATGTGAAGTCCAGCAGGGTTCAGATATATGTCATGTGAAGTCCAGCATGGTTCAGATAGAGGTCGTGTGAAGTCCAGCAGGGTTCAGATAGAGGTCATGTGAAGTTCAGCAGGGTTCAGAAAGAGGTCATGTGAAGTCCAGCAGGGTTCAGAAAAGTTGGTGCATTCATTTGTGTTCAGCTGCAATTCCGAGTACTTGTCAGAGGCCTTTGTGCGCGTGGCTCAGGGACGTGCACGTCTGCGACAACCGGAGACCCCTTACGTTGATCACTCATTATTGCAGCACTAAAACATATCAGTAGGAGTGATAGCTAGTAGTCACATGGGCCAGTGGCACAATGGATAACGCATCTGACTACGAATCAGAAGATTGTAGGTTCGACTCCTACCTGGCTCAAAACTGATTTTGACTTCACTTTTAGCAATATTTAATGAAGTCGCGTGGTCGCTTTGCTTCTTCAACATATTTTCCTGAAGTCGAATTCATTGGAGTGGTAGTCCACCCCTTGGTGACGATTGAGTAACCTTGGTCACCTCTTTAAAATACAGTCGCGACCCTCGCGTCAAGGATTTGGCAACAGATTACGTCATCTTCCCGTTCCAAACCTGCTTTTTTAGTTCTACTTCCTTGAGGAACAGAGAAACCCAAGGTATCACCGCCATCGGAACGAGGGTCAAGCTGGGCTCAAGTCTTGGACGAACCTGCTGGCCAGGCCCAACGTTCAAATATGGTTGGAGGAGGAATTTGTCATTTGTTCCGGCTGCCTGCGAAAGCTCGCCCATGCTTCCTGAAGTACACTGGGATCTGCAACGTCGACCAACGAAGACTGGCAGACCGTCAGTGAAAAGGCACGGTCATGTGAAGTCCAGCAGGGTTCAGAAAGATGTCGTAGGAGGTCAAGCAGGGTTCAGAAATAGGTCAGAGGAGGTTCAGCAGGGTTCAGAAAGAGGTCATAGGAGGTCCAGCAGGGTACAGAAAGAGGTCGCAGTAGGTCCAGCAGGGCTCAGAAAGAGGTCATGTGAAGTCCAGCAGGGTTCAGATAGAGGTCATGTGAAGTCCAGCAGGGTTCAGATAGAGGTCATGTGAAGTCCAGCAGGGTTCAGAAAGATGTCGTAGGAGGTCAATCAGGGTTCAGAAAGAGGTCAGAGGAGGTTCAGCAGGGTTCAGAAAGAGGTCATAGGAGGTCCAGCAGGGTACAGAAAGAGGTCGCAGTAGGTCCAGCAGGGTTCAGAAAGAGGTCATGTGAAGTCCAGCAGGGTTCAGATAGAGGTCATGTGAAGTCCAGCAGGGTTCAGAAAGGAGTCATGTGAAGTCCAGCAGGGTTCAGATATATGTCATGTGAAGTCCAGCAGGGTTCAGAAAAGTTGGTGCATTCATTTGTGTTCAGCTGCAATTCCGAGTACTTGTCAGAGGCCTTTGTGCGCGTGGCTCAGGAACGTGCACGTCTGCGACAACCGGAGACCCCTTACGTTGATCACTCATTATTGCAGCACTAAAACATATCAGTAGGAGTGATAGCTAGTAGTCACATGGGCCAGTGGCGCAATGGATAACGCGTCTGACTACGAATCAGAAGATTGTAGGTTCGACTCCTACCTGTGCTCAAAACTGATTTTGACTTCACTTTAGCAATATTTAATGAAGTCGCGTGGTCGCTTTGCTTCTTCAACATATTTTCCTGAAGTCGAATTCATTGGAGTGGTAGTCCACCCCTTGGTGACGATTGAGTAACCTTGGTCACCTCTTTAAAATACAGTCGCGACCCTCGCGTCAAGGATTTGGCAACAGATTACGTCATCTTCCCGTTCCAAACCTGCTTTTTTAGTTCTACTTCCTTGAGGAACAGAGAAACCCAAGGTATCACCGCCATCGGAACGAGGGTCAAGCTGGGCTCAAGTCTTTCACGAACCTGCTGGCCAGGCCCAACGTTCAAATATGGTTGGAGGAGGAATTTGTCATTTGTTCTGGCTGCCTGCGAAAGCTCGCCCATGCTTCCTGAAGAACACTGGGATCTGCAACGTCGACCAACGAAGACTGGCAGACCGTCAGTGAAAAGGCACGGTCATGTGAAGTCCAGCAGGGTTCAGAAAGATGTCGTAGGAGGTCAAGCAGGGTTCAGAAAGAGGTCAGAGGAGGTTCAGCAGGGTTCAGAAAGAGGTCATAGGAGGTCCAGCAGGGTACAGAAAGAGGTCGCAGTAGGTCCAGCATGGTTCAGAAAGAGGTCATGTGAAGTCCAGCAGGGTTCAGATAGAGGTCATGTGAAGTCCAGCAGGGTTCAGAAAGATGTCGTAGGAGGTCAAGCAGGGTTCAGAAAGAGGTCAGAGGAGGTTCAGCAGGGTTCAGAAAGAGGTCATAGGAGGTCAATCAGGGTTCAGAAAGAGGTCAGAGGAGGTCAATCAGGGTTCAGAAAGAGGTCAGAGGAGGTTCAGCAGGGTTCAGAAAGAGGTCATAGGAGGTCCAGCAGGGTACAGAAAGAGGTCGCAGTAGGTCCAGCAGGGTTCAGAAAGAGGTCATGTGAAGTCCAGCAGGGTTCAGATAGAGGTCATGTGAAGTCCAGCAGGGTTCAGAAAGGAGTCATGTGAAGTCCAGCAGGGTTCAGATATATGTCATGTGAAGTCCAGCATGGTTCAGATAGAGGTCGTGTGAAGTCCAGCAGGGTTCAGATAGAGGTCATGTGAAGTTCAGCAGGGTTCAGAAAGAGGTCATGTGAAGTCCAGCAGGGTTCAGAAAAGTTGGTGCATTCATTTGTGTTCAGCTGCAATTCCGAGTACTTGTCAGAGGCCTTTGTGCGCGTGGCTCAGGAACGTGCACGTCTGCGACAACCGGAGACCCCTTACGTTGATCACTCATTATTGCAGCACTAAAACATATCAGTAGGAGTGATAGCTAGTAGTCACATGGGCCAGTGGCGCAATGGATAACGCGTCTGACTACGAATCAGAAGATTGTAGGTTCGACTCCTACCTGGCTCAAAACTGATTTTGACTTCACTTTTAGCAATATTTAATGAAGTCGCGTGGTCGCTTTGCTTCTTCAACATATTTTCCTGAAGTCGAATTCATTGGAGTGGTAGTCCACCCCTTGGTGACGATTGAGTAACCTTGGTCACCTCTTTAAAATACAGTCGCGACCCTCGCGTCAAGGATTTGGCAACAGATTACGTCATCTTCCCGTTCCAAACCTGCTTTTTTAGTTCTACTTCCTTGAGGAACAGAGAAACCCAAGGTATCACCGCCATCGGAACGAGGGTCAAGTTGGGCTCAAGTCTTGGACGAACCTGCTGGCCAGGCCCAACGTTCAAATATGGTTGGAGGAGGAATTTGTCATTTGTTCCGGCTGCCTGCGAAAGCTCGCCCATGCTTCCTGAAGTACACTGGGATCTGCAACGTCGACCAACGAAGACTGGCAGACCGTCAGTGAAAAGGCACGGTCATGTGAAGTCCAGCAGGGTTCAGAAAGATGTCGTAGGAGGTCAAGCAGGGTTCAGAAAGAGGTCAGAGGAGGTTCAGCAGGGTTCAGAAAGAGGTCATAGGAGGTCCAGCAGGGTACAGAAAGAGGTCGCAGTAGGTCCAGCAGGGCTCAGAAAGAGGTCATGTGAAGTCCAGCAGGGTTCAGATAGAGGTCATGTGAAGTCCAGCAGGGTTCAGATAGAGGTCATGTGAAGTCCAGCAGGGTTCAGAAAGATGTCGTAGGAGGTCAATCAGGGTTCAGAAAGAGGTCAGAGGAGGTTCAGCAGGGTTCAGAAAGAGGTCATAGGAGGTCCAGCAGGGTACAGAAAGAGGTCGCAGTAGGTCCAGCAGGGTTCAGAAAGAGGTCATGTGAAGTCCAGCAGGGTTCAGATAGAGGTCATGTGAAGTCCAGCAGGGTTCAGAAAGGAGTCATGTGAAGTCCAGCAGGGTTCAGATATATGTCATGTGAAGTCCAGCAGGGTTCAGAAAAGTTGGTGCATTCATTTGTGTTCAGCTGCAATTCCGAGTACTTGTCAGAGGCCTTTGTGCGCGTGGCTCAGGAACGTGCACGTCTGCGACAACCGGAGACCCCTTACGTTGATCACTCATTATTGCAGCACTAAAACATATCAGTAGGAGTGATAGTTAGTAGTCACATGGGCCAGTGGCGCAATGGATAACGCGTCTGACTACGAATCAGAAGATTGTAGGTTCGACTCCTACCTGGCTCAAAACTGATTTTGACTTCACTTTAGCAATATTTAATGAAGTCGCGTGGTCGCTTTGCTTCTTCAACATATTTTCCTGAAGTCGAATTCATTGGAGTGGTAGTCCACCCCTTGGTGACGATTGAGTAACCTTGGTCACCTCTTTAAAATACAGTCGCGACCCTCGCGTCAAGGATTTGGCAACAGATTACGTCATCTTCCCGTTCCAAACCTGCTTTTTTAGTTCTACTTCCTTGAGGAACAGAGAAACCCAAGGTATCACCGCCATCGGAACGAGGGTCAAGCTGGGCTCAAGTCTTTCACGAACCTGCTGGCCAGGCCCAACGTTCAAATATGGTTGGAGGAGGAATTTGTCATTTGTTCTGGCTGCCTGCGAAAGCTCGCCCATGCTTCCTGAAGAACACTGGGATCTGCAACGTCGACCAACGAAGACTGCAGACCGTCAGTGAAAAGGCACGGTCATGTGAAGTCCAGCAGGGTTCAGAAAGATGTCGTAGGAGGTCAAGCAGGGTTCAGAAAGAGGTCAGAGGAGGTTCAGCAGGGTTCAGAAAGAGGTCATAGGAGGTCCAGCAGGGTACAGAAAGAGGTCGCAGTAGGTCCAGCATGGTTCAGAAAGAGGTCATGTGAAGTCCAGCAGGGTTCAGATAGAGGTCATGTGAAGTCCAGCAGGGTTCAGAAAGATGTCGTAGGAGGTCAAGCAGGGTTCAGAAAGAGGTCAGAGGAGGTTCAGCAGGGTTCAGAAAGAGGTCATAGGAGGTTCAGCAGGGTTCAGAAAGAGGTCAGAGGAGGTTCAGCAGGGTTCAGAAAGAGGTCATAGGAGGTCCAGCAGGGTACAGAAAGAGGTCGCAGTAGGTCCAGCAGGGTTCAGAAAGAGGTCATGTGAAGTCCAGCAGGGTTCAGATAGAGGTCATGTGAAGTCCAGCAGGGTTCAGAAAGGAGTCATGTGAAGTCCAGCAGGGTTCAGATATATGTCATGTGAAGTCCAGCATGGTTCAGATAGAGGTCGTGTGAAGTCCAGCAGGGTTCAGATAGAGGTCATGTGAAGTTCAGCAGGGTTCAGAAAGAGGTCATGTGAAGTCCAGCAGGGTTCAGAAAAGTTGGTGCATTCATTTGTGTTCAGCTGCAATTCCGAGTACTTGTCAGAGGCCTTTGTGCGCGTGGCTCAGGGACGTGCACGTCTGCGACAACCGGAGACCCCTTACGTTGATCACTCATTATTGCAGCACTAAAACATATCAGTAGGAGTGATAGCTAGTAGTCACATGGGCCAGTGGCGCAATGGATAACGCGTCTGACTACGAATCAGAAGATTGTAGGTTCGAATCCTACCTGGCTCAAAACTTATTTTGACTTCACTTTTAGCAATATTTAATGAAGTCGCGTGGTCGCTTTGCTTCTTCATCATATTTTCCTGAAGTCGAATTCATTGGAGTGGTAGTCCACCCCTTGGTGACGATTGAGTAACCTTGGTCACCTCTTTAAAATACAGTCGCGACCCTCGCGTCCAGGATTTGGCAACAGATTACGTCATCTTCCCGTTCCAAACCTGCTTTTTTAGTTCTACTTCCTTGAGGAACAGAGAAACCCAAGGTATCACCGCCATCGGAATGAGGGTCAAGCTGGGCTCAAGTCTTTCACGAACCTGCTGGCCAGGCCCAACGTTCAAATATGGTTGGAGGAGGAATTTGTCATTTGTTCCGGCTGCCTGCGAAAGCTCGCCCATGCTTCCTGAAGTACACTGGGATCTGCAACGTCGACCAACGAAGACTGGCAGACCGTCAGTGAAAAGGCACGGTCATGTGAAGTCCAGCAGGGTTCAGAAAGATGTCGTAGGAGGTCAAGCAGGGTTCAGAAAGAGGTCAGAGGAGGTTCAGCAGGGTTCAGAAAGAGGTCATAGGAGGTCCAGCAGGGTACAGAAAGAGGTCGCAGTAGGTCCAGCAGGGTTCAGAAAGAGGTCATGTGAAGTCCAGCAGGGTTCAGATAGAGGTCATGTGAAGTTCAGCAGGGTTCAGAAAGAGGTCATGTGAAGTCCAGCAGGGTTCAGAAAAGTTGGTGCATTCATTTGTGTTCAGCTGCAATTCCGAGTACTTGTCAGAGGCCTTTGTGCGCGTGGCTCAGGAACGTGCACGTCTGCGACAACCGGAGACCCCTTACGTTGATCACTCATTATTGCAGCACTAAAACATATCAGTAGGAGTGATAGCTAGTAGTCACATGGGCCAGTGGCGCAATGGATAACGCGTCTGACTACGAATCAGAAGATCGTAGGTTCGACTCCTACCTGGCTCAAAACTGATTTTGATTTCACTTTTAGCAATATTTAAAGAAGTCGCGTGGTCGCTTTGCTTCTTCAACATATTTTCCTGAAGTCGAATTCATTGGAGTGGTAGTCCACCCCATGGTGACGATTGAGTAACCTTGGTCACCTCTTTAAAATACAGTCGCGACCCTCGCGTCAAGTATTTGGCAACAGATTACGTCATCTTCCCGTTCCAAACCTGCTTTTTTAGTTCTACTTCCTTGAGGAACATAGAAACCCAAGGTATTGTGGAAGTGTAACTCAGCGTAACTTATTAATTGGCACTGGTAACTTATTAATTAACCTGGTAACAAAGCAGATATATTTTACATGCAAACTCTGTGAAAGACGAGTTTGTAAATGAGTCAGGAATGCGCCCGAACATGATAATCTTTTGTCCACCTGTTCACAGCCCCTGGCTGAAGCACCCCCCTATCGTTTGGTAAACGGAACTCACAACAGGAGGGGAGCGAGCTGATACCAGGACTTGGTACATGCATGACCTCGGGGCACCAGCGGAGAGGGGATTAAAATCCAGTTTGTCCATATAACGGGAGCAAACGTGGAAGTCGGGAGTACTTGCTGCGAGGAGCTCTGACGAACGGGAGTGTCGGAGGAACATCAGCTGAACGAGAAGGACCATGGAAAAGAGTTAATCTCAGCCATTGAATAATGCGGTATTATTTGGTAAATGGAATGAAGTGAATAATAAACCAGACCTTTTGTAAACCTGTGTCCGGTCATTGGAGTCCTGTGAGTCCACAGCTTCTAATTCTTCTACAATTTGGAGGCACCGCTGACATCAACTGGACACAAACAAGTCTTTAAAAGGTAAGGGTGTCTTGTTTTTGGTCCAGTATGATTTACGAACTTGGGAATAGTTATGTGTATATACATGAAGGATTTGGTGTGTGGGACTTGTGATTGTCCATAGGTAAAATCAGGATGGAGCGTTTTAAATGATTCTATTATTCGTGTGCTTGCGAGTATATGTACAGTATACGCTGGGTATTAAAAGCCTTACTCTGGTCTGCAGGCAAGTCGGCTCATGAAGTGCACCATGAAGCGATTTGTTTGTCGGTTCGGTAAGGTCCGTACACGTGTACAATCGTGTACACCCGTTTTAAATAAATAATTTTTTTTCAGTTTTCCCGCCATGCCTAAACCTCGTTCGATCAACAAATAAATTCATGACAGACAACCCCCCCCCTCATGCCGGTCCAGAATTATGATGAAAGATGGCGATTGAAAAAAAAAATTGCATCAAATTTTGTCCAGGTCCATCACTAAGCCTTTGAGACATGCTTCACGGTTGAATAAAAAACCACCGTTTAGAACGATATGACGCTATGACGCTATGAAAAAAAAAATCGCTATGACGCTATGAAACGCTATGACGCTATGAACGCTATGACACTATGAACGATATGATGCTATGAACGCTATGACGCTATGACAAAAAAAATCGCTATGAAACGCTATGACGCTATGAACGATATGACGCTATGAACGCTATGACGCTATGAACGCTATGACGCTATGAAAAAAAAAATCGCTATGAAACGCTATGAACGCTATGACGCTATGATGCTATGGAAAAAAAAATCGCTCGCTTTGCCAAGGGGCTCGCTCCCCCCCCTCACCCCCCCCGTTCCCCTCCCCTTCCCCCTCCCCCTCCCCTCCCCCGCCCGGCAATGCCGGGTACTTCTGCAAGTCTATCAATATTGTTGAAATGAAGATCAAATATCTGTATGTTAAAATATGTTGAAAAAGTCAAAACTTTACATGAGGTGTACTTACTTTTTCACGTGACTGTTTTCACGTGACATTTTTCCCCGCAAAGCGAGGGTTGGCCTTTTCGGGGACCGTGATAGGTGTTGGTTTTTGGTCCCCTTTTTGAAGCAATGTTTTGCGACCGGATGCCCTTCCTGACGCCAGCCCTTTTTGCCGCCTTCAACGACAAACAGGGAAGTTTCACGGTTGAATGAAAGACACTCGTTTACCCACCCGTACACGTATAAAGTACTTCTTTTTTTTGCACTTGTTCAAAGCACTCTACTTGGAGCCAGCGACTTGCTCGGCGCTCGGCGAGCGACAGGGAACCGGGAAAGGGAATTATAAAATTGCATACCAACACTCCCTCACTGTCCCTCACTGTCCCTCATGTCCATTCCGGCACCCTGTCTCTTGCTCCCGTTTTTTCCCTCCCTTTACTTCCCATTGGCGGACGTTTTGCGAGAAGCAAAGCGTTTTGCAGGAAGATAAATAGCATGGGTGAAACAAAACCAGTGCTGTTGTGTTGTTGTTTTTTTTTGACGAAATTTGCCAGATAAATAGCATGGGTGACACGACGAAATGATTGGATTTTGGTTCAGGTCCGAATCCAGATCAGGCCTATCAGTGGGATACAAAACATAAACTGTTCACCAAGGCGGAGATATAATAATAATAATAATTCTGTATTATTTAGTTAACCAGTTTGTGTGAAACCTCAACCTAAATATAAAAATTGATCTGCTTGGTGTTAGTTTAAGGGCTGTTCCAAATTTATCCTGATTATGAGAGATAATTACAGGAAATGGTGTTTGTGAGTAACAACCACCCTCTGGTCGAGGCTCATAGAAGGGGTGATGCTTACTGATTCGGCACGCTTACAATAGGTGTTAATGGTGGGATGTCAGAGGTTTTGGTGTGGGTTAATGTTCACACTGTTTTGGAAAATAATGTTCGATGCAACATGATCCTAAAAAAAGAACCCAGCCCTACATCGAAAGACCAGGAAGGGAAGGAATGGAAAATTTGTCAAGGTTTGAAATTAATCGGACAAGGGGGTCCCAAGGTATGGTCACCGTACTCGCAAGCCGTTCGCTTAGGCTCTGCGAATGGACCAAACCATTTGATGTAAATAGGAGGGGGGTTCTGTGGTCGTTACTGCCACGTGGTTTCAAAGTTTTTGTTGTTGCTTGCACGTGTGTTTTTTTTGCAAGCACGTACGGGCAAGCGCGTACGTGCGGGCACGCCCTAGTATATATAAATAGAGGTAATATTGAGTTACGGAATTAATTACTTTCAACAATGCAAAGGGTGACAAGATATGAGATTTAATGGGATTTTAATAAGATTTTAATGGGATTTTAATAAGATTTTAATGGGATTTTAATGGGATAAATTGGGAACATTCAAATGTTGGGTTGTGCTGTGAGACAAAGTGAGAAAGAGAGACAGACAGAGAGAGATAGACAGAAAAGAAAGAGAAAGAGACATAGAGACAAACAGAGATAAAGATGATAGTCAGACACATAGAGAGAGACAGACAGACAGACAGAGAGAGAGAGAAAAGAAAGAAAGAGAGACATAGAGACAAACAGAGATAAATATGATAGTCAGACACATAGAGACAGACAGACAGACAGACAGAGAGAGATAGACAGAGTGAGACAAAGTGAGAAAGAGAGACAGACAGAGAGAGAGAAAAGAAAATAAAGAAAGAGAGACATAGAGACAAACAGAGATAAATATGATAGTCAGACACATAGAGAGAGACAGACAGACAGACAGAGAGAGATAGACAGAGTGAGACAAAGTGAGAAAGAGAGACAGACAGAGAGAGAGAGACAGAAAAGAAAGAGAAAGAGACATAGAGACAAACAGAGATAAAGATGATAGTCAGACACATAGAGAGAGACAGACAGACAGACAGAGAGAGATAGACAGAGTGAGACAAAGTGAGAAAGAGAGACAGACAGAGAGAGAGAGACAGAAAAGAAAGAGAAAGAGACATAGAGACAAACAGAGATAAAGATGATAGTCAGACACATAGAGAGAGACAGACAGACAGACAGAGAGAGAGAGACAGAAAAGAAAGAGAGAGAGACATAGAGACAAACAGAGATAAAGATGATAGTCAGACACATAGAGAGAGACAGACAGACAGACAGAGAGAGAAACACAGAGAGAGACAGAAAGAGAGACAGACAGACAGACAGAGAGAGAGAGAGAGAAAAGAAAGAAAGAGAGACATAGAGACAAACAGAGATAAAGATGATAGTCAGACACATAGAGAGAGACAGACAGAGAGAGATAGACAGAGTGAGACAGAAAGTGAGAAAGAGAGACAGACAGAGAGAGATAGACAGAGAGAGAAAGAGAGAGAGACATAGAGACAAACAGAGATAAAGATGATAGTCAGACACATAGAGAGAGACAGACAGACAGACAGAGAGAGATCGACAGAGAGAGACAGAAAGTGAGAGAGAGACACAGACAGACAGAAAGAGAGACAGAAAAAGAGAGAACATTTTTGGGAACGTTTTTCACATTACTTTCCTGCAACATTGAAATAATGTTGTTGTAAAACGTTTCCACAACGTCGCCACAACGTTTCACTTTCGTTGTTGCAACGTTTTGCTCCAACGTTTTGTGAACATTTAAATGTTGGGTTTTGCTGACGTTTCCACAACGTCGCCACAACGTTTCACTTTCGTTGTTGCAACGTTTTGCTCCAACGTTTTGTGAACATTTAAATGTTGGGTTTTGCTGACGTTTCCACAACCTCGCTACAACGTTTTACTTTCGTTGTTGCAACGTTTTGCTCCAACGTTTTGGGGACACTCAAATGTTAAATAAACCGGATAAGAATTCACGAGTTATTTAATTATGAGCGATTATAGAAGTACTTATATAATTAATTACATTTCTTATTAAATTACAGTAATTACATTACAGTAATTACCTGAGGTAATTACAGTATTTACAGTTCCGGTAATTACAGTAATTACAGTAATCATTACAGTAATTGCAGTAATCTTATTACAGTAATTACATTACATTAACTCAGGCACCTTTTGAGTAAGGAAGCTGATATTTGGACATGACACTGACCAAGTGATGTGGCTGTCAAGGAAAATATTGATTTATTGATTAATCATTTAATAAATTAACTCGTTGATTTATAAATGACTTATTTAATTAAAAGTCCTCAGAGATACATCTTCGGATGAAATACTTACAGATTGGTTATGCTATGAGCCAATTGATTAGGGAAAATATTTTGTGATGGCCATATTGGCAATTTCGTGGCCATATTCGTGGCAACTCAGTTAGTGCCACTGCACCTTTAAAATGCATCCCTGCATTCATTTTTCGATCGATTGAGTTGAAATTTTGAACAATCGGATCTGGACTGTCGTTGTTAACGACTCTAGCACGCACTCGTCCAATCAGGATGGAGCGGTATGGTCCCCGGATTATCACTGCCCGCAGTTTTAATTAATTTTACTTTTCTCTTGGGCATATAATTTTGAAGACATGCATGTCAGGATAGAGGAAATGTTTGTTCTGTTGAACGGAATAAATGTTGTTTATTTGTGTGGGGGTGTATTTTTGTGTATTTTTGATATATTTTCACGACTAATTCCAGTTAACATCCTGCAAAATTTGCTCGTTTGCTGGCCGAGTCGAAATTGCGTTGAGTTTCTATGGCATGCGCCATTAAAAGCGCTGTGTAATGGTTGAGCTCCCTTTATTTCGTTTTGGTCATGCGGATGAGCAAACAAAGTGACAAATGCTGCGGCTGGAGCAGTAAAAGCGATGTTTTTTTAAAATGGAAACGATGTAATGAGTAATTAAAAGTGGGAGGGGGCAACACCACGCATACCTCTTTTAAGGTGTGTATAAACCCTGGAATAAACGTGGGAGGGGGCAACACCACGCATACCTCTTTTAAGGTGTGTATAAACCCTGGAATATTTCAGCAATCAATACAATGCTGAAACTATGTAAGTTAATTTAATAAGTAATTTAATGAGTAATTTAATGAGTAATTTAATGAGTAATTTAATGAGTAATTTAATGAGTAATTTAATGAGTAATTTAATGAGTAATTTAATGAGTAATTTAATGAGTAACTTAATGAGTAATTTAATGAGTAATTTAATGAGTAATTTAATGAGTAATTTAATGAGTAATTTAATAAGTAATTTAATGAGGAATTTAATGAGGAATTAAAAGTGGGAGGGGGCAACACCACGCATACCTCTTTTAAGGTGTGTATAAACCCTGGAATAAACGTGGGAGGGGGCAACACCACGCATACCTCTTTTAAGGTGTGTATAAACCCTGGAATATTTCAGCAATCAATACGATGCTGAAATGATGTAATTTACTGTGTAAGAGGGTCGACCTTGGGTTTGTTTGGGTTTGTTGTTTATTTTTGTGGGTGTCTATTTTTTGAGTATTTTGGATATATTTTCACGACTAATTCCAGTTAACATCCTGCAAAATTTGCTCGTTTTCTGGCCGAGTCGAAATTGCGTTGAGTTTCTATGTCATGCGCCATTAAAAGCGCTGTGTAATGGTTGAGCTCCCTTTATTTCGTTTTGGTCATGCGGACGAGCAGACAAAATGACGAATGCTGCGGCTGGAGCAGTGAAAGCGATTTTTGAATTGTTCAATGATTATTCGATATTGTTATGACTTATTGTCAATAGGTATACTAAGTGGCCATGAGGTAGCCTGTTGCTATGTACAGTTTTATTCTAGTGTTGATTATACCACATAGCTGTGGTGATAAAGGAAATGTTCGTTTAAATAGATGACTATGATATGACCATGACTATAAAATCATGATGATTATTATGAATGATATCATAGGGTTCAAATGCAGAATGATTGCATGAACTTGGGAAAGAACTTTCAAGCCCTATGGGATAAATTGGGTGTTACAAGCGATGGAGTTTCAAAATTTAGCATGATTGAAGGAATTTTACAGTCTTATTTCAGGAGTTTTACGAAATTTAAATTGCCAAGAGATTTTGGGTACTATTAAAGGAAAAAATGATGAGATATTTTTTCCAATGAACTTTAATATCTGCCATCCATTTTGGCTGTCTCACGAATGAAGGATGAGTTGCCTTTAGTGGTTGCAAAGAAAATTTGTGGAGACCAGGCAAAATGGGGAAATATGTCAGATATGACCCTAGGACAGGACGGTGATTCATCAATTGACATGAGGTACGAACCAGAGGTGACGACCGATAAAATTCGATCTCAGTCAATGGATGGACCTGTCCTGACATCATTGGGGAAAGGGCTTATGCAAGGAGTCATCCAAAATGATTAATTTGATTTATTGATGAATAGTGATGAATTAATTGAAATTGAATAATTGATTGAATTATTAATTGATTGAATCTAATTGATTGAATTTAATTGAATAAATTTAACTGAATAAATTGAACTGAATAAATTGAATTGAATATATTGATTGTTTGATTGATGAAAATGCGGTCTCAAGAAAGAAGCTTTGATATCTTTGCGAGATATTAACAATGTGGAGACAACCTGGGAAAATTGAGCAAGGTGGTGAGTTTATATACAGATATATATGTGCGGTTACCATTGTGTGATTTCCCCGTCAACAGAGCGGACACCTGAGGATTCACCCATTTCATACTGACCCTCCGGCTCATCTGCAAATACTGATCTGTGAGATTGGATTGTGCAAAAGCCACGGCTGAGGGAGATTCTCTGAAAATCACCGTGTGAACAGGTGGAGAGACCCTTCCTGGAGGTACGAGTGAAGCTTTAGAGGAACAAACTACAACACATCCAACGCTACTTTGATAAAAGGCAGAATGGGAAATGGAGCCTGCAAGAATACACAAGGACAACCAGAGATTCCACAAAAAGGTACTTGTACACATCATATGTACGACCGTTATGGTGCAGAAGCTATAAGGCAGGTCGAGAATTGGTATTTGTGGACAAAGGGACATGATGAGGAGTTTCCAAGAGATGGTACATTTGAGCGAAGTCGATTGGAAAGATTGGAACAAAGATTGAAAGCCAGGAAGAGACAGAATCTAACGGCAGACTGGCTTGCATTCCATCTTTGGGATGGTGAATCCAGACAACGGGAACAGCAAGAACGGATAACGGATCTAGAACTTAAAATAAAAAGGATACAGGATACAGTGGAGGAGACAAATGCACAACTGCCCTCGAAATTAGGAATGAAAGGGACAGTTGTCCCATCTGATTTCCAGTTGTCTCCCCAAAAAGGACGGTACAGAGAATTTTTTCGTGTTTCAGGAGACAACGAGAGATTGCAGTGGCAACTCAGGGATGTAGAGATGCAGCCCAGCAATACAAATGCACAGGTGCACAGATCAGACAACGACAGAAACCGGTGTTTCAAGTGTGGACGGATGGGACATTGGAAAAGAGGATGTCCGTATACCAAAAGGAAGACAAGTTAATAGGGTAAACCAAGATCAAGGGTACCAGTGCTGACCGATACCTCAGACAATGATTAGGCCTTCATTGCTGCAAATCCCAAATGATGATTAGCCTCAACAGATTCGATTACTGGACAAACATGAATAACTGTCGATGATTCTTGGGTCTGAAAAGTTTTCGGAGCAAGAATTATTCATTTTTTCTTTTGCTTGTAAGCAAATTAGTAATTAATTGATCACATGCCGAAATTGGATCTTTTATGTTGGGCACACAATTTTAAATTTACAAAGTTGGAACAATTGCTTTGCAAATTTTTGAAACCAAGGGACAAGGGTCACATGATGATCAGGTGGGAATGTCGGACTAGTGTTCCGCATGATTGATACGTCAGTGGTCGACTGACATGCAAATGGGTGTGTAGTCAAATTTGGATAAATTATGGTGGGAACTGAAAGGGTAATTTCAATGTGACATCAGAGGGGTTTTCTAAGAATAGACTTTTAGTTTATTTGTGTATAAGCATTTTAATTTGATTGACAAATTTTATGAAATTGAAATAAAATTGACACCCATCTGATCTGTAAATAATGGTTCCAACGCAAACAAATATGCATAATGCATGTGTGTGTGTGTTTTTGTGTATCAATCTTACAAGATTGTTGACACCGACAGTGTGCCTTGTCTGAAAATAGATAGTTCCAATGTGGGAAAAAAAAATAAAAAATGTGGGAGTACAAAATTAGCCAAATTTGGGAGAGGTCTTACACTGACTTCCCAGAGTACTCTGCTCACGGATTTTTATATATATAAACTTGAATTTTATCAGCATATAAATTGTGCTGTATGTATGGATGTGTTTTAGGCATAGATGATATGGGAAAATAGTAAAGAAAATTTTGCTGGTTTGAACTATTGTGGGTTTTCAGTTCTGGAGTTTAAACAAAGTCACTGGTTAACAGATGAGAAAGGATAGTAAATAAATTATTCGCTGCTGGGCAAATTAAGTACGATATTACTAAGACTTATGAGAGCTATTGTTCCGCCTTACAGCAGTGGAAAATTATTGGGAAAAAAAATTAGATCCAACATAATGAATCTATAAAAGAATGTGATAGGGATAATATCCTCAATTTGTACTAATTATTTGATTGTGGGTAAAGGAATTAAGTTATCGTAGTGGATTGTTAACAGCAGCCTGAAAATGTCCTGAGAGTGTGCATCCATGTAATCAGAAATCCCAGATTTGTTTTTTACAAACAACATTTTGGTAGAGGTCTTGTGTGGAACACTTCCTTGGTAGATAAAAAACGGTACTGCATGCTGGCAGCCACTTTTGCGGCCAGTTAGGCCAAACAAATTGAGAGGAAATTGTAGTTAAATATGTAAGTTACACATGGCTATTTGAAAAAAAAAAAAAAAAAAAGGAAATTTGTTGAGATGGGAAACATTTTTCGAAGGTTTATTAAGGTGTTATAATATGACATGTGGCAAGGCAAACTATTGGATGGGAAAATTAGATCTGGCTATAGAATAAATTTATTGACCCCTTGAAGTTAATTCTTCGAATCATTGTTTCACTGGCATTTTTTGTTCAAATTGGAAATAGTTTGGTAGAGCTTTGGTTAAAACCTTTGGTTGCGGTATCTTGGAACGAAATGATAAACCATAGGAGATTGATAAGAATAGAAAAAATATGGACCCAAAATAGAAAGTTGGATTCATGCCCCTCATTGCAAACAAGCACATGGGGCTAAGGTGGACGATCCCACAGAAAATGAGGCTGCACCTAGCAGCCCAGCAGAACATTCAGTGGTAGATAAATGATAGTCGTGATTTACAGTCATTTGAATTACATTTTAACACCCCTTGCATTGATAAACATTACATTTTCAACATGTGATATTCCTACTTGGGATAGTGACATTTATTTGCCTACATGACATACAATTACCTGCTGATATTAATACAACATGAGTGAAAAATGTATCACAACTACACTCATGATCAGGGGATTGAGTTCAACCCCGGGAGATAGGGGGATCAGGGCAAGACAAATAATCTGATTATGTTACATATTAAGGGATTTTCTTTATTTACCTTTTAGGAAGCTTGTTAGTTTGGTATATAATGTTAAATGTCATCGACATATAACTATGTCATAGGTATGAATATATACAAGGAGTAGCAGACTTGTTTGTTGGTTTAGTAGTTATATTGGCAATTGTTTTAGTGGTGGCTTGCTTGAAAGCCTTAGTGACGGTGTGTTTGAATAAGGTAACCAACAACACGATGATAACGCATGAAGTGACAAATGAGGAAAGAAATGTGGAACCAGAAAAGGAAGACTTTTATGACGACATAAATACTGAGATTAAAAGATTAAATCAAGTGATGTTGCAAATGAATACAGTAGAATTAAGATAATGGCATAACGACAATGTTATGAGTTGTGCCAATTACAATATCAGTGAACTCATATCACCACGAGTGACACACTGTTAGGAAAAAGAGGGAAAAGAAAAAGTGGAGAGGAATTATGGTAATAATACATTATGCTTAATTTGTTGGTTTGGGAAAAAATTGTTGTTGGGAATTAGGTATTCCCGTTTGTGATTGTAATCATATACAATGCTATTCTTAGTTTAGTAATAAAATACATACCTGATTGAATATTATTTGTGTGACGCATATAAATGAAAATAACTTTTTGTGTTAAGGAAAAAACAACAAATTGTTGAATGTGAAACTGTCGGAAGATATACATGATTATGCTGATTTCATGGTAAGATGTACCCTATCTGATTCAGTGTGTGCGGAAAGCAGATTCAGATGTGACTGAGCATAAAGATAAGACGAGATCACATTTTGGAGGGATTGCTAACGGAATTGGGAAGAAGTTCGAGAAAGAAAATTTGTGGCTAAAAAATGAAGTTAATCGTGGCATACACCCTCTTTCTCAAAGAATGATGAAGACATTCTCCCGTGTAACTTGGAGATGAATGCTTACCTTCACCAAGGAAATTTATGTGACCATTTGCCTGGATCTCGCTGCAACATATGAAAGAAAGGCGATCACTTACTCTTGTTCGAAGGCTTCGAACATTCACCACATCAGAAGTTGCAGGACAACGACATATTACCTGCAACCTCTGTGAAATGCGGGGACATATGTTATTACTTCACCAACGTCCGGGGAACCAGCATGGAGCTGCAAAAAAAAACGGCTGTGCCCTTGTCACAACAGCTGTGCACGATTCTGCTGGTTGCTCCTGGTAAGGACCATGAATGACCTGAACACCATGGTCCCAACATCAGTGTGGATGCATCCGGCATCCCTGTTCCACATCTTGCTGGCCAATCAACGTCACACCAATACTTGCTGCCCACTCACAATGAGGGTGGAGGCAAGTCGACTACAACTGGGTGAAGGCCGTGTTCAGGAATTACTATGGTTTACAGCAAAAAGTGGCAAGAATGCTACAAGGAGAGCAGGGTCAGTCTATGACTCCGCAATGTTACCACAACAGCGAAATCCTACACGAAGTAGTGCAGGAGCTATGAAGACATTAGGAGAAAACGTTTCATACCAGGATTCAAACACAAGTGATCAGCCCTTCCTTTCAAACAAAGTCAACATTTGTGTGGAGGCAAACGTTTTTTGCCAGATGGTGCAGATGCTTTACAAAACTTGAAAATGAAGTGAAATTGTTGTATCTTGGTGATGGTGAAGTGTTGTTTTGAAAATATATTTGTGATGCAAATGCAATAGATTGAACGATATGGAAGGAGTCAATGACCAACGAAATGTTTTGTGATTCTTGCAGGATGACGGTGTATGCCCAAGGGAATTTGATTACTTGTAGTGATTGATTATTTACTTATACTTGTAATGATGTTTACTTGTAGTGATTGATTGTTTACTTATATTGATGTTTAGATTAATGGTTAATATAAACAAAAAAACAAAAAGATGAGGGAATTGTGGAAGTGTAACTCAGCGTAACTTATTAATTGGCACTGGTAACTTATTAATTAACCTGGTAACAAAGCAGATATATTTTACATGCAAACTCTGTGAAAGACGAGTTTGTAAATGAGTCAGGAATGCGCCCGAACATGATAATCTTTTGTCCACCTGGTCACAGCCCCTGGCTGAAGCACCCCCCTATCGTTTGGTAAACGGAACTCACAACAGGAGGGGAGCGAGCTGATACCAGGACTTGGTACATGCATGACCTCGGGGCACCAGCGGAGAGGGGATTAAAATCCAGTTTGTCCATATAATGGGAGCAAACGTGGAAGTCGGGAGTACTTGCTGCGAGGAGCTCTGACGAACGGGAGTGTCGGAGGAACATCAGCCGAACGAGAAGGACCATGGAAAAGAGTTAATCTCAGCCATTGAATAATGCGGTATTATTTGGTAAATGGAATGAAGTGAATAATAAACCAGACCTTTTGTAAACCTGTGTCCGGTCATTGGAGTCCTGTGAGTCCACAGCTTCTAATTCTTCTACAGTATCACCGCCATCGGAACGAGGGTCAAGCTGGGCTCAAGTCTTTCACGAACCTGCTGGCCAGGCCCAACGTTCAAATATGGTTGGAGGAGGAATTTGTCATTTGTTCCGGCTGCCTGCGAAAGCTCGCCCATGCTTCCTGAAGTACACTGGGATCTGCAACGTCGACCAACGAAGACTGGCAGACCGTCAGTGAAAAGGCACGCTCATGTGAAGTCCAGCAGGGTTCAGAAAGATGTCGTAGGAGGTCAAGCAGGGTTCAGAAAGAGGTCAGAGGAGGTTCAGCAGGGTTCAGAAAGAGGTCATAGGAGGTCCAGCAGGGTACAGAAAGAGGTCATAGGAGGTCCAGCAGGGTACAGAAAGAGGTCGCAGTAGGTCCAGCAGGGTTCAGAAAGAGGTCATGTGAAGTCCAGCAGGGTTCAGATAGAGGTCATGTGAAGTCCAGCAGGGTTCAGAAAGATGTCGTAGGAGGTCAATCAGCGTTCAGAAAGAGGTCAGAGGAGGTTCAGCAGGGTTCAGAAAGAGGTCATAGGAGGTCCAGCAGGGTACAGAAAGAGGTCGCAGTAGGTCCAGCAGGGTTCAGATATATGTCATGTGAAGTCCAGCATGGTTCAGATAGAGGTCGTGTGAAGTCCAGCAGGGTTCAGATAGAGGTCATGTGAAGTTCAGCAGGGTTCAGAAAGAGGTCATGTGAAGTCCAGCAGGGTTCAGAAAAGTTGGTGCATTCATTTGTGTTCAGCTGCAATTCCGAGTACTTGTCAGAGGCCTTTGTGCGCGTGGCTCAGGAACGTGCACGTCTGCGACAACCGGAGACCCCTTACGTTGATCACTCATTATTGCAGCTCTAAAACATATCAGTAGGAGTGATAGCTAGTAGTCACATGGGCCAGTGGCGCAATGGATAACGCGTCTGACTACGAATCAGAAGATTGTAGGTTCGACTCCTACCTGGCTCCAAACTGATTTTGACTTCACTTTTAGCAATATTTAATGAAGTCGCGTGGTCGCTTTGCTTCTTCAACATATTTTCCTGAAGTCGAATTCATTGGAGTGGTAGTCCACCCCTTGGTGACGATTGAGTAACCTTGGTCACCTCTTTAAAATACAGTCGCGACCCTCGCGTCAAGGATTTGGCAACAGATTACGTCATCTTCCCGTTCCAAACCCGCTTTTTTAGTTCTACTTCCTTGAGGAACAGAGAAACCCAAGGTATCACCGCCATCGGAACGAGGGTCAAGCTGGGCTCAAGTCTTTCACGAACCTGCTGGCCAGGCCCAACGTTCAAATATGGTTGGAGGAGGAATTTGTCATTTGTTCCGGCTGCCTGCGAAAGCTCGCCCATGCTTCCTGAAGTACACTGGGATCTGCAACGTCGACCAACGAAGACTGGCAGACCGTCAGTGAAAAGGCACGGTCATGTGAAGTCCAGCAGGGTTCAGAAAGATGTCGTAGGAGGTCAAGCAGGGTTCAGAAAGAGGTCAGAGGAGGTTCAGCAGGGTTCAGAAAGAGGTCATAGGAGGTCCAGCAGGGTACAGAAAGAGGTCATAGGAGGTCCAGCAGGGTTCAGAAAGAGGTCATGTGAAGTCCAGCAGGGTTCAGATAGAGGTCATGTGAAGTCCAGCAGGGTTCAGAAAGATGTCGTAGGAGGTCAAGCAGGGTTCAGAAAGAGGTCAGAGGAGGTTCAGCAGGGTTCAGAAAGAGGTCATCGGAGGTCCAGCAGGGTACAGAAAGAGGTCGCAGTAGGTCCAGCAGGGTTCAGAAAGAGGTCATGTGAAGTCCAGCAGGGTTCAGATCGAGGTCATGTGAAGTCCAGCAGGGTTCAGAAAAGTTGGTGCATTCATTTGTGTTCAGCTGCAATTCCGAGGACTTGTCAGAGGCCTTTGTGCGCGTGGCTCAGGAACGTGCACGTCTGCGACAACCGGAGACCCCTTACGTTGATCACTCATTATTGCAGCACTAAAACATATCAGTAGGAGTGATAGCTAGTAGTCACATGGGCCAGTGGCGCAATGGATAACGCGTCTGACAACGAATCAGAAGATTGTAGGTTCGACTCCTACCTGGCTCAAAACTGATTTTGACTTCACTTTTAGCAATATTTAATGAAGTCGCATGGTCGCTTTGCTTCTTCAACATATTTTCCTGAAGCCGAATTCATTGGAGTGGCAGTCCACCCCTTGGTGACGATTGAGTAACCTTGGTCACCTCTTTAAAATACAGTCGCGACCTTCGCGTCAAGGATTTGGCAACAGATTACGTCATCTTCCCGTTTCAAACCTGCTTTTTTAGTTCTACTTCCTTGAGGAACAGAGAAACCCAAGGTATCACCGCCATCGGAACGAGGGTCAAGCTGGGCTCAAGTCTTTCACGAACCTGCTGGCCAGGCCCAACGTTCAAATATGGTTGGAGGAGGAATTTGTCATTTGTTCCGGCTGCCTGCGAAAGCTCGCCCATGCTTCCTGAAGTACACTGGGATCTGCAACGTCGACCAACGAAGACTGGCAGACCGTCAGTGAAAAGGCACGGTCATGTGAAGTCCAGCAGGGTTCAGAAAGATGTCGTAGGAGGTCAAGCAGGGTTCAGAAAGAGGTCAGAGGAGGTTCAGCAGGGTTCAGAAAGAGGTCATAGGAGGTCCAGCAGGGTACAGAAAGAGGTCGCAGTAGGTCCAGCAGGGTTCAGAAAGAGGTCATGTGAAATCCAGCAGGGTTCAGAAAGAGGTCGCAGTAGGTCCAGCAGGGTTCAGAAAGAGGTCATGTGAAGTCCAGCAGGGTTCAGAAAAGTTGGTGCATTCATTTGTGTTCAGCTGCAATTCCGAGTACTTGTCAGAGGCCTTTGTGCGCGTGGCTCAGGAACGTGCACGTCTGCGACAACCGGAGACCCCTTACGTTGATCACTCATTATTGCAGCACTAAAACATATCAGTAGGAGAGATAGCTAGTAGTCACATGGGCCAGTGGTGCAATGGATAACGCGTCTGACTACGAATCAGAAGATTGTAGGTTCGACTCCTACCTGGCTCAAAACTGATTTTGACTTCACTTTTAGCAATATTTAATGAAGTCGCGTGGTCGCTTTGCTTCTTCAACATATTTTCCTGAAGTCGAATTCATTGGAGTGGTCGTCCACCCCTTGGTGACGATTGAGTAACCTTGGTCACCTCTTTAAAATACAGTCGCGACCCTCGCGTCAAGGATTTGGCAACAGATTACGTCATCTTCCCGTTCCAAACCTGCTTTTTTAGTTCTACTTCCTTGAGGAACAGAGAAACCCAAGGTATCACCGCCATCGGAACGAGGGTCAAGCTGGGCTCAAGTCTTTCACGAAGCTGCTGGCCAGGCCCAACGTTCAAATATGGTTGGAGGAGGAATTTGTCATTTGTTCCGGCTGCCTGCGAAAGCTCGCCCATGCTTCCTGAAGTACACTGGGATCTGCAACGTCGACCAACGAAGACTGGCAGACCGTCAGTGAAAAGGCACGGTCATGTGAAGTCCAGCAGGGTTCAGAAAGATGTCGTAGGAGGTCAAGCAGGGTTCAGAAAGAGGTCAGAGGAGGTTCAGCAGGGTTCAGAAAGAGGTCATAGGAGGTCCAGCAGGGTACAGAAAGAGGTCGCAGTAGGTCCAGCAGGGTTCAGAAAGAGGTCATGTGAAGTCCAGCAGGGTTCAGATAGAGGTCATGTGAAGTTCAGCAGGGTTCAGAAAGAGGTCATGTGAAGTCCAGCAGGGTTCAGAAAAGTTGGTGCATTCATTTGTGTTCAGCTGCAATTCCGAGTACTTGTCAGAGGCCTTTGTGCGCGTGGCTCAGGAACGTGCACGTCTGCGACAACCGGAGACCCCTTACGTTGATCACTCATTATTGCAGCACTAAAACATATCAGTAGGAGTGATAGCTAGTAGTCACATGGGCCAGTGGCGCAATGGATAACGTGTCTGACTACAAATCAGAAGATTGTAGGTTCGACTCCTACCTGGCTCAAAACTGATTTTGACTTCACTTTTAGCAATATTTAATGAGGTCGCGTGGTCGCTTTGCTTCTTCAACATATTTTCCTGAAGTCGAATTCATTGGAGTGGTAGTCCACCCCTTGGTGACGATTGAGTAACCTTGGTCACCTCTTTAAAATACAGTCGCGACCCTCGCGTCAAGGATTTGGCAACAGATTACGTCATCTTCCCGTTCCAAACCTGCTTTTTTAGTTCTACTTCCTTGAGGAACAGAGAAACCCAAGGTATCACCGCCATCGGAACGAGGGTCAAGCTGGGCTCAAGTCTTTCACGAACCTGCTGGCCAGGCCCAACGTTCAAATATGGTTGGAGGAGGAATTTGTCATTTGTTCCGGCTGCCTGCGAAAGCTCGCCCATGCTTCCTGAAGTACACTGGGATCTGCAACGTCGACCAACGAAGACTGGCAGACCGTCAGTGAAAAGGCACGGTCATGTGAAGTCCAGCAGGGTTCAGAAAGATGTCGTAGGAGGTCAAGCAGGGTTCAGAAAGAGGTCAGAGGAGGTTCAGCAGGGTTCAGAAAGAGGTCATAGGAGGTCCAGCAGGGTACAGAAAGAGGTCGCAGTAGGTCCAGCAGGGTTCAGAAAGAGGTCATGTGAAGTCCAGCAGGGTTCAGATAGAGGTCATGTGAAGTCCAGCAGGGTTCAGATAGAGGTCATGTGAAGTCCAGCAGGGTTCAGAAAGATGTCGTAGGAGGTCAATCAGGGTTCAGAAAGAGGTCAGAGGAGGTTCAGCAGGGTTCAGAAAGAGGTCATAGGAGGTCCAGCAGGGTACAGAAAGAGGTCGCAGTAGGTCCAGCAGGGTTCAGAAAGAGGTCATGTGAAGTCCAGCAGGGTTCAGATAGAGGTCATGTGAAGTCCAGCAGGGTTCAGAAAGGAGTCATGTGAAGTCCAGCAGGGTTCTGATAGAGGTCATGTGAAGTCCAGCAGGGTTCAGATAGAGGTCATGTGAAGTCCAGCAGGGTTCAGATAGAGGTCATGTGAAGTCCAGCAGGGTTCAGAAAGAGGTCATAGGAGGTCCAGCAGGGTACAGAAAGAGGTCGCAGTAGGTCCAGCAGGGTTCAGAAAGACGTCATGTGAAGTCCAGCAGGGTTCAGAAAGAGGTCGCAGTAGGTCCAGCAGGGTTCAGAAAGAGGTCATGTGAAGTCCAGCAGGGTTCAGAAAAGTTGGTGCATTCATTTGTGTTCAGCTGCAATTCCGAGTACTTGTCAGAGGCCTTTGTGCGCGTGGCTCAGGAACGTGCACGTCTGCGACAACCGGAGACCCCTTACGTTGATCACTCATTATTGCAGCACTAAAACATATCAGTAGGAGTGATAGCTAGTAGTCACATGGGCCAGTGGCGCAATGGATAACGCGTCTGACTACGAATCAGAAGATTGTAGGTTCGACTCCTACCTGGCTCAAAACTGATTTTGACTTCACTTTTAGCAATATTTAATGAAGTCGCGTGGTCGCTTTGCTTCTTCAACATATTTTCCTGAAGTCGAATTCATTGGAGTGGTAGTCCACCCCTTGGTGACGATTGAGTAACCTTGGTCACCTCTTTAAAATACAGTCGCGACCCTCGCGTCAAGGATTTGGCAACAGATTACGTCATCTTCCCGTTCCAAACCTGCTTTTTTAGTTCTACTTCCTTGAGGAACAGAGAAACCCAAGGTATCACCGCCATCGGAACGAGGGTCAAGCTGGGCTCAAGTCTTTCACGAACCTGCTGGCCAGGCCCAACGTTCAAATATGGTTGGAGGAGGAATTTGTCATTTGTTCCGGCTGCCTGCGAAAGCACGCCCATGCTTCCTGAAGTACACTGGGATCTGCAACGTCGACCAACGAAGACTGGCAGACCGTCAGTGAAAAGGCACGGTCATGTGAAGTCCAGCAGGGTTCAGAAAGATGTCGTAGGAGGTCAAGCAGGGTTCAGAAAGAGGTCAGAGGAGGTTCAGCAGGGTTCAGAAAGAGGTCATAGGAGGTCAATCAGGGTTCAGAAAGAGGTCAGAGGAGGTTCAGCAGGGTTCAGAAAGAGGTCATAGGAGGTCCAGCAGGGTACAGAAAGAGGTCGCAGTAGGTCCAGCAGGGTTCAGAAAGAGGTCATGTGAAGTCCATCAGGGTTCAGATAGAGGTCATGTGAAGTCCAGCAGGGTTCAGAAAGGAGTCATGTGAAGTCCAGCAGGGTTCAGATATATGTCATGTGAAGTCCAGCATGGTTCAGATAGAGGTCGTGTGAAGTCCAGCAGGGTTCAGATAGAGGTCATGTGAAGTCCAGCAGGGTTCAGATAGAGGTCATGTGAAGTCCAGCAGGGTTCAGAAAGATGTCGTAGGAGGTCAATCAGGGTTCAGAAAGAGGTCAGAGGAGGTTCAGCAGGGTTCAGAAAGAGGTCATAGGAGGTCCAGCAGGGTACAGAAAGAGGTCGCAGTAGGTCCAGCAGGGTTCAGAAAGAGGTCATGTGAAGTCCAGCAGGGTTCAGATAGAGGTCATGTGAAGTCCAGCAGGGTTCAGAAAGGAGTCATGTGAAGTCCAGCAGGGTTCAGATAGAGGTCATGTGAAGTCCAGCAGGGTTCAGATAAAGGTCATGTGAAGTCCAGCAGGGTTCAGATAGAGGTCATGTGAAGTCCAGCAGGGTTCAGAAAGAGGTCATAGGAGGTCCAGCAGGGTACAGAAAGAGGTCGCAGTAGGTCCAGCAGGGTTCAGAAAGACGTCATGTGAAGTCCAGCAGGGTTCAGAAAGAGGTCGCAGTAGGTCCAGCAGGGTTCAGAAAGAGGTCATGTGAAGTCCAGCAGGGTTCAGAAAAGTTGGTGCATTCATTTGTGTTCAGCTGCAATTCCGAGTACTTGTCAGAGGCCTTTGTGCGCGTGGCTCAGGAACGTGCACGTCTGCGACAACCGGAGACCCCTTACGTTGATCACTCATTATTGCAGCACTAAAACATATCAGTAGGAGTGATAGCTAGTAGTCACATGGGCCAGTGGCGCAATGGATAACGCGTCTGACTACGAATCAGAAGATTGTAGATTCGACTCCTACCTGGCTCAAAACTGATTTTGACTTCACTTTTAGCAATATTTAATGAAGTCGCGTGGTCGCTTTGCTTCTTCAACATATTTTCCTGAAGTCGAATTCATTGGAGTGGTAGTCCACCCCTTGGTGACGATTGAGTAACCTTGGTCACCTCTTTAAAATACAGTCGCGACCCTCGCGTCAAGGATTTGGCAACAGATTACGTCATCTTCCCGTTCCAAACCTGCTTTTTTAGTTCTACTTCCTTGAGGAACAGAGAAACCCAAGGTATCACCGCCATCGGAACGAGGGTCAAGCTGGGCTCAAGTCTTTCACGAACCTGCTGGCCAGGCCCAACGTTCAAATATGGTTGGAGGAGGAATTTGTCATTTGTTCCGGCTGCCTGCGAAAGCACGCCCATGCTTCCTGAAGTACACTGGGATCTGCAACGTCGACCAACGAAGACTGGCAGACCGTCAGTGAAAAGGCACGGTCATGTGAAGTCCAGCAGGGTTCAGAAAGATGTCGTAGGAGGTCAAGCAGGGTTCAGAAAGAGGTCAGAGGAGGTTCAGCAGGGTTCAGAAAGAGGTCATAGGAGGTCAATCAGGGTTCAGAAAGAGGTCAGAGGAGGTTCAGCAGGGTTCAGAAAGAGGTCATAGGAGGTCCAGCAGGGTACAGAAAGAGGTCGCAGTAGGTCCAGCAGGGTTCAGAAAGAGGTCATGTGAAGTCCATCAGGGTTCAGATAGAGGTCATGTGAAGTCCAGCAGGGTTCAGAAAGGAGTCATGTGAAGTCCAGCAGGGTTCAGATATATGTCATGTGAAGTCCAGCATGGTTCAGATAGAGGTCGTGTGAAGTCCAGCAGGGTTCAGATAGAGGTCATGTGAATTTCAGCAGGGTTCAGAAAGAGGTCATGTGAAGTCCAGCAGGGTTCAGAAAAGTTGGTGCATTCATTTGTGTTCAGCTGCAATTCCGAGTACTTGTCAGAGGCCTTTGTGCGCGTGGCTCAGGGACGTGCACGTCTGCGACAACCGGAGACCCCTTACGTTGATCACTCATTATTGCAGCACTAAAACATATCAGTAGGAGTGATAGCTAGTAGTCACATGGGCCAGTGGCGCAATGGATAACGCGTCTGACTACGAATCAGAAGATTGTAGGTTCGACTCCTACCTGGCTCAAAACTGATTTTGACTTCACTTTTAGCAATATTTAATGAAGTCGCGTGGTCGCTTTGCTTCTTCAACATATTTTCCTGAAGTCGAATTCATTGGAGTGGTAGTCCACCCCTTGGTGACGATTGAGTAACCTTGGTCACCTCTTTAAAATGCAGTCGCGACCCTCGCGTCAAGGATTTGGCAACAGATTACGTCATCTTCCCGTTCCAAACCTGCTTTTTTAGTTCTACTTCCTTGAGGAACAGAGAAACCCAAGGTATCACCGCCATCGGAACGAGGGTCAAGCTGGGCTCAAGTCTTTCACGAACCTGCTGGCCAGGCCCAACGTTCAAATATGGTTGGAGGAGGAATTTGTCATTTGTTCCGGCTGCCTGCGAAAGCTCGCCCATGCTTCCTGAAGTACACTGGGATCTGCAACGTCGACCAACGAAGACTGGCAGACCGTCAGTGAAAAGGCACGGTCATGTGAAGTCCAGCAGGGTTCAGAAAGATGTCGTAGGAGGTCAAGCAGGGTTCAGAAAGTGGTCAGAGGAGGTTCAGCAGGATTCAGAAAGAGGTCATAGGAGGTCCAGCAGGGTACAGAAAGAGGTCGCAGTAGGTCCAGCAGGGTTCAGAAAGAGGTCATGTGAAGTCCAGCAGGGTTCAGATAGAGGTCATGTGAAGTTCAGCAGGGTTCAGAAAGAGGTCATGTGAAGTCCAGCAGGGTTCAGAAAAGTTGGTGCATTCATTTGTGTTCAGCTGCAATTCCGAGTACTTGTCAGAGGCCTTTGTGCGCGTGGCTCAGGAACGTGCACGTCTGCGACAACCGGAGACCCCTTACGTTGATCACTCATTATTGCAGCACTAAAACATATCAGTAGGAGTGATAGCTAGTAGTCACATGGGCCAGTGGCGCAATGGATAACGCGTCTGACTACGAATCAGAAGATTGTAGGTTCGACTCCTACCTGGCTCAAAACTGATTTTGACTTCACTTTTAGCAATATTTAATGAAGTCGCGTGGTCGCTTTGCTTCTTCAACATATTTTCCTGAAGTCGAATTCATTGGAGTGGTAGTCCACCCCTTGGTGACGATTGAGTAACCTTGGTCACCTCTTTAAAATACAGTCGCGACCCTCGCGTCAAGGATTTGGCAACAGATTACGTCATCTTCCCGTTCCAAACCTGCTTTTTTAGTTCTACTTCCTTGAGGAACAGAGAAACCCAAGGTATCACCGCCATCGGAACGAGGGTCAAGCTGGGCTCAAGTCTTTCACGAACCTGCTGGCCAGGCCCAACGTTCAAATATGGTTGGAGGAGGAATTTGTCATTTGTTCCGGCTGCCTGCGAAAGCTCGCCCATGCTTCCTGAAGTACACTGGGATCTGCAACGTCGACCAACGAAGACTGGCAGACCGTCAGTGAAAAGGCACAGTCATGTGAAGTCCAGCAGGGTTCAGAAAGATGTCGTAGGAGGTCAAGCAGGGTTCAGAAAGAGGTCAGAGGAGGTTCAGCAGGGTTCAGAAAGAGGTCATAGGAGGTCCAGCAGGGTACAGAAAGAGGTCGCAGTAGGTCCAGCAGGGTTCAGAAAGAGGTCATGTGAAGTCCAGCAGGGTTCAGATAGAGGTCATGTGAAGTCCAGCAGGGTTCAGATAGAGGTCATGTGAAGTCCAGCAGGGTTCAGAAAGATGTCGTAGGAGGTCAATCAGGGTTCAGAAAGAGGTCAGAGGAGGTTCAGCAGGGTTCAGAAAGAGGTCATAGGAGGTCCAGCAGGGTACAGAAAGAGGTCGCAGTAGGTCCAGCAGGGTTCAGAAAGAGGTCATGTGAAGTCCAGCAGGGTTCAGATAGAGGTCATGTGAAGTCCAGCAGGGTTCAGAAAAGTTGGTGCATTCATTTGTGTTCAGCTGCAATTCCGAGTACTTGTCAGAGGCCTTTGTGCGCGTGGCTCAGGAACGTGCACGTCTGCGACAACCGGAGACCCCTTACGTTGATCACTCATTATTGCAGCACTAAAACATATCAGTAGGAGTGATAGCTAGTAGTCACATGGGCCAGTGGTGCAATGGATAACGCGTCTGACTACGAATCAGAAGATTGTAGGTTCGACTCCTACCTGGCTCAAAACTGATTTCGACTTCACCTTTAGCAATATTTAATGAAGTCGCGTGGTCGCTTTGCTTCTTCAACATATTTTCCTGAAGTCGAATTCATTGGAGTGGTAGTCCACCCCTTGGTGACGATTGGGTAACCTTGGTCACCTCTTTAAAATACAGTCGCGACCCTCGCGTCAAGGATTTGGCAACAGATTACGTCATCTTCCCGTTCCAAACCTGCTTTTTTAGTTCTACTTCCTTGAGGAACAGAGAAACCCAAGGTATCACCGCCGTCGGAACGAGGGTCAAGCTGGGCTCAAGTCTTTCACGAACCTGCTGGCCAGGCCCAACGTTCAAATATGGTTGGAGGAGGAATTTGTCATTTGTTCCGGCTGCCTGCGAAAGCTCGCCCATGCTTCCTGAAGTACACTGGGATCTGCAACGTCGACCAACGAAGACTGGCAGACCGTCAGTGAAAAGGCACGGTCATGTGAAGTCCAGCAGGGTTCAGAAAGATGTCGTAGGAGGTCAAGCAGGGTTCAGAAAGAGGTCAGAGGAGGTTCAGCAGGGTTCAGAAAGAGGTCATAGGAGGTCCAGCAGGGTACAGAAAGAGGTCGCAGTAGATCCAGCAGGGTTCAGAAAGAGGTCATGTGAAGTCCAGCAGGGTTCAGATAGAGGTCATGTGAAGTCCAGCAGGGTTCAGATAGAGGTCATGTGAAGTCCAGCAGGGTTCAGAAAGATGTCGTAGGAGGTCAATCAGGGTTCAGAAAGAGGTCAGAGGAGGTTCAGCAGGGTTCAGAAAGAGGTCATAGGAGGTCCAGCAGGGTACAGAAAGAGGTCGCAGTAGGTCCAGCAGGGTTCAGAAAGAGGTCATGTGAAGTCCAGCAGGGTTCAGAAAGAGGTCATGTGAAGTCCAGCAGGTTCAGATAGAGGTCATGTGAAGTCCAGCAGGGTTCAGAAAGGAGTCATGTGAAGTCCAGCAGGGTTCAGATATATGTCATGTGAAGTCCAGCATGGTTCAGATAGAGGTCGTGTGAAGTCCAGCAGGGTTCAGATAGAGGTCATGTGCAGTTCAGCAGGGTTCAGAAAGAGGTCATGTGAAGTCCAGCAGGGTTCAGAAAAGTTGGTGCATTCATTTGTGTTCAGCTGCAATTCCGAGTACTTGTCAGAGGCCTTTGTGCGCGTGGCTCAGGAACGTGCACGTCTGCGACAACCGGAGACCCCTAACGTTGATCACTCATTATTGCAGCACTAAAACATATCAGTAGGAGTGGTAGCTAGCAATCACATGGGCCAGTGGCGCAATGGATAACGCGTCTGACTACGAATCAGAAGATTGTAGGTTCGACTCCTACCTGGCTCAAAACTGATTTTGACTTCACTTTTAGCAATATTTAATGAAGTCGCGTGGTCGCTTTGCTTCTTCAACATATTTTCCTGAAGTCGAAATCATTGGAGTGGTAGTCCACCCCTTGGTGACGATTGAGTAACCTTGGTCACCTTTTTAAAATACAGTCGCGACCCTCGCGTCAAGGATTTGGCAACAGATTACGTCATCTTCCCGTTCCAAACCTGCTTTTTTAGTTCTACTTCCTTGTGGAACAGAGAAACCCAAGGTATCACCGCCATCGGAACGAGGGTCAAGCTGGGCTCAAGTCTTTCACGAACCTGCTGGCCAGGCCCAACGTTCAAATATGGTTGGAGGAGGAATTTGTCATTTGTTCCGGCTGCCTGCGAAAGCTCGCCCATGCTTCGTGAAGTACACTGGTATCTGCAATGTCGACCAACGAAGACTGGCAGACCGTCAGTGAAAAGGCACTGTCATGTGAAGTCCAGCAGGGTTCAGAAAGATGTCGTAGGAGGTCAAGCAGGGTTCAGAAAGAGGTCAGAGGAGGTTCAGCAGGGTTCAGAAAGAGGTCATAGGAGGTCCAGCAGGGTACAGAAAGAGGTCGCAGTAGGTCCAGCAGGGTTCAGAAAGAGGTCATAGGAGGTCCAGCAGGGTACAGAAAGAGGTCGCAGTAGGTCCAGCAGGGTTCAGAAAGAGGTCATGTGAAGTCCAGCAGGGTTCAGAAAGATGTCGTAGGAGGTCAAGCAGGGTTCAGAAAGAGGTCAGAGGAGGTTCACCAGGGTTCAGAAAGAGGTCATAGGAGGTCCAGCAGGGTACAGAAAGAGGTCATAGGAGGTCCAGCAGGGTACAGAAAGAGGTCGCAGTAGGTCCAGCAGGGTTCAGAAAGAGGTCATGTGAAGTCCAGCAGGGTTCAGATAGAGGTCATGTGAAGTCCAGCAGGGTTCAGATAGAGGTCATGTGAAGTCCAGCAGGGTTCAGAAAGATGTCGTAGGAGGTCAATCAGGGTTCAGAAAGAGGTCAGAGGAGGTTCAGCAGGGTTCAGAAAGAGGTCATAGGAGGTCCAGCAGGGTACAGAAAGAGGTCATAGGAGGTCCAGCAGGGTACAGAAAGAGGTCGCAGTAGGTCCAGCAGGGTTCAGAGAGAGGTCATGTGAAGTCCAGCAGGGTTCAGATAGAGGTCATGTGAAGTCCAGCAGGGTTCAGAAAGAGGTCATAGGAGGTCCAGCAGGGTACAGAAAGAGGTCGCAGTAGGTCCAGCAGGGTTCAGAAAGAGGTCATGTGAAGTCCAGCAGGGTTCAGATAGAGGTCATGTGAAGTCCAGCAGGGTTCAGAAAGATGTCGTAGGAGGTCAAGCAGGGTTCAGAAAGAGGTCAGAGGAGGTTCAGCAGGGTTCAGAAAGAGGTCATAGGAGGTCCAGCAGGGTACAGAAAGAGGTCGCAGTAGGTCCAGCAGGGTTCAGAAAGAGGTCATGTGAAGTCCAGCAGGGTTCAGATAGAGGTCATGTGAAGTCCAGCAGGGTTCAGAAAGAGGTCATAGGAGGTCCAGCAGGGTACAGAAAGAGGTCGCAGTAGGTCCAGTAGGGTTCAGAAAGAGGTCATGTGAAGTCCAGCATGGTTCAGATAGAGGTCGTGTGAAGTCCAGCAGGGTTCAGATAGAAGTCATGTGAAGTTCAGCAGGGTTCAGAAAGAGGTCATGTGAAGTCCAGCAGGGTTCAGAAAAGTTGGTGCATTCATTTGTGTTCAGCTGCAATTCCGAGTACTTGTCAGAGGCCTTTGTGCGCGTGGCTCAGGAACGTGTCTCGGTCGAAGACCTCAAGGGAAGGAAGAAGAAGAAGAATCAGAGCAAAAATGTTTAATAGAATCGATTATACACACACGTGTGGAGCGAGGCTCGAGAATGTACCGCCTAACACGCAGCGGACAATTCCTCAAGACACTCGCTGAAAAATAAGTGGAAAGGCATTTCATTTATAGCAAAATATTAGACAAGAATCTGCGCTAAAGACATAGCAATACAAGGCCATAAGGACAACATCTCCCATTGTCCCGTCCTATAGAAGGTCAAATTTAGACAACAAGATGTAAGCATACTGATAGGCTACGCTTTTTTTGGCTATCTATCTAAACATATCAGACCCGAGCGCAGGCCGAAGTAAATATTCTTATACACTAGGCTAAATGGTAGATGAAGATTGGATACGTCCTTGGTTTAGGAGACATACTAAACACTACGAAGATATATAATTAATTATTCCCGTTGTGAAGGAGGCGTTTGGATGACATCTTTTTCCTGTACGTGGGTCGAGAGCATTTTATCTACTGTTTGGCACATTCATTCAAGGACTAATTTACTAGGCTAAGGATCCACCCTGCACGTTGAGCCTCGAAACCACATTTTGTCCACTCACCTCTGTCTGCAGTTGAGTTCAAATCAGTTTTCAGAAGCACGATATATAATTATTTCAGATGTTATGATCAATTGAGTCATGGGGCTAAAACCCTAATGGCTGACAGTTCCTTCCTTTGTCTTTACAAGACACCTCCTTGGAAAGACACCAAATTCATCAATTAGTTACATGCCAGGCACGACATAGCGTCACGTATGCTCAAAGAGAGATACCGGCCCTAACTGGTCGTCTAACATTCAACGCATGAATTGTTAGCCATAATTCGCGACGACGGCGCCTGGTCAAGAGATTGCTGCCGCCCGCCAGATTCCGAATCCACCCTCGCTGCGGCATAGGTGCGACCCGGTTGCCAGCCAGATTAAGGGGCCCTCTTTATGCAAGTGAGGTCCTCGCGAATCAGGGCAAACAATCGACGTTAAATGCCATCAAGCCCTGTGAATGTGATTTGCTGGGTGGTGTAAATAATTTTTAAAAGAACGTACACTTTCTAAATCACAGATATAATCATCCCAACTAAAATCATAATCATTATCAGAATCCCAAGCATCAAATAGGTTCATCGATCACCCCATATACTCCTTCCTTTTCTGCCAACAACATATCCAAAGCCACTTGATTCTGCATCACCATCGTTTGCATATGCATTAATTCGTTTTCCAATTGTAGTTCTGCGATTCAGGTTTCGTTTCCAATTCGTTCCATTACTAATGCGAGACTATCTATTTGCCAATCATTCATAATACATAAGAGGCGTTAGCCAGTACACGCAAGGGATTTTCAACACAAGTATTACAATCATCACAAACATCGATGCAGGCATCAGCCAGTAGCCAGTTCCCACAAGGGATTTTCACAGTCATCACAAAAATCAATACAAAATTCTGAAGCGCTGGTCACATCTGCCTTGTTGAAGGACCCATTCAGATCGACGGCCTCTGTGGTCAAGATCATGGTTTTCCAACGGCGATTTCTTCATCGTCCATCCTGAAAAATACTTTCTTACACACACCATGATCAATTCCTAGCCCCCCGTCCCACTAATTGGCATTTAGTTACCTTATCTCTCAGATGGTTGGCTTATTCATAGCCGCATTTCCTGTGTCGTGTCTGGAAATTCAAATGCCATATTTACTTTCACTAATTTCCGAAAATACCTTCCTTTTAATCATCTTCCCTACATCAAATAATACATGATTTACCAAATTTACCTTGGGAAAAATGGATCCCAGATAACAAGTCCCTCCCCACTGTTCGGGTAGGTATGGATATGCTTTATTTCCGCAAATAAACATTACTCCATGGGGTGGGATAAGGGCCGAGGCCATGCATTTACTGATCTCAACGCGGGTGGCGCTTGGTGTCCCCCAAGATATGGTTAGCTTGGTTACGTTATGCTGGGCTTGGTCATCTATGGTTATTACAAGGGGGCCTCCCTTTTCTCTCCATCTGGTGTCGGATGGCAGGGTATGGGTACATTCCGAGGTTCCCATCTGAACGTGTCCCTTTCCTATAAGACACACCCGTCCCTTTTGCTCTGTCACCCAGACTGGATCAGGTGGTTTGTCTAACAAAGCCTGCTTAATGGGTGGGGTATATCGAAACTCCCGGGAACACACTGCTGGGTAGATTTGGGCCTATCAGTTCCAAGGTTGTGGTCAGACATGGGGTACGCAAGGGTCCTGAGCACATATCTCGTAGGGACAGGGGTAGCACTACCATTTCTATCCCTGTCGTACTGGTGTGGGGAAAATGCATACACACCCAACACCGTGATCGGTTCTGTACTTTCGCCATTGCACGGGTCACAGTCCAATACGTATTTTCCTTTGGCTTTTTCTTGCTTTCGATCCGTGGGTGCGGAATTAATATGTGTGAAATGCATGGTGGCCTATAATCGTAGGGGGAGCTCTGTGACGTCATGAATTCACATTGTAGTAATCGCTTGCTTCAAACGACTGAGGGCAGCAAAACCTGTCTTCCTTCCATGTGAGTCTGTGTACAACACCCTCCACATTATCCGTGTCCATACATCTTCCTTTACATGGCAGCAGGGTATATTTATCCTCTGACCCCAGATAACTCTCTGCCGGTAGACCTTAACAGTTTGGTCGCCATATACATATGTCTCCGTGTTCGCCCATGCCCTCGTGTCCCCAGTGCTGGCAAAGCTGTAAATTAAACTAAGTGTGATTGCCACCCCTAACAGGCGGTGGTGCAGCATCCTCGATCTGTGGTGGTGCGTTTGAGGTGTCTGTGTTTGTGGGTATGGCCAACTTACAATGTGTGGCATGTACCCAGGACGACTTGCCCTCACAAAACACCGCTGTTGGTGTGATCAGAAGAACTTGGTATGGCCCCGTCCATCTTGGTTCGAGCGCAGTCTTACGGGTGAAATGCTTCACCAGCACGTAATCTCCTGCCTCGACGGTGTGGGTAGGCTTGCTTGTTGGCTCCGGTAGGGCCTCCCGAACGCGTTCATGTATGCTGCGTGCCACATGGGATAGACCTATGCAAAACTCTAAAAACATGTCATCCATGATAGGTAATTCAAGGGCTGCCATATCCACTGGCGCTGATACCGATGACATATAGCGCACGAGCGACAGACCATGGTAACCACAGTCGAAAGGCCTGGTGCTGCCCAGGTGGAAGTGACCTGCCTCATCACCTCACCCCCCTATGGCACACATGGCCATTTGGATGCGCCATGCGTGCCAACCATGGCAATAAAGCTCGCGGTGCCACGGGTTTGTCATTAATCGTCCACATTTGTCCTTCTGCGGGGCACTGAGCTCCCAATTTAATCCAATTTTTGATGTTCTACGTTTGAGGCCGCGGCTTGTAATTGTATTACATCGAACTCTGTAGGTGCGGATGTCGGAACGTCTGTCTTGAGGTGCCAAATTAATTATGAACCCTTCATTGTTGTCCAACACATGGACCGTTCGGTGTTCAACATTGTATCGACGCCTTACTGGCGTTTTCCGCAGTCGGTCCATCATCCATGTACGACAGTACCCTGCCATTCCCAAAAATCGCAACGAACACACTAACTCTTCACTGTTATCCTTCACTTCACTTCAAAATTTCACTGTTATCCTATCAATACCTGGACAATTTTTTCCTTTCCTTCCTAGATACGCGAATTTCACATCAGTATAAACCCACTGGAAAAATTATCTGAAAAATAACTAGCCTCCCAAAACCATTTCCCTGCAAGAGCGGGGTTAGCCTTGCGGTCCACATGACAATCTTTTTTATTTTGCTCTATCACCTCCCTTTGAGCAATAATTTAATTGGTGTGATTCCCATATACCCACTCCTGGTGGTAGTTCTGTTCACCTGGTCTGCAGAGCCGTGATCCAATCTTCACCAGCCCCCAATCACCTTCTTATCACAAAACAACAGTCCATAACTAACCACTTTTCTTTATTTCCCGTCTTTTCCATCAACTTTTATAATCTTTTCCCCTCCCTTTCTTAGCAAACCTTGCAAAGTCACTTGTCATTGACAAATGATCCATCTAATTCGACTTTCCTTTAACATCTTCGCACTTTCCATGACCTTCTTCACACTTACTTTAAACCTTTTCTTCAGACACAACCCACATGAGTTATGAATACAATTTCCCCTTCCAGGCACGTGTCTAGTCACTCACAAAGTGTCCATAAGACAACGTCATCATATTTCACAGAACTCCACCACTCTATTAAATCCTAAACATGCCCAATGGGCAATCCACGAAAAAATCAAAGCATTTTCAGTCCCCCTTTCAGGGAAGTCAAATCAACCACCATTAAAGCACAAAACAGAAAACGACCATATACTCAGAGTATATGCCATATACTCAGAGTGAGACCCGAAAATCAAGCAGACAGACCGACAATCGAACCTGTCTTTCGACACTGCCGAACGACAAGTTCGCAGACACTGAGGGAGTGACATTCGACCCCCAGTAGATACCGCGGACACCGCTTTGGTCCGCACCAGCAACTCCCTCAAAATCAGTGTTCAGAGACATGACTCCATAGACAGCCAGAAAGCCAGACAAATACGGACACACACACACAGAGATTAATATATTTTTACAGATTAATATACAGAGATTAATAGATTAATATAAACAATTAATATATTGTCCACATTCATCTTGGTCAACCCAACCCATTCTGGCTCTCCCCAAGAGCTCTGTGTCCGGACAGACAGACAGATAAACGGACCGGGTGAAACCATAACCATCCATCCTTCCGATTGGACTCACGTCAGCATCACATGTCATTTTTGCCTTCATTCAACGCATTCTGCCATCCCAAATCGGCCAAATACAAGCCCCGGCCATGCCGTTGAATAAACACCCTGTCGGTTGACAGCCTATTATTTTTGACTTTCACTCCCATTCTCCCTTGCTACATCTGGAGAGCCGTTAATGTGGGGATGTAATTGAACACTTGTTTTAAAGCCCTGTCTACACATGCTCTCCATAACATTCTCATTATTCCCTGCCAATTTTACTCGTCCGGATTGCCCAACGCCCGTAGGCAATTTGGGGAATCCCTTGTCAGTCAATGACACACATCAATGACACACACACAATAAACACAAATACACGCTGCAATGACAGATCATTCATTCCCTTATACACAAATACCATGTGACTGACCTTTCATTCTCCATACAATACAGTATAAATTCATGCACACTCATGCACACTTCAATCCTACTTACCTGTAAACTCTAACACATCCAGTGCGTAGCTTAACTTAAAATACTCATTATTCTACCTTTCTTGGGCTAGTCCCTCCTGGTAGTCCTAAGATCGGGTCGCCCCCCGATTCCTAACCTTAAACGCAGTTCTCACGCCGGAGTAACTTAATACCTATTATCTATCACCCACATATGGGTCTACCTGCTTCCCACGCAGGAAGCTTACCTCCTTATCCCGGGCGCCCTGTATAATCGATTCATTACCCACTGCTGCTCTGGTTTAAACTAAATTTGGTTCGGAATGCAAGCCAGGTGGTACAGCCGACAGAGGTCCACACATCCAAAGTAAGGCGGGAGGCTTCAATTTCGAGGTGCAAAAATGCGTACCCACCAAATTAGATGCCGGCAGGCCTCCCTCCCGACCTGGAACGTGAGGATCCACCTCGTCTGCACACTTGGATGTATCCCACTCCTGACACCAAATTCTCGGTCGAAGACCTCAAGGGAAGGAAGAAGAAGAAGAATCAGAGCAAAAATGTTTAATAGAATCGATTATACACACACGTGTGGAGCGAGGCTCGAGAATGTACCGCCTAACACGCAGCGGACAATTCCTCAAGACACTCGCTGAAAAATAAGTGGAAAGGCATTTCATTTATAGCAAAATATTAGACAAGAATCTGCGCTAAAGACATAGCAATACAAGGCCATAAGGACAACATCTCCCATTGTCCCGTCCTATAGAAGGTCAAATTTAGACAACAAGATGTAAGCATACTGATAGGCCACGCTTTTTTTGGCTATCTATCTAAACATATCAGACCCGAGCGCAGGCCGAAGTAAATATTCTTATACACTAGGCTAAATGGTAGATGAAGATTGGATACGTCCTTGGTTTAGGAGACATACTAAACACTACGAAGATATATAATTAATTATTCCCGTTGTGAAGGAGGCGTTTGGATGACATCTTTTTCCTGTACGTGGGTCGAGAGCATTTTATCTACTGTTTGGCACATTCATTCAAGGACTAATTTACTAGGCTAAGGATCCACCCTGCACGTTGAGCCTCGAAACCACATTTTGTCCACTCACCTCTGTCTGCAGTTGAGTTCAAATCAGTTTTCAGAAGCACGATATATAATTTCAGATGTTATGATCAATTGAGTCATGGGGCTAAAACCCTAATGGCTGACACGTGCACGTCTGCGACAACCGGAGACCCCTTACGTTGATCACTCATTATTGCAGCACTAAAACATATCAGTAGGAGTGATAGCTAGTAGTCACATGGGCCAGTGGCGCAATGGATAACGCGTCTGACTACGAATTAGAAGATTGTAGGTTCGACTCCTACCTGGCTCAAAACTGATTTTGACATCACTTTTAGCAATATTTAATGAAGTCGCGTGGTCGCTTTGCTTCTTCAACATATTTTCCTGAAGTCGAATTCATTGGAGTGGTAGTCCACCCCTTGGTGACGATTGAGTAACCTTGGTCACCTCTTTAAAATACAGTCGCGACCCTCACGTCAAGGATTTGGCAACAGATTACGTCATCTTCCCGTTCCAAACCTGCTTTTTTAGGTCTACTTCCTTGAGGAACAGAGAAACCCAAGGTATCACCGCCATCGGAACGAGGGTCAAGCTGGGCTCAAGTCTTTCACGAACCTGCTGGCCAGGCCCAACGTTCAAATATGGTTGGAGGAGGAATTTGTCATTTGTTCCGGCTGCCTGCGAAAGCTCGCCCATGCTTCCTGAAGTACACTGGGATCTGCAACGTCGACCAACGAAGACTGGCAGACCGTCAGTGAAAAGGCACGGTCATGTGAAGTCCAGCAGGGTTCAGATAGAGGTCATGTGAAGTCCAGCAGGGTTCAGATAGAGGTCATGTGAAGTCCAGCAGGGTTCAGAAAGATGTCGTAGGAGGTCAATCAGGGTTCAGAAAGAGGTCAGAGGAGGTTCAGCAGGGTTCAGAAAGAGGTCATAAGAGGTCCAGCAGGGTACAGAAAGAGGTCGCAGTAGGTCCAGCAGGGTTCAGAAAGAGGTCATGTGAAGTCCAGCAGGGTTCAGATAGAGGTCATGTGAAGTCCAGCAGGGTTCAGAAAGGAGTCATGTGAAGTCCAGCAGGGTTCAGATATATGTCATGTGAAGTCCAGCAGGGTTCAGAAAAGTTGGTGCATTCATTTGTGTTCAGCTGCAATTCCGAGTACTTGTCAGAGGCCTTTGTGCGCGTGGCTCAGGAAAGTGCACGTCTGCGACAACCGGAGACCCCTTACGTTGATCACTCATTATTGCAGCACTAAAACATCTCAGTAGGAGTGATAGATAGTAGTCACATGGGCCAGTGGCGCAATGGATAACGCGTCTGACTACGAATCAGAAGATTGTAGGTTCGACTCCTACCTGGCTCAAAACTGATTTTGACTTCACTTTTAGCAATATTTAATGAAGTCGCGTGGTCGCTTTGCTTCTTCAACATATTTTCCTGAAGTCGAATTCATTGGAGTGGTAGTCCACCCCTTGGTGACGATTGAGTAACCTTGGTCACCTCTTTAAAATACAGTCGCGACCCTCGCGTCAAGGATTTGGCAACAGATTACGTCATCTTCCCGTTCCAAACCTGCTTTTTTAGTCTACTTCCTTGAGGAACAGAGAAACCCAAGGTATCACCGCCATCGGAACGAGGGTCAAGCTGGGCTCAAGTCTTTCACGAACCTGCTGGCCAGGCCCAACGTTCAAATATGGTTGGAGGAGGAATTTGTCATTTGTTCCGGCTGCCTGCGAAAGCTCGCCCATGCTTCCTGAAGTACACTGGGATCTGCAACGTCGACCAACGAAGACTGGCAGACCGTCAGTGAAAAGGCACGGTCATGTGAAGTCCAGCAGAGTTCAGAAAGATGTCGTAGGAGGTCAAGCAGGGTTCAGAAAGAGGTCGCAGTAGGTCCAGCAGGGTTCAGAAAGAGGTCATGTGAAGTCCAGCAGGGTTCAGATAGAGGTCATGTGAAGTCCAGCAGGGTTCAGAAAGATGTCGTAGGAGGTCAATCAGGGTTCAGAAAGAGGTCAGAGGAGGTTCAGCAGGGTTCAGAAAGAGGTCATAGGAGGTCCAGCAGGGTACAGAAAGAGGTCGCAGTAGGTCCAGCAGGGTTCAGATATATGTCATGTGAAGTCCAGCATGGTTCAGATAGAGGTCGTGTGAAGTCCAGCAGGGTTCAGATAGAGGTCATGTGAAGTTCAGCAGGGTTCAGAAAGAGGTCATGTGAAGTCCAGCAGGGTTCAGAAAAGTTGGTGCATTCATTTGTGTTCAGCTGCAATTCCGAGTACTTGTCAGAGGCCTTTGTGCGCGTGGCTCAGGAAAGTGCACGTCTGCGACAACCGGAGACCCCTTACGTTGATCACTCATTATTGCAGCACTAAAACATCTCAGTAGGAGTGATAGATAGTAGTCACATGGGCCAGTGGCGCAATGGATAACGCGTCTGACTACAAATCAGAAGATTGTAGGTTCGACTCCTACCTGGCTCAAAACTGATTTTGACTTCACTTTTAGCAATATTTAATGAAGTCGCGTGGTCGCTTTGCTTCTTCAACATATTTTCCTGAAGTCGAATTCATTGGAGTGGTAGTCCACCCCTTGGTGACGATTGAGTAACCTTGGTCACCTCTTTAAAATACAGTCGCGACCCTCACGTCAAGGATTTGGCAACAGATTACGTCATCTTCCCGTTCCAAACCTGCTTTTTTAGGTCTACTTCCTTGAGGAACAGAGAAACCCAACGTATCACCGCCATCGGAACGAGGGTCAAGCTGGGCTCAAGTCTTTCACGAACCTGCTGGCCAGGCCCAACGTTCAAATATGGTTGGAGGAGGAATTTGTCATTTGTTCCGGCTGCCTGCGAAAGCTCGCCCATGCTTCCTGAAGTACACTGGGATCTGCAACGTCGACCAACGAAGACTGGCAGACCGTCAGTGAAAAGGCACGGTCATGTGAAGTCCAGCAGGGTTCAGATAGAGGTCATGTGAAGTCCAGCAGGGTTCAGATAGAGGTCATGTGAAGTCCAGCAGGGTTCAGAAAGATGTCGTAGGAGGTCAATCAGGGTTCAGAAAGAGGTCAGAGGAGTTTCAGCAGGGTTCAGAAAGAGGTCATAAGAGGTCCAGCAGGGTACAGAAAGAGGTCGCAGTAGGTCCAGCAGGGTTCAGAAAGAGGTCATGTGAAGTCCAGCAGGGTTCAGATAGAGGTCATGTGAAGTCCAGCAGGGTTCAGAAAGGAGTCATGTGAAGTCCAGCAGGGTTCAGATATATGTCATGTGAAGTCCAGCAGGGTTCAGAAAAGTTGGTGCATTCATTTGTGTTCAGCTGCAATTCCGAGTACTTGTCAGAGGCCTTTGTGCGCGTGGCTCAGGAAAGTGCACGTCTGCGACAACCGGAGACCCCTTACGTTGATCACTCATTATTGCAGCACTAAAACATCTCAGTAGGAGTGATAGATAGTAGTCACATGGGCCAGTGGCGCAATGGATAACGCGTCTGACTACGAATCAGAAGATTGTAGGTTCGACTCCTACCTGGCTCAAAACTGATTTTGACTTCACTTTTAGCAATATTTAATGAAGTCGCGTGGTCGCTTTGCTTCTTCAACATATTTTCCTGAAGTCGAATTCATTGGAGTGGTAGTCCACCCCTTGGTGACGATTGAGTAACCTTGGTCACCTCTTTAAAATACAGTCGCGACCCTCGCGTCAAGGATTTGGCAACAGATTACGTCATCTTCCCGTTCCAAACCTGCTTTTTTAGTCTACTTCCTTGAGGAACAGAGAAACCCAAGGTATCACCGCCATCGGAACGAGGGTCAAGCTGGGCTCAAGTCTTTCACGAACCTGCTGGCCAGGCCCAACGTTCAAATATGGTTGGAGGAGGAATTTGTCATTTGTTCCGGCTGCCTGCGAAAGCTCGCCCATGCTTCCTGAAGTACACTGGGATCTGCAACGTCGACCAACGAAGACTGGCAGACCGTCAGTGAAAAGGCACGGTCATGTGAAGTCCAGCAGGGTTCAGAAAGATGTCGTAGGAGGTCAAGCAGGGTTCAGAAAGAGGTCAGAGGAGGTTCAGCAGGGTTCAGAAAGAGGTCATAGGAGGTCCAGCAGGGTACAGAAAGAGGTCGCAGTAGGTCCAGCAGGGTTCAGAAAGAGGTCATGTGAAGTCCAGCAGGGTTCAGATAGAGGTCATGTGAAGTCCAGCAGGGTTCAGAAAGATGTCGTAGGAGGTCAATCAGGGTTCAGAAAGAGGTCAGAGGAGGTTCAGCAGGGTTCAGAAAGAGGTCATAGGAGGTCCAGCAGGGTACAGAAAGAGGTCGCAGTAGGTCCAGCAGGGTTCAGATATATGTCATGTGAAGTCCAGCATGGTTCAGATAGAGGTCGTGTGAAGTCCAGCAGGGTTCAGATAGAGGTCATGTGAAGTTCAGCAGGGTTCAGAAAGAGGTCATGTGAAGTCCAGCAGGGTTCAGAAAGAGGTCATGTGAGGTCCAGCAGGGTTCAGATAGAGGTCATGTGAAGTCCAGCAGGGTTCAGATAGAGGTCATGTGAAGTCCAGCAGGGTTCAGAAAGATGTCGTAGGAGGTCAATCAGGGTTCAGAAAGAGGTCAGAGGAGGTTCAGCAGGGTTCAGAAAGAGGTCATAGGAGGTCCAGCAGGGTACAGAAAGAGGTCGCAGTAGGTCCAGCAGGGTTCAGAAAGAGGTCATGTGAAGTCCAGCAGGGTTCAGATAGAGGTCATGTGAAGTCTAGCAGGGTTCAGAAAGGAGTCATGTGAAGTCCAGCAGGGTTCAGATATATGTCATGTGAAGTCCAGCAGGGTTCAGAAAAGTTGGTGCATTCATTTGTGTTCAGCTGCAATTCCGAGTACTTGTCAGAGGCCTTTGTGCGCGTGCCTCAGGAAAGTGCACGTCTGCGACAACCGGAGACCCCTTACGTTGATCACTCATTATTGCAGCACTAAAACATATCAGTAGGAGTGATAGCTAGTAGTCACATGGGCCAGTGGCGCAATGGATAACGCGTCTGACTACGAATCAGAAGATTGAAAGTTCGACTCCTACCTGGCTCAAAACTGATTTTGACTTCACTTTTAGCAATATTTAATGAAGTCGCGTGGTCGCTTTGCTTCTTCAACATATTTTCCTGAAGTCGAATTCATTGGAGTGGTAGTCCACCCCTTGGTGACGATTGAGTAACCTTGGTCACCTCTTTAAAATACAGTCGCGACCCTCGCGTCAAGGATTTGGCAACAGATTACGTCATCTTCCCGTTCCAAACCTGCTTTTTTAGTTCTACTTCCTTGAGGAACAGAGAAACCCAAGGTATCACCGCCATCGGAACGAGGGTCAGGCTGGGCTCAAGTCTTTCACGAACCTGCTGGCCAGGCCCAACGTTCAAATATGGTTGGAGGAGGAATTTATCATTTGTTCCGGCTGCCTGCGAAAGCTCGCCCATGCTTCCTGAAGTACACTGGGATCTGCAACGTCGACCAACGAAGACTGGCAGACCGTCAGTGAAAAGGCACGGTCATGTGAAGTCCAGCAGGGTTCAGATAGAGGTCATGTGAAGTCCAGCAGGGTTCAGATAGAGGTCATGTGAAGTCCAGCAGGGTTCAGAAAGATGTCGTAGGAGGTCAATCAGGGTTCAGAAAGAGGTCAGAGGAGGTTCAGCAGGGTTCAGAAAGAGGTCATAAGAGGTCCAGCAGGGTACAGAAAGAGGTCGCAGTAGGTCCAGCAGGGTTCAGAAAGAGGTCATGTGAAGTCCAGCAGGGTTCAGATAGAGGTCATGTGAAGTCCAGCAGGGTTCAGAAAGGAGTCATGTGAAGTCCAGCAGGGTTCAGATATATGTCATGTGAAGTCCAGCAGGGTTCAGAAAAGTTGGTGCATTCATTTGTGTTCAGCTGCAATTCCGAGTACTTGTCAGAGGCCTTTGTGCGCGTGGCTCAGGAAAGTGCACGTCTGCGACAACCGGAGACCCCTTACGTTGATCACTCATTATTGCAGCACTAAAACATCTCAGTAGGAGTGATAGCTAGTAGTCACATGGGCCAGTGGCGCAATGGATAACGCGTCTGACTACGAATCAGAAGATTGTAGGTTCGACTCCTACCTGGCTCAAAACTGGTTTTGACTTCACTTTTAGCAATATTTAATGAAGTCGCGTGGTCGCTTTGCTTCTTCAACATATTTTCCTGAAGTCGAATTCATTGGAGTGGTAGTCCACCCCTTGGTGACGATTGAGTAACCTTGGTCACCTCTTTAAAATACAGTCGCGACCCTCGCGTCAAGGATTTGGCAACAGATTACGTCATCTTCCCGTTCCAAACCTGCTTTTTTAGTTCTACTTCCTTGAGGAACAGAGAAACCCAAGGTATCACCGCCATCGGAACGAGGGTCAAGCTGGGCTCAAGTCTTTCACGAACCTGCTGGCCAGGCCCAACGTTCAAATATGGTTGGAGGAGGAATTTGTCATTTGTTCCGGATGCCTGCGAAAGCTCGCCCATGCTTCCTGAAGTACACTGGGATCTGCAACGTCGACCAACGAAGACTGGCAGACCGTCAGTGAAAAGGCACGGTCATGTGAAGTCCAGCAGGGTTCAGAAAGATGTCGTAGGAGGTCAAGCAGGGTTCAGAAAGAGGTCAGAGGAGGTTCAGCAGGGTTCAGAAAGAGGTCATAGGAGGTCCAGCAGGGTACAGAAAGAGGTCGCAGTAGGTCCAGCAGGGTTCAGAAAGAGGTCATGTGAAGTCCAGCAGGGTTCAGATAGAGGTCATGTGAAGTCCAGCAGGGTTCAGAAAGATGTCGGAGGAGGTCAATCAGGGTTCAGAAAGAGGTCAGAGGAGGTTCAGCAGGGTTCAGAAAGAGGTCATAGGAAGTCCAGCAGGGTACAGAAAGAGGTCGCAGTAGGTCCAGCAGGGTTCAGATATATGTCATGTGAAGTCCAGCATGGTTCAGATAGAGGTCGTGTGAAGTCCAGCAGGGTTCAGATAGAGGTCATGTGAAGTTCAGCAGGGTTCAGAAAGAGGTCATGTGAAGTCCAGCAGGGTTCAGAAAGGAGTCATGTGAAGTCCAGCAGGGTTCAGATATATGTCATGTGAAGTCCAGCAGGGTTCAGAAAAGTTGGTGCATTCATTTGTGTTCAGCTGCAATTCCGAGTACTTGTCAGAGGCCTTTGTGCGCGTGGCTCAGGAAAGTGCACGTCTGTGACAACCGGAAACCCCTTACGTTGATCACTCATTATTGCAGCACTAAAACATATCAGTAGGAGTGATAGATAGTAGTCACCTGGGCCAGTGGCGCAATGGATAACGCGTCTGACTACGAATCAGAAGATTGTAGGTTCGACTCCTACCTGGCTCAAAACTGATTTTGACTTCACTTTTAGCAATATTTAATGAAGTCGCGTGGTCGCTTTGCTTCCTCAACATATTTTCCTGAAGTCGAATTCATTGGAGTGGTAGTCCACCCCTTGGTGACGATTGAGTAACCTTGGTCACCTCTTTAAAATACAGTCGCGACCCTCGCGTCAAGGATTTGGCAACAGATTACGTCATCTTCCTGTTCCAAACCTGCTTTTTTAGTTCTACTTCCTTGAGGAACAGAGAAACCCAAGGTATCACCGCCATCGGAACGAGGGTCAAGCTGGGCTCAAGTCTTTCACGAACCTGCTGGCCAGGCCCAACGTTCAAATATGGTTGGAGGAGGAATTTGTCATTTGTTCCGGCTGCCTGCGAAAGCTCGCCCATGCTTCCTGAAGTACACTGGGATCTGCAACGTCGACCAACGAAGACTGGCAGACCGTCAGTGAAAAGGCACGGTCATGTGAAGTCCAGCAGGGTTCAGATAGAGGTCATGTGAAGTCCAGCAGGGTTCAGATAGAGGTCATGTGAAGTCCAGCAGGGTTCAGAAAGATGTCGTAGGAGGTCAATCAGGGTTCAGAAAGAGGTCAGAGGAGGTTCAGCAGGGTTCAGAAAGAGGTCATAAGAGGTCCAGCAGGGTACAGAAAGAGGTCGCAGTTGGTCCAGCAGGGTTCAGAAAGAGGTCATGTGAAGTCCAGCAGGGTTCAGATAGAGGTCATGTGAAGTCCAACAGGGTTCAGAAAGATGTCGTAGGAGGTCAATCAGGGTTCAGAAAGAGGTCAGAGGAGGTTCAGCAGGGTTCAGAAAGAGGTCATAAGAGGTCCAGCAGGGTACAGAAAGAGGTCGCAGTAGGTCCAGCAGGGTTCAGAAAGAGGTCATGTGAAGTCCAGCAGGGTTCAGATAGAGGTCATGTGAAGTCCAGCAGGGTTCAGAAAGGAGTCATGTGAAGTCCAGCAGGGTTCAGATATATGTCATGTGAAGTCCAGCAGGGTTCAGAAAAGTTGGTGCATTCATTTGTGTTCAGCTGCAATTCCGAGTACTTGTCAGAGGCCTTTGTGCGCGTGGCTCAGGAAAGTGCACGTCTGCGACAACCGGAGACCCCTTACGTTGATCACTCATTATTGCAGCACTAAAACATCTCAGTAGGAGTGATAGATAGTAGTCACATGGGCCAGTGGCGCAATGGATAACGCGTCTGACTACGAATCAGAAGATTGTAGGTTCAACTCCTACCTGGCTCAAAACTGATTTTGACTTCACTTTTAGCAATATTTAATGAAGTCGCGTGGTCGCTTTGCTTCTTCAACATATTTTCCTGAAGTCGAATTCATTGGAGTGGTAGTCCACCCCTTGGTGACGATTGAGTAACCTTGGTCACCTCTTTAAAATACAGTCGCGACCCTCGCGTCAAGGATTTGGCAACAGATTACGTCATCTTCCCGTTCCAAACCTGCTTTTTTAGTCTACTTCCTTGAGGAACAGAGAAACCCAAGGTATCACCGCCATCGGAACGAGGGTCAAGCTGGGCTCAAGTCTTTCACGAACCTGCTGGCCAGGCCCAACGTTCAAATATGGTTGGAGGAGGAATTTGTCATTTGTTCCGGCTGCCTGCGAAAGCTCGCCCATGCTTCCTGAAGTACACTGGGATCTGCAACGTCGACCAACGAAGACTGGCAGACCGTCAGTGAAAAGGCACGGTCATGTGAAGTCCAGCAGGGTTCAGAAAGATGTCGTAGGAGGTCAAGCAGGGTTCAGAAAGAGGTCGCAGTAGGTCCAGCAGGGTTCAGAAAGAGGTCATGTGAAGTCCAGCAGGGTTCAGATAGAGGTCATGTGAAGTCCAGCAGGGTTCAGAAAGATGTCGTAGGAGGTCAATCAGGGTTCAGAAAGAGGTCAGAGGAGGTTCAGCAGGGTTCAGAAAGAGGTCATAGGAGGTCCAGCAGGGTACAGAAAGAGGTCGCAGTAGGTCCAGCAGGGTTCAGATATATGTCATGTGAAGTCCAGCATGGTTCAGATAGAGGTCGTGTGAAGTCCAGCAGGGTTCAGATAGAGGTCATGTGAAGTTCAGCAGGGTTCAGAAAGAGGTCATGTGAAGTCCAGCAGGGTTCAGAAAAGTTGGTGCATTCATTTGTGTTCAGCTGCAATTCCGAGTACTTGTCAGAGGCCTTTGTGCGCGTGGCTCAGGAAAGTGCACGTCTGCGACAACCGGAGACCCCTTACGTTGATCACTCATTATTGCAGCACTAAAACATCTCAGTAGGAGTGATAGATAGTAGTCACATGGGCCAGTGGCGCAATGGATAACGCGTCTGACTACAAATCAGAAGATTGTAGGTTCGACTCCTACCTGGCTCAAAACTGATTTTGACTTCACTTTTAGCAATATTTAATGAAGTCGCGTGGTCGCTTTGCTTCTTCAACATATTTTCCTGAAGTCGAATTCATTGGAGTGGTAGTCCACCCCTTGGTGACGATTGAGTAACCTTGGTCACCTCTTTAAAATACAGTCGCGACCCTCACGTCAAGGATTTGGCAACAGATTACGTCATCTTCCCGTTCCAAACCTGCTTTTTTAGGTCTACTTCCTTGAGGAACAGAGAAACCCAACGTATCACCGCCATCGGAACGAGGGTCAAGCTGGGCTCAAGTCTTTCACGAACCTGCTGGCCAGGCCCAACGTTCAAATATGGTTGGAGGAGGAATTTGTCATTTGTTCCGGCTGCCTGCGAAAGCTCGCCCATGCTTCCTGAAGTACACTGGGATCTGCAACGTCGACCAACGAAGACTGGCAGACCGTCAGTGAAAAGGCACGGTCATGTGAAGTCCAGCAGGGTTCAGATAGAGGTCATGTGAAGTCCAGCAGGGTTCAGATAGAGGTCATGTGAAGTCCAGCAGGGTTCAGAAAGATGTCGTAGGAGGTCAATCAGGGTTCAGAAAGAGGTCAGAGGAGGTTCAGCAGGGTTCAGAAAGAGGTCATAAGAGGTCCAGCAGGGTACAGAAAGAGGTCGCAGTAGGTCCAGCAGGGTTCAGAAAGAGGTCATGTGAAGTCCAGCAGGGTTCAGATAGAGGTCATGTGAAGTCCAGCAGGGTTCAGAAAGGAGTCATGTGAAGTCCAGCAGGGTTCAGATATATGTCATGTGAAGTCCAGCAGGGTTCAGAAAAGTTGGTGCATTCATTTGTGTTCAGCTGCAATTCCGAGTACTTGTCAGAGGCCTTTGTGCGCGTGGCTCAGGAAAGTGCACGTCTGCGACAACCGGAGACCCCTTACGTTGATCACTCATTATTGCAGCACTAAAACATCTCAGTAGGAGTGATAGATAGTAGTCACATGGGCCAGTGGCGCAATGGATAACGCGTCTGACTACGAATCAGAAGATTGTAGGTTCGACTCCTACCTGGCTCAAAACTGATTTTGACTTCACTTTTAGCAATATTTAATGAAGTCGCGTGGTCGCTTTGCTTCTTCAACATATTTTCCTGAAGTCGAATTCATTGGAGTGGTAGTCCACCCCTTGGTGACGATTGAGTAACCTTGGTCACCTCTTTAAAATACAGTCGCGACCCTCGCGTCAAGGATTTGGCAACAGATTACGTCATCTTCCCGTTCCAAACCTGCTTTTTTAGTCTACTTCCTTGAGGAACAGAGAAACCCAAGGTATCACCGCCATCGGAACGAGGGTCAAGCTGGGCTCAAGTCTTTCACGAACCTGCTGGCCAGGCCCAACGTTCAAATATGGTTGGAGGAGGAATTTGTCATTTGTTCCGGCTGCCTGCGAAAGCTCGCCCATGCTTCCTGAAGTACACTGGGATCTGCAACGTCGACCAACGAAGACTGGCAGACCGTCAGTGAAAAGGCACGGTCATGTGAAGTCCAGCAGGGTTCAGAAAGATGTCGTAGGAGGTCAAGCAGGGTTCAGAAAGAGGTCAGAGGAGGTTCAGCAGGGTTCAGAAAGAGGTCATAGGAGGTCCAGCAGGGTACAGAAAGAGGTCGCAGTAGGTCCAGCAGGGTTCAGAAAGAGGTCATGTGAAGTCCAGCAGGGTTCAGATAGAGGTCATGTGAAGTCCAGCAGGGTTCAGAAAGATGTCGTAGGAGGTCAATCAGGGTTCAGAAAGAGGTCAGAGGAGGTTCAGCAGGGTTCAGAAAGAGGTCATAGGAGGTCCAGCAGGGTACAGAAAGAGGTCGCAGTAGGTCCAGCAGGGTTCAGATATATGTCATGTGAAGTCCAGCATGGTTCAGATAGAGGTCGTGTGAAGTCCAGCAGGGTTCAGATAGAGGTCATGTGAAGTTCAGCAGGGTTCAGAAAGAGGTCATGTGAAGTCCAGCAGGGTTCAGAAAGAGGTCATGTGAGGTCCAGCAGGGTTCAGATAGAGGTCATGTGAAGTCCAGCAGGGTTCAGATAGAGGTCATGTGAAGTCCAGCAGGGTTCAGAAAGATGTCGTAGGAGGTCAATCAGGGTTCAGAAAGAGGTCAGAGGAAGTTCAGCAGGGTTCAGAAAGAGGTCATAGGAGGTCCAGCAGGGTACAGAAAGAGGTCGCAGTAGGTCCAGCAGGGTTCAGAAAGAGGTCATGTGAAGTCCAGCAGGGTTCAGATAGAGGTCATGTGAAGTCTAGCAGGGTTCAGAAAGGAGTCATGTGAAGTCCAGCAGGGTTCAGATATATGTCATGTGAAGTCCAGCAGGGTTCAGAAAAGTTGGTGCATTCATTTGTGTTCAGCTGCAATTCCGAGTACTTGTCAGAGGCCTTTGTGCGCGTGCCTCAGGAAAGTGCACGTCTGCGACAACCGGAGACCCCTTACGTTGATCACTCATTATTGCAGCACTAAAACATATCAGTAGGAGTGATAGCTAGTAGTCACATGGGCCAGTGGCGCAATGGATAACGCGTCTGACTACGAATCAGAAGATTGAAAGTTCGACTCCTACCTGGCTCAAAACTGATTTTGACTTCACTTTTAGCAATATTTAATGAAGTCGCGTGGTCGCTTTGCTTCTTCAACATATTTTCCTGAAGTCGAATTCATTGGAGTGGTAGTCCACCCCTTGGTGACGATTGAGTAACCTTGGTCACCTCTTTAAAATACAGTCGCGACCCTCGCGTCAAGGATTTGGCAACAGATTACGTCATCTTCCCGTTCCAAACCTGCTTTTTTAGTTCTACTTCCTTGAGGAACAGAGAAACCCAAGGTATCACCGCCATCGGAACGAGGGTCAGGCTGGGCTCAAGTCTTTCACGAACCTGCTGGCCAGGCCCAACGTTCAAATATGGTTGGAGGAGGAATTTATCATTTGTTCCGGCTGCCTGCGAAAGCTCGCCCATGCTTCCTGAAGTACACTGGGATCTGCAACGTCGACCAACGAAGACTGGCAGACCGTCAGTGAAAAGGCACGGTCATGTGAAGTCCAGCAGGGTTCAGATAGAGGTCATGTGAAGTCCAGCAGGGTTCAGATAGAGGTCATGTGAAGTCCAGCAGGGTTCAGAAAGATGTCGTAGGAGGTCAATCAGGGTTCAGAAGGAGGTCAGAGGAGGTTCAGCAGGGTTCAGAAAGAGGTCATAAGAGGTCCAGCAGGGTACAGAAAGAGGTCGCAGTAGGTCCAGCAGGGTTCAGAAAGAGGTCATGTGAAGTCCAGCAGGGTTCAGATAGAGGTCATGTGAAGTCCAGCAGGGTTCAGAAAGGAGTCATGTGAAGTCCAGCAGGGTTCAGATATATGTCATGTGAAGTCCAGCAGGGTTCAGAAAAGTTGGTGCATTCATTTGTGTTCAGCTGCAATTCCGAGTACTTGTCAGAGGCCTTTGTGCGCGTGGCTCAGGAAAGTGCACGTCTGCGACAACCGGAGACCCCTTACGTTGATCACTCATTATTGCAGCACTAAAACATCTCAGTAGGAGTGATAGCTAGTAGTCACATGGGCCAGTGGCGCAATGGATAACGCGTCTGACTACGAATCAGAAGATTGTAGGTTCGACTCCTACCTGGCTCAAAACTGGTTTTGACTTCACTTTTAGCAATATTTAATGAAGTCGCGTGGTCGCTTTGCTTCTTCAACATATTTTCCTGAAGTCGAATTCATTGGAGTGGTAGTCCACCCCTTGGTGACGATTGAGTAACCTTGGTCACCTCTTTAAAATACAGTCGCGACCCTCGCGTCAAGGATTTGGCAACAGATTACGTCATCTTCCCGTTCCAAACCTGCTTTTTTAGTTCTACTTCCTTGAGGAACAGAGAAACCCAAGGTATCACCGCCATCGGAACGAGGGTCAAGCTGGGCTCAAGTCTTTCACGAACCTGCTGGCCAGGCCCAACGTTCAAATATGGTTGGAGGAGGAATTTGTCATTTGTTCCGGATGCCTGCGAAAGCTCGCCCATGCTTCCTGAAGTACACTGGGATCTGCAACGTCGACCAACGAAGACTGGCAGACCGTCAGTGAAAAGGCACGGTCATGTGAAGTCCAGCAGGGTTCAGAAAGATGTCGTAGGAGGTCAAGCAGGGTTCAGAAAGAGGTCAGAGGAGGTTCAGCAGGGTTCAGAAAGAGGTCATAGGAGGTCCAGCAGGGTACAGAAAGAGGTCGCAGTAGGTCCAGCAGGGTTCAGAAAGAGGTCATGTGAAGTCCAGCAGGGTTCAGATAGAGGTCATGTGAAGTCCAGCAGGGTTCAGAAAGATGTCGGAGGAGGTCAATCAGGGTTCAGAAAGAGGTCAGAGGAGGTTCAGCAGGGTTCAGAAAGAGGTCATAGGAAGTCCAGCAGGGTACAGAAAGAGGTCGCAGTAGGTCCAGCAGGGTTCAGATATATGTCATGTGAAGTCCAGCATGGTTCAGATAGAGGTCGTGTGAAGTCCAGCAGGGTTCAGATAGAGGTCATGTGAAGTTCAGCAGGGTTCAGAAAGAGGTCATGTGAAGTCCAGCAGGGTTCAGAAAGGAGTCATGTGAAGTCCAGCAGGGTTCAGATATATGTCATGTGAAGTCCAGCAGGGTTCAGAAAAGTTGGTGCATTCATTTGTGTTCAGCTGCAATTCCGAGTACTTGTCAGAGGCCTTTGTGCGCGTGGCTCAGGAAAGTGCACGTCTGTGACAACCGGAAACCCCTTACGTTGATCACTCATTATTGCAGCACTAAAACATATCAGTAGGAGTGATAGATAGTAGTCACCTGGGCCAGTGGCGCAATGGATAACGCGTCTGACTACGAATCAGAAGATTGTAGGTTCGACTCCTACCTGGCTCAAAACTGATTTTGACTTCACTTTTAGCAATATTTAATGAAGTCGCGTGGTCGCTTTGCTTCCTCAACATATTTTCCTGAAGTCGAATTCATTGGAGTGGTAGTCCACCCCTTGGTGACGATTGAGTAACCTTGGTCACCTCTTTAAAATACAGTCGCGACCCTCGCGTCAAGGATTTGGCAACAGATTACGTCATCTTCCTGTTCCAAACCTGCTTTTTTAGTTCTACTTCCTTGAGGAACAGAGAAACCCAAGGTATCACCGCCATCGGAACGAGGGTCAAGCTGGGCTCAAGTCTTTCACGAACCTGCTGGCCAGGCCCAACGTTCAAATATGGTTGGAGGAGGAATTTGTCATTTGTTCCGGCTGCCTGCGAAAGCTCGCCCATGCTTCCTGAAGTACACTGGGATCTGCAACGTCGACCAACGAAGACTGGCAGACCGTCAGTGAAAAGGCACGGTCATGTGAAGTCCAGCAGGGTTCAGATAGAGGTCATGTGAAGTCCAGCAGGGTTCAGATAGAGGTCATGTGAAGTCCAGCAGGGTTCAGAAAGATGTCGTAGGAGGTCAATCAGGGTTCAGAAAGAGGTCAGAGGAGGTTCAGCAGGGTTCAGAAAGAGGTCATAAGAGGTCCAGCAGGGTACAGAAAGAGGTCGCAGTTGGTCCAGCAGGGTTCAGAAAGAGGTCATGTGAAGTCCAGCAGGGTTCAGATAGAGGTCATGTGAAGTCCAACAGGGTTCAGAAAGGAGTCATGTGAAGTCCAGCAGGGTTCAGATATATGTCATGTGAAGTCCAGCAGGGTTCAGAAAAGTTGGTGCATTCATTTGTGTTCAGCTGCAATTCCGAGTACTTGTCAGAGGCCTTTGTGCGCGTGGCTCAGGAAAGTGCACGTCTGCGACAACCGGAGACCCCTTACGTTGATCACTCATTATTGCAGCACTAAAACATCTCAGTAGGAGTGATAGATAGTAGTCACATGGGCCAGTGGCGCAATGGATAACGCGTCTGACTACGAATCAGAAGATTGTAGGTTCGACTCCTACCTGGCTCAAAACTGATTTTGACTTCACTTTTAGCAATATTTAATGAAGTCGCGTGGTCGCTTTGCTTCTTCAACATATTTTCCTGAAGTCGAATTCATTGGAGTGGTAGTCCACCCCTTGGTGACGATTGAGTAACCTTGGTCACCTCTTTAAAATACAGTCGCGACCCTCGCGTCAAGGATTTGGCAACAGATTACGTCATCTTCCCGTTCCAAACCTGCTTTTTACCTTCGCAAAAGCGGAAGGTTATGTTTTGATCGCTGTGTATTTATTTGTATGTCTGTGTGTGTGTGTATGTTATTCGCATAACTCAAAAAGTATTCTACCGAATTGCATGAAATTTGGTGGGATGATTGGTTATTATACGGGACACATTTGATTAGATTTTGGGAGCAATCGGGTCAAAGGTCAAGGTCAAGGTCACGAAAAGGTCAAAATCGTATTTTTACCAAGTACAGAACAGTAGCTGCGGCGAAGGTATGCGCTCTACCGAGTGCCCGTTCTAGTTTAGTTCTACTTCCTTGAGGAACAGAGAAACCCAAGGTATCACCGCCATCGGAACGAGGGTCAAGCTGGGCTCAAGTCTTTCACGAACCTGCTGGCCAGGCCCAACGTTCAAATATGGTTGGAGGAGGAATTTGTCATTTGTTCCGGCTGCCTGCGAAAGCTCGCCCATGCTTCCTGAAGTACACTGGGATCTGCAACGTCGACCAACGAAGACTGGCAGACCGTCAGTGAAAAGGCACGGTCATGTGAAGTCCAGCAGGGTTCAGAAAGATGTCGTAGGAGGTCAAGCAGGGTTCAGAAAGAGGTCAGAGGAGGTTCAGCAGGGTTCAGAAAGAGGTCATAGGAGGTCCAGCAGGGTACAGAAAGAGGTCGCAGTAGGTCCAGCAGGGTTCAGAAAGAGGTCATGTGAAGTCCAGCAGGGTTCAGATAGAGGTCATGTGAAGTCCAGCAGGGTTCAGATAGAGGTCATGTGAAGTCCAGCAGGGTTCAGAAAGATGTCGTAGGAGGTCAATCAGGGTTCAGAAAGAGGTCAGAGGAGGTTCAGCAGGGTTCAGAAAGAGGTCATAGGAGGTCCAGCAGGGTACAGAAAGAGGTCGCAGTAGGTCCAGCAGGGTTCAGAAAGAGGTCATGTGAAGTCCAGCAGGGTTCAGATAGAGGTCATGTGAAGTCTAGCAGGGTTCAGAAAGGAGTCATGTGAAGTCCAGCAGGGTTCAGATATATGTCATGTGAAGTCCAGCAGGGTTCAGAAATGTTGGTGCATTCATTTGTGTTCAGCTGCAATTCCGAGTACTTGTCAGAGGCCTTTGTGCGCGTGCCTCAGGAAAGTGCACGTCTGCGACAACCGGAGACCCCTTACGTTGATCACTCATTATTGCAGCACTAAAACATATCAGTAGGAGTGATAGCTAGTAGTCACATGGGCCAGTGGCGCAATGGATAACGCGTCTGACTACGAATCAGAAGATTGTAGGTTCGACTCCTACCTGGCTCAAAACTGATTTTGACTTCACTTTTAGCAATATTTAATGAAGTCGCGTGGTCGCTTTGCTTCTTCAACATATTTTCCTGAAGTCGAATTCATTGGAGTGGTAGTCCACCCCTTGGTGACGATTGAGTAACCTTGGTCACCTCTTTAAAATACAGTCGCGACCCTCGCGTCAAGGATTTGGCAACAGATTACGTCATCTTCCCGTTCCAAACCTGCTTTTTTAGTTCTACTTCCTTGAGGAACAGAGAAACCCAAGGTATCACCGCCATCGGAACGAGGGTCAGGCTGGGCTCAAGTCTTTCACGAACCTGCTGGCCAGGCCCAACGTTCAAATATGGTTGGAGGAGGAATTTGTCATTTGTTCCGGCTGCCTGCGAAAGCTCGCCCATGCTTCCTGAAGTACACTGGGATCTGCAACGTCGACCAACGAAGACTGGCAGACCGTCAGTGAAAAGGCACGGTCATGTGAAGTCCAGCAGGGTTCAGAAAGATGTCGTAGGAGGTCAAGCAGGGTTCAGAAAGAGGTCAGAGGAGGTTCAGCAGGGTTCAGAAAGAGGTCATAGGAGGTCCAGCAGGGTACAGAAAGAGGTCGCAGTAGGTCCAGCAGGGTTCAGAAAGAGGTCATGTGAAGTCCAGCAGGGTTCAGATAGAGGTCATGTGAAGTCCAGCAGGGTTCAGAAAGATGTCGGAGGAGGTCAATCAGGGTTCAGAAAGAGGTCAGAGGAGGTTCAGCAGGGTTCAGAAAGAGGTCATAGGAAGTCCAGCAGGGTACAGAAAGAGGTCGCAGTAGGTCCAGCAGGGTTCAGATATATGTCATGTGAAGTCCAGCATGGTTCAGATAGAGGTCGTGTGAAGTCCAGCAGGGTTCAGATAGAGGTCATGTGAAGTTCAGCAGGGTTCAGAAAGAGGTCATGTGAAGTCCAGCAGGGTTCAGAAAGGAGTCATGTGAAGTCCAGCAGGGTTCAGATATATGTCATGTGAAGTCCAGCAGGGTTCAGAAAAGTTGGTGCATTCATTTATGTTCAGTTGCAATTCCGAGTACTTGTCAGAGGCCTTTGTGCGCGTGGCTCAGGAACGTGCACGTCTGCGACAACCGGAGACCCCTTACGTTGATCACTCATTATTGCAGCACTAAAACATATCAGTAGGAGTGATAGCTAGTGGTCACATGGGCCAGTGGCGCAATGGATAACGCGTCTGACTACGAATCAGAAGATTGTAGGTTCGACTCCTACCTGGCTCAAAACTGATTTTGACTTCACTTTTAGCAATATTTAATGAAGTCGCGTGGTCGCTTTACTTCTTCAACATATTTTTCTGAAGTCGAATTCATTGGAGTGGTAGTCCACCCCTTGGTGACGATTGAGTAACCTTGGTCACCTCTTTAAAATACAGTCGCGACTCTCGCGTCAAGGATTTGGCAACAGATTACGTCATCTTCCCGTTCCAAACCTGCTTTTTTAGTTCTACTTCCTTGAGGAACAGAGAAACCCAAGGTATCACCGCCATCGGAACGAGGGTCAAGCTGGGCTCAAGTCTTTCACGAACCTGCTGGCCAGGCCCAACGTTCAAATATGGTTGGAGGAGGAATTTGTCACTTGTTCCGGCTGCCTGCGAAAGCTCGCCCATGCTTCCTGAAGTACACTGGGATCTGCAACGTCGACCAACGAAGACTGGCAGACCGTCAGTGAAAAGGCACGGTCATGTGAAGTCCAGCAGGGTTCAGAAAGATGTCGTAAGAGGTCAAGCAGGGTTCAGAAAGAGGTCAGAGGAGGTTCAGCAGGGTTCAGAAAGAGGTCATAGGAGGTCCAGCAGGGTACAGAAAGAGGTCGCAGTAGGTCCAGCAGGGTTCAGAAAGAGGTCATGTGAAGTCCAGCAGGGTTCAGATAGAGGTCATGTGAAGTCCAGCAGGGTTCAGATAGAGGTCATGTGAAGTCCAGCAGGGTTCAGAAAGATGTCGTAGGAGGTCAATCAGGGTTCAGAAAGAGGTCAGAGGAGGTTCAGCAGGGTTCAGAAAGAGGTCATAGGAGCTCCAGCGGGGTACAGAAAGAGGTCTCAGTAGGTCCAGCAGGGTTCAGAAAGAGGTCATGTGAAGTCCAGCAGGGTTCAGATAGAGGTCATGTGAAGTCCAGCAGGGTTCAGAAAGGAGTCATGTGAAGTCCAGCAGGGTTCAGATATATGTCATGTGAAGTCCAGCAGGGTTCAGAAAAGTTGGTGCATTCATTTGTGTTCAGCTGCAATTCCGAGTACTTGTCAGAGGCCTTTGTGCGCGTGGCTCAGGAACGTGCACGTCTGCGACAACCGGAGACCCCTCACGTTGATCACTCATTATTGCAGCACTAAAACATATCAGTAGGAGTGATAGCTAGTAGTTACATGGGCCAGTGGTGCAATGGCTAACGCGTCTGACTACGAATCAGGAGATTGTAGGTTCGACTCCTACCTGGCTCAAAACTGATTTTGACTTCACTTTTAGCAATATTTAATGAAGTCGCGTGGTCGCTTTGCTTCTTCAACATATTTTCCTGAAGTCGAATTCATTGGAGTGGTCGTCCACCCCTTGGTGACGATTGAGTAACCTTGGTCACCTCTTTAAAATACAGTCGCGACCCTCGCGTCAAGGATTTGGCAACAGATTACGTCATCTTCCCGTTCCAAACCTGCTTTTTTAGTTCTACTTCCTTGAGGAACAGAGAAACCCAACGTATCACCGCCATCGGAACGAGGGTCAAGCTGGGCTCAAGTCTTTCACGAACCTGCTGGCCAGGCCCAACGTTCAAATATGGTTGGAGGAGGAATTTGTCATTTGTTCCGGCTGCCTGCGAAAGCTCGCCCATGCTTCCTGAAGTACACTGGGATCTGCAACGTCGACCAACGAAGACTGGCAGACCGTCAGTGAAAAGGCACGGTCATGTGAAGTCCAGCAGGGTTCAGATAGAGGTCATGTGAAGTCCAGCAGGGTTCAGATAGAGGTCATGTGAAGTCCAGCAGGGTTAAGAAAGATGTCGTAGGAGGTCAATCAGGGTTCAGAAAGAGGTCAGAGGAGGTTCAGCAGGGTTCAGAAAGAGGTCATAGGAGGTCCAGCAGGGTACAGAAAGAGGTCATAGGAGGTCCAGCAGGGTACAGAAAGAGGTCGCAGTAGGTCCAGCAGGGTTCAGATATATGGCATGTGAAGTCCAGCATGGTTCAGATAGAGGCCGTGTGAAGTCCAGCAGGGTTCAGATAGAGGTCATGTGAAGTTCAGCAGGGTTCAGAAAGAGGTCATTTGAAGTCCAGCAGGGTTCAGAAAAGTTGGTGCATTCATTTGTGTTCAGCTGCAATTCCGAGTACTTGTCAGAGGCCTTTGTGCGCGTGGCTCAGGAACGTGCACGTCTGCGACAACCGGAGACCCCTTACGTTGATCACTCAATATTGCAGCACTAAAACATATCAGTAGGAGTGATAGCTAGTAGTCACATGGGCCAGTGGCGCAATGGATAACGCGTCTGACTACGAATCAGAAGATTGTAGGTTCGACTCCTACCTGGCTCAAAACTGATTTTGACTTCACTTTTAGCAATATTTAATGAAGTCGCGTGGTCGCTTTGCTTCTTCAACATATTTTCCTGAAGTCGAATTCATTGGAGTGGTAGTCCACCCTTTGGTGACGATTGAGTAACCTTGGTCACCTCTTTAAAATACAGTCGCGACCCTCGCGTCAAGGATTTGGCAACAGATTACGTCATCTTCCCGTTCCAAACCTGCTTTTTTAGTTCTACTTCCTTGAGGAACAGAGAAACCCAAGGTATCACCGCCATCGGAACGAGGGTCAAGCTGGGCTCAAGTCTTTCATGAACCTGCTGGCCAGGCCCAACGTTCAAATATGGTTGGAGGAGGAATTTGTCATTTGTTCCGGCTGCCTGCGAAAGCTCGCCCATGCTTCCTGAAGTACACTGGGATCTGCAACGTCGACCAACGAAGACTGGCAGACCGTCAGTGAAAAGGCACTGTCATGAGAAGTCCAGCAGGGTTCAGATAGAGGTCATGTGAAGTCCAGCAGGGTTCAGATAGAGGTCATGTGAAGTCCAGCAGGGTTCAGAAAGATGTCGTAGGAGGTCAAGCAGGGTTCAGAAAGAGGTCAGAGGAGGTTCAACAGGGTTCAGAAAGAGGTCATAGGAGGTCCAGCAGGGTACAGAAAGAGGTCGCAGTAGGTCCAGCAGGGTTCAGAAAGAGGTCATGTGAAGTCCAGCAGGGTTCAGATAGAGGTCATGTGAAGTCCAGCAGGGTTCAGAAAGAGGTCATAGGAGGTCCAGCAGGGTACAGAAAGAGGTCGCAGTAGGTCCAGCAGGGTTCAGAAAGAGGTCATGTGAAGTCCAGCATGGTTCAGATAGAGGTCGTGTGAAGTCCAGCAGGGTTCAGATAGAGGTCATGTGAAGTTCAGCAGGGTTCAGAAAGAGGTCATGTGAAGTCCATCAGGGTTCAGAAAAGTTGGTGCATTCATTTGTGTTCAGCTGCAATTCCGAGTTCTTGTCAGAGGCCTTTGTGCGCGTGGCTCAGGAACGTGCACGTCTGCGACAACCGGAGACCCCTTACGTTGATCACTCATTATTGCAGCACTAAAACATATCAGTAGGAGTGATAGCTAGTAGTCACATGGGCCAGTGGCGCAATGGATAACGCGTCTGACTACGAATCAGAAGATTGTAGGTTCGACTCCTACCTGGCTCAAAACTGATTTTGACATCACTTTTAGCAATATTTAATGAAGTCGCGTGGTCGCTTTGCTTCTTCAACATATTTTCCTGAAGTCGAATTCATTGGAGTGGTAGTCCACCCCTTGGTGACGATTGAGTAACCTTGGTCACCTCTTTAAAATACAGTCGCGACCCTCGCGTCAAGGATTTGGCAACAGATTACGTCATCTTCCCGTTCCAAACCTGCTTTTTTAGTTCTACTTCCTTGAGGAACAGAGAAACCCAAGGTATCACCGCCATCGGAACGAGGGTCAAGCTGGGCTCAAGTCTTTCACGAACCTGCTGGCCAGGCCCAACGTTCAAATATGGTTGGAGGAGGAATTTGTCATTTGTTCCGGCTGCCTGCGAAAGCTCGCCCATGCTTCCTGAAGTACACTGGGATCTGCAACGTCGACCAACGAAGACTGGCAGACCGTCAGTGAAAAGGCACGGTCATGTGAAGTCCAGCAGGGTTCAGATGGAGGTCATGTGAAGTCCAGCAGGGTTCAGATAGAGGTCATGTGAAGTCCAGCAGGGTTCAGAAAGATGTCGTAGGAGGTCAATCAGGGTTCAGAAAGAGGTCAGAGGAGGTTCAGCAGGGTTCAGAAAGAGGTCATAGGAGGTCCAGCAGGGTACAGAAAGAGGTCATAGGAGGTCCAGCAGGGTACAGAAAGAGGTCGCAGTAGGTCCAGCAGGGTTCAGAAAGAGGTCATGTGAAGTCCAGCAGGGTTCAGATAGAGGTCATGTGAAGTCCAGCAGGGTTCAGAAAGAGGTCATAGGAGGTCCAGCAGGGTACAGAAAGAGGTCGCAGTAGGTCCAGCAGGGTTCAGAAAGAGGTCATGTGAAGTCCAGCAGGGTTCAGATAGAGGTCATGTGAAGTCTAGCAGGGTTCAGAAAGGAGTCATGTGAAGTCCAGCAGGGTTCAGATATATGTCATGTGAAGTCCAGCAGGGTTCAGAAAAGTTGGTGCATTCATTTGTGTTCAGCTGCAATTCCGAGTACTTGTCAGAGGCCTTTGTGCGCGTGCCTCAGGAAAGTGCACGTCTGCGACAACCGGAGACCCCTTACGTTGATCACTCATTATTGCAGCACTAAAACATATCAGTAGGAGTGATAGCTAGTAGTCACATGGGCCAGTGGCGCAATGGATAACGCGTCTGACTACGAATCAGAAGATTGTAGGTTCGACTCCTACCTGGCTCAAAACTGATTTTGACTTCACTTTTAGCAATATTTAATGAAGTCGCGTGGTCGCTTTGCTTCTTCAACATATTTTCCTGAAGTCGAATTCATTGGAGTGGTCGTCCACCCCTTGGTGACGATTGAGTAACCTTGGTCACCTCTTTAAAATACAGTCGCGACCCTCGCGTCAAGGATTTGGCAACAGATTACGTCATCTTCCCGTTCCAAACCTGCTTTTTTAGTTCTACTTCCTTGAGGAACAGAGAAACCCAAGGTATCACCGCCATCGGAACGAGGGTCAGGCTGGGCTCAAGTCTTTCACGAACCTGCTGGCCAGGCCCAACGTTCAAATATGGTTGGAGGAGGAATTTGTCATTTGTTCCGGCTGCCTGCGAAAGCTCGCCCATGCTTCCTGAGGTACACTGGGATCTGCAACGTCGACCAACGAAGACTGGCAGACCGTCAGTGAAAAGGCACGGTCATGTGAAGTCCAGCAGGGTTCAGATAGAGGTCATGTGAAGTCCAGCAGGGTTCAGATAGAGGTCATGTGAAGTCCAGCAGGGTTCAGAAAGATGTCGTAGGAGGTCAATCAGGGTTCAGAAAGAGGTCAGAGGAGGTTCAGCAGGGTTCAGAAAGAGGTCATAAGAGGTCCAGCAGGGTACAGAAAGAGGTCGCAGTAGGTCCAGCAGGGTTCAGAAAGAGGTCATGTGAAGTCCAGCAGGGTTCAGATAGAGGTCATGTGAAGTCCAGCAGGGTTCAGAAAGGAGTCATGTGAAGTCCAGCAGGGTTCAGATATATGTCATGTGAAGTCCAGCAGGGTTCAGAAAAGTTGGTGCATTCATTTGTGTTCAGCTGCAATTCCGAGTACTTGTCAGAGGCCTTTGTGCGCGTGGCTCAGGAAAGTGCACGTCTGCGACAACCGGAGACCCCTTACGTTGATCACTCATTATTGCAGCACTAAAACATATCAGTAGGAGTGATAGCTAGTAGTCACATGGGCCAGTGGCGCAATGGATAACGCGTCTGACTACGAATCAGAAGATTGTAGGTTCGACTCCTACCTGGCTCAAAACTGGTTTTGACTTCACTTTTAGCAATATTTAATGAAGTCGCGTGGTCGCTTTGCTTCTTCAACATATTTTCCTGAAGTCGAATTCATTGGAGTGGTAGTCCACCCCTTGGTGACGATTGAGTAACCTTAGTCACCTCTTTAAAATACAGTCGCGACCCTCGCGTCAAGGATTTGGCAACAGATTACGTCATCTTCCCGTTCCAAACCTGCTTTTTTAGTTCTACTTCCTTGAGGAACAGAGAAACCCAAGGTATCACCGCCATCGGAACGAGGGTCAAGCTGGGCTCAAGTCTTTCACGAACCTGCTGGCCAGGCCCAACGTTCAAATATGGTTGGAGGAGGAATTTGTCATTTGTTGCGGCTGCCTGCGAAAGCTCGCCCATGCTTCCTGAAGTACACTGGGATCTGCAACGTCGACCAACGAAGACTGGCAGACCGTCAGTGAAAAGGCACGGTCATGTGAAGTCCAGCAGGGTTCAGAAAGATGTCGTAGGAGGTCAAGCAGGGTTCAGAAAGAGGTCAGAGGAGGTTCAGCAGGGTTCAGAAAGAGGTCATAGGAGGTCCAGCAGGGTACAGAAAGAGGTCGCAGTAGGTCCAGCAGGGTTCAGAAAGAGGTCATGTGAAGTCCAGCAGGGTTCAGATAGAGGTCATGTGAAGTCCAGCAGGGTTCAGAAAGATGTCGGAGGAGGTCAATCAGGGTTCAGAAAGAGGTCAGAGGAGGTTCAGCAGGGTTCAGAAAGAGGTCATAGGAAGTCCAGCAGGGTACAGAAAGAGGTCGCAGTAGGTCCAGCAGGGTTCAGATATATGTCATGTGAAGTCCAGCATGGTTCACATAGAGGTCGTGTGAAGTCCAGCAGGGTTCAGATAGAGGTCATGTGAAGTTCAGCAGGGTTCAGAAAGAGGTCATGTGAAGTCCAGCAGGGTTCAGAAAGGAGTCATGTGAAGTCCAGCAGGGTTCAGATATATGTCATGTGAAGTCCAGCAGGGTTGAGAAAAGTTGGTGCATTCATTTGTGTTCAGCTGCAATTCCGAGTACTTGTCAGAGGCCTTTGTGCGCGTGGCTCAGCAAAGTGCACGTCTGCGACAACCGGAAACCCCTTACGTTGATCACTCATTATTGCAGCACTAAAACATATCAGTAGGAGTGATAGCTAGTAGTTACCTGGGCCAGTGGCGCAATGGATAACGCGTCTGACTACGAATCAGAAGATTGTAGGTTCGACTCCTATCTGGCTCAAAACTGATTTTGACTTCACTTTTAGCAATATTTAATGAAGTCGCGTGGTCGCTTTGCTTCCTCAACATATTTTCCTGAAGTCGAATTCATTGGAGTGGTAGTCCACCCTTTGGTGACGATTGAGTAACCTTGGTCACCTCTTTAAAATACAGTCGCGACCCTCGCGTCAAGGATTTGGCAACAGATTACGTCATCTTCCCGTTCCAAACCTGCTTTTTTAGTTCTACTTCCTTGAGGAACAGAGAAACCCAAGGTATCACCGCCATCGGAACGAGGGTCAAGCTGGGCTCAAGTCTTTCACGAACCTGCTGGCCAGGCCCAACGTTCAAATATGGTTGGAGGAGGAATTTGTCATTTGTTCCGGCTGCCTGCAAAAGCTCGCCCATGCTTCCTGAAGTACACTGGGATCTGCAACGTCGACCAACGAAGACTGGCAGACCGTCAGTGAAAAGGCACGGTCATGTGAAGTCCAGCAGGGTTCAGAAAGATGTCGTAGGAGGTCAAGCAGGGTTCAGAAAGAGGTCAGAGGAGGTTCAGCAGGGTTCAGAAAGAGGTCATAGGAGGTCCAGCAGGGTACAGAAAGAGGTCGCAGTAGGTCCAGCAGGGTTCAGAAAGAGGTCATGTGAAGTCCAGCAGCGTTCAGATAGAGGTCATGTGAAGTCCAGCAGGGTTCAGATAGAGGTCATGTGAAGTCCAGCAGGGTTCAGAAAGATGTCGTAGGAGGTCAATCAGGGTTCAGAAAGAGGTCAGAGGAGGTTCTGCAGGGTTCAGAAAGAGGTCATAGGAGGTCCAGCAGGGTACAGAAAGAGGTCGCAGTAGGTCCAGCAGGGTTCAGAAAGAGGTCATGTGAAGTCCAGCAGGGTTCAGATAGAGGTCATGTGAAGTCCAGCAGGGTTCAGAAAGGAGTCATGTGAAGTCCAGCAGGGTTCAGATATATGTCATGTGAAGTCCAGCAGGGTTCAGAAAAGTTGGTGCATTCATTTGTGTTCAGCTGCAATTCCGAGTACTTGTCAAAGGCCTTTGTGCGCGTGGCTCAGGAACGTGCACGTCTGCGACAACCGGAGACCCCTTACGTTGATCACTCATTATTGCAGCACTAAAACATATCAGTAGGAGTGATAGCTAGTAGTCACATGGGCCAGTGGCGCAATGGATAACGCGTCTGACTACGAATCAGAAGATTGTAGGTTTGACTCCTACCTGGCTCAAAACTGATTTTGACTTCACTTTTAGCAATATTTAACGAAGTCGCGTGGTCGCTTTGCTTCTTCAACATATTTTCCTGAAGTCGAATTCATTGGAGTGGTAGTCCACCCCTTGGTGACGATTGAGTAACCTTGGTCACCTCTTTAAAATACAGTCGCGACCCTCGCGTCAAGGATTTGGCAACAGATTACGTCATCTTCCCGTTCCAAACCTGCTTTTTTAGTTCTACTTCCTTGAGGAACAGAGAAACCCAAGGTATCACCGCCATCGGAACGAGGGTCAAGCTGGGCTCAAGTCTTTCACGAACCTGCTGGCCAGGCCCAACGTTCAAATATGGTTGGAGGAGGAATTTGTCATTTGTTCCGGCTGCCTGCGAAAGCTCGCCCATGCTTCCTGAAGTACACTGGGATCTGCAACGTCGACCAACGAAGACTGGCAGACCGTCAGTGAAAAGGCACGGTCATGTGAAGTCCAGCAGGGTTCAGAAAGATGTCGTAGGAGGTCAAGCAGGGTTCAGAAAGAGGTCAGAGGGGGTTCAGCAGGGTTCAGAAAGAGGTCATAGGAGGTCCAGCAGGGTCCAGAAAGAGGTCGCAGTAGGTCCAGCAGGGTTCAGAGAGAGGTCATGTGAAGTCCAGCAGGGTTCAGATAGAGGTCATGTGAAGTCCAGCAGGGTTCAGATAGAGGTCATGTGAAGTCCAGCAGGGTTCAGAAAGATGTCGTAGGAGGTCAATCCGGGTTCAGAAAGAGGTCAGAGGAGGTTCAGCAGGGTTCAGAAAGAGGTCATAGGAGGTCCAGCAGGGTACAGAAAGAGGTCGCAGTAGGTCCAGCAGGGTTCAGCAAGAGGTCATGTGAAGTCCAGCATGGTTCAGATAGAGGTCGTGTGAAGTCCAGCAGGGTTCAGATAGAGGTCATGTGAAGTTCAGCAGGGTTCAGAAAGAGGTCATAGGAGGTCCAGCAGGGTACAGAAAGAGGTCGCAGTAGGTCCAGCAGGGTTCAGATAGAGGTCGTGTGAAGTCCAGCAGGGTTCAGATAGAGGTCATGTGAAGTTTAGCAGGGTTCAGAAAGAGGTCATGTGAAGTCCAGCAGGGTTCAGAAAAATTGGTGCATTCATTTATGTTCAGCTGCAATTCCGAATACTTGTCAGAGGCCTTTGTGCGCGTGGCTCAGGAACGTGCACGTCTGCGACAACCGGAGACCCCTTACGTTGATCACTCATTATTGCAGCACTAAAACATATCAGTAGGAGTGATAGCTAGTAGTCACATGGGCCAGTGGCGCAATGGATAACGCGTCTGACTACGAATCAGAAGATTGTCGGTTCGACTCCTACCTGGCTCAAAACTGATTTTGACTTCACTTTTAGCAATATTTAATGAAGTCGCGTGGTCGCTTTGCTTCTTCAACATATTTTCCTGAAGTCGAATTCATTGGAGTGGTCGTCCACCCCTTGGTGACGATTGAGTAACCTTGGTCACCTCTTTAAAATACAGTCGCGACTCTCGCGTCAAGGATTTGGCAACAGATTACGTCATCTTCCCGTTCCAAACCTGCTTTTTTAGTTCTACTTCCTTGAGGAACAGAGAAACCCAAGGTATCACCGCCATCGGAACGAGGGTCAAGCTGGGCTCAAGTCTTTCACGAACCTGCTGGCGAGGCCCAACGTTCAAATATGGTTGGAGGAGGAATTTGTCACTTGTTCCGGCTGCCTGCGAAAGCTCGCCCATGCTTCCTGAAGTACACTGGGATCTGCAACGTCGACCAACGAAGACTGGCAGACCGTCAGTGAAAAGGCACGGTCATGTGAAGTCCAGCAGGGTTCAGAAAGATGTCGTAAGAGGTCAAGCAGGGTTCAGAAAGAGGTCAGAGGAGGTTCAGCAGGGTTCAGAAAGAGGTCATAGGAGGTCCAGCAGGGTACAGAAAGAGGTCGCAGTAGGTCCAGCAGGGTTCAGAAAGAGGTCATGTGAAGTCCAGCAGCGTTCAGATAGAGGTCATGTGAAGTCCAGCAGGGTTCAGATAGAGGTCATGTGAAGTCCAGCAGGGTTCAGAAAGATGTCGTAGGAGGTCAATCAGGGTTCAGAAAGAGGTCAGAGGAGGTTCTGCAGGGTTCAGAAAGAGGTCATAGGGGGTCCAGCAGGGTACAGAAAGAGGTCGCAGTAGGTCCAGCAGGGTTCAGAAAGAGGTCATGTGAAGTCCAGCAGGGTTCAGATAGAGGTCATGTGAAGTCCAGCAGGGTTCAGAAAGGAGTCATGTGAAGTCCAGCAGGGTTCAGATATATGTCATGTGAAGTCCAGCAGGGTTCAGAAAAGTTGGTGCATTCATTTGTGTTCAGCTGCAATTCCGAGTACTTGTCAAAGGCCTTTGTGCGCGTGGCTCAGGAACGTGCACGTCTGCGACAACCGGAGACCCCTTACGTTGATCACTCATTATTGCAGCACTAAACATATCAGTAGGAGTGATAGCTAGTAGTCACATGGGCCAGTGGCGCAATGGATAACGCGTCTGACTACGAATCAGAAGATTGTAGGTTCGACTCCTACCTGGCTTAAAACTGATTTTGACTTCACTGTTAGCAATATTTAATGAAGTCGCGTGGTCGCTTTGCTACTTCAACATATTTTCCTGAAGTCGAATTCATTGGAGTGGTAGTCCACCTCTTGGTGACGATTGAGTAACCTTGGTCACCTCTTTAAAATACAGTCGCGACCCTCGCGTCAAGGATTTGGCAACAGATTACGTCATCTTCCCGTTCCAAACCTGCTTTTTTAGTTCTACTTCCTTGAGGAACAGAGAAACCCAAGGTATCACCGCCATCGGAACGAGGGTCAAGCTGGGCTCAAGTCTTTCACGAACCTGCTGGCCAGGCCCAACGTTCAAATATGGTTGGAGGAGGAATTTGTCATTTGTTCCGGCTGCCTGCGAAAGCTCGCCCATGCTTCCTGAAGTACACTGGGATCTGCAACGTCGACCAACGAAGACTGGCAGACCGTCAGTGAAAAGGCACGGTCATGTGAAGTCCAGCAGGGTTCAGAAAGATGTCGTAGGAGGTCAAGCAGGGTTCAGAAAGAGGTCAGAGGGGGTTCAGCAGGGTTCAGAAAGAGGTCATAGGAGGTCCAGCAGGGTCCAGAAAGAGGTCGCAGTAGGTCCAGCAGGGTTCAGAGAGAGGTCATGTGAAGTCCAGCAGGGTTCAGATAGAGGTCATGTGAAGTCCAGCAGGGTTCAGATAGAGGTCATGTGAAGTCCAGCAGGGTTCAGAAAGATGTCGTAGGAGGTCAATCCGGGTTCAGAAAGAGGTCAGAGGAGGTTCAGCAGGGTTCAGAAAGAGGTCATAGGAGGTCCAGCAGGGTACAGAAAGAGGTCGCAGTAGGTCCAGCAGGGTTCAGAAAGAGGTCATGTGAAGTCCAGCATGGTTCAGATAGAGGTCGTGTGAAGTCCAGCAGGGTTCAGATAGAGGTAATGTGAAGTTCAGCAGGGTTCAGAAAGAGGTCATAGGAGGTCCAGCAGGGTACAGAAAGAGGTCGCAGTAGGTCCAGCAGGGTTCAGATAGAGGTCGTGTGAAGTCAAGCAGGGTTCAGATAGAGGTCATGTGAAGTTTAGCAGGGTTCAGAAAGAGGTCATGTGAAGTCCAGCAGGGTTCAGAAAAATTGGTGCATTCATTTATGTTCAGCTGCAATTCCGAATACTTGTCAGAGGCCTTTGTGCGCGTGGCTCAGGAACGTGCACGTCTGCGACAACCGGAGACCCCTTACGTTGATCACTCATTATTGCAGCACTAAAACATATCAGTAGGAGTGATAGCTAGTAGTCACATGGGCCAGTGGCGCAATGGATAACGCGTCTGACTACGAATCAGAAGATTGTAGGTTCGACTCCTACCTGGCTCAAAACTGATTTTGACTTCACTTTTAGCAATATTTAATGAACTCGCGTGGTCGCTTTGCTTCTTCAACATATTTTCCTGAAGTCGAATTCATTGGAGTGGTAGTCCACCCCTTGGTGACGATTGAGTAACCTTGGTCACCTCTTTAAAATACAGTCGCGACTCTCGCGTCAAGGATTTGGCAACAGATTACGTCATCTTCCCGTTCCAAACCTGCTTTTTTAGTTCTACTTCCTTGAGGAACAGAGAAACCCAAGGTATCACCGCCATCGGAACGAGGGTCAAGCTGGGCTCAAGTCTTTCACGAACCTGCTGGCCAGGCCCAACGTTCAAATATGGTTGGAGGAGGAATTTGTCACTTGTTCCGGCTGCCTGCGAAAGCTCGCCCATGCTTCCTGAAGTACACTGGGATCTGCAACGTCGACCAACGAAGACTGGCAGACCGTCAGTGAAAAGGCACGGTCATGTGAAGTCCAGCAGGGTTCAGAAAGATGTCGTAAGAGGTCAAGCAGGGTTCAGAAAGAGGTCAGAGGAGGTTCAGCAGGGTTCAGAAAGAGGTCATAGGAGGTCCAGCAGGGTACAGAAAGAGGTCACAGTAGGTCCAGCAGGGTTCAGAAAGAGGTCATGTGAAGTCCAGCAGGGTTCAGATAGAGGTCATGTGAAGTCCAGCAGGGTTCAGATAGAGGTCATGTGAAGTCCAGCAGGGTTCAGAAAGATGTCGTAGGAGGTCAATCAGGGTTCAGAAAGAGGTCAGAGGAGGTTCAGCAGGGTTCAGAAAGAGGTCATAGGAGGTCCAGCAGGGTACAGAAAGAGGTCGCATTAGGTCCAGCAAGGCTCAGAAAGAGGTCATGTGAAGTCCAGCAGGGTTCAGATAGAGGTCATGTGAAGTCCAGCAGGGTTCAGAAAGGAGTCATGTGAAGTCCAGCAGGGTTCAGATATATGTCATGTGAAGTCCAGCAGGGTTCAGAAAAGTTGGTGCATTCATTTGTGTTCAGCTGCAATTCCGAGTACTTGTCAGAGGCCTTTGTGCGCGTGGCTCAGGAACGTGCACGTCTGCGACAACCGGAGACCCCTTACGTTGATCACTCATTATTGCAGCACTAAAACATATCAGTAGGAGTGATAGCTAGTAGTCACATGGGCCAGTGGCGCAATGGATAACGCGTCTGACTACGAATCAGAAGATTGTAGGTTCGACTCCTACCTGGCTCAAAACTGATTTTGACTTCACTTTTAGCAATATTTAATGAAGTCGCGTGGTCGCTTTGCTTCTTCAACATATTTTCCTGAAGTCGAATTCATTGGAGTGGTAGTCCACCCTTTGGTGACGATTGAGTAACCTTGGTCACCTCTTTAAAATACAGTCGCAACCCTCGCGTCAAGGATTTGGCAACAGATTACGTCATCTTCCCGTTCCAAACCTGCTTTTTTAGTTCTACTTCCTTGAGGAACAGAGAAACCCAAGGTATCACCGCCATCGGAACGAGGGTCAAGCTGGGCTCAAGTCTTTCACGAACCTGCTGGCCAGGCCCAACGTTCAAATATGGTTGGAGGAGGAATTTGTCATTTGTTCCGGCTGCCTGCGAAAGCTCGCCCATGCTTCCTGAAGTACACTGGGATCTGCAACGTCGACCAACGAAGACTGGCAGACCGTCAGTGAAAAGGCACTGTCATGTGAAGTCCAGCAGGGTTCAGATAGAGGTCATGTGAAGTCCAGCAGGGTTCAGATAGAGGTCATGTGAAGTCCAGCAGGGTTCAGAAAGATGTCGTAGGAGGTCAAGCAGGGTTCAGAAAGAGGTCAGAGGAGGTTCAGCAGGGTTCAGAAAGAGGTCATAGGAGGTCCAGCAGGGTACAGAAAGAGGTCGCAGTAGGTCCAGCAGGGTTCAGAAAGAGGTCATGTGAAGTCCAGCAGGGTTCAGATAGAGGTCATGTGAAGTCCAGCAGGGTTCAGAAAGAGGTCATAGGAGGTCCAGCAGGGTACAGAAAGAGGTCGCAGTAGGTCCAGCAGGGTTCAGAAAGAGGTCATGTGAAGTCCAGCATGGTTCAGATAGAGGTCGTGTGAAGTCCAGCAGGGTTCAGATAGAGGTCATGTGAAGTTCAGCAGGGTTCAGAAAGAGGTCATGTGAAGTCCATCAGGGTTCAGAAAAGTTGGTGCATTCATTTGTGTTCAGCTGCAATTCCGAGTACTTGTCAGAGGCCTTTGTGCGCGTGGCTCAGGAACGTGCACGTCTGCGACAACCGGAGACCCCTTACGTTGATCACTCATTATTGCAGCACTAAAACATATCAGTAGGAGTGATAGCTAGTAGTCACATGGGCCAGTGGCGCAATGGATAACGCGTCTGACTACGAATCAGAAGATTGTAGGTTCGACTCCTACCTGGCTCAAAACTGATATTGACATCACTTTTAGCAATATTTAATGAAGTCGCGTGGTCGCTTTGCTTCTTCAACATATTATCCTGAAGTCGAATTCATTGGAGTGGTAGTCCACCCCTTGGTGACGATTGAGTAACCTTGGTCACCTCTTTAAAATACAGTCGCGACCCTCGCGTCAAGGATTTGGCAACAGATTACGTCATCTTCCCGTTCCAAAACTGCTTTTTTAGTTCTACTTCCTTGAGGAACAGAGAAACCCAAGGTATCACCGCCATCGGAACGAGGGTCAAGCTGGGCTCAAGTCTTTCACGAACCTGCTGGCCAGGCCCAACGTTCAAATATGGTTGGAGGAGGAATTTGTCATTTGTTCCGGCTGCCTGCGAAAGCTCTCCCATGCTTCCTGAAGTACACTGGGATCTGCAACGTCGACCAACGAAGACTGGCAGACCGTCAGTGAAAAGGCACGGTCATGTGAAGTCCAGCAGGGTTCAGAAAGATGTCGTAGGAGGTCAAGCAGGGTTCAGAAAGAGGTCAGAGGAGGTTCAGCAGGGTTCAGAAAGAGGTCGCAGTCGGTCCAGCAGGGTTCAGAAAGAGGTCATGTGAAGTCCAGCAGGGTTCAGATAGAGGTCATGTGAAGTCCAGCAGGGTTCAGATAGAGGTCATGTGAAGTCCAGCAGGGTTCAGAAAGATGTCGTAGGAGGTCAAGCAGGGTTCAGAAAGAGGTCAGAGGAGTTTCAGCAGGGTTCAGAAGGAGGTCATAGGAGGTCCAGCAGGGTACAGAAAGAGGTCGCAGTAGGTCCAGCAGGGTTCAGAAAGAGGTCATGTGAAGTCCAGCAGGGTTCAGAAAGATGTCGTAGGAGGTCAAGCAGGGTTCAGAAAGAGGTCAGAGGAGGTTCACCAGGGTTCAGAAAGAGGTCATAGGAGGTCCAGCAGGGTACAGAAAGAGGTCGCAGTAGGTCCAGCAGGGTTCAGAAAGAGGTCATGTGAAGTCCAGCAGGGTTCAGATAGAGGTCATGTGAAGTCCAGCAGGGTTCAGAAAAGTTGGTGCATTCATTTGTGTTCAGCTGCAATTCCGAGTACTTGTCAGAGGCCTTTGTGCACGTGGCTCAGGAACGTGCACGTCTGCGACAACCGGAGACTCCTTACGTTGATCACTCATTATTGCAGCACTAAAACATATCAGTAGGAGTGATAGCTGGTAGTCACATGGGCCAGTGGCGCAATGGATGACGCGTCTGACTACGAATCAGGAGATTGTAGGTTCGACTCCTACCTGGCTCAAAACTGATTTTGACTTCACTTTTAGCAATATTTAATGAAGTCGCGTGGTCGCTTTGCTTCTTCAACATATTTTCCTGAAGTCGAATTCATTGGAGTGGTCGTCCACCCCTTGGTGACGATTGAGTAACCTTGGTCACCTCTTTAAAATACAGTCGCGACCCTCGCGTCAAGGATTTGGCAACAGATTACGTCATCTTCCCGTTCCAAACCTGCTTTTTTAGTTCTACTTCCTTGAGGAACAGAGAAACCCAAGGTATCACCACCATCGGAACGAGGGTCAAGCTGGGTTCAAGTCTTTCACGAACCTGCTGGCCAGGCCCAACGTTCAAATATGGTTGGAGGAGGAATTTGTCATTTGTTCCGGCTGCCTGCGAAAGCTCGCCCATGCTTCCTGAAGTACACTGGGATCTGCAACGTCGACCAACGAAGACTGGCAGACCGTCAGTGAAAAGGCACGGTCATGTGAAGTCCAGCAGGGTTCAGATAGAGGTCATGTGAAGTCCAGCAGGGTTCAGATAGAGGTCATGTGAAGTCCAGCAGGGTTCAGAAAGATGTCGTAGGAGGTCAATCAGGGTTCAGAAAGAGGTCAGAGGAGGTTCAGCAGGGTTCAGAAAGAGGTCATAGGAGGTCCAGCAGGGTACAGAAAGAGGTCATAGGAGGTCCAGCAGGGTACAGAAAGAGGTCGCAGTAGGTCCAGCAGGGTTCAGAAAGAGGTCATGTGAAGTCCAGCAGGGTTCAGATAGAGGTCATGTGAAGTCCAGCAGGGTTCAGAAAGAGGTCATAGGAGGTCCAGCAGGGTACAGAAAGAGGTCGCAGTAGGTCCAGCAGGGTTCAGAAAGAGGTCATGTGAAGTCCAACAGGGTTCAGATAGAGGTCATGTGAAGTCCAGCAGGGTTCAGAAAGAGGTCATAGGAGGTCCAGCAGGGTACAGAAATAGGTCGCAGTAGGTCCAGTAGGGTTCAGAAAGAGGTCATGTGAAGTCCAGCATGGTTCAGATAGAGGTCGTGTGAAGTCCAGCAGGGTTCAGATTGAGGTCATGTGAAGTTCAGCAGGGTTCAGAAAGAGGTCATGTGAAGTCCAGCAGGGTTCAGAAAAGTTGGTGCATTCATTTATGTTCAGCTGCAATTCCGAGTACTTGTCAGAGGCCTTTGTGCGCGTGGCTCAGGAACGTGCACGTCTGCGACAACCGGAGACCCCTTACGTTGATCACTCATTATTGCAGCACTAAAACATATCAGTAGGAGTGATAGCTAGTAGTCACATGGGCCAGTGGCGCAATGGATAACGCGTCTGACTACGAATTAGAAGATTGTAGGTTCGACTCCTACCTGGCTCAAAACTGATTTTGACATCACTTTTAGCAATATTTAATGAAGTCGCGTGGTCGCTTTGCTTCTTCAACATATTTTCCTGAAGTCGAATTCATTGGAGTGGTAGTCCACCCCTTGGTGACGATTGAGTAACCTTGGTCACCTCTTTAAAATACAGTCGCGACCCTCGCGTCAAGGATTTGGCAACAGATTACGTCATCTTCCCGTTCCAAACCTGCTTTTTTAGTTCTACTTCCTTGAGGAACAGAGAAACCCAAGGTATCACCGCCATCGGAACGAGGGTCAAGCTGGGCTCAAGTCTTTCACGAACCTGCTGGCCAGGCCCAACGTTCAAATATGGTTGGAGGAGGAATTTGTCATTTGTTCCGGCTGCCTGTGAAAGCTCGCCCATGCTTCCTGAAGTACACTGGGATCTGCAACGTCGACCAACGAAGACTGGCAGACCGTCAGTGAAAAGGCACGGTCATGTGAAGTCCAGCAGGGTTCAGATAGAGGTCATGTGAAGTCCAGCAGGGTTCAGATAGAGGTCATGTGAAGTCCAGCAGGGTTCAGAAAGATGTCGTAGGAGGTCAATCAGGGTTCAGAAAGAGGTCAGAGGAGGTTCAGCAGGGTTCAGAAAGAGGTCATAAGAGGTCCAGCAGGGTACAGAAAGAGGTCGCAGTAGGTCCAGCAGGGTTCAGAAAGAGGTCATGTGAAGTCCAGCAGGGTTCAGATAGAGGTCATGTGAAGTCCAGCAGGGTTCAGAAAGGAGTCATGTGAAGTCCAGCAGGGTTCAGATATATGTCATGTGAAGTCCAGCAGGGTTCAGAAAAGTTGGTGCATTCATTTGTGTTCAGCTGCAATTCCGAGTACTTGTCAGAGGCCTTTGTGCGCGTGGCTCAGGAAAGTGCACGTCTGCGACAACCGGAGACCCCTTACGTTGATCACTCATTATTGCAGCACTAAAACATATCAGTAGGAGTGATAGCTAGTAGTCACATGGGCCAGTGGCGCAATGGATAACGCGTCTGACTACGAATCAGAAGATTGTAGGTTCGACTCCTACCTGGCTCAAAACTGATTTTGACTTCACTTTTAGCAATATTTAATGAAGTCGCGTGGTCGCTTTGCTTCTTCAACATATTTTCCTGAAGTCGAATTCATTGGAGTGGTAGTCCACCCCTTGGTGACGATTGAGTAACCTTGGTCACCTCTTTAAAATACAGTCGCGACCCTCGCGTCAAGGATTTGGCAACAGATTACGTCATCTTCCCGTTCCAAACCTGCTTTTTTAGTTCTACTTCCTTGAGGAACAGAGAAACCCAAGGTATCACCGCCATCGGAACGAGGGTCAAGCTGGGCTCAAGTCTTTCACGAACCTGCTGGCCAGGCCCAACGTTCAAATATGGTTGGAGGAGGAATTTGTCATTTGTTCCGGCTGCCTGCGAAAGCTCGCCCATGCTTCCTGAAGTACACTGGGATCTGCAACGTCGACCCACGAAGACTGGCAGACCGTCAGTGAAAAGGCACGGTCATGTGAAGTCCAGCAGGGTTCAGAAAGATGTCGTAGGAGGTCAAGCAGGGTTCAGAAAGAGGTCAGAGGAGGTTCAGCAGGGTTCAGAAAGAGGTCATAGGAGGTCCAGCAGGGTACAGAAAGAGGTCGCAGTAGGTCCAGCAGGGTTCAGAAAGAGGTCATGTGAAGTCCAGCAGGGTTCAGATAGAGGTCATGTGAAGTCCAGCAGGGTTCAGATAGAGGTCATGTGAAGTCCAGCAGGGTTCAGAAAGATGTCGTAGGAGGTCAATCAGGGTTCAGAAAGAGGTCAGAGGAGGTTCAGCAGGGTTCAGAAAGAGGTCATAGGAGGTCCAGCAGGGTACAGAAAGAGGTCGCAGTAGGTCCAGCAGGGTTCAGAAAGAGGTCATGTGAAGTCCAGCAGGGTTCAGATAGAGGTCATGTGAAGTCTAGCAGGGTTCAGAAAGGAGTCATGTGAAGTCCAGCAGGGTTCAGATATATGTCATGTGAAGTCCAGCAGGGTTCAGAAAAGTTGGTGCATTCATTTGTGTTCAGCTGCAATTCCGAGTCCTTGTCAGAGGCCTTTGTGCGCGTGCCTCAGGAAAGTGCACGTCTGCGACAACCGGAGACCCCTTACGTTGATCACTCATTATTGCAGCACTAAAACATATCAGTAGGAGTGATAGCTAGTAGTCACATGGGCCAGTGGCGCAATGGATAACGCGTCTGACGACGAGTCAGAAGATTGTAGGTTCGACTCCTACCTGGCTCAAAACTGATTTTGACTTCACTTTTAGCAATATTTAATGAAGTCGCGTGGTCGCTTTGCTTCTTCAACATATTTTCCTGAAGTCGAATTCATTGGAGTGGTAGTCCACCCCTTGGTGACGATTGAGTAACCTTGGTCACCTCTTTAAAATACAGTCGCGACCCTCGCGTCAAGGATTTGGCAACAGATTACGTCATCTTCCCGTTCCAAACCTGCTTTTTTAGTTCTACTTCCTTGAGGAACAGAGAAACCCAAGGTATCACCGCCATCGGAACGAGGGTCAGGCTGGGCTCAAGTCTTTCACGAACCTGCTGGCCAGGCCCAACGTTCAAATATGGTTGGAGGAGGAATTTGTCATTTGTTCCGGCTGCCTGCGAAAGCTCGCCCATGCTTCCTGAAGTACACTGGGATCTGCAACGTCGACCAACGAAGACTGGCAGACCGTCAGTGAAAAGGCACGGTCATGTGAAGTCCAGCAGGGTTCAGATAGAGGTCATGTGAAGTCCAGCAGGGTTCAGATAGAGGTCATGTGAAGTCCAGCAGGGTTCAGAAAGATGTCGGAGGAGGTCAATCAGGGTTCAGAAAGAGGTCAGAGGAGGTTCAGCAGGGTTCAGAAAGAGGTCATAAGAGGTCCAGCAGGGTACAGAAAGAGGTCGCAGTAGGTCCAGCAGGGTTCAGAAAGAGGTCATGTGAAGTCCAGCAGGGTTCAGAAAGAGGTCATAAGAGGTCCAGCAGGGTACAGAAAGAGGTCAGAGGAGGTTCAGCAGGGTTCAGAAAGAGGTCATAGGAAGTCCAGCAGGGTACAGAAAGAGGTCGCAGTAGGTCCAGCAGGGTTCAGATATATGTCATGTGAAGTCCAGCATGGTTCAGATAGAGGTCGTGTGAAGTCCAGCAGGGTTCAGATAGAGGTCATGTGAAGTTCAGCAGGGTTCAGAAAGAGGTCATGTGAAGTCCAGCAGGGTTCAGAAAGGAGTCATGTGAATTCCAGCAGGGTTCAGATATATGTCATGTGAAGTCCAGCAGGGTTCAGAAAAGTTGGTGCATTCATTTGTGTTCAGCTGCAATTCCGAGTACTTGTCAGAGGCCTTTGTGCGCGTGGCTCAGGAAAGTGCACGTCTGCGACAACCGGAAACCCCTGACGTTGATCACTCATTATTGCAGCACTAAAACATATCAGTAGGAGTGATAGTTAGTAGTCACCTGGGCCAGTGGCGCAATGGATAACGTGTCTGACTACGAATCAGAAGATTGTAGGTTCGACTCCGACCTGGCTCAAAACTGATTTTGACTTCACTTTTAGCAATATTTAATGAAGTCGCGTGGTCGCTTTGCTTCCTCAACATATTTTCCTGAAGTCGAATTCATTGGAGTGGTAGTCCACCCCTTGGTGACGATTGAGTAACCTTGGTCACCTCTTTAAAATACAGTCGCGACCCTCGCGTCAAGGATTTGGCAACAGATTACGTCATCTTCCCGTTCCAAACCTGCTTTTTTAGTTCTACTTCCTTGAGGAACAGAGAAACCCAAGGTATCACCGCCATCGGAACGAGGGTCAAGCTGGGCTCAAGTCTTTCACGAACCTGCTGGCCAGGCCCAACGTTCAAATATGGTTGGAGGAGGAATTTGTCATTTGTTCCGGCTGCCTGCGAAAGCTCGCCCATGCTTCCTGAAGTACACTGGGATCTGCAACGTCGACCAACGAAGACTGGCAGACCGTCAGTGAAAAGGCACGGTCATGTGAAGTCCAGCAGGGTTCAGAAAGATGTCGTAGGAGGTCAAGCAGGGTTCAGAAAGAGGTCAGAGGAGGTTCAGCAGGGTTCAGAAAGAGGTCATAGGAGGTCCAGCAGGGTACAGAAAGAGGTCGCAGTAGGTCCAGCAGGGTTCAGAAAGAGGTCATGTGAAGTCCAGCAGCGTTCAGATAGAGGTCATGTGAAGTCCAGCAGGGTTCAGATAGAGGTCATGTGAAGTCCAGCAGGGTTCAGAAAGATGTCGTAGGAGGTCAATCAGGGTTCAGAAAGAGGTCAGAGGAGGTTCTGCAGGGTTCAGAAAGAGGTCATAGGAGGTCCAGCAGGGTACAGAAAGAGGTCGCAGTAGGTCCAGCAGGGTTCAGAAAGAGGTCATGTGAAGTCCAGCAGGGTTCAGATAGAGGTCATGTGAAGTCCAGCAGGGTTCAGAAAGGAGTCATGTGAAGTCCAGCAGGGTTCAGATATATGTCATGTGAAGTCCAGCAGGGTTCAGAAAAGTTGGTGCATTCATTTGTGTTCAGCTGCAATTCCGAGTACTTGTCAAAGGCCTTTGTGCGCGTGGCTCAGGAACGTGCACGTCTGCGACAACCGGAGACCCCTTACGTTGATCACTCATTATTGCAGCACTAAAACATATCAGTAGGAGTGATAGCTAGTAGTCACATGGGCCAGTGGCGCAATGGATAACGCGTCTGACTACGAATCAGAAGATTGTAGGTTCGACTCCTACCTGGCTCAAAACTGATTTTGACTTCACTTTTAGCAATATTTAAGAAGTCGCGTGGTCGCTTTGCTTCTTCAACATATTTTCCTGAAGTCGAATTCATTGGAGTGGAAGTCCACCCCTTGGTGACGATTGAGTAACCTTGGTCACCTCTTTAAAATACAGTCGCGACCCTCGCGTCAAGGATTTGGCAACAGATTACGTCATCTTCCCGTTCCAAACCTGCTTTTTTAGTTCTACTTCCTTGAGGAACAGAGAAACCCAAGGTATCACCGCCATCGGAACGAGGGTCAAGCTGGGCTCAAGTCTTTCACGAACCTGCTGGCCAGGCCCAACGTTCAAATATGGTTGGAGGAGGAATTTGTCATTTGTTCCGGCTGCCTGCGAAAGCTCGCCCATGCTTCCTGAAGTACACTGGGATCTGCAACGTCGACCAACGAAGACTGGCAGACCGTCAGTGAAAAGGCACGGTCATGTGAAGTCCAGCAGGGTTCAGAAAGATGTCGTAGGAGGTCAAGCAGGGTTCAGAAAGAGGTCAGAGGGGGTTCAGCAGGGTTCAGAAAGAGGTCATAGGAGGTCCAGCAGGGTCCAGAAAGAGGTCGCAGTAGGTCCAGCAGGGTTCAGAGAGAGGTCATGTGAAGTCCAGCAGGGTTCAGATAGAGATCATGTGAAGTCCAGCAGGGTTCAGATAGAGGTCATGTGAAGTCCAGCAGGGTTCAGAAAGATGTCGTAGGAGGTCAATCCGGGTTCAGAAAGAGGTCAGAGGAGGTTCAGCAGGGTTCAGAAAGAGGTCATAGGAGGTCCAGCAGGGTACAGAAAGAGGTCGCAGTAGGTCCAGCAGGGTTCAGAAAGAGGTCATGTGAAGTCCAGCATGGTTCAGATAGAGGTCGTGTGAAGTCCAGCAGGGTTCAGATAGAGGTCATGTGAAGTTCAGCAGGGTTCAGAAAGAGGTCATAGGAGGTCCAGCAGGGTACAGAAAGAGGTCGCAGTAGGTCCAGCAGGGTTCAGAAAGAGGTCATGTGAAGTCCAGCAGGGTTCAGATAGAGGTCATGTGAAGTCCAGCAGGGTTCAGATAGAGGTCATGTGAAGTCCAGCAGGGTTCAGAAAGATGTCGTAGGAGGTCAATCAGGGTTCAGAAAGAGGTCAGAGGAGGTTCAGCAGGGTTCAGAAAGAGGTCATAGGAGGTCCAGCAGGGTACAGAAAGAGGTCGCAGTAGGTCCAGCAGGGTTCAGAAAGAGGTCATGTGAAGTCCAGCAGGGTTCAGATAGAGGTCATGTGAAGTCCAGCAGGGTTCAGAAAGGAGTCATGTGAAGTCCAGCAGGGTTCAGATATATGTCATGTGAAGTCCAGCAGGGTTCAGAAAAGTTGGTGCATTCATTTGTGTTCAGCTGCAATTCCGAGTACTTGTCAGAGGCCTTTGTGCGCGTGGCTCAGGAACGTGCACGTCTGCGACAACCGGAGACCCCTTACGTTGATCACTCATTATTGCAGCACTAAAACATATCAGTAGGAGTGATAGCTAGTAGTCACATGGGCCAGTGGCGCAATGGATAACGCGTGTGACTACGAATCAGAAGATTGTAGGTTCGACTCCTACCTGGCTCAAAACTGATTTTGACTTCACTTTTAGCAATATTTAATGAAGTCGCGTGGTCGCTTTGCTTCTTCAACATATTTTCCTGAAGTCGAATTCATTGGAGTGGTAGTCCACCCCTTGTTGACGATTGAGTAACCTTGGTCACCTCTTTAAAATACAGTCGCGACCCTCGCGTCAAGGATTTGGCAACAGATTACGTCATCTTCCCGTTCCAAACCTGCTTTTTTAGTTATACTTCCTTGAGGAACAGAGAAACCCAAGGTATTACCGCCATCGGAACGAGGGTCAAGCTGGGCTCAAGTCTTTCACGAACCTGCTGGCCAGGCCCAACGTTCAAATATGGTTGGAGGAGGAATTTGTCATTTGTTCCGGCTGCCTGCGAAAGCTCGCCCATGCTTCCTGAAGTACACTGGGATCTGCAACGTCGACCAACGAAGACTGGCAGACCGTCAGTGAAAAGGCACGGTCATGTGAAGTCCAGCAGGGTTCAGAAAGATGTCGTAGGAGGTCAAGCAGGGTTCAGAAAGAGGTCAGAGGAGGTTCAGCAGGGTTCAGAAAGAGGTCATAGGAGGTCCAGCAGGGTACAGAAAGAGGTCGCAGTAGGTTGTAGAAGAATTTTGTGTATGACTCACAGGACTCCAATGACCGGACACAGGTTTACAAAAGGTCTGGTTTATTATTCACTTCATTCCATTTACCAAATAATACCGCATTATTCAATGGCTGAGATTAACTCTTTTCCATGGTCCTTTTCGTTTGGCTGATGTTCTTCCGCAGCGCCGTACTCGTTCATTCCATCGTTCCGTCGGGCAGGGCTTCTGAGGACAAGTCTACTTTACTCAACGTTTGCTCTCGTTTATATCGCCAAACTGGACTTAATCTCCTCTCCGCTAATGCCCCGAGGTCATGCCTGTACCAAGTCCTGGTATCAGCTCGCTCCCCTCCTGCTGTGATTTCCATTTACACAGCAGGGGGGGGTGCTCTAGCCTGGGGCCTTGACCAGGTGTTTCAAGAGATTACCATGTTCATACACATTCTGACACTCATTTACAAACTCGTCTTTAACAGAGTTTGCATGTAAAATGTATCTGCTTTGTTACCAGGTTAATTAATAAGTTACCAGTGCCAATTAATAAGTTACACTGAGTTACATTTCCACAATTCCCTCATTTTTTTGTTTTTGTTTATATTAACCATTAATCTAAACATCAATATAAGTAAACAGTCAATCACTACAAGTAAACATCATTACAAGTATAAGTAAATAATCATAACTTTGGTAATCAAATTCCCTTAGGCATACACCGTCATCCTGCAAGAATCACAAAACATTTCGTTGGTCATTGACTCCTTCCATATTGTTCAATCTATTGCATTTGCATCACAAATATATTTTCAAAACAACACTTCACCATCACCAAGATACAACAATTTCACTTCATTTTCAAGTTTTGTAAAGCATCTGCACCATCTGGCAAAAAACGTTTGCCTCCACACAAATGTTGACTTTGTTTGAAAGGAAGGGCTGATCACTTGTGTTTGAATCCAGGTATGAAACATTTTCTCCTAATGTCTTCATAGCTCCTGCACTACTTCGTGTAGGATTTCGCTGTTGTGGTAACACTGCGGAGTCATAGACTGACCCTTCTCTCCATGTAGCATTCTTGCCACTTTTTTGCTGTGAACCATAATGATTCCTTGAACAAGGCCTTCACCCAGTTGTAGTCGACTTGCCTCCTCCCTCATTGTGAGTGGGCAGCAAGTATTGGTGTGACGTTGATTGGCCAGCAAGATGTGGAACAGGGATGCCGGATGCATCCACACTGATGTTGGGACCATGGTGTTCAGGTCATTCATGGTCCTTACCAGGAGCAACCAGCAGAATCGTGCACAGCTGTTGTGACAAGGGCACAGCCGTTTTTGCAGCTCCATGCTGGTTCCCCGGACGTTGGTGAAGTAATAACATATGTCCCCGCATTTCACAGAGGTTGCAGGTAAAATGTCGTTGTCCTGCAACTTCTGATGTGGTGAATGTTCGAAGTCTTCGAACAAGAGTAAGTGATCGCCTTTCTTTCATATGTTGCAGTGTGATCCAGGCAAATGGTCACATAAATTTCCTTGGTGAAGGTAAGCATTCATCTCCAAGTTACACGGGAGAATGTCTTCATCATTCTTTGAGAAAGAGGGTGTATGCCACGATTAACTTCATTTTTTAGCCACAAATTTTCTTTCTCGAACTTCTTCCCAATTCCGTTAGCAATCCCTCCAAAATGTGATCTCGTCTTATCTTTATGCTCAGTCACATCTGAATCTGCTTTCCGCACACACTGGATCAGATAGGGTACATCTTACCATGAAATCAGCATAATCATGTATATCTTCCGACAGTTTCACATTCAACAATTTGTTGTTTTTCCTTAACACAAAAAGTTATATTCATTTATATGCGTCACACAAATAATATTCAATCAGGTATGTATTTTATTACTAAACTAAGAATAGCATCCACAATTGCTTTCAGGTTAATATAGTTCAAAAATTAACTCATGCAGGTATTTTAGCACTACTCTAAGAAAATTAATTGTATATGATTACAATCACAAACGGGAATACCTAATTCCCAACAACAATTTTCCCAAACCAACAAATTAAACATAATGTATTATTACCATAATTCCTCTCCACTTTTTCTTTTCCCTCTTTTTCCCTTAACAGTGTGGCACTCGTGGTGATATGAGTTCACTGATATTGTAATTGACACAACTCATAACATTGTCGTTATGCCATTATCTTAATTCTACTGTATTCATTTGCAACATCACTTGATTTAATCTTTTAATCTCAGTATTTATGTCGCCATAAAAGTCTTCCTTTTCTGGTTCCACATTTCTTTCCTCATTTGTCACTTCATGCGTTATCATCGTGTTGTTGGTTACCTTATTCAAACACACCGTCACTAAGGCTTTCAAGCAAGCCACCACTAAAACAATTGCCAATATAACTACTAAACCAACAAACAAGTCTGCTACTCCTTGTATATATTCATATCTATGACATAGTTATATGTCGATGACATTTAACATTATATACCAAACTAACAAGCTTCCTAAAAGGTAAATAAAGAAAATCCCTTAATATGTAACATAATCAGATTATTTGTCTTACCCTGATCCCCCTATCTCCCGGGGTTGAACTCAATCCCCTGATCATGAGTGTAGTTGTGATACATTTTTTTTTTCACTCATGCTGTATTAATATCAGCAGGTAATTGTATGTCATGTAGGCAAATAAATGTCACTATTCCAAGTAGGAATATCACATGTTGAAAATGTAATGTTTATCAATGCAAGGGGTGTTAAAATGTAATTCAAATGACTGTAAATCACGACTATCATTTATCTACCACTGAATGTTCTGCTGGGCTGCTAGGTGCAGCCTCATTTTCTGTGGGATCGTCCACCTTAGCCCCATGTGCTTGTTTGCAATGAGGGGCATGAATCCAACTTTCTATTTTGGGTCCATCTTTTTTTCTATTCTTATCAATCTCCTATGGTTTATCATTTCGTTCCAAGATACCGCAACCAAAGGTTTTAACCAAAGCTCTACCAAACTATTTCCAATTTGAACAAAAAATGCCAGTGAAACAATGATTCGAAGAATTAATTTCAAGGGGTCAATAAATTTATTCTATAGCCAGATCTAATTTTCCCATCCAATAGTTTGCCTTGCCACATGTCATATTATAACACCTTAATAAACCTTCGAAAAAATGTTTCCCATCTCAACAAATTTCCTTTTTTACAAATAGCCATGTGTAACTTACGTATTTAACTACAATTTCCTCTCAATTTGTTTGGCCTAACTGGCCGCAAAAGTGGCTGCCAGCATGCAGTACCGTTTTTTATCTACCAAGGAAGTGTTCCACACAAGACCTCTACCAAAATGTTGTTTGTAAAAAACACATCTGGGATTTCTGATTACATGGATGCACACTCTCAGGACATTTTCAGGCTGCTGTTAACAATCCACTACGATGACTTAATTCCTTTACCCACAATCAAATAATTAGTACAAATTGAGGATATTATCCCTATCACATTCTTTTATAGATTCATTATGTTGGATCTAATTTTTCCCAATAATTTTCCACTGCTGTAAGGCGGAACAATAGCTCTCATAAGTCTTAGTAATATCGTACTTAATTTGCCCAGCAGAGAATAATTTATTTACTATCCTTTCTCATCTGTTAACCAGTGACTTTGTTTAAACTCCAGAACTGAAAAACCCACAATAGTTCAAACCAGCAAAATTTTCTTTACTATTTTCCCATATCATCTATGCCTAAAACACATCCATACATACAGCACAATTTATATGCTGATAAAATTCAAGTTTATATATATAAAATCCATGAGCAGAGTATTCTGGGAAGTCAGTGTAAGACCTCTCCCAAATTTGGATGATTTTGTACTTCCTCATTTCCTTTTATGAAGCTCATATCCATAAATAGATGTTATTCTCATATACATTCTATCAAAAAATGGAATCCCAAAATTACTCACAATTTTACTATTATTTAATGGCTGCTCATAACCCAGCACATCAAATTTTTATATTCCATTTCCCTTGACAAAGGAGATAATGTTCATAATCAAATTATATTTCTATTTTATTTTACGGATTCTCTGGATATTCAATCCCATCCACATATCCCAATCCCATCCACATATAACTATCCATTTCCAGACAGGCACACTGTCGGTGTCAACAATCTTGTAAGATTGATACACAAAAACACACACACACATGCATTATGCATATTTGTTTGCGTTGGAACCATTATTTACAGATCAAGATGGGTGTCAATTTTATTTTAATTTCATAAAATTTGTCCTTCAATTTTATAAATGCTAATACACAAATAGACCAAAAAGTTTATTCTTATAAAAACCCCTATAATGTCACATTGAAATTACCCTTTCAGTTCCCACCATAATTTATCCTAATTTGACTACACATCCATTTGCATGTCAGTCGACCACTGACCTATCAATCATGCGGAACACTAGTCCGAAATTCCCACCTGATCATCATGTGACTCTTGTCACTTAGTTTCAAAAATTTGCAAAGCAATTGTTTCAACTTTGTAAATTTAAAATTGTGTGCCCAACATAAAAGATCCAATTTCGGCATTTGGTCAATTATTACTAATTTGTTTATAAGCAAAAGAAAGAATGAATAATTCTTGCTCCGAAAACTTTTCAGACCCAAGAATCATCGACAGTTATTCATGTTTGTCCAGTAATCGAATCTGTTGAGGCCAATCATCATTTGGGATTTGCAGCAATGAAGGCCTAATCATTGTCTGAGGTATCGGTCAGCACTGGTACCCTTGATCTTGGTTTACCCTATTAACTTGTCTTCCTTTTGGTATACGGACATCCTCTTTTCCAATGTCCCATCCGTCCACACTTGAAACACCGGTTTCTGTCGTTGTCTGATCTGTGCACCTGTGCATTTGTATTGCTGGGCTGCATCTCTACATCCCTGAGTTGCCACTGCAATCTCTCGTTGTCTCCTGAAACACGAAAAAATTCTCTGTACCGTCCTTTTTGGGGAGACAACTGGAAATCAGATGGGACAACTGTGACTTTCATTCCTAATTTTGAGGGCAGTTGTGCATTTGTCTCCTCCACTGTATCCTGTATCCTTTTTATTTTAAGTTCTAGTTCCGTTATCCGTTCTTGCTGTTCCCGTTGTCTGGATTCACCATCCCAAAGATGGAATGCAAGCCAGTCTACCGTTAGATTCTGTCTCTTCCTGGCTTTCAATCTTTGTTCCAATCTTTCCAATCGACTTCGCTCAAATGTACCATCTCTTGGAAACTCCTCATCATGTCCCTTTGTCCACAAATACCAATTCTCGACCTGCCTTATAGCTTCTGCACCATAACGGTCGTACATATGATGTGTACAAGTACCTTTTTGTGGAATCTCTGGTTGTCCTTGTGTATTCTTGCAGGCTCCATTTCCCATTCTGCCTTTTATCAAAGTAGCGTTGGATGTGTTGTAGTTTGTTCCTCTAAAGCTTCACTCGTACCTCCAGGAAGGGTCTCTCCACCTGTTCGCACGGTGATTTCCAGAGAATCTCCCTCAGCCGTGGATTTTGCACAATCCAATCTCACAGATCAGTATTTGCAGATGAGCCGGAGGGTCAGTATGAAATGGGTGAATCCTCAGGTGTCCGCTCTGTTGACGGGGAAATCACACAATGGTAACCGCACATATATATCTGTATATAAACTCACCACCTTGCTCAATATTCCCAGGTTGTCTCCACATTGTTAATATCACGCAAAGATATCAAAGCTTCTTTCTTGAGACCGCATTTTCATCAATCAAACAATCAATATATTCAATTCAATTTATTCAGTTAAATTTATTCTATTAAATTCAATCAATTAGATTCAATCTCAATTAATTCATCAATATTCATCAATAAATTAAATTAATCATTCTGGATGACTCCTTGCATAAGCCCTTTCCCCAATGATGTCAGGACAGGTCCATCCATTGACCGTCACCTCTGGTTCGTACCTCATGTTAATTGATGAATCACCGTCCTGTCCTAGGGTCATATCTGACATATTTCCCCATTTTGCCTGGTCTCCACAAATTTTCTTTGCAACCACTAAAGGCAACTCATCCTTCATTCGTGAGACAGCCAAAATGGATGGCAGATATTAAAGTTCATTGGGAAAAATATCTCATCATTTTTCTTTTAATAGTATCCAAAATCTCTTGGCAATATAAATTTCGTAAAACTCCTGAAATAAGACTGTAAAATTTCTTCAATCATGCTAAATTTTGAAACTCCATCGCTTGTAATACCCAATTTATCCCATAGGGCTTGAAAGTTCTTTCCCAAGTTCATGCAGCATTCTGCATTTGAACCCTATGATATCATTCATAATAATCATCATGATTTTATAGTCATGGTCCTATCATAATCATCTATTTAAAACGAACATTTCCTTTATCACCACAGCTATGTGGTATAATCAACAATAGAATAAAACTGTACATAGCAACAGGCTACCTCATGGCCACTTAGTATACCTATTGACAATAAGTCATAACAATATCGAATAATCATTGAACAATTCAAAAATCGCTTCCACTGCTCCAGCCGCAGCATTCGTCATTTTGTCTGCTCGTCCGCATGACCAAAACGAAATAAAGGGAGCTCAACCATTACACAGCGCTTTTAATGGCGCATGCCATAGAAACTCAACGCAATTTCGACTCGGCCAGAAAACGAGCAAATTTTGCAGGATGTTAACTGGAATTAGTCGTGAAAATATATCCAAAATACTCAAAAATAGACACCCACAAAAATAAACAACAAACCCAAACAAACCCAAGGTCGACCATATTACACAATAAATTACATCATTTCAGCATCGTATTGATTGCTGAAATATTCCAGGGTTTATACACACCTCAAAAGAGGTATGCGTGGTGTTGCCCCCTCCCACGTTTATTCCAGGGTTTATACACACCTTAAAAGAGGTATGCGTGGTGTTGCCCCCTCCCACTTTTAATTCCTCATTAAATTCCTCATTAAATTACTTATTAAATTACTCATTAAATTACTCATTAAATTACTTATTAAATTACTTATTAAATTACTCATTAAATTACTCATTAAATTACTTATTAAATTACTTATTAAATTACTCGTTAAATTACTCATTAAATTACTTACATAGTTTCAGCATTGTATTGATTGCTGAAATATTCCAGGGTTTATACACACCTTAAAAGAGGTATGCGTGGTGTTGCCCCCTCCCACGTTTATTCCAGGGTTTATACACACCTTAAAAGAGGTATGCGTGGTGTTGCCCCCTCCCACTTTTAATTCCTCATTAAATCGTTTCCTTTTAAAAAACATCGCTTTTACTGCTCCAGTCGCAGCATTTGTCACTTTGTTTGCTCATCCGCATGACCAAAACGAAATAAAGGGAGCTCAACCATTACACAGCGCTTTTAATGGCGCATGCCATAGAAACTCAACGCAATTTCGACTCGGCCAGCAAACGAGCAAATTGTGCAGGATGTTAACTGGAATTAGTCGTGAAAAATATATCCAAAATACACAAAAATACACAAAAATACACTCCCACACAAATAAACAACATTTATTCCGTTCAACAGAACAAACATTTCCTCTATCATGACACGCATGTCTTCAAAATTATATGACCAAGAGAAAAAGTAAAATTAATTAAAACTGCGGGCAGTGATGATCCGGGGACCATACCGCTCCATCCTGATTGGACGAGTGCGTGCTAGAGTCGTTAACAACGACAGTCCAGATCCGATTGTTCAAAATTTCAACTCAATCGATCGAAAAATGAACGCAGGGATGCAGTTTAAAGGTGCAGTGGCACTAACTGAGTTGCCACGAATATGGGCATGAAATTGCCAATATGGCCATCACAAAATATTTTCCTTAATCAATTGGCTCATAGCATAACCAATCTGCAAGTATTTCATCCGAAGATGTGTCTCTGAGGACTTTTAATTAAATAAGTCATTTATAAATCAACGAGTTAATTTATTAAATGATTAATCAATAAATCAAAATTTTCCTTGACAGCCATATCACTCGGTCAGTGTCATGTCCAAATATCAGCTTCCTTACTCAAAAGGTGCCTGAGTTAATGTAATGTAATTACAGTAATAAGATTACTGCAATTACTGTAATGATTACTGTAATTACTGTAATTACCGGAACTGTAATTACTGTAATTACCTCAGGTAATTACTGTAATGTAATTACTGTAATTTAATAAGCAATGTAATTAATTAAATAAGTACTTCATTAATCGCTAATAATGAAATAATTCCTGAATTCTTATCCGATTCACTTAACATTTTGAGTGTCCCCAAAACGTTGGAGCAAAACGTTGCAACAACGAAAGTAAAACGTTGTAGCGACGTTGTGGAAACGTCAGCAAAACCCAACATTTAAATGTTCACAAAACGTTGGAGCAAAACGTTGCAACAACGAAAGTGAAACGTTGTGGCGACGTTGTGGAAACGTCAGCAAAACCCAACATTTAAATGTTCACAAAACGTTGGAGCAAAACGTTGCAACAACGAAAGTGAAACGTTGTGGCGACGTTGTGGAAACGTCAGCAAAACCCAACATTTAAATGTTCACAAAACGTTGGAGCAAAACGTTGCAACAACGAAAGTGAAACGTTGTGGCGACGTTGTGGAAACGTTAGCAAAACCCAACATTTAAATGTTCACAAAACGTTGGAGCAAAACGTTGCAACAACGAAAGTGAAACGTTGTGGCGACGTTGTGGAAACGTTAGCAAAACCCAACATTTAAATGTTCCCAATTTATCCCATTAAAATCCCATTAAATCCTATTAAAATTCTCATTTAATAGCAATCCCAATAATTCCGACCATAATTGAAATAAACAACGTCAGAACTTCAACAAAGATATGCAACATCTTGGTTGGTCAACGTCTTTATACTCATTTTGCTTGTCTGTCTACTTTTATTTCCTGGTAACACCTGAATACTTTCGTTTCCTAGTAACACCTAGTTTCCTTGTTACCTCTACCTATGATTTAATAACACTTTCCACAGTTAGACCCATCAAAAAATTTTTTTTTTAATAATCCTAAATTATTCACCTTCATCCGTTTTTCCACAAAACTACATGTGAAAAATGGAGATTTCATCAGTACTTGAAGGTGTAAAAATTTGACTTTGAAATTTTAAATCAACAAGCATTCTGATATGTGCCTAAACTATCAACAACTATTCTGCCATATTTTATTTGGAAGTCTTTTGCTGTCAGAACACAATTTGTCTGCTGTCAAAGGTTAAAGTTTGGCCTCTGTGACTCCTCAGCTAATGGTTACTTTTTTTTTTTTTTTTTTTTTTTTTTTTGGCAAAAACAAATATCTTTTATATTTATCCCATTAAATCTCATATCTTGTCACCCTTTGCATTGTTGAAAGTAATTAATTCCGTAACTCAATATTACCTCTATTTATATATACTAGGGCGTGCCCGCACGTACGTGCTTGCCCGTACGTGCTTGCAAAAAAAACATGCGTGCAAGCAACAACAAAAACTTTGAAACCACGTGGCAGTAACGACCACAGAACCCCCCTCCTATTTACATGGAATGGTTTGGTCCATTCGCAAAGCCAAAACGAACGACCACAGAACCCCCCTCCTATTTACATGCAATGGTTTGGTCCATGAAATGTTTTGGTCCATTCGCAACGCCGAAGCGAACGGCGACAGAACCCTCGCCATTAATATCTATTGTAAGCGTGCCAAATCAATAAGTATCAATTTTTTCTATGAGCCTCGACCAGAGAGTGGTTGCTACTCACAAAACACTCGTCGCTAGCTGTTCCATTGTCTGCCGATTCCCACTCTGCTGTTTTTGTCTTATAATCTCCAAACAAGAACAGTACACATTTCCTGTAATTATCTCTCATAATCAGGATAAATTTGGAACAGCCCTTAAACTAACATCAAGCAGATCAATTTTTATATTTAGGTTGAGGTTTCACACAAACTGGTTAACTAAATAATACAGAATTATTATTATTATTATATCTCCGCCTTGGTGACCAGTTTATGTTTTGTATCCCACTGATAGGCCGTATCTGGATTCGGACCTGAACCAAAATCCAATCATTTCGTCGTGTAGTGATGGACCTGGACAAAATTTGATGCAATTTTTTTTCCCATCGCCATCTTTCATCATAATTCTGGACCGGCATGAGGGGGGGTTGTCTGTCATGAATTTATTTGTTGATCGAACGAGGTTTAATTTGTCTAAATCCGACCAGTCGTTTCCAAAGATATAAGCCTTTTTGTCGCAATACCATTAATTGGAATGAGGTAAAATATATATATATAAATATAATTCCCTTTCCCGGTTCCCTGTCGCTCGCCGAGTGCTTTGAACAAGTGCAAAAAAGAAGTACTTTATACGTGTCGTGTGCGGGTGGGTAAACGAGTGTACCGGCCTTACACGTCCTTGAAGCAAGTGGTCGCAAGGTGCACACTTGCTCCGTTTGCTTCCAGGTCACAGTAAGGCCCTTTAATAACCAGCGCAAAAATACGTATTTACAGAAATCATTTAGAAAAAAAACGAATAAATTGCTACAGTCGTTTATCGAAATCCCATTTGTGATGGCTCACGCCACCTATATCGCGGCATCGGTGCGCAAAGACGCCCCAGACCACCTGCTCCCCCATGTATGTACACATAACTTCCAAGTTCGTAAATCATATTGGACAAAACAAGACACACTCACCTTTTACTTGCTTGTACAATTGATCTCAGCGGTGCCTCCAGATTGTAGAAGAATTTTGTGTATGACTCACAGGACTCCAATGACCGGACACAGGTTTACAAAAGGTCTGGTTTATTATTCACTTCATTCCATTTACCAAATAATACCGCATTATTCAATGGCTGAGATTAACTCTTTTCCATGGTCCTTTTCGTTCGGCTGATGTTCTTCCGCAGCGCCGTACTCGTTCATTCCATCGTTCCGTCGGGCAGGGCTTCTGAGGACAAGTCTACTTTACTCAACGTTTGCTCTCGTTTATATCGCCAAACTGGACTTAATCTCCTCTCCGCTAATGCCCCGAGGTCATGCCTGTACCAAGTCCTGGTATCAGCTCGCTCCCCTCCTGCTGTGATTTCCATTTACACAGCAGGGGGGGGGGGGGGGTGCTCTAGCCTGGGGCCTTGACCAGGTGTTTCAAGAGATTACCATGTTCATACACATTCTGACACTCATTTACAAACTCGTCTTTAACAGAGTTTGCATGTAAAATGTATCTGCTTTGTTACCAGGTTAATTAATAAGTTACCAGTGCCAATTAATAAGTTACACTGAGTTACATTTCCACAAGGTCCAGCAGGGTTCAGAAAGAGGTCATGTGAAGTCCAGCAGGGTTCAGATAGAGGTCATGTGAAGTCCAGCAGGGTTCAGAAAGGAGTCATGTGAAGTCCAGCAGGGTTCAGATATATGTCATGTGAAGTCCAGCAGGGTTCAGAAAAGTTGGTGCATTCATTTGTGTTCAGCTGCAATTCCGAGTACTTGTCAGAGGCCTTTGTGCGCGTGGCTCAGGAACGTGCACGTCTGCGACAACCGGAGACCCCTTACGTTGATCACTCATTATTGCAGCACTAAAACATATCAGTAGGAGTGATAGCTAGTAGTCAAATGGGCCAGTGGCACAATGGATAACGCGTCTGACTACGAATCAGAAGATTGTAGGTTCGACTCCTACCTGGCTCAAAACTGATTTTGACTTCACTTTTAGCAATATTTAATGAAGTCGCGTGGTCGCTTTGCTTCTTCAACATATTTTCCTGAAGTCGAATTCATTGGAGTGGTAGTCCACCCCTTGGTGACGATTGAGTAACCTTGGTCACCTCTTTAAAATACAGTCGCGACTCTCGCGTCAAGGATTTGGCAACAGATTACGTCATCTTCCCGTTCCAAACCTGCTTTTTTAGTTCTACTTCCTTGAGGAACAGAGAAACCCAAGGTATCACCGCCATCGGAACGAGGGTCAAGCTGGGCTCAAGTCTTTCACGAACCTGCTGGCCAGGCCCAACGTTCAAATATGGTTGGAGGAGGAATTTGTCACTTGTTCCGGCTGCCTGCGAAAGCTCGCCCATGCTTCCTGAAGTACACTGGGATCTGCAACGTCGACCAACGAAGACTGGCAGACCGTCAGTGAAAAGGCACGGTCATGTGAAGTCCAGCAGGGTTCAGAAAGATGTCGTAAGAGGTCAAGCAGGGTTCAGAAAGAGGTCAGAGGAGGTTCAGCAGGGTTCAGAAAGAGGTCATATGAGGTCCAGCAGGGTACAGAAAGAGGTCGCAGTAGGTCCAGCAGGGTTCAGAAAGAGGTCATGTGAAGTCCAGCAGGGTTCAGATAGAGGTCATGTGAAGTCCAGCAGGGTTCAGATAGAGGTCATGTGAAGTCCAGCAGGGTTCAGAAAGATGTCGTAGGAGGTCAATCAGGGTTCAGAAAGAGGTCAGAGGAGGTTCAGCAGGGTTCAGAAAGAGGTCATAGGAGGTCCAGCAGGGTACAGAAAGAGGTCGCAGTAGGTCCAGCAGGGTTCAGAAAGAGGTCATGTGAAGTCCAGCAGGGTTCAGATAGAGGTCATGTGAAGTCCAGCAGGGTTCAGAAAGGAGTCATGTGAAGTCCAGCAGGGTTCAGATATATGTCATGTGAAGTCCAGCAGGGTTCAGAAAAGTTGGTGCATTCATTTGTGTTCAGCTGCAATTCCGAGTACTTGTCAGAGGCCTTTGTGCGCGTGGCTCAGGAACGTGCACGTCTGCGACAACCGGAGACCCCTCACGTTGATCACTCATTATTGCAGCACTAAAACATATCAGTAGGAGTGGTAGCTAATAGTCACATGGGACAGTGGCGCAATGGATATCGCGTCTGACTACGAATCAGAAGATTGTAGGTTCGACTCCTACCTGGCTCAAAACTGATTTTGACTTCACTTTTAGCAATATTTAACGAAGTCGCATTGTCGCTTTGCTTCTTAAACATGTTTTCCTGAAGTCGAATTCATTGGAGTGGTCGTCCACCCCTTGGTGACGATTGAGTAACCTTGGTCACCTCTTTAAAATACAGTCGCGACCCTCGCGTCAAGGATTTGGCAACAGATTACGTCATCTTCCCGTTCCAAACCTGCTTTTTTAGTTCTACTTCCTTGTGGAACAGAGAAACCCAAGGTATTACCGCCATCGGAACGAGGGTCAAGCTGGGCTCAAATCTTTCACGAACCTGCTGGCCAGGCCCAACGTTCAAATATGGTTGGAGGAGGAATTTGTCATTTGTTCCGGCTGCCTGCGAAAGCTCGCCCATGCTTCCTGAAGTACACTGGGATCTGCAACGTCGACCAACGAAGACTGGCAGACCGTCAGTGAAAAGGCACGGTCATGTGAAGTCCAGCAGGGTTCAGAAAGATGTCGTAGGAGGTCAAGCAGGGTTCAGAAAGAGGTCAGAGGAGGTTCAGCAGGGTTCAGAAAGAGGTCATAGGAGGTCCAGCAGGGTACAGAAAGAGGTCGCAGTAGGTCCAGCAGGGTTCAGAAAGAGGTCATGTGAAGTCCAGCAGGGTTCAGATAGAGGTCATGTGAAGTCCAGCAAGGTTCAGAAAGGAGTCATGTGAAGTCCAGCAGGGTTCAGATATATGTCATGTGAAGTCCAGCATGGTTCAGATAGAGGTCGTGTGAAGTCCAGCAGGGTTCAGATAGAGGTCATGTGAAGTTCAGCAGGGTTCAGAAAGAGGTCATGTGAAGTCCAGCAGGGTTCAGAAAAGTTGGTGCATTCATTTGTGTTCAGCTGCAATTCCGAGTACTTGTCAGAGGCCTTTGTGCGCGTGGCTCAGGAACGTGCACGTCTGCGACAACCGGAGACCCCTTACGTTGATCACTCATTACTGCAGCACTAAAACATATCAGTAGGAGTGATAGCTAGTAGTCACATGGGCCAGTGGCGCAATGGATAACGCGTGTGACTACGAATCAGAAGATTGTAGGTTCGACTCCTACCTGGCTCAAAACTGATTTTGACTTCACTTTTAGCAATATTTAATGAAGTCGCATGGTCGCTTTGCTTCTTCAACATATTTTCCTGAAGTCGAATTCATTGGAGTGGTAGTCCACCCCTTGGTGACGATTGAGTAACCTTGGTCACCTCTTTAAAATACAGTCGCGACCCTCGCGTCAAGGATTTGGCAACAGATTACGTCATCTTCCCGTTCCAAACCTGCTTTTTTAGTTATACTTCCTTGAGGAACAGAGAAACCCAAGGTATTACCGCCATCGGAACGAGGGTCAAGCTGTGCTCAAGTCTTTCACGAACCTGCTGGCCAGGCCCAACGTTCAAATATGGTTGGAGGAGGAATTTGTCATTTGTTCCGGCTGCCTGCGAAAGCTCGCCCATGCTTCCTGAAGTACACTGGGATCTGCAACGTCGACCAACGAAAACTGGCAGACCGTCAGTGAAAAGGCACGGTCATGTGAAGTCCAGCAGGGTTCAGAAAGATGTCGTAGGAGGTCAAGCAGGGTTCAGAAAGAGGTCAGAGGAGGTTTAGCAGGGTTCAGAAAGAGGTCATAGGAGGTCCAGCAGGGTACAGAAAGAGGTCGCAGTAGGTCCAGCAGGGTTCAGAAAGAGGTCATGTGAAGTCCAGCAGGGTTCAGATAGAGGTCATGTGAAGTCCAGCAGGGTTCAGAAAGGAGTCATGTGAAGTCCAGCAGGGTTCAGATATATGTCATGTGAAGTCCAGCAGGGTTCAGAAAAGTTGGTGCATTCATTTGTGTTCAGCTGCAATTCCGAGTACTTGTCAGAGGCCTTTGTGCGCGTGGCTCAGGAACGTGCACGTCTGCGACAACCGGAGACCCCTTCCGTTGATCACTCATTATTGCAGCACTAAAACATATCAGTAGGAGTGATAGCTTTTAGTCACATGGGCCATTGGCGCAATGGATAATGCGTCTGACTACGAATCAGAAGATTGTAAGTTCGACTCCTACCTGGCTCAAAACTGATTTTGACTTCACTTTTAGCAATATTTAATGAAGTCGCGTGGTCGCTTTGCTTCTTCAACATATTTTCCTGAAGTCGAATTCATTGGAGTGGTAGTCCACCCCTTGGTGACGATTGAGTAACCTTGGTCACCTCTTTAAAATACAGTCGCGACCTTCGCGTCAAGGATTTGGCAACAGATTACGTCATCTTCCCGTTCCAAACCTGCTTTTTTAGTTCTACTTCCTTGAGGAACAGAGAAACCCAAGGTATCACCGCCATCGGAACGAGAGTCAAGCTGGGCTCAAGTCTTTCACGAACCTGCTGGCCAGGCCCAACGTTCAAATATGGTTGGAGGAGGAATTTGTCATTTGTTCCGGCTGCCTGCGAAAGCTCGCCCATGCTTCCTGAAGTACACTGGGATCTGCAACGTCGACCAACGAAGACTGGCAGACCGTCAGTGAAAAGGCACGGTCATGTGAAGTCCAGCAGGGTTCAGAAAGATGTCGTAGGAGGTCAAGCAGGGTTCAGAAAGAGGTCAGAGGAGGTTCAGCAGGGTTCAGAAAGAGGTCATGTGAAGTCCAGCAGGGTTCAGATAGAGGTCATGTGAAGTCCAGCAGGGTTCAGAAAGATGTCGTAGGAGGTCAATCAGGGTTCAGAAAGAGGTCAGAGGAGGTTCAGCAGGGTTCAGAAAGAGGTCATAGGAGGTCCAGCAGGGTACAGAAAGAGGTCGCAGTAGGTCCAGCAGGGTTCAGAAAGAGGTCATGTGAAGTCCAGCAGGGTTCAGATAGAGGTCATGTGAAGTCCAGCAGGGTTCAGAAAGGAGTCATGTGAAGTCCAGCAGGGTTCAGATATATGTCATGTGAAGTCCAGCAGGGTTCAGAAAAGTTGGTGCATTCATTTGTGTTCAGCTGCAATTCCGAGTACTTGTCAGAGGCCTTTGTGCGCGTGGCTCAGGAACGTGCACGTCTGCGACAACCGGAGACCCCTTACGTTGATCACTCATTACTGCAGCACTAAAACATATCAGTAGGAGTGATAGCTAGTAGTCACATGGGCCAGTGGCGCAATGGATAACGCGTGTGACTACGAATCAGAAGATTGTAGGTTCGACTCCTACCTGGCTCAAAACTGATTTTGACTTCACTTTTAGCAATATTTAATGAAGTCGCATGGTCGCTTTGCTTCTTCAACATATTTTCCTGAAGTCGAATTCATTGGAGTGGTAGTCCACCCCTTGGTGACGATTGAGTAACCTTGGTCACCTCTTTAAAATACAGTCGCGACCCTCGCGTCAAGGATTTGGCAACAGATTACGTCATCTTCCCGTTCCAAACCTGCTTTTTTAGTTATACTTCCTTGAGGAACAGAGAAACCCAAGGTATTACCGCCATCGGAACGAGGGTCAAGCTGTGCTCAAGTCTTTCACGAACCTGCTGGCCAGGCCCAACGTTCAAATATGGTTGGAGGAGGAATTTGTCATTTGTTCCGGCTGCCTGCGAAAGCTCGCCCATGCTTCCTGAAGTACACTGGGATCTGCAACGTCGACCAACGAAAACTGGCAGACCGTCAGTGAAAAGGCACGGTCATGTGAAGTCCAGCAGGGTTCAGAAAGATGTCGTAGGAGGTCAAGCAGGGTTCAGAAAGAGGTCAGAGGAGGTTTAGCAGGGTTCAGAAAGAGGTCATAGGAGGTCCAGCAGGGTACAGAAAGAGGTCGCAGTAGGTCCAGCAGGGTTCAGAAAGAGGTCATGTGAAGTCCAGCAGGGTTCAGATAGAGGTCATGTGAAGTCCAGCAGGGTTCAGAAAAGTTGGTGCATTCATTTGTGTTCAGCTGCAATTCCGAGTACTTGTCAGAGGCCTTTGTGCGCGTGGCTCAGGAACGTGCACGTCTGCGACAACCGGAGACCCCTTCCGTTGATCACTCATTATTGCAGCACTAAAACAAATCAGTAGGAGTGATAACTAGTAGTCACATGGGCCAGTGGCGCAATGGATAACGCGTCTGACTACGAATCAGAAAATTGTAAGTTCGACTCCTACCTGGCTCAAAACTGATTTTGACTTCACTTTTAGCAATATTTAATGAAGTCGCGTGGTCGCTTTGCTTCTTCAACATATTTTCCTGAAGTCGAATTCATTGGAGTGGTAGTCCACCCCTTGGTGACGATTGAGTAACCTTGGTCACCTCTTTAAAATACAGTCGCGACCCTCGCGTCAAGGATTTGGCAACAGATTACGTCATCTTCCCGTTCCAAACCTGCTTTTTTAGTTCTACTTCCTTGAGGAACAGAGAAACCCAAGGTATCACCGCCATCGGAACGAGAGTCAAGCTGGGCTCAAGTCTTTCACGAACCTGCTGGACAGGCCCAACGTTCAAATATGGTTGGAGGAGGAATTTGTCATTTGTTCCGGCTGCCTGCGAAAGCTCGCCCATGCTTCCTGAAGTACACTGGGATCTGCAACGTCGACCAACGAAGACTGGCAGACCGTTAGTGAAAAGGCACGGTCATGTGAAGTCCAGCAGGGTTCAGAAAGATGTCGTAGGAGGTCAAGCAGGGTTCAGAAAGAGGTCAGAGGAGGTTCAGCAGGGTTCAGAAAGAGGTCATAGGAGGTCCAGCAGGGTACAGAAAGAGGTCGCAGTAGGTCCAGCAGGGTTCAGAAAGAGGTCATGTGAAGTCCAGCAGGGTTCAGATAGAGGTCATGTGAAGTCCAGCAGGGTTCAGATAGAGGTCATGTGAAGTCCAGCAGGGTTCAGAAAGATGTCGTAGGAGGTCAATCAGGGTTCAGAAAGAGGTCAGAGGAGGTTCAGCAGGGTTCAGAAAGAGGTCATAGGAGGTCCAGCAGGGTACAGAAAGAGGTCGCAGTAGGTCCAGCAGGGTTCAGAAAGAGGTCATGTGAAGTCCAGCAGGGTTCAGATAGAGGTCATGTGAAGTCCAGCAGGGTTCAGAAAGGAGTCATGTGAAGTCCAGCAGGGTTCAGATATATGTCATGTGAAGTCCAGCAGGGTTCAGAAAAGTTGGTGCATTCATTTGTGTTCAGCTGTAATTCCGAGTACTTGTCAGAGGCCTTTGTGCGCGTGGCTCAGGAACGTGCACGTCTGCGACAACCGGAGACCCCTTACGTTGATCACTCATTATTGCAGCACTAAAACATATCAGTAGGAGTGATAGCTAGTAGTCACATGGGCCAGTGGCGCAATGGATAACGCGTCTGACTACGAATCAGAAGATTGCAGGTTCGACTCCTACCTGGCTCAAAACTGATTTTGACTTCACTTTTAGCAATATTTAATGAAGTCGCGTGGTCGCTTTGCTTCTTCAACATATTTTCCTGAAGTCGAATTCATTGGAGTTGTAGTCCACCCCTTGGTGACGATTGAGTAACCTTGGTCACCTCTATAAAATACAGTCGCGACCCTCGCGTCAAGGATTTGGCAACAGATTACGTCATCTTCCCGTTCCAAACCTGCTTTTTTAGTTCTACTTCCTTGAGGAATAGAGAAACCCAAGGTATCACCGCCATCGGAACGAGGGTCAAGCTGGGCTCAAGTCTTTCACGAACCTGCTGGCCAGGCCCAACGTTCAAATATGGTTGGAGGAGGAATTTGTCATTTGTTCCGGCTGCCTGCGAAAGCTCGCCCATGCTTCCTGAAGTACACTGGGATCTGCAACGTCGACCAACGAAGACTGGCAGACTGTCAGTGAAAAGGCACGGTCATGTGAAGTCCAGCAGGGTTCAGAAAGATGTCGTAGGAGGTCAAGCAGGGTTCAGAAAGAGGTCAGAGGAGGTTCAGCAGGGTTCAGAAAGAGGTCATAGGAGGTCCAGCAGGGTACAGAAAGAGGTCGCAGTCGGTCCAGCAGGGTTCAGAAAGAGGTCATGTGAAGTCCAGCAGGGTTCAGATAGAGGTCATGTGAAGTCCAGCAGGGTTCAGATCGAGGTCATGTGAAGTCCAGCAGGGTTCAGAAAGATGTCGTAGGAGGTCAATCAGGGTTCAGAAAGAGGTCAGAGGAGGTTCAGCAGGGTTCAGAAAGAGGTCATAGGAGGTCCAGCAGGGTACAGAAAGAGGTCGCAGTAGGTCCAGCAGGGTTCAGAAAGAGGTCATGTGAAGTCCAGCAGGGTTCAGATAGAGGTCATGTGAAGTCCAGCAGGGTTCAGAAAGGAGTCATGTGAAGTCCAGCAGGGTTCAGATATATGTCATGTGAAGTCCAGCAGGGTTCAGAAAAGTTGGTGCATTCATTTGTGTTCAGCTGCAATTCCGAGTACTTGTCAGAGGCCTTTGTGCGCGTGGCTCAGGAACGTGCACGTCTGCGACAACCAGAGACCCCTCACGTTGATCACTCATTATTGCAGCACTAAAACATATCAGTAGGAGTGGTAGCTAGTAGTCACATGGGACAGTGGCGCAATGGATATCGCGTCTGACTACGAACCAGAAGATTGGAGGTTCGACTCCGACCTGGCTCAAAACTGATTTTGACTTCACTTTTAGCAATATTTAACGAAGTCGCATTGTCGCTTTGCTTCTTAAACATGTTTTCCTGAAGTCGAATTCATTGGAGTGGTCGTCCACCCCTTGGTGACGATTGAGTAACCTTGGTCACCTCTTTAAAATACAGTCGCGACCCTCGCGTCAAGGATTTGTCAACAGATTACGTCATCTTCCCGTTCCAAACCTGCTTTTTTAGTTCTACTTCCTTGTGGAACAGAGAAACCCAAGGTATCACAGCCATCGGAACGAGGGTCAAGCTGGGCTCAAATCTTTCACGAACCTGCTGGCCAGGCCCAACGTTCAAATATGGTTGGAGGAGGAATTTGTCATTTGTTCCGGCTGCCTGCGAAAGCTCGCCCATGCTTCCTGAAGTACACTGGGATCTGCAACGTCGACCAACGAAGACTGGCAGACCGTCAGTGAAAAGGCACGGTCATGTGAAGTCCAGCAGGGTTCAGAAAGATGTCGTAGGAGGTCAAGCAGGGTTCAGAAAGAGGTCAGAGGAGGTTCAGCAGGGTTCAGAAAGAGGTCATAGGAGGTCCAGCAGGGTACAGAAAGAGGTCGCAGTAGGTCCAGCAGGGTTCAGAAAGAGGTCATGTGAAGTCCAGTAGGGTTCAGATAGAGGTCATGTGAAGTCCAGCAGGGTTCAGAAAGGAGTCATGTGAAGTCCAGCAGGGTTCAGATATATGTCATGTGAAGTCCAGCATGGTTCAGATAGAGGTCGTGTGAAGTCCAGCAGGGTTCAGATAGAGGTCATGTGAAGTTCAGCAGGGTTCAGAAAGAGGTCATGTGAAGTCCAGCAGGGTTCAGAAAAGTTGGTGCATTCATTTGTGTTCAGCTGCAATTCCGAGTACTTGTCAGAGGCCTTTGCGCGCGTGGCTCAGGAACGTGCACGTCTGCGACAACCGGAGACCCCTTACGTTGATCACTCATTATTGCAGCACTAAAACATATCAGTAGGAGTGATAGCTAGTAGTCACATGGGCCAGTGGCGCAATGGATAACGCGTGTGACTACGAATCAGAAGATTGTAGGTTCAACTCCTACCTGGCTCAAAACTGATTTTGACTTCACTTTTAGCAATATTTAATGAAGTCGCGTGGTCGCTTTGCTTCTTCAACATATTTTCCTGAAGTCGAATTCATTGGAGTGGGAGTCCACCCCTTGGTGACGATTGAGTAACCTTGGTCACCTCTTTAAAATACAGTCGCGACCCTCGCGTCAAGGATTTGGCAACAGATTACGTCATCTTCCCGTTCCAAACCTGCTTTTTTAGTTCTACTTCCTTGAGGAACAGAGAAACCCAAGGTATTACCGCCATCGGAACGAGGGTCAAGCTGGGCTCAAGTCTTTCACGAACCTGCTGGCCAGGCCCAACGATCAAATATGGTTGGAGGAGGAATTTGTCATTTGTTCCGGCTGCCTGCGAAAGCTCGCCCATGCTTCCTGAAGTACACTGGGATCTGCAACGTCGACCAACGAAGACTGGCAGACCGTCAGTGAAAAGGCACGGTCATGTGAAGTCCAGCAGGGTTCAGAAAGATGTCGTAGGAGGTCAAGCAGGGTTCAGAAAGAGGTCAGAGGAGGTTCAGCAGGGTTCAGAAAGAGGTCATAGGAGGTCCAGCAGGGTACAGAAAGAGGTCGCAGTAGGTCCAGCAGGGTTCAGAAAGAGGTCATGTGAAGTCCAGCAGGGTTCAGATAGAGGTCATGTGAAGTCCAGCAGGGTTCAGATAGAGGTCATGTGAAGTCCAGCAGGGTTCAGAAAGATGTCGTAGGAGGTCAATCAGGGTTCAGAAAGAGGTCAGAGGAGGTTCAGCAGGGTTCAGAAAGAGGTCATAGGAGGTCCAGCAGGGTACAGAAAGAGGTCGCAGTAGGTCCAGCAGGGTTCAGAAAGAGGTCATGTGAAGTCCAGCATGGTTCAGATAGAGGTCATGTGAAGTCCAGCAGGGTTCAGAAAGGAGTCATGTGAAGTCCAGCAGGGTTCAGATATATGTCATGTGAAGTCCAGCAGGGTTCAGAAAAGTTGGTGCATTCATTTGTGTTCAGCTGCAATTCCGAGTACTTGTCAGAGGCCTTTGTGCGCGTGGCTCAGGAACGTGCACGTCTGCGACAACCGTAGACCCCTTACGTTGATCACTCATTATTGCAGCACTAAAACATATCAGTAGGAGTGATAGCTAGTAGTCACATGGGCCAGTGGTGCAATGGATAACGCGTCTGACTACGAATCAGAAGATTGTAGGTTCGACTCCTACCTGGCTCAAAACTGATTTTGACTTCACTTTTAGCAATATTTAATGAAGTCGCGTGGTCGCTTTGCTTCTTCAACATATTTTCCTGAAGTCGAATTCATTTGAGTGGTAGTCCACCCCTTGGTGACGATTGAGTAACCTTGGTCACCTCTTTAAAATACAGTCGCGACCCTCGCGTCAAGGATTTGGCAACAGATTACGTCATCTTCCCGTTCCAAACCTGCTTTTTTAGTTCTACTTCCTTGAGGAACAGAGAAACCCAAGGTATCACCGCCATTGGAACGAGGGTCAAGCTGGGCTCAAGTCTTTCACGAACCTGCTGGCCAGGCCCAACGTTCAAATATGGTTGGAGGAGGAATTTGTCATTTGTTCCGGCTGCCTGCGAAAGCTCGCCCATGCTTCCTGAAGTACACTGGGATCTGCAACGTCGACCAACGAAGACTGGCAGACCGTCAGTGAAAAGGCACGGTCACGTGAAGTCCAGCAGGGTTCAGAAAGATGTCGTAGGAGGTCAAGCAGGGTTCAGAAAGAGGTCAGAGGAGGTTCAGCAGGGTTCAGAAAGAGGTCATAGGAGGTCCAGCAGGGTACAGAAAGAGGTCGCAGTAGGTCCAGCAGGGTTCAGAAAGAGGTCATGTGAAGTCCAGCAGGGTTCAGATAGAGGTCATGTGAAGTCCAGCAGGGTTCAGATAGAGGTCATGTGAAGTCCAGCAGGGTTCAGAAAGTTGTCGTAGGAGGTCAATCAGGGTTCAGAAAGAGGTCAGAGGAGGTTCAGCAGGGTTCAGAAAGAGGTCATAGGAGGTCCAGCAGGGTACATAAAGAGGTCGCAGTAGGTCCAGCAGGGTTCAGAAAGAGGTCATGTGAAGTCCAGCAGGGTTCAGATAGAGGTCATGTGAAGTTGTTCAGCAGTTCAGCAGGGTTCAGAAAGAGGTCATGTGAAGTCCAGCAGGGTTCAGAAAAGTTGGTGCATTCATTTGTGTTCAGCTGCAATTCCGAGTACTTGTCAGAGGCCTTTGTGCGCGTGGCTCAGGAACGTGCACGTCTGCGACAACCGGAGACCCCTTACGTTGATCACTCATTATTGCAGCACTAAAACATATCAGTAGGAGTGATAGCTAGTAGTCACATGGGCCAGTGGCGCAATGGATAACGCGTCTGACTACGTATCAGAAGGTTGTAGGTTCGACTCCTACCTGGCTCAAAACTGATTTTGACTTCACTTTTAGCAATATTTAATGAAGTCGCGTGGTCGCTTTGCTTCTTCAACATATTTTCCTGAAGTCGAATTCATTGGAGTGGTAGTCCACCCCTTGGTGACGATTGAGTAACCTTGGTCACCTCTTTAAAATACTGTCGCGACCTTCGCGTCAAGGATTTGGCAACAGATTACGTCATCTTCCCGTTCCAAACCTGCTTTTTTAGTTCTACTTCCTTGAGGAACAGAGAAACCCAAGGTATTACCGCCATCGGAACGAGGGTCAAGCTGGGCTCAAGTCTTTCACGAACCTGCTGGCCAGGCCCAACGTTCAAATATGGTTGGAGGAGGAATTTGTCATTTGTTCCGGCTGCCTGCGAAAGCTCGCCCATGCTTCCTGAAGTACACTGGGATCTGCAACGTCGACCAACGAAGACTGGCAGACCGTCAGTGAAAAGGCACGGTCATGTGAAGTCCAGCAGGGTTCAGAAAGATGTCGTAGGAGGTCAAGCAGGGTTCAGAAAGAGGTCAGAGGAGGTTCAGCAGGGTTCAGAAAGAGGTCATAGGAGGTCCAGCAGGGTACAGAAAGAGGTCGCAGTAGGTCCAGCAGGGTTCAGAAAGAGGTCATGTGAAGTCCAGCAGGGTTCAGATAGAGGTCATGTGAAGTCCAGCAGGGTTCAGATAGAGGTCATGTGAAGTCCAGCAGGGTTCAGAAAGATGTCGTAGGAGGTCAATCAGGGTTCAGAAAGAGGTCAGAGGAGGTTCAGCAGGGTTCAGAAAGAGGTCATAGGAGGTCCAGCAGGGTACAGAAAGAGGTCGCAGTAGGTCCAGCAGGGATCAGAAAGAGGTCATGTGAAGTCCAGCAGGGTTCAGATAGAGGTCATGTGAAGTCCAGCAGGGTTCAGAAAGGAGTCATGTGAAGTCCAGCAGGGTTCAGATATATGTCATGTGAAGTCCAGCAGGGTTCAGAAAAGTTGGTGCATTCATTTGTGTTCAGCTGCAATTCCGAATACTTGTCAGAGGCCTTTGTGCGCGTGGCTCAGGAACGTGCACGTCTGCGACAACCGGAGACCCCTTACGTTGATCACTCATTTATTGCAGCACTAAAACATATCAGTAGGAGTGATAGCTAGTCGTCACATGGACCAGTGGCGCAATGGATAACGCGTCTGACTACGAATCAGAAGATTGTAGGTTCGACTCCTACCTGGCTCAAAACTGATTTTGACTTCACTTTTAGCAATATTTAATGAAGTCGCGTGGTCGCTTTGCTTCTTCAACATATTTTCCTGAAGTCGAATTCATTGGAGTGGTAGTCCACCCCTTGGTGACGATTGAGTAACCTTGGTCACCTCTTTAAAATACAGTCGCGACCCTCGCGTCAAGGATTTGGCAACAGATTACGTCATCTTCCCGTTCCAAACCTGCTTTTTTAGTTCTACTTCCTTGAGGAATAGAGAAACCCAAGGTATCACCGCCATCGGAACGAGGGTCAAGCTGGGGTCAAGTCTTTCACGAACCTGCTGGCCAGGCCCAACGTTCAAATATGGTTGGAGGAGGAATTTGTCATTTATTCCGGCTGCCTGCGAAAGCTCGCCCATGCTTCCTGAAGTACACTGGGATCTGCAACGTCGACCAACGAAGACTGGCAGACCGTCAGTGAAAAGGCACGGTCATGTGAAGGCCAGCAGGGTTCAGAAAGATGTCGTAGGAGGTCAAGCAGGGTTCAGAAAGAGGTCAGAGGAGGTTCAGCAGGGTTCAGAAAGAGGTCATAGGAGGTCCAGCAGGGTACAGAAAGAGGTCGCAGTCGGTCCAGCAGGGTTCAGAAAGAGGTCATGTGAAGTCCAGCAGGGTTCAGATAGAGGTCATGTGAAGTCCAGCAGGGTTCAGATAGAGGTCATGTGAAGTCCAGCAGGGTTCAGAAAGATGTCGTAGGAGGTCAATCAGGGTTCAGAAAGAGGTCAGAGGAGGTTCAGCAGGGTTCAGAAAGAGGTCATAGGAGGTCCAGCAGGGTACAGAAAGAGGTCATAGGAGCAGGGTACAGAAAGAGGTCGCAGTCGGTCCAGCAGGGTTCAGAAAGAGGTCATGTGAAGTCCAGCAGGGTTCAGATAGAGGTCATGTGAAGTCCAGCAGGGTTCAGATAGAGGTCATGTGAAGTCCAGCAGGGTTCAGAAAGATGTCGTAGGAGGTCAATCAGGGTTCAGAAAGAGGTCAGAGGAGGTTCAGCAGGGTTCAGAAAGAGGTCATAGGAGATCCAGCAGGGTACAGAAAGAGGTCATATGAGGTCCAGCAGGGTACAGAAAGAGGTCGCAGTAGGTCCAGCAGGGTTCAGATATATGTCATGTGAAGTCCAGCATGGTTCAGATAGAGGTCGTGTGAAGTCCAGCAGGGTTCAGATAGAGGTCATGTGAAGTTCAGCAGGGTTCAGAAAGAGGTCATGTGAAGTCCAGCAGGGTTCAGAAAAGTTGGTGCATTCATTTGTGTTCAGCTGCAATTCCGAGTACTTGTCAGAGGCCTTTGTGCGCGTGGCTCAGGAACGTGCACGTCTGCGACAACCGGAGACCCCTTACGTTGATCACTCATTATTGCAGCACTAAAACATATCAGTAGGAGTGATAGCTAGTAGTCACATGGGCCAGTGGCGCAATGGATAACGTGTCTGACTACGAATCAGAAGATTGTAGGTTCGACTCCTACCTGGTTCAAAACTGATTTTGACTTCACTTCTAGCAATATTTAATGAAGTCGCGTGGTCGCTTTGCTTCTTCAACATATTTTCCTGAAGTCGAATTCATTGGAGTGGTAGTCCACCCCTTGGTGACGATTGAGTAACCTTGGTCACCTCTTTAAAATACAGTCGCGACCCTTGCGTCAAGGATTTGGCAACAGATTACGTCATCTTCCCGTTCAAAACCTGCTTTTTTAGTTCTACGTCCTTGAGGGACAGAGAAACCCAAGGTATCACCGCCATCGGAACGAGGGTCAAGCTGGGCTCAAGTCATTCACGAACCTGCTGGCCAGGCCCAACGTTCAAATATGGTTGGAGGAGGAATTTGTCATTTGTTCCGGCTGCCTGCGAAAGCTCGCCCATGCTTCCTGAAGTACACTGGGATCTGCAACGTCGACCAACGAAGACTGGCAGACCGTCAGTGAAAAGGCACGGTCATGTGAAGTCCAGCAGGGTTCAGATAGATGTCGTAGGAGGTCAAGCAGGGTTCAGAAAGAGGTCAGAGGAGGTTCAGTAGGGTTCAGAAAGAGGTCATAGGAGGTCCAGCAGGGTACAGAAAGAGGTCGCAGTAGGTCCAGCAGGGTTCAGAAAGAGGTCATGTGAAGTCCAGCAGGGTTCAGATAGAGGTCATGTGAAGTCCAGCAGGGTTCAGATAGAGGTCATGTGAAGTCCAGCAGGGTTCAGAAAGATGTCGTAGGAGGTCAATCAGGGTTCAGAAAGAGGTCAGAGGAGGTTCAGCAGGGTTCAGAAAGAGGTCATAGGAGGTCCAGCAGGGTACAGAAAGAGGTCGCAGTAGGTCCAGCAGGGTTCAGAAAGAGGTCATGTGAAGTCCAGCAGGGTTCAGATAGAGGTCATGCGAAGTCCAGCAGGGTTCAGAAAGGAGTCATGTGAAGTCCAGCAGGGTTCAGATATATGTCATGTGAAGTCCAGCAGGGTTCAGAAAAGTTGGTGCATTCATTTGTGTTCAGCTGCAATTCCGAGGAATTGTCAGAGGCCTTTGTGCGCGTGGCTCAGGAACGTGCACGTCTGCGACAACCGGAGACCCCTTACGTTGATCACTCATTATTGCAGCACTAAAACATATCAGTAGGAGTGATAGCTAGTAGTCACATGGGCCAGTGGCGCAATGGATAACGCGTCTGACTACGAATCAGAAGATTGTAGGTTCGACTCCTACCTGGCTCAAAACTGATTTTGACTTCACTTTTAGCAATATTTAATGAAGTCGCGTGGTCGCTTTGCTTCTTCAACATATTTTCCTGAAGTCGAATTCATTGGAGTGGTCGTCCACCCCTTGGTGACGATTGAGTAACCTTGGTCACCTCTTTAAAATACAGTCGCGACCCTCGCGTCAAGGATTTGGCAACAGATTACGTCATCTTCCCGTTCCAAACCTGCTTTTTTAGTTCTACTTCCTTGAGGAACAGAGAAACCCAAGGTATCACCGCCATCGGAACGAGGGTCAAGCTGGGCTCAAGTCTTTCACGAACCTGCTGGCCAGGCCCAACGTTCAAATATGGTTGGAGGAGGAATTTGTCATTTGTTCCGGCTGCCTGCGAAAGCACGCCCATGCTTCCTGAAGTACACTGGGATCTGCAACGTCGACCAACGAAGACTGGCAGACCGTCAGTGAAAAGGCACGGTCATGTGAAGTCCAGCAGGGTTCAGAAAGATGTCGTAGGAGGTCAAGCAGGGTTCAGAAAGAGGTCAGAGGAGGTTCAGCAGGGTTCAGAAAGAGGTCATAGGAGGTCCAGCAGGGTACAGAAAGAGGTCGCAGTAGGTCCAGCAGGGTTCAGAAAGAGGTCATGTGAAGTCCAGCAGGGTTCAGATAGAGGTCATGTGAAGTCCAGCAGGGTTCAGATAGAGGTCATGTGAAGTCCAGCAGGGTTCAGAAAGATGTCGTAGGAGGTCAATCAGGGTTCAGAAAGAGGTCAGAGGAGGTTCAGCAGGGTTCAGAAAGAGGTCATAGGAGGTCCAGCAGGGTACAGAAAGAGGTCGCAGTAGGTCCAGCAGGGTTCAGAAAGAGGTCATGTGAAGTCCAGCAGGGTTCAGATAGAGGTCATGCGAAGTCCAGCAGGGTTCAGAAAGGAGTCATGTGAAGTCCAGCAGGGTTCAGATATATGTCATGTGAAGTCCAGCAGGGTTCAGAAAAGTTGGTGCATTCATTTGTGTTCAGCTGCAATTCCGAGGACTTGTCAGAGGCCTTTGTGCGCGTGGCTCAGGAACGTGCACGTCTGCGACAACCGGAGACCCCTTACGTTGATCACTCATTATTGCAGCACTAAAACATATCAGTAGGAGTGATAGCTAGTAGTCACATGGGCCAGTGGCGCAATGGATAACGCGTCTGACTACGAATCAGAAGATTGTAGGTTCGACTCCTACCTGGCTCAAAACTGATTTTGACTTCACTTTTAGCAATATTTAATGAAGTCGCGTGGTCGCTTTGCTTCTTCAACATATTTTCCTGAAGTCGAATTCATTGGAGTGGTCGTCCACCCCTTGGTGACGATTGAGTAACCTTGGTCACCTCTTTAAAATACAGCCGCGACCCTCGCGTCAAGGATTTGGCAACAGATTACGTCATCTTCCCGTTCCAAACCTGCTTTTTTAGTTCTACTTCCTTGAGGAACAGAGAAACCCAAAGTATCACCGCCATCGGAACGAGGGTCAAGCTGGGCTCAAGTCTTTCACGAACCTGCTGGCCAGGCCCAACGTTCAAATATGGTTGGAGGAGGAATTTGTCATTTGTTCCGGCTGCCTGCGAAAGCACGCCCATGCTTCCTGAAGTACACTGGGATCTGCAACGTCGACCAACGAAGACTGGCAGACCGTCAGTGAAAAGGCACGGTCATGTGAAGTCCAGCAGGGTTCAGAAAGATGTCGTAGGAGGTCAAGCAGGGTTCAGAAAGAGGTCAGAGGAGGTTCAGCAGGGTTCAGAAAGAGGTCATAGGAGGTCCAGCAGGGTACAGAAAGAGGTCGCAGTAGGTCCAGCAGGGTTCAGAAAGAGGTCATGTGAAGTCCAGCAGGGTTCAGATAGAGGTCATGTGAAGTCCAGCAGGGTTCAGATAGAGGTCATGTGAAGTCCAGCAGGGTTCAGAAAGATGTCGTAGGAGGTCAATCAGGGTTCAGAAAGAGGTCAGAGGAGGTTCAGCAGGGTTCAGAAAGAGGTCATAGGAGATCCAGCAGCGTACAGAAAGAGGTCATATGAGGTCCAGCAGGGTACAGAAAGAGGTCGCAGTAGGTCCAGCAGGGTTCAGATATATGTCATGTGAAGTCCAGCATGGTTCAGATAGAGGTCGTGTGAAGTCCAGCAGGGTTCAGATAGAGGTCATGTGAAGTTCAGCAGGGTTCAGAAAGAGGTCATGTGAAGTCCAGCAGGGTTCAGAAAAGTTGGTGCATTCATTTGTGTTCAGCTGCAATTCCGAGTACTTGTCAGAGGCCTTTGTGCGCGTGGCTCAGGAACGTGCACGTCTGCGCCAACCGGAGACCCCTTACGTTGATCACTCATTATTGCAGCACTAAAACATATCAGTAGGAGTGATAGCTAGTAGTCACATGGGCCAGTGGCGCAATGGATAACGTGTCTGACTACGAATCAGAAGATTGTAGGTTCGACTCCTACCTGGTTCAAAACTGATTTTGACTTCACTTCTAGCAATATTTAATGAAGTCGCGTGGTCGCTTTGCTTCTTCAACATATTTTCCTGAAGTCGAATTCATTGGAGTGGTAGTCCACCCCTTGGTGACGATTGAGTAACCTTGGTCACCTCTTTAAAATACAGTCGCGACCCTCGCGTCAAGGATTTGGCAACAGATTACGTCATCTTCCCGTTCAAAACCTGCTTTTTTAGTTCTACGTCCTTGAGGGACAGAGAAACCCAAGGTATCACCGCCATCGGAACGAGGGTCAAGCTGGGCTCAAGTCATTCACGAACCTGCTGGCCAGGCCCAACGTTCAAATATGGTTGGAGGAGGAATTTGTCATTTGTTCCGGCTGCCTGCGAAAGCTCGCCCATGCTTCCTGAAGTACACTGGGATCTGCAACGTCGACCAACGAAGACTGGCAGACCGTCAGTGAAAAGGCACGGTCATGTGAAGTCCAGCAGGGTTCAGAAAGATGTCGTAGGAGGTCAAGCAGGGTTCAGAAAGAGGTCAGAGGAGGTTCAGTAGGGTTCAGAAAGAGGTCATAGGAGGTCCAGCAGGGTACAGAAAGAGGTCGCAGTAGGTCCAGCAGGGTTCAGAAAGAGGTCATGTGAAGTCCAGCAGGGTTCAGATAGAGGTCATGTGAAGTCCAGCAGGGTTCAGATAGAGGTCATGTGAAGTCCAGCAGGGTTCAGAAAGATGTCGTAGGAGGTCAATCAGGGTTCAGAAAGAGGTCAGAGGAGGTTCAGCAGGGTTCAGAAAGAGGTCATAGGAGGTCCAGCAGGGTACAGAAAGAGGTCGCAGTAGGTCCAGCAGGGTTCAGAAAGAGGTCATGTGAAGTCCAGCAGGGTTCAGATAGAGGTCATGCGAAGTCCAGCAGGGTTCAGAAAGGAGTCATGTGAAGTCCAGCAGGGTTCAGATATATGTCATGTGAAGTCCAGCAGGGTTCAGAAAAGTTGGTGCATTCATTTGTGTTCAGCTGCAATTCCGAGGAATTGTCAGAGGCCTTTGTGCGCGTGGCTCAGGAACGTGCACGTCTGCGACAACCGGAGACACCTTACGTTGATCACTCATTATTGCAGCACTAAAACATATCAGTAGGAGTGATAGCTAGTAGTCACATGGGCCAGTGGCGCAATGGATAACGCGTCTGACTACGAATCAGAAGATTGTAGGTTCGACTCCTACCTGGCTCAAAACTGATTTTGACTTCACTTTTAGCAATATTTAATGAAGTCGCGTGGTCGCTTTGCTTCTTCAACATATTTTCCTGAAGTCGAATTCATTGGAGTGGTCGTCCACCCCTTGGTGACGATTGAGTAACCTTGGTCACCTCTTTAAAATACAGTCGCGACCCTCGCGTCAAGGATTTGGCAACAGATTACGTCATCTTCCCGTTCCAAACCTGCTTTTTTAGTTCTACTTCCTTGAGGAACAGAGAAACCCAAGGTATCACCGCCATCGGAACGAGGGTCAAGCTGGGCTCAAGTCTTTCACGAACCTGCTGGCCAGGCCCAACGTTCAAATATGGTTGGAGGAGGAATTTGTCATTTGTTCCGGCTGCCTGCGAAAGCACGCCCATGCTTCCTGAAGTACACTGGGATCTGCAACGTCGACCAACGAAGACTGGCAGACCGTCAGTGAAAAGGCACGGTCATGTGAAGTCCAGCAGGGTTCAGAAAGATGTCGTAGGAGGTCAAGCAGGGTTCAGAAAGAGGTCAGAGGAGGTTCAGCAGGGTTCAGAAAGAGGTCATAGGAGGTCCAGCAGGGTACAGAAAGAGGTCGCAGTAGGTCCAGCAGGGTTCAGAAAGAGGTCATGTGAAGTCCAGCAGGGTTCAGATAGAGGTCATGTGAAGTCCAGCAGGGTTCAGATAGAGGTCATGTGAAGTCCAGCAGGGTTCAGAAAGATGTCGTAGGAGGTCAATCAGGGTTCAGAAAGAGGTCAGAGGAGGTTCAGCAGGGTTCAGAAAGAGGTCATAGGAGATCCAGCAGGGTACAGAAAGAGGTCATATGAGGTCCAGCAGGGTACAGAAAGAGGTCGCAGTAGGTCCAGCAGGGTTCAGATATATGTCATGTGAAGTCCAGCATGGTTCAGATAGAGGTCGTGTGAAGTCCAGCAGGGTTCAGATAGAGGTCATGTGAAGTTCAGCAGGGTTCAGAAAGAGGTCATGTGAAGTCCAGCAGGGTTCAGAAAAGTTGGTGCATTCATTTGTGTTCAGCTGCAATTCCGAGTACTTGTCAGAGGCCTTTGTGCGCGTGGCTCAGGAACGTGCACGTCTGCGACAACCGGAGACCCCTTACGTTGATCACTCATTATTGCAGCACTAAAACATATCAGTAGGAGTGATAGCTAGTAGTCACATGGGCCAGTGGCGGAATGGATAACGCGTCTGACTACGAATCAGAAGATTGTAGGTTCGACTCCAACCTGGCTCAAAACTGATTTTGACTTCACTTTTAGCAATATTTAATGAAGTCGCGTGGTCGCTTTGCTTCTTCAACATATTTTCCTGAAGTCGAATTCATTGGAGTGGTAGTCCACCCCTTGGTGACGATTGAGTAACCTTGGTCACCTCTTTAAAATACAGTCGCGACCCTCGCGTCAAGGATTTGGCAACAGATTACGTCATCTTCCCGTTCCAAACCTGCTTTTTTAGTTCTACTTCCTTGAGGAACAGAGAAACCCAAGGTATCACCGCCATCGGAACGAGGGTCAAGCTTGGCTCAGGTCTTTCACGAACCTGCTGGCCAGGCCCAACGTTCAAATATGGTTGGAGGAGGAATTTGTCATTTGTTCCGGCTGCCTGCGAAAGCTCGCCCATGCTTCCTGAAGTTCACTGGGATCTGCAACGTCGACCAACGAAGACTGGCAGACCGTCAGTGAAAAGGCACGGTCATGTGAAGTCCAGCAGGGTTCAGAAAGATGTCGTAGGAGGTCAAGCAGGGTTCAGAAAGAGGTCAGAGGAGGTTCAGCAGGGTTCAGAAAGAGGTCGCAGTAGGTCCAGCAGGGTTCAGAAAGAGGTCATGTGAAGTCCAGCAGGGTTCAGATAGAGGTCATGTGAAGTCCAGCAGGGTTCAGATAGAGGTCATGTGAAGTCCAGCAGGGTTCAGAAAGATGTCGTAGGAGGTCAATCAGGGTTCAGAAAGAGGTCAGAGGAGGTTCAGCAGGGTTCAGAAAGAGGTCATAGGAGGTCCAGCAGGGTACAGAAAGAGGTCGCAGTAGGTCCAGCAGGGTTCAGAAAGAGGTCGCCGTAGGTCCAGCAGGGTTCAGAAAGAGGTCATGTGAAGTCCAGCATGGTTCAGATAGAGGTCGTGTGAAGTCCAGCAGGGTTCAGATAGAGGTCATGTGAAGTTCAGCAGGGTTCAGAAAGAGGTCATAGGAGGTCCAGCAGGGTACAGAAAGAGGTCGCAGTAGGTCCAGCAGGGTTCAGATAGAGGTCGTGTGAAGTCCAGCTGGGTTCAGATAGAGGTCATGTGAAGTTCAGCAGGGTTCAGAAAGAGGTCATGTGAAGTCCAGCAGGGTTGAGATATATTTCATGTGAAATCCAGCAGGGTTCAGATATATGTCATGTGAAGTCCAGCATGGTTCAGATAGAGGTCGTGTGAAGTCCAGCAGGGTTCAGATAGAGGTCATGTGAAGTTCAGCAGGGTTCAGAAAGAGGTCATGTGAAGTCCAGCAGGGTTGAGATATATTTCATGTGAAATCCAGCAGGGTTCAGATATATGTCATGTGAAGTCCAGCATGGTTCAGATAGAGGTCGTGTGAAGTCCAGCAGGGTTCAGATAGAGGTCATGTGAAGTCCAGCAGGGTTCAGAAAGAGGTCGCAGTAGGTCCAGCAGGGTTCAGAAAGAGGTCATGTGAAGTCCAGCAGGGTTCAGAAAGAGGTCGCAGTAGGTCCAGCAGGGTTCAGAAAGAGGTCATGTGAAGTCCAGCAGGGTTCAGAAAAGTTGGTGCATTCATTTGTGTTCAGCTGCAATTCCGAGTACTTGTCAGAGGCCTTTGTGCGCGTGGCTCAGGAACGTGCACGTCTGCGACAACCGGAGACCCCTTACGTTGATCACTCATTATTGCAGCACTAAAACATATCAGTAGGAGTGATAGCTAGTAGTCACATGGGCCAGTGGCGCAATGGATAACGCGTCTGACTACGAATCAGAAGATTGTAGGTTCGACTCCTACCTGGTTCAAAACTGATTTTGACTTCACTTCTAGCAATATTTAATGAAGTCGCGTGGTCGCTTTGCTTCTTCAACATATTTTCCTGAAGTCGAATTCATTGGAGTGGTAGTCCACCCCTTGGTGACGATTGAGTAACCTTGGTCACCTCTTTAAAATACAGTCGCGACCCTCGCGTCAAGGATTTGGCAACAGATTACGTCATCTTCCCGTTCCAAACCTGCTTTTTTAGTTCTACTTCCTTGAGGAACAGAGAAACCCAAGGTATCACCGCCATCGGAACGAGGGTCAAGCTGGGCTCAAGTCTTTCACGAACCTGCTGGCCAGGCCCAACGTTCAAATATGGTTGGAGGAGGAATTTGTCATTTGTTCCGGCTGCCTACGAAAGCTCGCCCATGCTTCCTGAAGTACACTGGGATCTGCAACGTCGACCAACGAAGACTGGCAGACCGTCAGTGAAAAGGCACGGTCATGTGAAGTCCAGCAGGGTTCAGATAGAGGTCATGTGAAGTCCAGCAGGGTTCAGATAGAGGTCATGTGAAGTCCAGCAGGGTTCAGAAAGATGTCGTAGGAGGTCAATCAGGGTTCAGAAAGAGGTCAGAGGAGGTTCAGCAGGGTTCAGAAAGAGGTCATAGGAGGTCCAGCAGGGTACAGAAAGAGGTCGCAGTAAGTCCAGCAGGGTTCAGATATATGTCATGTGAAGTCCAGCATGGTTCAGATAGAGGTCGTGTGAAGTCCAGCAGGGTTC